>NC_084885.1:12395000-13595000 GCF_023558435.1 Drosophila sulfurigaster albostrigata | reverse complement strand
ACTGTAGCAAGATTTTCAAGTGATTTTCTTTGCTGCGCTCTGCATTGCGGCCTTTACCTTACCTTACCTTACCTGTGGACGGTGAATTAAAATTCAATTTGTTTGGCTGTGATTTAGTGTAATTTGAGCGCACTGCTGGAAAAGATATATGGCCACTTCAGACTTCAAGCTAACATGGGGTACGGGGTGCAAGTATTATTTCCTGTGTCCCTCTTTTGCTTTGCTTACTAAACCAAACGATGTGAGTGTATGTGTGTTAGTATTGTACTGTGTATGTGGGTGCGTGTGTTAGACAGTGCTAAAGTTTGCCAAACGTCAAATGGCGATGGCGATGGCAAATGGCATTGCCAAAGTGATTCTTAGTACTGTTCTCTGATTGAGATTTTTAACTTCAGTTCCGTTCGAGAGCTTCTCTCTGCTTCAGACACTATTCTTTCTCTCTCTCTCTTTCTGTGGCAGATGATCCAAGGCAAGCGAGCGAGCCGTTTGTCAGCGGTTGACATGAATAAGTCATAGACAGCAGGCGGCACAGTTCAGTTCAAACTCTGTTCTTTCTCTCAACGCAAAGCTACGCAACGCAACTCAACCTCAGCATCAACATGAGGCAAGTCAACTCTCTGCTCTCTCACCCGCTCGTGACTCTTTCACCGCAGTCAATGACATGTGCTATATTTGTCTTTCTCTAAAATGGCAGCCAATACACAGAGTTGTCAACTACTGTGCTCGACTGCCTGCCAAGAGTAATGATGCCTGTGACTTCGTCTTTTCTACTACGCTCTCTCTTTCTCTTTCTCTCGCTCTTGCTCTTGCTCTCATTCTAGTTTCACAGCCTGCACTTGCTACTTCCTTCCTTGCCATACCTTTTGCTCCCCTTTCGCCTCGCTGACTTCCGTTTCTCATACATGCTGAGCTCATGCTTTGTCAGCGGCTAAGTGCAAGTCAAAGCAAAAGTAATGGCGCATTTGCCAAAAACGAAAAATGCAACGTGTGGTGCATCTGCTGGGAATCGGGCTTCATGCCCAATGCGACAACGGAAAATAAATGGTCATTGCTTAAGTTTTTCAACTTGATTGAGCATACAAATAGCATAAGTTCGCCGCCCAGAATATGCTTGTGCGTGTGTGTAACATATATATATGTATATAAGTTATGTTATGCCTTTTTTTGGTATGTAGCATATCATAAGTAACTGTACACATTTTCATATTCATCAGAAAATCAAAAATTTCAAAGCTTCGACTCAAGTGAGAAATGCTAAATTGTTGCATATTTATGTATTCTTTTACTTTTAATGTTACTTTCTTATTTAAATATTATTCCTTTCAATTTTTAAAGTAATTTTCTCAAGTTTAAATAACTGACAGTGCACCATTCATTTTGAAGCTAGAGTCGCGATTTTTAATACATTTATCATAACTTGAGTAGTTATGATTCCAGAAAAGTTGTTTACAATTAGATAAAAATTGTAAAAGTGATTAAAAAATATTTCTGTACTCGTATGGAAAAAAACACCTCCTGCAATGGGGTCTCAGTATATTTGTTACTATTTGGTAATTTTGAATATAGTACAGGTATATTTTATATTCTATGGCATATTTTGAATATAGTGCAATATCGATATACTAAATATATTTTGTTATTTCTAACTAACCATAACTATTTATAACCATACATACATAACTATTTTATTTGTAATTTTTGAATTCTTTATATTCATGCATAAAGACATAATCACTAAGCTAATAATAAGTTCAGGCTTTTTAAATATATTTTAAATTCTTTAGAATATTTTTCGCTCACGCCAATTAATTTGCAGGATAAACTATCTCAAATCTATACTTACTTACTGTCTAACATTTGACTTTCTGAAATATTATCTTAAAACGTCAACAATGCGTTCAAATCGCTAAAAGAATTCAATAAAATTGCAAAAGTATATCGTTTCTTAACGAAAATAGAACGCAGTCTTAATAAAGAGACCAGTTTATTTACATAAATCGAATACTAATAAAGTGCGCATTTATTTGATGAATAAAATACTTGTGTAAACGCAAAATACTTGTACACGTAAAGGACTATGCAACACAGGGTAGTTGTTGGCGAGCATGCTCGACTAGAGCGCTCTTTCTCTCTCTCTCTCTCTCTCTCTCTCTCTCTCTCTCTCTCTCTCTCTCTCTCTCTCATTCACTGTCTCATTTGAATACTGTTCCGCTTGCTCTGTTGCACTTAAAACTTTTCAAGTTGCAACATCGAACGGCCGCCGGTCGTTGGGTCGTTGGCAAGTCGTTGGCGAAGCGAAGCCTGTGTATTGAAAAGGGTATAGGCCAAAGGCGGAATGCGGCTATATGACGACTGCAGCAAAGAGTTGTTGTGAATTTCTGGTTTCACGCTGTCTGATTTTGATTGAAAATTTTCGTGCGCTGTGCTCTAAGCAGCAGTTCTGAAAAGAAGCTCACTGTGAGAAAGAAATGCGCAAATGCCTAAAATTAATTCGTTAATATATTATATAAATAATTTAAAAATAAATATCTGGCCTTAGAAATGCAAACATTTTGTTTTACATTTGAAATATTGTTATTTTAGGAACTTCATTTAAAAAAATTGTACTTAAAGGTTTCTCATATATAAGAATTGCTTTTAATACATAAAAATTTATTGATTTTGAAATCGATTTAAAATTAGGGTAACAATTTTTAATTAGAAAAAATTCATATTTTAATAGTTTTTATTAATATAGAAATGTAAACAATTTTTGGTTAAATGAATACTTTTTATTTAAAAGGGAAACTTTCAGTCTTGAATTAAAATAAATAACTATGTTCGTTATATTTTTGTAGTGTGTAACATGAAATTAAAAAGTGTTTTTTGTTTTATTCAAAAATTCTAGCTTTTTACATTATTCTTATATTAAGAACTTTGTTAATATTATAATATTTCGATGAGAATTGCAATTGAATTGCATTTAAGAATTCAAAAAGAGAAATTGTTTTCTTGGTTTAAGAATTCGACATTTGAAAGTTTTGTTTGTGAACTTAGAACATGTTTTTTGCTCAGTGCAGTGGGTCTACTCTGATGTTGGTAGAATAGAGTGGTGAATGGTTTTTTGGTGAGAATAGGAGAGGGTGGACGGAAGACAAGAGGTGGGGCGGGATGGGATAGAGGGGGATATACAAGAGAATGAAGCTGCAGGCTGCAACGGCAACGGCGACGGCAACAGCTTCGCCTCGTTGTCGGCAGCAGGAAACAAGCTAAAGAGAGCATACTTCCGCATTTGTACTGTGCTGTTGGGATCTGCAAATATGTCACGATAAACAACAACAGGAATAACAATAACAACAGCGGCTGTATCAGTATCGGCATGAGGTCAAAAGCAGGGGGTTGGCAACTGTGGCAAAGTGAGTCGAGAAGAGAGGGAGAGGGAGAGAGATGGTTGCTTTGCAAACTGTTGACTCGATATCCGGCTCGGGTTTTGGTTCTTTGACTCCATCTCTGGCCAGAGTCGTGTTGATGAGAATGCCTGCAATAAAACTTCTGGCAACAACAAACTGACATCCATTCAGGCTTGCCAGGATATTTAGGCTTTAGTTAGATAGTGTAAGACAGTCAAGGTGGCGGGGGACTTGCTCTTGATGTGGGCTCTCGCTTCAGTCAGCAGTTCGAGAGAGAGACAGCGACATAGAGAAAGACAGTAAGAGCGAGAGAAGAGGTGCTGTCAAAGCAGCTTGCACAAATTGACAACTTTCCACTAGGGGAAGTTTAAGGAGGGCTGAACGAACACAGGACATAGACATACACCAAGACTCCCAGCCTCTGACTGAGTCGCAGTCTCAGCCTCAGTCTCAGTCTCTCCGCCGCTTGATACAGCAATTGGAAATTATTAATTTCAATCAAAACTTTCGACATCTGTGCTTATCTATGCGTAGCATTATCGTCCAATTTCTAGGCAATCTAAGCACAAAGTTTTTCTCATTTCAGCTGCCATAATTCATGACCAAGTTCGTCGAGCTTTTGTTGTTTTTTGTTTGTGTCCCCACAAGCAACATCATTTATATTGCCTAAGGTCTCCCGCAGGTCATATGTCAGCCCTCTAGTTAGCCAGTTATTGAGTCAACTGGTCAACCATGGAATGCTGTATGCACAGTTTCAAATCAACACCGCTTCTAGATTGACGAGAAACTATTGCTTTAACGATCGATACAGATAGAGTAGTTAAAATAAATTCATAATGCTGACTCAACTATTTTCTTTATTGTTATTGAAAAAAGAAGTATAAGTATAGTCTATATCTGGAATATCGATATTGTACTATATTCTATATATTCTAAAATATACTGGATTGTCCAGTAGTAAATTCAAAATACACCATAGAGTACAAAATATACCAGATTGTCAGCCAAAGCATCTAAGACACGATTGCAGTAGGCGTTGTTTGTCATCAAACAATATTTCTTAAATAACTTCTACAATTTGTATCAAATTAATCAACTGTTGACACTAAATAAAAATATATACTTAATGGGGTTATGTATGACTATTTTGACCTTCTGGGTAGCGGACATAAAAATATAAAATTCTCGATTTTCGTTCAGTGGAAGAGCTATAATTTAGCATTTATTTAGTTTGCATTTCTTTATTTAGTTTGGACACCCCATATATATTTATAAGTAAGAAGCAATGCAAGTCGGAAGCAGTAAATGTTATGTTACTATATAAGTTTTATGCAGTTGTGAAAATACAGAATGAATTTAGAGTATTCATAATATTTGTGTATACGCGATATTTTTTTAAAAGTTACAAGTGAAAGATTAGATTATTCACTTTTATAGCGAAGTCAAAATTTATATGAACGATATTTATATTACTTATATTTATATATATTTATATTTCTTATTTTATCGGTAATTTGTATGTCATATAATATACACGAATATTAATGCATATCAAAATAACGAATTTAATGCTACCTATTTTATTTTTGCTCTTACATTTTGTAAAAATAATAGAAATTTGTCTTTTTCTTAGGAATTGTTAACATATGTTATGCGTTGCAAAGTAAGCACTCTTCGGCATACAAACTTTGATCTCGAATTTGTTAAACTTGCTGTTGGAAATTTGCAAAAACGTCGCCCGCACCATAAAAATTAAGTTATAAGCAAATTTGAGGCACGTTGCTTGCCTTTTCTTGCCTTTTAGTTGAGCACGTTGATTGTTCAGTCAGAAAGTCAGTCAGTGCAGAGAATTTATATATGTATATATATATAGAAATATAGGCACACGGTTTATCGCAGAGAAGCACTCTTTGGAGTAGAACATTTAGTTTTTCTTTTGGAATGCAGAGAGAGAGAGTTTTCCAACCCCCCAAGGGTGGACTTGTCCAGTTGGCTGCCTAGCTAGCTCGGCAGTCAGCGGCCTGACTGCCAAATGAACGCTTTTAGTGAAAATTGCATTTTGAAAATGACTGCAGGTCGCCATCCCCATCGCCATTGCCATCACCGCTGCCTGTTTGCAGGACACTGGTCGAAGAACGGCGTCTAGGGAACCTACAGCCCCACGATTAATATTTCATCTTTCATGCTCATTTGCACTTACACCCACACTGCCAACAGCAACAGGAGTGCGGTGTGGTTTTTGTTGAAGGGCAACAGAACAATGGCCAGACCGCTCGGCATGTAATCAAAAGAAAACGTTGCCGCAGGCTGCACATCGTCCTGCAACTTTTGCCTTCTTCTACTGCACTTCTTCTTAAGCGTTCGCTTGCATTGGGGACGTCTTCAGAGTCGTCGACGACGACGACGACGACGACGATGGCGAAGGCACCTGCTGTGAGTTATTTACAGCCACTAGAGGGCTTTTTTGCGCACAAGCACATGACAGAATCCAGAAGCCACCAGGAGCCAGGCAAAAGGCGCCAGGAGAAGCCAACGCTTGGTTGGTTGGTTGGTTGGCTGGTTGGTTCGTTGGTTGCGCTTGCTTTGCCTCAAGCCTCGAGCCCAATGCACGCTGCGTCGTCCTGCCTTCGTCCTTGTACAGCTATTACACATGGTCGGAAACATTTGAATGTGTTTATGTGTTAGCTTCTATCGCCCAGGCAGCAAAGCAGCAAAGCAGCAAGCAACCAGCAACTAAAATGTTTCCGTTATTAAGCTAAAGAAACACTTAACTTTGCCAGGATCACGTCACAACACCACGACGACGACGACTACGACGATAGCACCAGGTGTATGCAGGTGGTTAAATTGGCGAGTGCTAAGCCAACGGTAATGCCTTGCTTTTTTAAAATTGCAAAGCAATTCAGAAAGGAAATGTAAAATGAATTGATGAATGCTCCGTGTAGAAAATTCCATTTCAGTGTCAGTTGCGAGTATTCATAACAGTTGACGTTCTATATATCATATTTCATAAAGCGTTCAGTTTTTTTAAGTCATGCGTAACTCTAGTCATTTATTTATGTTTGCCTAAAAAAAAAAGAAAACTTTTAAAAACTCTAAAATAATTTGTGATTTATCTTATTAACATTAATGTATTTATAAGTATGTACAATTTATTAATTTTACTGCAGTTAAAGCGCATTTTTTAATTACCTTGTTGTGTTAGTTGTAAGTTGTAATAAACACTTTCAACCGCCAATTTGCAGTTACTTGATTTGAAGCAATCTTAGTGGGCTTTTATAAATATGATTAAGAAAGGCTATAAAAATTAACATTCGTTAAGAAGAACTGATATTTGTATAAGCTACTGCTATAGTAAAAATACAAAAGAAGAACATCTAAACTAAGAACTAAGAATTAGGAATTAAGAATCAAGAATTATCTTCTCTATTTTCTTAGAAGTGTCTGTTTTTGAATAATTGCAGCTGCTGCTGTAATGCATAATGAATGAAAAAATATTTGTGCCAATAATGTTTTAAAAATCTTGATTGGCCACAAAACCGTAACTGATTTGTTTGTGCATTAAAAATTAAAAACAAAATATAGTATATGTAATAAAGAAAGTGTTGTCTCAAACAAACTTGAACCCAGATTTTAACAAAAATTGAAGGTCAAATTTTTTCAAAATATGTATTTGTATGTACATTAATCTGAGTTGTGGTAAATGATTACACTGTTTATATTGTAGTATAAATGTTTTTAGTAGATGTTACTACAAGGTTAAGCACAAGAGTCGCTAAATAAAATCGTAAAAAATCATTGAATGGTCTCAGGAGTAGAAAATGAAAAAAACTGGACTTCATTGAAAAAATTTCAAAAAAAAAAATAAAGAATACGTTGCTTTAGTAGCAGCGGGGCAATTTGTAAATATTTCAGTACAGAAGTTGGTCAGACGTCGAGTAGGAATATGAGTATGGGAATGAGAGTACTCTATAGTAGTATTGTTAGGAGAGCCCATAGCAACGACAAAAGGTTGCCCAAAATGAAAACTGAAAACAGGACTCTCATATTCTCATACCAGTCTCAGAGACACACACACATACACACACACTTTTATACACACCCATTGCGTTGCAACAAAGTTGAGAGCATGTTATCCCTGTTTCGCCTTCTCGTTCGTTGTCGTTCTGCAGTTTACAGTTAATCGTAAAACAACATGAAAAGCGAAAACAAAACCTGAAATTCAATTTTCGCATTGTAAAACATAATTTTGTACAACTTGACGTCAGCTTGGCCCTCTACTTCTCCTCTCTTTTTCACCTCCTGGTACTGCGAGTAGTTAATATTTGAAGTCTACATGAAACTTGCACTACTTATATTTCTGCGTCTAGTTATACCCGCTAAGGCAGAGGTAGAAGGCTATTATAGTTGGTTGGGAAAAGGATATTAACTTCGTGCTTTGCATTAACATACATATATTGATCAAATTTGAACATAAAACTATATTCACAGCTGTCTCTAAACTTTGAGGTCTATAGAATTTAAAAATCAAGATAGAAAAATAGATTGCAAATCTTGATTTAAGATCTTTTTTGATCTTAAAAAAAGGCTTGAAATAAGATTCTAGATTTTCGACCGCTTTTTACTTCTGATCAATTGGGCAGCTCTGCTTTTGTAGGATTTGATTGAAATATTAAACGTTTGCTACTAAGTAGATAAATAAAATTATGAATAAATATTTTGTATTCTTTAAAAATGGCATCCGGGTATCTCACAGTGCGCACTCTCAACTGCAGCTTATTTCGTTGTTTTTGTTGCTTTTATTCTTTTTGTTTTTGTTTTTACTGCATACTCATAGTGCACACTCCCCGGTCTCCACTCTCCCCCCCTCCACCATTCGAGCTGCGAGTTGCGAGCTGCTTCCTGTTTTCGAATTTATGGCGCAGTCGTCGTCGCTGGCGTTGCCGTCGACTTCGAATGACTTATGCGAGTTTCATTTCTATTGATCCTGATACCAACCGGTCTAGGGTTTAGTGCCTAGTGCCCAATGCCCAGTTCTGGGTGCAGGCCTCGCCAGTGTTAAATTGTTTTATGTCCATCGTACTGTATTGTATGTCCGAGCATATATAGAGAAGAGAATAGTACTGACTGCAATGTTGTTGGCACACCCCTTTTGCCTCTAGACAACACTGTCTTTTAATTATGAACGCTCACTTCTACAATTCCAATGTATGTACGTGTGTATTCGTATAAGAATAGCTGGCCATAACTGGCAGGGTTCCGTCCAGTTCACTTTAATTACTTAGAATACAACTCGAACGCAACCAATTGGAAGCGTATGACATACTAGTATTGTGCAGTGTTTGTTGTTGATTCGTCATCAAACAAAGGCGAATCGAACATTGGAATGGTCAATAGTAAAGTTACATTTCAATTTGTTAACTGAGTTTTTAAAGTATGCAAAGAATTGCAATACTCAGTAACAAATTTAATAAGCAAAAGTGCGGGACACAATTCGTAAATAAAATAATAGTAAGAATTAATTCTTTTAAAGCAAGAAAAGAAAAGAAGTTCTTAATTCAAGATTATCATCTCAGTAATAAAAATTTAAAATATTGTCGAAAACACGAAAATCTTAAAGGTAGAAAAGACATATACATTTAAAAAAACATTGTCTTTACAATATATTTATGTTCTTGAACGATAATAAGAAAGATAAAGAAACAATTCTTAAATTTATATGTAAATTATTATTATAAATTAGTAGCTCAGTCAGTAAACGCATCAGTAAAAATGCAAAGCAAAATCGTAAAGAAAACTGCTGTTGACAAATTTCGCAGAGCAGAAAAAAAAGAAAATAACAAAATTGTAAGTCACAAATTTTTCATAAAATTACTAAACAACTTCACAGACTTGCCTATTTATTCTGTTTAAAGAGCGTTGTTCATAAAATGTATTCATTTTAACGTTTGTCTAAATGTATATCTCGCGTTTACACGCAACATGTTTTTCAAAAGTATTAAAGTAAAGTGTTCGAAACATGTGTAACGTTGTGCAATCATGATTTTTTAATCTGCTGCTGAAAATCGATATTCACTTCAGATTAACATGATTAACCAAAATCCGTAGGCTCTCAGCGACCACATGGACAACACAATTAACGACATTGGCTAGGTTGTTGTCAACATCAGCGACACAATTGTCGCCGTTGACCACGAAGTTGTTCACAGTGCACAGTGTCAAGAGTTCAGAAAACAATGCACAGTAGAAAAATTCTGTTTCGTTCTAAATAAAGATGAACTATCTGTCTGACTGCAATTAAATCAATCTTATACTCAACGAGATACGTTCATTTTATGAAGTTTTTGAATTTAGAATTTAAAATAAAATAACAAAAGATTGTTTTTTTGTTACTTTCTGTGTAATCATATTATCTTCTTCTTTAATAATCATATTATCAAAATTAAGTTTATATAAATATTTGATGTTTGCTACCTTTAACCATTATTTTGTAGTGTGTTTATAAAAATCAATCTATATTTATTGAAGTTGAGCACAACACTTGAAATTCGAAAATAATGACTATTTTAAAGCTTAATTTTATTTCACTTACTTTAAATTTACGACTTTGTTTGGGATTTTATATCCATGTAGAAAACAAATTAAAAAGTCATGGATACACAACAGAATTACAATAAAGATTTC
Organism: Drosophila sulfurigaster albostrigata; assembly: GCF_023558435.1. Taxonomy (NCBI): domain Eukaryota; kingdom Metazoa; phylum Arthropoda; class Insecta; order Diptera; family Drosophilidae; genus Drosophila; species Drosophila sulfurigaster. Next base: position 13,584,927 of record NC_084885.1, on the reverse strand, counting down.
CAAGCAAGGTACCAAAGGCATGTTTATGGGTTTAAGTAGGCAGCGGATCGAGTTATTATTGAAGGTTGATATGCTTAGTGGAAGTAATCAAGCAGAAGAGCTTTTGAAAGATTGTTCAACTTGCATTTGCAAGAATTTGTTTGAATGTGTTGTTCTACTAACTAATTTCACCGGCTTCATGTATTGAACATTCAACAAGTAACATAGTAAAGACAAATCTACAATTGCTTTATCGATAGAACTATTTATTCTAATCATATACAGAGCCAATGATATCAGATGGTAAGATACAAAAAAACATGTACAAGTAGAATAATAAATTTATATTTTACATAATTTTAGAGCTATTATATAAAAAAAAAACATTTTCTTAATTCTATTATTGTTAAGTTTGATTTTATGAATTATGTTTCACAATCTTTTTGTTTTGGTTATTCTTTTGTGTGAAATTTGTAATTTAAGTTTAATGAAAATGAAAAGAAGTAAGTTCTAGTTCAATATAATTTATGGATTGTGGTTAAAAGCTGTTAGTATTGAATTCGCTGTTATCACTTGCGAATTGGAAATTTATGATGTTTATAGCTATTAAAAGTGACAACGATTATTTCTTCGCATCCAGCTGCGAGTCCAATAACGTCGTCGCAGTTGCTCGCCACCTGCCGCGGACTTTGCCACGGCAATTGCCGTTGTCTGTGGAATTTTCGCTGCTCTCGCAATGAGTTTGCGTGCCCTTTTCCTTTGCCAGCGTCGTCGTCGCTCCCAGCGCTGTCTCTGCACATACGGATGGCTGGAAGTGGTGTCGAAATAGAAGCTACCTTGTGTGCGACGCTGCGAATGAATGCCGAAGCGAGCACGTCGATTGCCATTGCATCGCCCGGCTGCAAATTCTCGATAGCTATCGCATTGATAGCCCACAAATGGATACTGGGGATCCATGGACTGCTTAAAGAAGATGGCAGCTGCCGAGTGACTGCAAGCAATCGGATCTAAGCACAGAAATTAGTAGAGAACTATGCATGGTATTCTATTGTTAACTCACTTGTGTTCTGCATTTCACGCAGATTGACAAACATCAAACAATTGCGTTGCGGCGCTCTGCCACCATTCGGATAGAAATCAGCATGACCGCACTTTAAGCTGGTGCCCAAAGTACCGCCCGAAGTGTGCAGCACTTGAACGAACTGTGCATCGGTCTCGTCTAAGCGGTATTTGGGTGAGACTGCCGCTGGCAGCGTGAACAGCGGTCCAGCCGGATCGAGTCCAATAATCTGCTCCACCTTGCCGAGCAGCACGGCTCCCGCATAGCCAGCTGCATGTGCGCCCAAGCTGTAGCCCGCCAGCGTCACGTTCCGTCGATCGAAATGCTTGGGACGCATCTCCTCCAGAGCAATGATTATACCCGCCACTGTGAGGCCAACATCGAAGATGGACATCGAGGCGCTTTTGTAATCGTTTTGTGAAAGATTTCCCCAGTCCACAACGCACACATTGTAACCTTCGCCAAATACTGTCCAGTCTATCAATGAGAAAAAGTGCAAAATATAAGGAAATCAAGTTGTCTTTAATAATCTACGAAACCAGATTGTGGTTAAAAAATCTAATTTCTTAATGTTAGTTTCCAAAAATTAAAAAATTATGTGAAATTAAGAAAGAGTTGGATCGAGAGTATTAAATGACAAAAACTAAGAAAACCCGCCACCCATTTTGAATAAGAGCAAAATAGTGCGGCAATATTCTTAAATAATACCGAATTAATATACTGCAAAAATACTAAAAATATGCTGAAAAGAGTATTTGGTATATCGTATCGTGAAGTACTATATTTGAAATATACCATATAGGCCAAAATGTATCAGATTATCCGCTATACAGAAATATACAGATCGCAGTCAAATTCCGAGGAGTGCTATTATATTTAAAATATGTATACCAAATTATTATACCCCAAATATACTGATATACACCGAAGCCCAAATTTGGTATATGATAATAATATTGTCGTTAATTTAAAGAAATACCTTAACTTGTTTATATTTACAACTTTTGTTTTAAGCTTATAAAATTAGCTGAACTGAAGTTAAATTGTCATATGTAAAATGCCCGCTAGTGTATTTAAAGTGTAGTCACGCGAATATTAAGCTGTTGCTCTGCCTATCACTCTGCCCATATATCTCTGCTGTTAAAGTCAAAAGAATTCTGACACAGAAAAATATGGCCTTTGAATAAAATGTTAAGAGTTTTATTGTGCTGATGGATTAATTCTTTACAAACAGCAATGAATTCAATTGAAATGCAGGTGATGTGAATTATTTTTGCGATATGCAGTCTGCAACCTGGAAAGATGCTTTTGAAAGCATTCTCAATATGATGAAAAGAAAATTGACAGCGAATCATAAATTCATTTAAATTATTTTAAATTGTTTAATAATAAACTTTACAATCAATTATTGTTACTAATTTATTTTCCTACTTGAATTCATTTTTTTTTTTATTATAAAGTTTTCTTATAAAGTTTTTAAGTTCATAAGGTTATACCTTGTCTTTTAAGCTACAAATTTGGCACTTGTATCTGACACATTATTTGCCTCATTCTTCTCTTTTTCGCTCGCTATTTAGGGCTCACGCTCTCTCTGCTAAATTTCAAATTTCAAATTCACTACGAGACTTGCATGACCAGTTAAACATAGTTACCAACGATAAGTCTTAATAGTTGGCGCCCTTTTGGGTGAATTTATGAATATTTATGTAAATGTTGCTCAAAAACAGAAGTTAATGCGAAGGGAACAAAAGAAAGGAACACGATTGCAAAGACACAAATAAATTCATAAATTATAAAAAGACATTTATTGTATAATAAAGTCCATAAAATAGTGATGATGATCATGACTATTGATTTTTTTTGTTTTTTAGTAAAAACGGTTGCAACTTTAACGGTAAAGCTTCGAGTTTTATTGGCATCGCTCAATTAGTGAAAGAAATAAAGTATGACAATTTATGTGTTTATCAAGCAAACATTAAGAGCAGTCTGTTAAATAGCCACAAAAATTAAGTCTTAAATTATAATTTATGAATTGAAGCATAGAAATCAACTTTAAGTTTATTAATTGAATTTCTCTAAGAGCTCTACATAGTTGTCAATAAAATTGAATAATTTTAGTGACTTTTACTTACTCAATAGTAATTCTTGGACCCAATCCTTACTGCCCTGATCATTCCAACCGTGCAGAAAGAGAGCCAATTTCTTTCTGGCATTCAATCGTCGGAATCCGCTAAGGTCTCCCAGCTGCAAATTGAAATTTCCCTCATAGCCATGATCCGTATCGGAGCTGTTTTTTGTTTGATGTTTCAGCAGAATATCGAAAATACAATTCGATGACATACTTACATTGTGCTGCATTTAAAGACAATGCCATAGTTGAGATGAGCGCGTTCAAGGCTGCTTCTCAGCATTCTCTCCTGCATCAATCGAAAACCCTTTTGTAGTATATTCCATTTATGCAAATGTGCTTGAGAACCACAAATGCTGCCGAAGAGCAGCAGACAGCCATAGAACCAGGCAAATGCTGCATTGCAATTTTGTCGTTGTTTTTGTTGGCTGCTTTGCCGCCAATGCACGTGTCTTGGCATGCAAATATTTTACACAGTTAAAAACAATGAAGAAAACCGATAAAAATAGATTAAAGATGTACTAAAAATGATCGCGACAAAATTTTTAATATGCCGAAGCGCGAAAGCGTTCAAGTTAATAAACAAAAACAGAACAAAAATAAAACAAAAATATATTCAATGAATTCCGGCAGAGAGACAAAGAGAGGGAGATGTAGAGACGGATAAGCACGAGCAACGAAACGAGAATTATATTGAATAGTTTGGACCGCTTGGCTTGCCCCCTGACATGCTACTGATGGCAGCGCCAGAGCATCGCTCGTAACAGAAGACCAATTCGTCGCTTCTCATCGCAAATAGCCGGCTCCACATCCACAACAACATCCACATCTAGGCCGATGATGACCCTCGCTGCTGCAGAGGCTACTGTCAAATGAGCTTGATGGCATGACAAACTCGTGTTCTTGGAGCCAACTTACTTTGTGTTTTGTGTTTGCACAAGTGAAAGTAAAGCTTGTAACAGCTTTGACTTTTGCCTCCATCTCCATCTCTGTCTCTGGCTCTGTCTGTTTGTGTTTTTTGTTTTGTGCCTTGGTCGTCGCTGTCGCTGTTGCTGTTGCTTTGGCCCCACTTCACTGATCTTGACATAGAAGTTGAGCTTAGACAATGACAATCAGCTGAGTAATCAACAGAAAAGCCCAACTCCATCTCAAAGATACATAAATGAAAACATTATCGGTATCTTTGCTAAACAATCGATCGACATTTTTTTGGTGTGAGTCACATTTAAAATGGTTCTTCGATATTTATGTTGTAATAATAATTGTAATAAAAAAATATTTATATTTCTCTTTCTTTTAAATTTGATTTTGGAATTATTTGTCCTACTTTATTTAGAACTAAATTATATTTAGAATTTGATTTAAGCTAAGCTTGACATTGACATTTAAATAAATTATATTATAATTTATTGATAGAAAATTCTTCTTAAAGTTTGTTGGTTATTTTTAGAAATTCTCCGCATATGTGTTTACATGAAACTTTATACTTTCTTATAGAAAATTTCATTGTCTATTGACTTTGTTGACTTTGGCTTTATTTGTGAGTTCCAATCAATCGAATTATCACATCAGATTCAGTTCGATTTGAAGAGATTTACACAGCTTTATAACCGAAGCCCAATTAACACAACATTTTGATGGGCTGCCCCTTAATGGGTCAGTCATGAACATTTGACGGATAAGAGTGAGACCGAATGGTGGACCTTTGTTTAAAGTTTATTTAAAAGTTTCTCTCCGCTGCACGATTAATCTCTTCTGCCATCCCATTTGGCCTCTCTCACCCTGTCTCGCTGTCTCTGTTGCTCTCACACTCTTTCTCTTTTACTTTCTTTCTTTCTCAATGCGAGCAAACTTTTATGGCAAGCTAGTAAACAGAATATCTATTAAACCGAGCAACGACGAATCTGTAGACAAAGCACAATTCACGCTAATGATGACAGGCCAATGGGTAACATCAAAATTCCAAAGACGAAGAGACCATAGCGATTCTCTTGATTTTATAGTATTATATTACATTGTACGCGTTCATGAATAAATGTCATTAATTAAAAAAATAGGTGTTATTCTCTAATTGGAACATTTTTCTACTACACATATATTAGAGTATCAAATTAATTTGGAATGAATGACTGGTAGAAATTTTGGGAATTTAATAAAGAAACAGAAGAAAAACAAGTTGTTTTTGAATTCCATTACAATCCGCAAATCTGAAGACGTGGAGTTCAAAGGCCTTACAATAAAAATGCGCCTTCTCTTGGTTTTTGCTTGAATGTTATATATTGATAAACTTGTTTTCTTAAAGAATGTGTAGCTTTAACATTATTCTTTTAGTGCTAAACACTTTAGTACTTTAGTTTTAAGCATTGTCTTTATTGCTGTCACTCACTGTTAGATCACATTAACTAACTTCAGAGGAATGCGCGTTGAACAGAATCTCTTAACTTTAAAGACGATATCAGCTTCGATATACCATTAATCGATACTTATATATTGAATGTAGTTTTCAACACTTATCTTTGTATTTTCAAATAATAGTGAGACAATTTAATATAAAAGCAAACCTTCATAGAAAGAAGTGTCACTGTTGCTTTGATAATTTGCATTTATTTAATGTTAAGTCATGCCAATTATACTTGGGACATTGTGCTCCATTAATTTTAATGTTGCGCCTAATATAATTGATGAATCGTTTATATCAGTTTAGATTATAAAGCTAAGCAAATAATGCAGAGCTCCTAAATGAATTTCCGGTTTTATTTTATAGTCTTATTAAATAGAACATTTTATTTAAAAAGTGTTATATATATTTCCCTTCTTTATTTTATAATATCGAATCAAAACTATATGTTGAAAAAGAAGGAATAAGTTAATTATTATAAGGAATAAGTTAAATATTTCTTCTTTTTCAACATATTGTGATACAAAATTTCTTTATACGATGTACTCAATTTATTTGAAGTAATTTAATGATTTATTTCACCCATAATATGTTAATCATTAAATTATGAATTAAAAGGATGAACGAAGCTGTCATTAATAAAGATATTTTACAAACTAATAATAGTTCCTCTTCGTGTTATGTGATATTAACTTTATTTTCCATTCCTGCGCGAACATTCAAATTATTTTTGCCTTGTTCAATTATTTGATTGTGACAGCAGTTCGGCAAGTTTCGATGCCAGTAACTTTTTTCATTACCACAAGTTTACTTATTTGTTTGATTATTATTTAAGATTCAGATCTTTGTGTCAACTGCTTATGTAGATCAAAAAGAAATATACTTTATAGCGCTGCGAGTTGCCTTCTTCTCCACACACACAAGCACATTGTACACATTGTCTCAGTCGCAAAGTTATTACACTCTTACTCCCTTTGAGCAGCTCGCAATGTAAGAAAAGCCTCATTGCAATTGGGTTGGCGTTGGGGTTCGCTTTAGTCCGAAATTTGTGCAAAAAAAAAATATGAGTATTCCCAAGTGCGCGCCATTTTCTGTGTCTTATTATTAACACAAAGTACGGCTTAATTGTTGATGCACAGTGAACGGCAGGCGGCTCTGCTTTGTATTCCCTTTTAACCAGCCTGATGCATGGCTTACCCCTTCCCTTCCCCCATTCACCCATCGGCCTACAGCCTACAGCAAGACTCTTTCTTCTCCCCACTAACCGACATCGATTTTATACCCTATGACCATCGAGAAAACGATAGGAAGGGTTACACGACCTTTGCTATATACAATGTATTTTTATTTATGGGTTTTTTTGTAAATTTTATTTTCGTTAACATTTTATTTCAAACACTGAAATTTATCTTAATATTGTTTCTATTTGCTATCTTTAAATAGTTTTTTTTATTTAATTATTGTATATTTCTTTATCATTTGTTTGTTTATATATTTGTTGTTCTTTTCTCTTTTATTCTTCTTATATTTGTGTGCTGTGTATGTTTATGTATTTAATTATTGTTTACAGAATTGAATTTATTTATTATTCATTTAGTTATTAAAATATTTACTTTGTTGTATAACTGACATAAATTTAAAAAAAAAATTTTGTAATCTATTTACATTTCAAGTGCATTAACAAATACATATGTACATATTAGAGTATAAAATTGCCCAAAAGAAAATACAGGGTTTCGCATAAGCGAGCGTTGTGTTGTCTTGAGTGTTCTTACTTGTTCCTATTAAGCAGCATCATAATAATAATGTGTAATAACAACAACAACAGCTGCGCGCAATAAGTTTACATGTTTGCGGCAGGCGTGTGTGGGCGGCACATTCTGGATGCTATTCTATTTGTCTCTCTGTATGTGTGTGTATGTGTGTTTATATGTGTTGTTTCGTTTGGGGACGCATTCAAAGCAATTTCCACAATTTTCGTATTGTTTACTTAATTAATTTTGCACAAAGATTTTCATTTACGAGTGTGCTCAACATACATACATACGAGTACGTATGTTTGTCTGTATGAATGTATGAATATATATCTGTATATATATAGAGATATATGCTGTGTGTTTGTGTGAGCATTTTCTCTGGATCGTGTGCTGGTGTGTTTGTTGGATTTGTTGCGGTACTTGCAGATGTTCTGTGGTTATAATAGCAAGCCTTACACGCATACATGGAAATAAGTATCCCATACGTTCCTCCCCTCCTCCACACCACCATGGATAGATATATACTCGTAATGAGTTTATATCATTTAATGAATGCTGCCGCACAATGCGACAATGCGACGCGTCGCAACAATAAAAGCGCTTTAAGAAGCCAGCCGCCTTTAAGTATGCAACAAGTTTTTGCGATTGGCAGACAGTTTTTTTCTGTACGTCAAAGTAATGCACAAATGATCTTCAATATAAAAATAATTTTTATATCTCATTGCTATGTATCCAGTAACTAAGTTGTCTTAAGGGAACAATATATATATAAAAATAACATACATTAAAACTTGTGTGTTAATGGTTGAGAATACATAATTAAGAATATAAATAGTCTTTTATCTTTTCTTATACACAATCAGAGAAATACAAAACTTTACATAAAGAATAGCATTAACTTATATGCATCCCTTCAGCTTATTTCTTCAATCTGATTTCAAATAATTATGTCAATACAGAAACTTAAATTATCTACATAAAAGGTATTCTTGATTAGCATGAAGCATCAAATATCATCAGCACGTTCATTTCTGCATTAATCTGTCTATCTACAATTTAGTAGTTTTAAAAAGTTAGTAATCACTTAGAGTTGTTAGACTAAAGTCGCACATAGAGTTGAAAGAATAAAGTCGTCATACAGTTGTAGAAATTAAGTCATTAAGTTTATTTTGATACTAAACAGTTTTCCAAAGAGGTTAAATTTAATTAATATATTAATCCAACGACTTCCTTGTGTGCTACTGACTTTTTGCATGTTAATCATTAGCAAAACACTTATTTAAATAAAAAATATAAATTACTAAAACATATTTTATAGATGTATATTCCAAAAAGAGAGAATAATAACATTTAATTGCTGTCTCCACTTAGTTGAGTAATCACTCTAAAGGACTCTCCAGAATTGATTTGCAACAATAATAATTTTCTTTTATAAATTCTTAACTCATAAAGCAACAAATACTGTAAATAAATGCCAGCATTCACAAATATGTCTGGCATTTCATTTGTCAAATTAACACTCTGAGTGTTCAATTGGACAGCACTAAGAATATTGCTTAGAAACTTTAAAAAGTCCAATTTTATTTTCAAGAATCATTTCAAGAGGCAAAAATCTAATATTTTAGCTGTGCATTGGCCGGCAAACTGAATACTTATTTGTATAGCAAAGAAATATCGATTGTGTGTTAGTGCTTTGAAAGTGAGTTTAAGGCCGATCGAATAAAATAGACTTTTGCTCGTACATCCTCGACTCGCCAATTTCGCTCAGAATATGAAATTTGCAGCATTTTTAAAATGCAAATCGCTTTGTATGTTGCATGGATGATAGAAAATCAAATTGAAACCAATTGAACCACACAAAAACAACAAAAATAAATATGAGTTTGCTTTTTGCCGAGAGTGCTTGACTACACAATACCTTAAATATCCACACACACACACACACACACACACACACACACACACAAATACACGCACATATAAGTGAATGTATAAAAATAGACGCATACACAAAGAAAAATTTACTTTTCGCATAACTATGACTTCACTGTTGTTTGGTAGAAAATTGTTTCGTGGAAAACTTTTGTGCCGAGTATCCATCGAAACTAACGCGTAATTATGTTTTATAATTCATTATTTAGCCACAACTATTGATTGGTATTTAAGATATAAAGCGAACAAAATAAAGATGAAAGTATTAGCATTCGTATATTTGAATTATAAATGCTAAAACCAACGGCAAGCATTAATGGGTTTTATTTATGAAATTTGATAATTTAAAAATGCATTGCAAAAAAAGTAAATATGAATAGCGCCCCGTTTTTATGCAAATTCTGCTTATTTGCCAAAACAGAAAAAAAGTGGAGTTTTGATGGCTGATTTACAAAAATTACTTTAATAAAAGTGCCGCAAAAAAGCGAAACCAACATAATAGAGATTTTTTATGCACAGCTTATAAACGATATAAAATTGTTATGATTCGAAAATGTTATTAAAATATTTGAAATTGATTTGAATGACAAAAATATGATATGAAATTATTTGCAAATACTGATTTCATTTGCTTTTAAATTGCACTTAGCACATATGGAATATGAAAAAAATGACAGAACAATATAATATATACATATGTATTTATTATTCTTTGCATAAATGATTTACATTTTCTTGCTAAGGTATTTGCAAGTCGAGTCCGCACAACGAAAGTTTTGTTATCTGTTTTTATCTCTATTTTTTTTTTGTTTTTTGCCCCCTCGCATTTTTGTTGTTTTTCTTGAACGTATGAATACTCGGTCGGTGCCACAGCCAGTTTCACTTTTCTAGCGAATGAGTGTGTGTGTGTGTGAGTGTATTCGTCTCGTATATGAGAAGCATTTGATGGCATTGCGCTCGAGTTGCCAGCGAGACGAAATTAAGTGTGCGCTGTGTGTGGCAATAACAGTAACGGCTGCCTTGTAGTTTACTCAACGGTTCTTCTTCCTTTTGGCTGCTGCTCTCGCTCTTGCTGTTGCTGTCTTCAATTTTCCGATGGAGGCGTTCTCAGCATAGGCGTGGCATTTGAAGCAACAGCAGCGGCGGTAAAGGCAGCGGTGGGTTGTTATCATTGAAAGGAAACTATTTTATCGCTCAATTGATTTTGCAATTTATTTGCGCGCATTATGCGAACTTGCACATAAACACTGAGACACATACCCGTACACGTCTTCTCGTTCTCATTCTCGTTCTCATAGCCATGGTGAATCCTCGAGCGTTAAAGGCAGCGCTGGATGGATGAAGCACACACACGTGTCCTAGCCAAAATCGAGCACTTGCCAATGGCGGCAGCGTTTTCAATTCTATTTACTCCCAATAATCATCATCAATGTCAGTTTCGCTTGCACTAAAATAAAATAACAATAGCAAATGGCAACTGGATAACAATAACAACAACAACAGCAGCAACAACAAGAAGAACAGTATTCGAAATAACAGCAGCAGAAAAGTAACAACGTCAACAGGATCATTGGCGGTATTGACAGCAACTACGACAAACAATACACGAAGCAGGAGCTGTGAGTTGTTTTATTGTCACAGTTGGCCAGACACTCGAATCGAGTCACCGAGTCATCGAGTCACATACGAGCAACACGCATACATACACATGTATGTCTATAGCATAGTATGTATGTATGAGCGACAGCAACAGCAACAGCAACGCATTGAGAGTTGATGTTTATATCGATTGCTGGTAATTTGGAGAATTACAAGAGACATAAACATGCACAAAGAAACAGCAGAGTCGCACAGAGTGCAGAGCAACTTCTCTCAGACAGAAACGAACTACAGAACAACAGACTTCTGACTACAGACTACAGTATTCACTTGAGACACGTCGTCATCGACTTGCACATGTTGTTGTCATCGTGTTCATCTTGTGTCCTGCTGTCATTTTTTAATGTTTGCTACCAAGCAACATCAATGTTGCAGTCACAGTTCAAACGTTACTCACAGCCGCAGATACAGTCACAGTTACACTCACAGTAACAATTTCAGTCATAGTTAGAGTCACAGCCACAGAAAGTCACAGTCACAGTTGCAGAAACAATCATAGTGACAGCTATAGTTACAGTTAGTCACAATCACAGACCTGGTTAAAGTCATAATTGCAAAGTCATTTACAGACCTAGTAACAGGAGCAGTTACACCCACAGCTACAGGAGCAGTCACAGTTACAACTACAGTTACAGTCACTGGCAAGGTTACAATTAGTCACAGTTACTGTCACAGCAACAGTTTCCGCCACAGTTATAGTCACAGATGCAGGTAATGTTTCAGCTACAGTCACAGTTATAGTCACAGTTACAACTCAACCCAGTTACAGTGGGAGTTTCAGTCGTATTTACTTTTAAAATGATAGTAACAATGTCAGTCATTGTTACAATCACTGATACAGTCACAGCCACAGGCATTCATAAAAACAATCACAGCTACATTTACTGTTAGTCACAATTACAGGCACAGTTGCAGTCATATTCACAGGAGCTGTGACAGTCACATCTGCAGTTACAATCACTGTCGCTGTTACTGTGAGTCACAGTTACAGTTACAGTTACAGTTACAGTTACAAACACAGTTACAGTCACGGTCACAATTCTAGTCTCAGTTACAGTAAATCTAAGTTGAGGCTATAAGTTCAGCCATGGATAGCTAATAGTCACTGATCTCTAATCAAAGACAGAATTTTCGGTAATCAAACTCTTACTATTTCAGCTGCTGTTAGTTTTCAAAGCTAAATTTTCGATAATATATACATATGGTAATTTTTTTCGATTAACTGGACCTCAAGTATTTACAGGGAATAACAAATCCAATACATTATGTTTAAAATTTGATCCAAATCACTATGATACAGTAGAAAGAAGGTTTTAAAAGCTCTGGATTAAAATCTTCCAGATATTAGTTTTGCAGTTTTGTTATAAAGAAAATATATGTAACAAGTAAAACAATGGATCTTTGTTTAGTTTCGTTTTCTTTTTTGTTATTTTTTTTAAAGTAACATACAGTTAAAAAGATATTTTTTTCAGTTAGTGTTCTTTACTATACATTTTATTAACACACATGCATGCATACAACCTCATATTAAATACATTTATTTATTTTATGCTCTACAATTTTCAACACTCTCATATTACGCTCTTGCAGCACTTTGTGCTGTCACCACGGTTGCTATTCCAAAAAAATTGTTGTACCAAAATTTGGATAAAATGTACCAATTTTAGCAAAAATGTACCAAACATTTTTCACGAAAGATTTTTTGTATTTCACAAATTGTTATTCACAATAAATAACTGTTTACGTAGTGAGCCTTACATTGGCGCATACATATTTTTCCAATTATCCTGTCAATTGTCATCGCAAGTCGACTGTATGCGATATTTTCCAGTGTTAGTCATGGTACAATTTCTAACTGATACAAAATTTGTGTCTGGTGGAACTGAGCCATTTATTAAAATAATATGTGTGAACATAAAATTTTATGAAAAATTTAAATACTAAAACAGGTATATTAAATATGTACCAAAACGTAAAAAAGTGATCCGATGTACCAACGCATTAAAAATTAACATTTGTACCAAAAGTGGCAACCGTGCACGGCCACATACAACTCAGCTTAAAAAGTGTTGCATACTTTTTGGCAGTAATTTGTTTTTATGCGAACGCTTGCAATGCTGTGCTGCTTTAAAATGAAAACAATGGCAACAAAACACGAAAAAAAAAGAAAAAAAGCAGCGAGACAAATTCAGAACACTTTGTGTGAAATTGGCCAAAAATTGTCATCGCTTACGCTTTCGGATTTGAAGTGGCATTTGGGACTAAATACGCTTAGTTTGCGAATTAAAATAAATAACGGCGACTGCCTAACAACTTAAGCGACAAAGATCAGAATTTAAGCATCTCACGAGAGCTAAGCTCGAATAATTTGCAGAAAAATATCAAGTACACTGAGACGTGCAAGGTCGTGCGGGCAAAGCGAGAAAACATACATAAGTATATAAGTAGAAGCATAAGCATAAGATATATTTATACTTATGTGTGTATGTGTGCGTACAATGCGTACTTCATAAGTATATTGAAAACATTCTTAAAAATAGATTACAATGGTATCACGTTAACAATGGGCGAACTCTCTGTGAGCATTGTCGCCGCAATTCGCAGTTACACAGACTAACACTCACATACCCACACACACACACACAGACGCACATGCATTTATTGAGGGTTCTTACGTAAGCTGTGAAATAAATTCACGGGTGTTTCATGTCGCATAAATAAAGTTTAAAATAAAGTGTGCAAGAAGTTGTAGATGTGGTTGTGCATGAACAACAACAATAACTACAACAATAACAACAACAGCGGCAGCAACAGCGACAACAACAAATAACGAAGCACGCCACAAAGTTCACACGCTAAGGCGTGCGTGCCACGCCCCCAAAACAAACGTCATTTAAAAGTTACAACGTTAGTTGGTGTTTATGTAAAAGTAGCTGCCGGACACAAAAATTGTAACCGCCCTTGCCCTGTGCGCTAGTGTTTAAGCAAACTTCGCACTTACAAACACACTCACACACACACACACACGCGTGCAGAGACATGCACAGACACGCACACACATGCCAGAACAGGCACACAGAAATGAACTAAACGCTACGTGCTGATTACTGCATACGCAAGGATTTTGCCATACGGGATTTTCCCCGACACAAGTAACAATCACCCCAACACTCCACACACTCCAACACCCCAACGGTATAACACCCCAACATCCCAACGCTACAGCAAGCAACTCCGCTTTTTAATCGGGACCGAATTGCACAACATTATGATATCCTCTGTTCATTACTGCAAATCACTTTAGAGCCGCAGGCGATATAAAATTGCATCCTATTTTTACATTTATTTTATGCAAACTATTTATATTGCATTCCGGATAAGACTGAACTAAAAAACGATTTCAATTTCGAATACCATTTTCATGTTTCTTTTGAGTATAATCAGTTGTTTCGTAACTTTTTCTTTAGAATAGGGAAATAGTGATCTAGTTTATAAATATTCTTATTGATGTTATGTTTATTTTAATTGAATGAAACTTGCGTGCAACAAATAAATACTTCACAAAATAAATTGATCATCAAAGTTGTAGAATTTTATAATCAAAATGTAAATTTCAAATTTAGCATTTTATAAATTTATTCTACTTAATTGAATGAAGCTTGTTTGCAACACAAAAATACTTAAGATAATAATTGCATAATCAAAGTTAAAGAATTCTTTATTCAAAACTTAATTTTTTTCAATTTAGCGTTTAATACAAATGCTTTGTTGTTGCTTTTTAATTGTATCTTTTAAATTACAAATATGCAATTAGCAGTAAAAACAACAACAGTAAAGTCAACAATGCACAGTTTCTTTAAAAGTGCTGCAGAATTTGACACTTGCTTTTGTTTGTGCCCAGTTGATGCGACCCTTTTTCGCAGTTTCATTATGAGCGGGGTATAAAAAGGCGACACCAGAATTTACTACAGGATCTCATTTGTTAGTTTTGTTTTTGTTTGCCGAGCATTTCACGAGATCCAAGCACACACACACACACACACACACACACACACACACACACACATGTGAGTAGTAAGAAGTGTGTGCGTACGTGGACATCGCCCGCTTAACAAAATATTTAGCAATTGTGTAAATTGTGTTGTCCTCCCCATTCTGGCTCCTTGCCACCCAAAAGACACAGATAATGATAACAACGAAAGCGACGTGTCAAAACAAAATCCAAAAACATGCAAGACTTAAAGTGACCCTGTGCTTCCTGCGCAAAAACATTCCATTCGAATAACTAAACTAAAATAATATTAGTTGATGGAACACAAATTCCACAGAGCAAAAAATTTCTATATATGTATGTACATATATATTATATACATTTTTGGGGAATCTTGCATGCAAATTTATGCAGTGCGATTGTTTTTATTGTTTGCCAAGCATTTGTGTTGCATTTTGCAATTTTGGGTTAGGCAAATGCAGAGAATTGCACTTTCTGCGTCGGCGTCTGTGTAAATATGGGCATTTGATTATTTATTGTTTGCTGTTGCTCGCCTATCTGCACCTTGAACTCGTCACTTTGAGGGCTTTTAACTGCTGCTCGATTTGTTGCAAATTCAGACTGGTTATTAAGCAATTTATTGTTTTGTGGCACTGATTTACTTACCGCTTAGCATAACTAGCAACGCACAGAAGTAATATAATAAAGTTTAAATCAAATTTGGAGTAAAAGTGCGGTTAAAGTACCTTTTAAGTATGCCAATACATCATATACATAACTTATTAAGTTTTTTTGTCGTTTGGTTGAACTGCTTGTCAAAATACAATTACCGAATCCATTCTAGAATCAACAACAAAATCAAGAAAAGATTGAACTCGTGTTGGCATGTCAAATGCTTGATGAAAACGTGACTGCTGCCAAAACCGCGTCTGCTTCGGAAGCAGGAACTCAAGCGTGGTGAGCATGTGATGGGGGATAATGCTCAAGACTGCTTTGAAAATCAACGTCAGTCGAGAACTAGCTTGTTACACAATAATAAAAAAAAAAGCATATTAAGCTAAGTGGCGTTATACAATATTTATATTTGCATTCATTGCAATATTGAATTTTTAAATATAAAAAAAATTAATAAAATAAAAAAAAAATAACTATTCAAAAGTAGTATTTAATTCATTTTTCAAACGAAATTAGACAATAACGAAATATGCTTTTTGATTTGCGGTTTTATCACTTCAAGAACTCCTAAAAAGCATCTCCTGCAAAAATTCGTAATATACATATTAAAATGTTTGATTTTGTTTTAATAAAACTTGAGAAGAAATTCTAATGAATAATTTGTAAAGAAAAGTTAACAAAGCTTAAGATCGTTTTTATATTGCCATTCACACTACAAATAAAGAAGGAAATTCATTTTAGTAATCGTATTTCAATGCTCGAAAATAATTTTGCAATATTTAATACAAACTTAAAATAGAGTTTTATTTACGTTCATATGAAATTACAAAATAATGAATTGTGTATTGATGTCTTTTAGTTGGTGTATCGTCACTTAAAGTACTCAAAACAATAATCTAATGCACAAACTAAATTAATTAAATTGAGAAAAATCCTAAAGAATCATTCTTGAGATTTGTATATAAAAATTAACGTATATGTAAAGTTTGTTATATGGATAACATTTTATTGAATATATGGTTATTTGATAATAATATTAATAGTAAATTTTGATTAACTTTAATAATACTGCTTCCTGTTAACGACTGATTTCGTTATGACTGAAATCTGCTGCTGCTTCTTTTTTTATTGATGACTGATAATCTAGATATGAAGTCTTATGATCTACTACTGACGAGTAATGATACCGATAGCTTCGTGACTGTTAACTTGCTAATGCCAACCGATACCGTTAGGGTCTATCGATCAGCCTCGGCCTTTGTTTCATGTATGCACATGTTATTCTAAACAACTTTTCAATTTTACATATTATAAATAATAAGTGCTTTAAAAGGAGTATTTCATTGCTAGCAAATAATTTGCAATATTCAATTTGAACATAAAAGTATAATTTTATTTTATTACATATAAAATTAAAAATACACATACAGATACTATTAAAAATTAGAATAGTTCTCATTTCATTTTAAAATGCATCACAAAAGTTCTGAAACTCCCAAATGTACAACAGCTTTTTGTTATTATGTTAAGTTGAATCCGGAAAAAATTAAAGCTTCAAAAAACTGCAAGGAGTTTTTAAACATGAAAAGTCGAAAAACCCGGACGTACGTAATTGGTCTACTCGTATGCGAGGCCCCCAATGCCACACGGACTGCCACAAGCTATGTGTATCACTCACACGCACACACACACACATACACACACACATATGTATGTACATTGCCACCGATGTTAAGTGGCATTTTAAACGGTGCGGGACACTTCTGGATTCGGCAGCTCGTCTCGTTCGGCAGCCAGGCAAAGGCAAAGGCAGGCAGGCAAGCAGGCAATTCGGTAACTCGACAGTTCGGGAGTTTGGCAGTTCAACAGTTCAGCAGTTCGACAGTCTGGCACTCGTCTTCGCTGTGATTGATTGATTGACTGCATGATTTATTGGCAATTTAGTTTGGCGGCAGCAAATTAGCTCCATAAACCGAATCCAAATCTGATACCCTCTCTATCCAATCATAGGACTATGCACACACAAATCTATTTACGTATAGTATTCTGCTGCTGACTGTCGGCGTGTATCTTTAAGCACATAACACAACTTTTAGCGTAGGTGAAGTTTTCCACGGAAGGGTTGATGGGAAGAAGCACCCAACACAACCCCAAATAAGCAATTGTAACTCATTAGGCGTTGACTGTGCACTAACGTCAGATCGTTCGGCCACAAACAGCGAGGACAGTTACTTGAATTGATTGAAGGTAAAAGAGTCATTCATCAACTTCGATGGGTTCAATTGATTTATATAAATTGCATGAATAACATTAATTTGAAGAAGAAAGTAAATGTATTAGATTTCATAACATTTTGGAGACTCAGCTGTGTATGAAATGCAGGCAACTCTTATTACAGCCCTCTGTTTTGATTTCATTCTCCATCTCTCTCACTCTGTCTATCTATCTACCTATCTATCTATCGCTTGTAACTGAGAACTCACAACTCAACAAACAAACGATGCCTGGAATGAAATCAACCAAAAAGTTGGGGCTGCATTTGCCGTTTCCGGTCTAAGCTGTTGTTCCCTTCGCTTCCCTAGCTTCATCATCAGCAGGAGGCAACTCTCGGCAGCAGAACGAGAGAATTAAGTTAACTTTCCGTCAACAACAACAGCAGCAACAAGAACGATAAATACACTTGCAACAAGAAGAAGAAGAACAACAACAACAACAAGGTTGACCCTCCCAATCTCTGGCACAATGACTGGCTTTGTTTTGTAATTTGCACCTATCTATGTTAAAGTTTTTTTGCTCAATTTTCTGAGGTGAACGAGTACGATTGGCAGCACGAGTAGGTGCTTCACAACTCAACAACTTCGACAAGCAATCGACGAAACGAAAACACAGCAACAACACCAACAACAACAACCAGTAAAAATAGTGGCGCAAAAAAGTTTTTTAATAAAAATAAGAAGAGCCGAGGCGAGGCAAGGCGAAAAAAAAAAATAGAATAGAATAAAGAAAACCAATGAATTCTCTAGACGAGCAACAGAATCTTTCAATAGGCAGCACATTAAATTTCACTAATAAAGCAAACAATGCGTGGCATCCACGCCCCAGACACATCGACTGTTCTCCTCTGTTCTGTTCCGTTAAGTTCTGTTGTGTTGTGTGTTCTCTTATGTGTGTGTGTGTGGCAGGGGCAACGACAAACGGCAACGGCAAACGGCAAACGGAGCAAAGCGTCAAGGTAAACAACAAGCACACACAGACAGATGAGAAATTGTGCAGAGCATTAAAAAGAAGAGACCAGGGGGCAGATGGTTGCGGGGGGAGGAGACTACGGAGACTGGTTGCTATTCTGTCAGTGGCAAGCAAACGTTGTGACGGAACAACCAACGGCGCGACGCGACGCAACGCGACGCGAGGCGAGGCGAGACGACGTTCAAAGCAAGCGAAACGTGCAACACTCATACGTCATGTTGTACGGGGCCTCCGTCGGCAACACGCACAATGTAATGGCATTTTTATGTTGCATCACGTAGCGGTCATAAGTCATGTTTAGAGCACTGACTGCTGCTGGTATTGCTATTTCTTTCTGCGTCGCCGTCTTCGTCTTGTTACACTCCCATCGCCTTCGTCCTTTGGTCCTCTGTCTTTTAGCACCGCCATTCGCAATACTCCCCCAACTTGAAACACACTCACATCGTCGTTCTAAGCGTTTCGAACTCAAATGAACTGTAGCTAAATTGGCTGCCTCAGAGTGGCTCCCGTCCAGCAGTCCGTCTTCTTCTCATCTCCCCTCTCATCATGCCATCAGCATGCCACACAGCTGTCCAGTTGTCAGTCAGCGAGCAGAGCTTAAACGGATATTACAAGGTGTAGTTCAAACATTGACTATACATGAGCTTAAAGCAAAATTAAACAACCATCTCCGAGGAGCGTGCGAAAGGATCAAAAAGCATCTGCTGCGATTTCATTATTTATTTAATGTCAACTAAGCCACTTTCAAATCAAATAAATTTCACTACAATTCAAGTTTTCTTAAAGTTGACTTTTTTGAAATTAAACAAGTTTCCCAAATTTTTGTATTGTTAATTAAATAAATACAGCACACGTAAAATCAGTCGATAGCCAAAGTTATTGGTTGTTAAAGCAGTCGAAAGAAAGTGCGCTTCTTAAACGGAATCAACGAAGTGCCAATTGATGCGACACGTTCTTGTCTCTGCTCTTTGCCATCGCACAACTTTCAGTTTAATGAGTCTGACGCTCGCCGGCGAGAACTTCTGTAATCTGTAAGTAGCCAAAGTAGTAGCTGCTCGCCTCGCAGATGGCTTCCCTTCGCACTGTTGCGCACATGCTGGCACACACCTAATAGATTCAAATTAGCTTGCAATTTGTGGCACGGTCTTGTAAACGTTTGTTCATATCGTATTGTGTTCTCAGCAAACAAGTGGAAAAGAGGGAAAAGCTACAGTTGAGTTGGTCCATTTGAGGAATTACATATTTTTGTATTAATTGTTTTGTTTTGTGCAAATATATACTTTTTGTAGAATACAATTTTTTTTAATATACTACTATATATACTATAGTATACTATAGTATTCATTCTTGAATTCATTTTTTGGAACTACTAAAATTTTATTTATTTGTTATTTTGAAACATTATTTTTCTGAAATTAAGTCTTGGAACCATGTAGATGACGTTATATTGAGTTGTAATACAAATAGATTATTATTTAATGTAGTTTTGGAAATACAATCAATAGTATTTATTTTGTATTAAAATATACATGTTCTTAGATGTATTCTTTAGTGCAATATAAAGATATTATGAATAAAATTAATAATGTCCCGATAACGATATAATTATATTAAGGTTTTAGCTGATATTAAATAAAATTGGCAAAAAGAAGATTTTCGAATGAAAATCAAAAATTGATAATAAAATGAGTTATAGTAAAATTGAAAAATTTATAGTTAGTTGGAATCTAATTTCAAAGGTAAAACGTTAGCATTTCAATGCTGTTAATATCTGAATTAGTTTCATATCGTATCATAAGTTCATCAACGTTGTAATTATTCCCAATATTAAGGACTTACTATATTATTTGCTTCTAAGCTACAAATAACTTTTCTAACATTGCAACAAAGTTATTGCTCTGAGCTATTGTGTGGCACAATTGCTGAACTCGTTCAATGTCTGCAAGGATATCGGGAAGTTGAGCATCACTTGGGTTAACTGGGCAATTAGCCTGTGTGCATGTGTGTTTGTATGTGTGTGCGTGTGAGTGTGCAAATGTAGCTGTGAATGAATTCTCTGGTCTGTTTTAGAAAGCATTGATTCGGCTTAACTCATTGACTAATTGGAAGAACGAATTAGTATGGCAAAGGCAAAGGCAAAGACAGGGACAGGGACAGAGACGATAGTGAAATGCTTCATTCTTTCTCGGTTATTCAATAACTCTGTCTGTCTCTGTATCTGTGTGTGTGTGTGTGTGTTGCTGATAAGTATTCTGTTTAATTGTTTAGTACCACATGGTTGCACCATTAACAGTCTTCTGTAGTAAATGCTCTTTCTGGTTCCCTTTCCCTTTCCCGTTCCCCTTCCGCTAACCTCTTTCTCGACTCGCTGTTGTTGCCTTGTTCCGCTTTTAGCACATTAGGGGCAGCATCGGGATACTACTACTCAAGTATCAGTTACGGCCGCAACACGCCCCTTTCTACTATTTCCACGCCATATTGGCCGCCTTCGCTGCTGCTGCTACTGCTACTGCTGCTGTAGCTGCCTCTCGCTTCTGTTTCTGTTGCTGTTGCTGTTGCTGCCTCTGCCTCTGCCACCGCCTGACGAGTTTTGATTTATTTGCTCGGCATGCAGACAAAAGCCGCGGCCGTGAGAGACTGCCGCATTTCTGATGAGCTGGGTGGTTACTGGGAAATGGGAACTGCGAACTGCGAACTGGGAACTCTTCCTCCACCTCCTCCTCCTCCTTGTGCTGTTGTTGCTGCTTTTGCTCTTGAAGCCATCTCGACCCATAAGCGCCTTTCAGTGCAGAGGGCGAGAGGAGGCGTGACTCCGAGTGGCCTGAGCATAAACTACAAGAACAGACAATTGCTCTGAACCGAGAGCGATAAATAATTTCAGTGTTGTTGTTGTCCACGTTGTTTTTGCTGTTGTTGTTGTTGTTTTTGCTTCATAATTCTATATACACGGACGTCATACTAAGCCTATTCTCATGAAGTAACACCACAACACAACACAACACAGCTCCCGCCCCTCCCAAAGAGAGCTCGAACTCGAGAGACTTTGACCGTTGCTTTCGTTTTCGTAAGCTGGTTTTTATGATTTACGCAGACAATTCAGACACGCCTCCCAACTCTTTGGTCAATTGCCAAAACCTTTTCCTTTCGTCTTGCCCATTCCCATTGACAGCCAGCCAACCCCAACCCCAACCCCATCCTGTGTCCAGCCCCAAAATTCCATTCAATGACCCCTCCCATTGTGTTATTGCCGTGTATTCTCAATGTTGTGTCTTGTATGTTATGTGTAGGTGTGTTCATTCGCCTTGTGCCTTGTGCCTTTTGTTTTGTTCGCGTTTTGTTTTGCTGCCGCTGTCGCTGCTGCTGCTGTTGATGTGCCCAGCATTTTTCGGGGTGCCCCTCACACATTGAAAGCATTGCCTGATTAATGAATTGATAAAGTCCAGTCAGAGCCATGTCTTGCTTGCTCGCTCACATGTTGACTTAAATAGCATTTGAAGGCAGCAGGAGCAGTCATCGCATTTGGCTAATTAACATGCGCCCTTGTCAAGGATCCGCGACTTCTCTGTTTGACATTTTCTTTATGCCTCCGAGTGATTTGTGTTTGGCGATAAGCAGCGACGCTTTTACCAAAAACGCCAAGCCAGAAATTATAGACCCACAGTCTTTCGGTCGCCAATAGATTAAGATGCTTTTTAATTAATTAATCGAGCAGGTAGCAGTCAGCAGTCGGCAGTCAGGCAGCAGTCAGGCAGGCAGGCAGCAAAAAGTTGACTACTAAAGGTCACCAACCAGCAGCATGTGTATGGAAGAGCTGAAAAGTTGCATGCTCAACAAACTGGCTGCAGTCATTACAACTAACGAAAAACAGCTGACAGCGAAAAGCAACAACAACTCGTATAACGGTTAAAAACCCAAAACCAAAAAACAACAAAAATACAGAAAAATAAAAGAAGAACACACCAAAAATACTCATATACTCGTACACTCACGAGGCACTCGTACAAACGGTCCTACAACTCCCAAGCAACTTTTCTGATCAAGTAGCCCCCGAGGAGTCATAAACATGGCAACGGACTCCATATGCACGTAGTTCGTTGTCACAAACTACAAACACAAACACAAACACACACAAACACACTTACACGCACACGCACACTCGAACATTGACACAATCACACTCAAACATGTGCAGTGTCGCCCATTTTTGAGTCAGCTAAGCCAAAGCGTAGTATTATGCGACCCGTTCACTTTACAATAACGATAAGAGAGTCGATTGTATATCGCAAAGGAAGTCATGAAGTACAATATATAAAGTCTCACTTCATCATCACCATATAGTCATGTCCGTCTATAAGAGATAGAGCTACACATATAGACAGAATTTGTTATATTTGCAAGCAGATCAAATTTGTTCCCAAATTTCGCCACGCTCACTTCCGCCCCCGCAAATCGCCAGAAATCGAATAACAAGCTATTTTTAAAGCTAGAGTCAATAACACCCACATTATTTATGATTCCAGAATGTTTGGTTGCGATCAGATGAAAAATGTAGAAGTTATTTAAGAAATACTTTTGTATGGGAAAAATACTTATTTACTACGAGTATGTATCTTAGTTGCATTGGCTGACAGTCTGGTATATTTTGCACTCTATGATATATTTTGAATGAAGTTTTATATAAATATCCCAATTATAGCTTTTGTTATATTTTGATTTTTTTTGCGGCATATTAATTTGCTTTTTTATGAATTATTCCGCACTGTTTTGCTTTTATTTGAAATGAGTAGCAGTTTTTTTTCACAGTCAAGCACATTTGTCTGTACCTTTCTCACTTGTTCCAATTGAAATTGAACTTTAAACTGAAATTAAAACTGTAAAATTGAATCTCTTAAATTATAACACTGTAAATACTTTTGATTTTTAATTTATATTAAAACGCTAGATTTGTACATTAGTTGAATAAATATACGTAAGCGATGATAAAAAAGTAAATATTGAATTCCATTGGGCATTGCAAGATATGTTGGTCCCTTTTTGTTTTCATCAATTTTTTCTATAGCTTTGTTAATTTACTACATATAAGCTAATGTGTTTTTAAATTATATTTTTTGACAAGCAGTATGTTGTTATAATAAAACTAAAGTAATCACAAGTCATTTTGAAAGGGTCTGCTGCTCTCAAAGCTTAACTGCGAGTGTTCTTTCGCATTTTTGTCTAGCTGTCAGCCTGCATGAGCCTGAGTATTTGAGGCGCTGCTACGTGTATCTTATAAATGCTAACAAGATAAAATGCAATCGCATCAAGTGTGAAGCGAGTGTATTACTCGCGGATCGTGCAAATTTGTTTTTCGTTTTTCGATCCGGTTGCACACAACATTTTTCTTGCCGAAAATTTTGTTTGCTTGGATATTTTTACATTATTATACCTGTTTGCAATACATATCTTAATATACTATAGAATGTTATTCATATGTTTACTCGTATCTATAATCACAACAGATTGTAAATGCATTACTTTTTATGACTAACATCTGTTTGTTGAAAATGATTATAATAATAAGCTAGGAGCTTCTATATATCTTTTAATAAAGGACATGCGTCTATAGTGAAAAACACTCTCCACGACATTTTTGTATTGTTGCATATATACATATAATTAAAGATAGTTATATATCTATTAGTTTTCACATATATGATATAAATATATTTAAGTTTTCCATTATAAAATAATATTCATGTTATGCGACAGGAAGTTGGAAGATAAAGTATATCGAATGATATCTTTGGTATTTTGATATACTTGTAGTACTACATTCAAAAAATTATGGTATATGAGCGCCGCTAAATATTCGTACATTTATAAAACAAATTTTCTATATCTTCTATAATTAAAATTTATGTTCCCACAAAAAAGTGCTGGAAGAGTATCTAATAGTCGAAGAATTGTTAATTGCTTGTCCTCCTCCGACAGCGTGGTTTAAATAGCATAGTCGTAAAGTTGTCATTTCAATGATTATGACCTGTAGAAAACTAATGTGTCCGATAACTGCTGGCCATATATGTATATAGTAGTAGTCACTGGTGATCACACGGAGACAATTACATACTACAAATTGCCATTTGGCAAGAGGAATGCCATTCGTTTGAATACTGCTCGTGTGAAGTAGTTTTATGAGTGCATGTTCATAGTTCACCTATTGGCCATTCAGAATCGTTTTCAAGGCTGAGTTGAGTTAAACTTGCATGCTGACATGCTTTGGCTAAATTGCTTTGATCCTTTACACGTGTCCTGTCCTGGCCATAAAATTGTGTCCCCTGTTTTTGGTATCGGCTCTTGGGTCTGCATTCATGTTTTTTCCTTTTTTCTGGCCATTCCTGTTTTTGTCTCAGGTGCTGACACAGCACAGTAGCAAGTGGCAGAAGCAGATATAGAAGTAGAAGTTGAAGTAGCAGCGGCAGTGGCAAGTTACCCTTCGGGCCAAATAGAGAGTCACCTTAGTGAGTCATTTGCAGTCCCTTTCGCCAATTGCAAATGTATCTTTTTGTGTCTGCCAGGAGGAGTATTAGTGTAAGTGTCGATATCTGCTATCTGTCTATGCCTATTTGCGTTCAATGTAATTGTTATGAACTCGTTGAGCATTCGATATTATCATCAATGTGCGTGCTACGCATACCCAAAATTTGAATGCCTCTCAATGACAAAAGAGTGTGCAAAATGGACGACATAGTACTCACTAAAGGAGCATCTGCCATCTAATAAACAATCTGCAAAGTGTCAATTCAAAATCGCAGCTCTTTTCGCCAGCTGTCAAAATACTTAACTAATACTTTGTATACAGCTTTACGAAATTGTAAGGTGTTCACAAAGTAAGCAGCTGGTAATCAACAGGTGTGCTGCTCTTCCTTCTGTGCATTTAAATTTTTGCAAGTTTATTAAAAAAAATATTTAATAATAATAACAATTGTATTAAAATACTTTTCAAGAGTTTACTTAACTAATCGTTGATTATCAAAGTTCCTGAGGACTTTTCTTATTTCCTGATCATATCCTGATCATATCACTCGATTAGAAGAAATTCTCTCATTGAAAGATCGAAATTATTGTAAAAGTATGTTATTCACTACTCAATTTAAATTCAAGTGCGGTATACATTATACTTTAGACATCGATATACTATAGCGCTCAAAATACAAAATATACCAGATTAACAACCAAGGCAACTAAGACTGAATTTCAAAATTACAGGGATCATGTCATTCAATTAAGAGGAACTCTCTCATTGAAAGGTCGAATTTAATGTAACTAATATTCACTGCAAGTGCGGAATTATTCTTAAAATACACTATATGAATATAATTAACAGATACTAAAGTATACCGAAGGCCAAATTTGGTATATTGATATGTTACTACACTCAAAATCAACCAAACCCACAACGACAAAATTTCCAAATTACACAGAAAAACGCCTCTGAGAACTTAATCACTGCTTTAGGTTAAAATTGTTAAAGAATAAGCGTGCTAAGTATTTGTGCTCTATTAGTAAATCACCTTTCAAAGCAAGTATCTATACAGATATAGTAGTATTAAATTCAAACTTTTCTGGCTGTCAGTTTGCCTCAGAGATTAGTCGAGTGGCTGCAACCAATTTTTGGTGACAAATCAAATGATCAATTAAAATGTTTTCTGCCGCCAAATAGCTTTTGTGGTTTTGCCACTTTACATTTTTGTGCACGAATATTTGAGTGTGAGTGCCCACAGTGCAATGCATGGCCGCCTAATGGTGGGCGTGGCATTTTGCACGGCAACTTGCTATTTTGTAGCTGACTAATTGCATGTGTGCAAGACAAGAGAAAGGGAGAGAGAGAGAGAGAGAGAGTGAACGAACAGCTAACAGCGAACAGCGAACTGCAACAGCAACTGGAACAGTGACAGCGGCAATAACAATGGCAACTACAACATCGCCTGCCACTGTCAGTCTGGTCAGCATGTTGGGGCAACATGAACAGTCCTGGGCACCAGCAGCAACAGCAGCAACAGCAACAGCAACAGCAATTGGAGTTGCAGTTGCAGAAGGAGACAGAGAAAGAGAAGTAGTTGTAATAGTAGTCGGATGATGGCAAAAGTTTCGTGCTCAACGTACTCACAAGATATGGAGGAGGAGGAGGCAGAGAATGGAGGAGGATGGTGTCTGATGATGGTGCTGCTGTTGATGGCTTTGCGAGTGATACGAGAGAATCGCAGCATTGCCCAAAATGCAAAACGCTTTTCGAATCGAAAACTAAATTAACGCCACCCAGTCATGTTACTGCTGTTGCCAAGGGGAGAGAGAGAGAGTGGTGCAGAGAGGGGTCTTAGTTCATATTCAGACGGACAGATTTGCAGGCATCATTACGTATGTGTGATGCTATTCCAGGCCTCTAAAATATACTTTGTATGCGTATGCGTGTCCGTGTGCGTGTGCGAGTCTGTGTTATGGTTTTGTGGTTGCATTTTGCAATTTCGCAAATGATAAAGTGATTCACAACGGAACAGAACAGAGCAGAGCAGAGCAGAACGCAACCTAAGTGGGAGGAGGAGGATGAAGGTTTGTTGTGGGTGTCAGGAACGGCAACGATTCAAATGGTCACAGCGTGACCGCTGCACAAAAGATGAATGAGATATTGTAGGATGTTGATGCCACTGCTGAAGGCTGCTTGGCTGCCTGGCTGCCTGGCTGGCTGGTTGCATTCACCCAAAAGAGCAAGTGTGGCGGGAATAACATCGGCAACAGCAACAGCAGCAACAGCAGCAGCAGCAGGGACAACCGGGACATCATCAGGGAGCAGCATCAGGAGCAGCACAAAACACCGCACATAAAACAATCAACGGCAACCAACGGGCTGACAAAAATGGTGGAAGAAATACTGAAATGAAGTCACAGAGACAACAGACAACAGGCAACAGGGCAACAGGCAGCAGACAACTGGCAACTGGCAACGAGTAATGTGTAAAGGGGTAATGGGTAAATGGGTAATGGAATCCGGTACCGAGGGTCACTTTCATTACTAGAATGTATTTATATGGCTGTGAACTGCTCCTCACTTGACCCTTTTACTTCTCGGGCCACTATTCATCGCAATGCAATGTGCATTTTAGTCATGATTGACACTCAAATGGTCGGTGAGGAAGCATCTTTTGCCAGATAAAACAGTTACAGAGTAAGAGCTGCAAACCAATTATGAACTTTAATAGACCCGTCTTAAGGTGTCTCATAAAATCTATTAATTAACTTTATATATATGTCATAGCTTTGTTAGCTTTGTTGTTAGCTTTATATTATATACATATATAAAGATTTTTTTTTTAAAGGCTAAAGCATCCAAATTATGGTGCTAGCTCATAACATTTAATTTTACTATTCTTTTTTATTATCATATTTTTAATTAACTATCACTGTATTGCCTGTGACATATTATGAAAATTATTATTAATTTTGTTCGTTCTCACTTCATAGATATTTCGTATTTTATAATAGAGGTGTCACATAAAAATTAAGTCCGAAAATAAATACGAAATTTTGTTTTTGACTCGCTGAGAGTAGCAACAGCTATAGAGAAATGATTAAACTTAATTGTTTTTGTGTTAATACATCTTCTATTTAGAAATACTTGAGAATATTTTTCGTATATATTTATTATATATTATATTATATTCTACGCATTTTAATTTTGACCAACCCAACAAACCCTTTTCACTTTGTACAGAATTGAATTCAACTAAAAATACTACTTTTATTGTCAAGCGGCAACATTTAGTTTCCTGTGTTTCCTGCCTCAGTGAACAGACACTTTTGCGATGCATTCTTTTCCCTGAGATACCAACAAATAAACAGCACAATGAGTAACTATAAATAAAACTAATTTTCATATTTTAACATTTTTAATATACAAATAAAAGTTCGAGTTTATTAGGCGTTACTCAAAATGAAAATAGTATGTGTGTATGCGTATGTATACTTGTGGAAGACAGTGTACATAAACAGACGAATGTTGCCTCCGCTTACAAGCCGTACTTGGTGGCACGCAGAATGGGATACTTTTCGCCGCCAGTGCAGCTGCCACGGAAATCATCGTAGCTCAGATCGACCAAGGCGATGCCGCCAAGACCACGAGTCTTCACAAAGTTAGCCTTGAGGGCAGCCGTATCGGGATCCTCGTAGCCCACCCACAGACCATTCTCGCCCTTATCATCGGCCGAGCGGTAAGCATAGTTGCCGAAACGCTTGGTGGGATCGCCAACCTTGCGCAGTGGACCGTCGGCACCCTTCAGATGCTGATTCGCCTGGTTGGGCAACTTGGCGCACACCTCGGGCCAGCTGTAGAAACCGGGAGTTTGGGTCTGAAGACCGGCAGCGCCAACGCTATCGGCATCAGAAACTGGTGGCAGACCAGTAAGGCCCGAATCCTTGGTCAATTTCCAGACGCGTCCAAAGGTGGGAACACCGACATTGATCTTGGCTGCGGGGGCATGATTGTTCAGCCAGAATTGTACCTGATAGTTGATGTTGAATTCAGGATTGCGCTCGTTGGCCTCGTAGATGGGATTGGGGAAATCGGCAACCTCGGGATTGCGTAGTGGCGTATGGAAATCGTAGGCATGCAGATTGACAAAGTCCAGGTTGTTGATCAGAGCAGGAATATCGTAGAACACTGCAAAAAAGTTGAAATTACAAATGGAAAAATCAAAGCTTGGCAGCACTTACGCGATGAGTTGACATTGGGCAGCACACTGACACCCAGCAGATAGCCATCGGGACGGAAGGCGTTGCGCAGCTCACGCACCAGAGCGGTGAACTCCTCCTTGTGCTCTTCGGCCTTTTCGTCGACAATGTGATCGCCGGTGAAGATCTTCTTGAAACCCTTCCAGAACGAACCAATGCCGCTGTGCACCTTCTTTGGCTTGTTCTTGGGGAATTGCCAGCCGAGATCGAGACCATCGAAGCCGTATGTCTTCACCAGCGAGTGGGCGCTGTTGATGAACGGAATGCGAGCATTGCTGCTCTCGAGCAGAGTCAAGTACTTGGTGTTCTCCTCCTCGACGCCATCCTTGTCGAAGCCAACGCCGAGCAACACCTTCAGAGCTGGATATTTCTTCTTGAGACCCGTGACGGAGCGGAAGAGGCCGCTGCCGATATCGAGATCGAGTTTCTCATTGTTGCTGACCAGTTTGTTGCTGCTGGGATTGATGCCAGCGAAACCGTAGATCAGATGCGTGCAAAACTGAAGTGCGGGCTCCAAGTCGTTGAGCGACAACTTTGAGAGGCCTGAGAGTATGAAAAAAACAAACAAAAATAAACTTGAAATCTTGATTTGTCAGCTGTGCCTGTGCCCAACCCAACCCAACTCAAACCAAGCAATAATAATAAGAGTCGGCATTATATAACAACCAATTAAAAAAACAATACAAAAATATGGTCAGTGTCGTCATCAGCTTAAATGATTCAACACTTTCAATGACAAATATCAACAACACATTATCACAAACTGGTGTGGGATGTACTTTTAAGCTTCCTTGGAATTATTCATTTCAATATATAAGTGGAACAACTTAATTTACAATTCTCGTCGCAGTTAAGTGTGATCTGATCTTGTGATTTCCTAAGTAAATCACTCGCTTGTCATTTGCCACTTTGAATTGACAATACAATTAAGAACGCTTTAAACGAGAGTTCTTACGAACTTCTGAATGTGATTATAACTAAGAGTATAACTTCGAGAATGTTTATTGAACAATACCTAGTGTTTATTTTCTTGAACTTAACGATGTTTCACAGACTGCAAATAATTGTTTTTCTAATTATTTTTTTACGCTAGCTGAAGTATTCAATACTTATTATGTCAAATAAATCATAGAACGAACTGAAGCTTAACAATTAAAATTGTACATTTTACACTCAAAAGTTACAAATTACTTTTATGCTTGTTTTAGATACATAGAAACAATGTATATTTTTATTCTCAACTAATGATTATGATTTCTTTGAGATCATTATATACTTACTTATATGTATCTATCGAATAAGGTCGGTAAATTACCCACCTTATTATAGATGATAAATACTATAAGTAAATATAAAATTATCTCTACAAAATCAAAATCATTATGAACTTATCTTAGTATTTATCATCTATAATGTACACACATTTGAATATTAAAGATGATAAATACTAAGATAAGTTTATAACCATTAATATGAAATCATAATCATAAGTTCAGAATAATAATCTACATTGTTTCTTGAATGTTCTAAAATATTAATTTTAAAAACTTGTCAACTTTTCAGTGCTTTAAATCTGGTCTAGTCTATATCATTTGAACTATGCTGGTAGAAAAATACTCATTTCAAATTCTAAAGTAAATTTCAAGTTTCACTGCAATCTATTTGCTAATACATACATGTATATAATACATACTTAGAAATGCTAATATATTTATTTTATTATATTTCAAAATACGAACACTCTTGTATATTAAAATATAATGTCTTAATATGAATATTACTAAAAAATATATTAAAAATATAAATATTTCAGTTCCAACTATAAACCAAATTTAAAGATGATCCTAAAACTCGATAATAAATTCAATGTTTACTAATATGTGTAAGATTTCTCCCAAAATTTACTAATATTATACAAAAAGAACGCGCAATGTGGCACTTGATTTCGCATTTGCATGAATGTATTGAGTAGATAATCGCCACGTAGAAATCAACTCTATAATAATATTCGGGGATCTTACCTTCCCTAGCGAAACTGGCACCATCGTAATAGCAAAGCAGATGAGACGATCCGGCAGCGGCGTTACTTTGGCCCAATGCCAAGAAGCCCACAAACAAAAGGGGCAGAGCAAAGAACTTCATGTTTGCTATGGTAAAAAAAATAGAGAGAAAAAGAGTACGAATAAAATTGGGTCATTTAATTGCACAATAACAATAAACCGAAATAAATCGTAAATTGAAAACAAGCTCAATGTGTTAATTAAATCTTAGCGATCGGTTATATAATGATTCAATAATAATTTTTATTTTGAACAAAAAACACAACAACACTAAACAAAATTGATAGCGAAATTTCACATGAAAAAAATATAAATAAAAAGAGATTTATTTTGAAATATACATATACGAAAATATATATATTTTGTATATTAAAATTGAGATCGGTTCACCACTAACTTGCTCTGTTCGCAGTAAATGTAAAACTTGAACTGTGCGCAGCTCGAGCCAAGACAAACTTTATGTGAGCTCGATGAGAATACTCGTAATAAAACGGAGACTGAGACTGAGAGATTCGGACTGAGACTGGAATATTAGACTGAGGTAAAAGCGACAGACAGACGGCAAACAGACAGCAAAAGCAACGACGAAAACAGTGACAAGCACTCAAAATAACAAAAACAACAAAATACACACACACACACACAGACACACACGAATACAGAGCGCGTACACAATGAGAATGAAACGCGGCTTGAAAATTAAATCGAAAAGTGAGCAATGAAAGACAACAAAACTGATCTCCACAGCGAGGTTCGATCGAAACAAATTCAATACAAGTATGTACGTATGTTAGTACTCGTCAGAATACTCACACAGAATAGAAATAGAAAGTACATATGCATATTATTTCTAGTATAGCCAATTATAATAAAGCTGTGCATGTTGTGGTTTTAATCTAATTCATTGGAAAGTAATGCAAATATGACCTATAAACACTGTGACTCTATAAAGCTAGTTGCGAAAATATACATATACATTTATATATGTAGTTGTTATTTGAATTTGTCATCAACTGGTTTACAAATGCCCCCAATTCACACTCATGTATTGTTACATATTCTTATCATCTAATACAATACGAATAATCTTTTTTTCAATACCCTGCACTTATAGAAAATGGGTACAATGAAGCAAATATACTTTAGAAATTGTTGAATCAATTTTGAATGAGAAGTATTAAATTATTTAATATGTATGATAAATAGATAAGTCGAATAAAAATATAAGAATAAAGTTTTAAAGCTAATTCAAAATATTTATATATTTGGCGTACTTTTCGGTATAGGGTATTCTAAAGTCGAACACTTTGTTCTCATTTGCGTAATTTGCATATTTTTACATTCATTCGAGTATTTTATCTATTTACCATCCAACCTCGTTTTTAATTTATATGAACTGCTTTTAAACACGCTCGCACACAAATAAACTTAATATTTTTCATAAACAAGATGAGTAGTCGCGATACTTAAAGGGCACAAGAGTCGTATTAATTAATAGTGAAATATGTAACAGTTGAATTTGGTCGCAAAAAGATTCCTATCTGCAAATTATTGTATAATTATTTCAACAAATTTGCTTATTCGCAAATGTGTTTGTTCATGTTATATGAAGAGTACTGTATTTAAAAAAAAAAAATATGTTAACAGCAAACTACAAGCTGGAAATATAATCTATATATTACTGACGCAAACTTAGAGAAAGTTTTCTTTTTATTGGGATTGCCATTGTAGGTAAATATATAAATCCGCATTAGTAATGATGATATGTGGAGTTGCTTATTTAATGGTAATTATTATTATTATTATTATTATTATATATTATTATTGGTATTATTATTATTATATATTATTATTGGTATTATTATTATTATTATTATTATTATATATTATTATTGGTATTATTATTAGTAGTATTAGTAGTAGTCGAAGTGAACTCTTCTTCTAAAAGCTTAACAGAGGGTATTCCATAGTTGAACATATCGATTGCAGCAATTAGCCAATTATACATACAGAGCTACCTTTTAGAGTGTGCTAATCATTTCTGTATACGCTTTATATGTAAAACACGTCTCTGTGAAGCAAATTGAATATTATTGCTTGCGGTGATATTTGTGGGATTTTTTCCACGAATTCGCAGATGAACACGAAACGATTTGTCAATTTGATATCCCTGTTAATTTGCGCAAAAAACATAAACAATAAGTACAACACTGACAAATGAATATATATATTTTTTTTTATATATATTTTATGTCTTTTTGTCTCTCTGACAAAAATTCTAAATTTTGTGCATTAGCAGAAGGCGATGTCGAAGGCAAGCTTTTAAATGAAATTGAAGAGCGACCTTATCAATTTATGTCATTGTAAGGTCATCAAGAGTTTTTTTTTTGTTTCCACTGCTCGTGTGCTCACTGTTTCTGTTTGAATTTGCTGTGCCTCTCCGTTGATAACGTGACTTATCTATGAACTGAACCTGACACTACTAAACGTCTTCATATATTGAGCAAATCTAAACACTCAAAGCAAATTGATATACGGATGTGACTTCGACCACATATCGATTTAGCTTTTGTTGTACATGCTCAATATTTATTTCGCTGGGCTTTTTACCAAAAATGTATACCAAATGATAAAAAATTACTTTTTCCCCCATTTGCTATCTGCACTGGACACTGAAAACAAAATACAAAAAAAGGAAAATTTAATGTTTAAAAAGTGCATTTGTTTTATTTATTTTATTTTGTTTGCTGCGATTCAAGCGAATGGCTGAAAAGATACGGGCATCTATGTTAGTTTCCTTTATTAAAGTTGTTAATTGTACACGCACTTGTTTTTTCGCAAATGTGAAACATTGAAATGCCACAAAGTGTGTTTTACTTTTCCACATAAACGGTGATTTTCAGTTTTTTTTTTTTTTTTACGTTTTTTATAATTGAAATCTAATTCGGTTCTCTAATGATTCTGAAAGTGGACTTAAGTTCAGTTTTGTGTACAGGGAATTTCGTAGTCTGATTTTCAGAGTCGTTCATTGCAAATATTTAAAAATAAACATAAATGCTATTTTTGTTTTGATATATTTTATGTGTTATATGACTCAATCGAAAGGCTGTAAATATACGGGTATCGATTTTAATACACTTTGGCCACTACAAATGGGAAAAAAATGGAGCAACGCAGGCTTTTATCTAGCAGTTTATAAAGGCAACTGGACATTTCTGACCATCGTGTGCCTTTAAAGTCGAGTAGGAATCGAAATGTTGCACATACTATTTTCGGTTAATGCATTTAAAAATAGAATTGTCACAGCACTATTTTTAGTGATGTGAACCTGACCAAAAATATTTTAGAGAAACTCGAGGGCAATTATCGAAAAGCCAAACCAAAACAAATTTTTAATAATAATACGTTAATGATTATTTGCACGAATACGAATTTCAGATTTAGAGTAAAAGGAACTAAAAAAAGGTTTGTATTTTAATGATGTTAATAAATAAGTATTTGAATAATTTGATCGCAATAACAGAAATTGTCAATTTTAAATAGAATTATGCAAAAGCCGTGAATGTAATTTCTAAGTTTACATATAAAAAAATAATTTAAAATACTTTCATACGTCAATTAAATTACTGAGTATTTCCATTATTAATAGCATTCAATTGTCTTGATATTAACTGCTCATAGAGTGCATATAAAATGTTATCATAATTAGTGAAAATCGTTGAGCGCATCTTGTATTTAACGCACTTACGTGATTAGTATTAAGCGTGCATTTGACGAGGATAAATAATTTGAAAAATGTTGATTTGACATATGTAGCGTTTAAGCGAACAAACTCACACCAGATGTGCGTAATTGAAACCAATTAAACACTCACCAAATGAACAGCCAACCGTGACAATAACAGCACAGCACAACCCACAGCAATGACTGGAAATAATATATGTTCATTCATTTTACAGAAAGTGTGCGATTTGCAATACTTTCCTCATACTCATCCCAATCCCATTTCCACTTCCATTTCAACTTTCACTCCCACATTCTATTAATCTCCTCCCCTGACAATGTTTAATCCAATTAAGCATTTGCACAAAATAATGCAATGCAGTGTCGCATTCACATATATTTCCTAATAACCCTTCCTCAATTAAAATTGACAAAATAAAAAAAGATAAAAGTTATGGAATTTAGCCTCTCGCAATTGCAATTCTCAGTGATGTGAGTGCGAATGTGCATCGTAAGTAAATTAATTAATATGAACTCTGCCTATTAAACCCGAACAGTAGAAAAACAACAGATGCAGCAGGCATTTGCATTCCACTCAACTATTGTATATAAATTCTGGATCAGTATCAATAATACAGCGGATTAAGAGTGGTCGTGTTCATATTAAATTATTATTCATATCTCTCTCTCCCAATCGTTCAATCTTGTTACTATGTGGAGCAGAAAGCAGAGCACTTTGAAGCTGATAGTGTAAAGCGAGACCAGTTTCTAGATTGTCTATATATTAACAACGACTAAATACATTTTTATATTGTATACTCTCTGTTATTTGAAGGCAAAATTAAATTTAAAGAGGAGTGTCTCTTTTCTTAGTATTTTGTGAAACAAAGAAATTACGAATCTTGTGTATTTAAAACATTACTGTCTGATTTATGAATGTGCTTTTCTCACATTGATATATTTTTGTTTTGAATCAAGATTTTGTATATAAAATGTATAACATTCTTCTTTATTGGATTTAAGCTTTATAACATTCTTTTTGTTTAACACTCCAAGGATTACCATATATATTAAGATTTGCACATATAAATTTACATTTATCAGTACTGATATCAACTTTAAAGTTAAGAGAGTCGGCTCCATGCGCATCCTTCTGAAGTAAGTTAGTTTTGTGATCTGACAGTGAGTAGCCGCAGTAAAGAAAGCATATAAAACTAAAGTACAAATGTGTTTAATTACTTATTTTGATTCTCCAGTGTAATACTTAAATGGATTATAATTATTTATTCGAATACTAAGAATAAGTCTAACACGTTTATGATATGAGCTTACGCTTTAGACTGAATAAATTCGCTTGTGTTGTGGTGCTGTGTTTCTATTGCATTGGTTAAAGTACTTAATTAATCTATAAATTTAAACCAAAACAACTTAATGCAGCCTACAAAAATTTTCTTTTTTAATTTAGTTATTAAATTCAAAGTATATAAAAGTCGGAGTATGTAGTATTTATTAGGGTATGTATACTTAATGTGTTGTACAATGTACAAAAATTAAATAAATGTTACTTCAATTTAAATTCTCATTAAAATATAACAACATTCAAGGACCTTAAGAAATATGTATGAACTGAGATAAATAAACAACAAATATGTTGTTGAATAAGTAGAAATGATCTTTTTTTGTATTCAAAAAGATAAGCTCTAATTAATTACTATTTTCTTAATCACTGACTGCAAAGTCCTTCGACTTAAATAATCTTTAATCTTTTATATAAGCTGTAGTAATATGCGAGAACAGCAATCATTGATTGTGCTTAAGAATACAAATAAATGAACTATTGTATATATTTTTTATAAAGGAATTTTGTGACACACATCCTGTTCATAGCTAAAAATGCAGACTCTTTCTTGTACATTTTCAGTGGGCGCAGGAAATAAATATCCGGCATGAAAATAAATCGTTAATCGCTCTTTCCCTTGCACTTCGCATAGAAGCGAAACGCCTGAAGGGCTGCAACGGCAAAAGTTGGAAAAGATATCGACTTGAAATTGTTATTGTTACTCCAGAACTGCACGCGCGACAAAAATGGCAGAGAAATAACATAAACTGAAAATAGCACAAAACAAAAACACAGCGAAAAAAACTCATGTCGAGAGAATAACTTTGTGACGAGATACCCTTCAAAGCAATTAAGTACATTTACTCAGTATGCAGTTGGCATTTGTCGAGCAGGGTCAGAAAGTCAATAATTTAAGTGAATTTCAACAATAGGCGATGCTAATAATTTGCCGAGTGTGATTCACGATGCTTGTTTATTGTTGATGTCGTTAATAAATGTATTTTAAATAAATGTAGGAATAATTGTGTTTAATATTTTTAATTTAAATAAAAAAAGAAACAGAAAAAGAAATAAATTGTTGTATATTCAAATTATGTATGAATTATTGTTATTTATTTTGAAAATTCAAAATAAAAGGCAACAGACAAAGCATTAATTTATATATTAAGTAAATGTAAAATAAATGGTTAGTTATTATTTAAATTTAAATAAAGGAATCTAGATAAAGTAATAAATTTTATTAGAATTACTGTTATTTATGTTTGGCATTTAAATAAAAGAAAACAAAAAAGTAATTACTCTGATGGAGCATGCATGCATTTCACTTGTTTAAACATATTTCTTGAGAGCGAGTTGAGTTTGTTTCGTTCTTCAATAGACTTCAAATATTTATTAAAGTATTTGGAGGTCTGTGCATTTTATGGATACGTGAAGCAGACGTAGACGTCGCGTCATGGCAATGCAAAGAGCAGAACAAAATATTTGTTGCACAGCAGCAGAAGGCGTCAGAGAACTGAGCGAACGAAATGGAGAGAGAGAGAGAGAGAGAAAGGGAGAAACGTGGATGGCAGGCAGGACATGTTGCCCAACTTCTTTTTATTGTTTCTTTGCATAACGTTTTGGGATCATTGCATTGCAAACTGCATGCTGCTGCTGAAGAGTTCCGAGCGCACGGAGAGTTGAAGAGCTGGCGAGACGACAGGCAACAGAAAGTCAATGATGCACACAACGACAACGGCAACGACAACGACAACGACAACAACAAAGGCGAACAAAACGAAAATCAGCCAAAAGCTGCTAGCTGCATGCATGAACACACTCCCACACATATGAGTATATAGCTTGTAGTTGAGCATAGAAAGACTACTGCTGGCTAACGATTGCCAGTCCCAACAGCAGTTACCATCAGCCGTAGCACACCGTACGTAGTATAATCCCCTACAACCGCCACGTGCCGTTGCACGTGCACATTGAGCGCATTTGGGGGAAAATATTCCTAATATGTGCATATACTCGAAATGCTACTGGAAATGAGAATACAAATTAAAGTGGTAATAGCTCATCTGATAGTCATTAATTATTATTAACAAGAGTTCTCGAATTTCCCTCTCACTCATCATCATCTACATCATCACCATCATCATCATCATCGTCATCTTCATCATGTACTCCACTCAGAAGTCCACAACCTTCGTATTAACTGTCAAAATCATTTAATAGGCTTTCAAATTATCAGTTGCAGGTGTTGCAATGCAATTGCAATGCAAAGTGTCTTGCCAAAGATACATTTCGTCAGACATCAACATATCTCAACAACTGCATGTGTTCAAGTTTTTGCTCAAATGTGCAGCAAAGTCAAAAATAATCCCTAAAGATTATAATTTCAAGTTTACAAGCTATAAGTCAAATTATGAATATTTTTAAATTGTTCTAAAACAATTAAATCTTGAATACTAATAAAAGTTGCAAGGAATAAAAAGTATAATACAAATAGTGTTAAAGTCAGTTGACTCAAGTCATCATGATATTAACATATTCAGAATAGATCAAAGTATTGAGCTACATAACAGAAATGTTAATTTAACAGTCCAGTTATAAAACATCAGCTGTTAGAGCAAGCTTTTATGGGTGATATATATATTTAGAACAAGAAAAGGTAATACAATGAAATTTTAACTCATGTTTTTATTATCTGTTCATACTAACATCTAAGTTATTTTATGTATATATTTCTTAAGATTTGAAAACAATATCAAAAAATTAGATTCTTCAAACAAAATTCAATAAATAACATCCGAAAACTTGAAAAATCTGGCTTAATTTGCGAATTATTAAATAATTCCACTAAAACTGGTTAAATTCACCTTTACAAAGGGTTACAATTTTTGCGATCCCTAGAAGTATGCAATGTTTTTCAATGGTGAATCTTACATCATTTGACTTCATCAAGCGAATCAAACTGGCAGAAATTCATTTTAGTTTATAATAAAATTCAACCAAAAATGTTCGAAACTTCGATCTGCTAGTTGACGTCATAAAATCATCGATTATTATCGAGGAAAATCATACACCGTTGCCAGCTTGAAAGAAACGTCATTCGCCCCATTCGCCGTTCGCCCATTCGGGAGCCACTCAAAAGAGTTGTGTGTGCTAGTTGAGTCAATGGTGCGACTAGTTTTTGCACAGGCGATGTTGTTTATTAAAAATTCAGATTTTATTATTATTTTTACGAGGTCTAACGGAAAAAACTTGTTAAGCGTGAAATTAAATTTGACTTGCGCGCATGTCAATACAATTTTTATAGTTTTTCTTTTGTTCTTGGCAACACTTGCATACCCTTTATTCATCGAACATGGACAGAAGGGAGTGCGAAAATGTTATTTCAACAGCCGATGAATATGTAGCTCATATTGCCAGAAATAAAACTATTCTTAATTCAGAGATGAGTTTAGAAATTTGTCTACTACAGGATATTTCATAGTCTAGTACTTTTTGCTGAAATACTTTTGGGTTAGCAAACGGTTTTCTCAACATCCACACCACACAGCGCATACTCCCAACTATTTATTATTGTTATTCATTTTCTTCCTTTTTTTAACAAATTTTTTTTACGCTCCCTTTGGATGCACGCAAAGCAAAGCAAAGCGAAGCGTAACAAAAGTGATGTCCACCGTCGACGATTTTTACTAGGCACTAAAATTATATTTTCATTGTTATCTCTAAGCGTACTTGAATGTACTTGAGTGAATGTGTGTGTGTGTGTGTAGGGTTGCGTGGTCGCCATGTAAATGAAGCCGGCTCAAAAGAGGAAACAAGGCAAGGAAAAAAGGAAAGGAATTCATGATACATTCGCGCATTCGCTGATATATCCCGAACGAGCTGCTCAGACAAACTGAAACCAAACCGAATGCTATTCGCATAAAAGTTAACGGCATGTGTTGAAGTTGAGTTCAGCTGTCGTCGCTGTGTTGAGTTTCCACAGTGAGTAAAGGAAATCGAGCGAGCGAAAGAGAGCACGAGCGAGCACGTGTGAAGCAACAGTTGGTCACTGGAAGCACTGGAAGCGCAGGCTAAAAACGTGTCTGCCAAAAGTGCTGATTGGTTGACGCTTCTCAGCTGTTTGCTGTTTTCTGTTGTCAATTCACGTTTGGCACTGTCACTTCTAATAACGAATTCCGTATAAAAGATGAACATTGCCTCGCAATTGTAAATTTCACAACATACTTTATGCATGGAATGGACGAAGCGGCAGCAGCATATATTTATACCCATTACGTATCTATGAACTATACGTTATACTCGTACATTGATTTGACAGTTGTAGATATTTTTGCTGCAATTCGATGAATTTTATTGCATTTCTAGAAAATATAACAAGTAAGAAAACTGCAGTCGAGTGTGCTTAAATTATTTATTTACAATAAATTTTCATTATTTAGTTTTAAGACAATATGAACAATTTCATTTCAATTTGCAGTTGATATTAATATATTCATTTCTTAATGTAAAGACTGATAATTCAAGTCTTTAAATTGAGTAAGCTCTACTTGCAATTCCCGGGAATAGTTCAATATTAGAATATAAAAGACTTGCACTCCCTATCTCCTAGATACAAATAACATCGAGCACAATAAATGCCAAACTATTGCCTCTGATGTGAACAAACAATAGTGAAATAGTAACCAAATAGTTTAAAATGCCACATTTCATTTCTATTTATTTCCATTTTATTTATTTCTCATTTCCTCTCTCTCTCTCTCTCTCTTTCTACATCCTTTTACTATGCCTTATTTGTATACCAATAAATACCTGGCTTAACGACTTCAACTGAGACCGAGCAAAAAATAGGCCGTTGAACAAAATTCGTTAAGTGAAGCAAGAGAATTTTTATGTGCATTTTTATAGTTTCTTCTTTTTTTTTGTGAGCAAACTATGCCGTTAAGAGAGTTTTGGAAATGACGTAAAGCGAAGCGGTTGTGAAAAGCGAATTTAAATGTTTCCGAATATAACAACATTCGCATTGTGAAAATTAAAATTTCTTGCTTAAGGAAAGAAAGAAAGTGTAGAAAGCAGATTACAATTCTTGTTTTATGAATGAAATTGATAATAATTGTTAAAAATAATATCAATGTACGCATTCGTCACTATTAATAACCATTGCTACTAATGCATTAACATTAACATTAACATTTGCCTTGCACAAATTATGTTAAGATTGTTATAATAGTGACGATTAAAGTCAAAGAAGATGGACGTTTTATTTACGCTTCCGCTTAGAACATTCCTGAGGAAACATTTTGATCAATAAAAATTTTTGATATGAAGAAAATAATTCAATAATTAAAATCTTTTTTGAAGAATTTTAATGTAAAATAGAAGTTTTCTATTTTTAAATATAATATAATTGATTATAGTAAGGCTACTAATAAATAGCAATAGTAAAATTGGTAAAAAAAAATACTTTTTAAAAATTTAAAAACAAGGAATCATAATAAAAATAACTTACCAAAATCTAGATTTTCGATCCTTAGTTATTTTAATATCTCTGTCCGACTATTTGAGAATCTATTCTTTGTATTCTTTAAAATATGGAAGTTGCAACTTTCTACGAAATAGAAAAGTGTGAAAAAGTCCATTCGAATGTTCGAAAGTATTATTAGTTGCTACTTTTTTAGGGAATTATTCACATTTGTGGCATAGCTCGTCCTCACTTATGACACCCACAAGCGATATAATTCAAGTATTTATTTTGGTGAATTTTGCTCATTTGCAAACATAACTAGAAATATCCATTGGATTTTAATGTTTGACAACACACACATTTA
Source organism: Drosophila sulfurigaster albostrigata (assembly GCF_023558435.1). Classification (NCBI taxonomy): domain Eukaryota; kingdom Metazoa; phylum Arthropoda; class Insecta; order Diptera; family Drosophilidae; genus Drosophila; species Drosophila sulfurigaster. The sequence continues at coordinate 13,542,394 of NC_084885.1, read as the reverse complement.
AATTATATATGCAAAGGTGTAATGGGATAAATGAATGTAAATAGATAAATCCTATTGTAATTAAATTCTTGTGTATTTTCGAGTATCATTAGGGCGGCGACGACTGACCGCAGGTGTGAACTGTGTACAACAAGAGCGAACAAACAAATGTTTGATTCGATATAGATAATTTTAAGGTATGAAGTTTCATATTCCAGAAATTCTCTGCATATGCAAATGTTAACTAATAAAATTGGTAATACCCATGATTCCTAAAATCAATACTACGAAATTGGAAACACCATACAGTCAGAATATAACACATAAATATTATGAATATTGTTTAAGCATAATTACCAATTACCTTCTGCTGCGAAAACTTGAATATTACAAGCAATATGGTTGTGGAAACACTTCGAAATATTCATGTACTATATATACAAAGGTCACATGGTTTCGTTTTCTTTCGTTTTATGTCGAGTATTCATCTTTTTATCACCCAAGAGTATAGAAGTGAAAAGTACAAAACTTCGTTCAAATAAAGAATAGAAATAAGTGAAGAATATACATACATATTTTTAATATTCAAAGTTATATATATAAAAAAATGTTGTTTTATTATTTGACTTGTATACTTTGTATTGGAAAATTAATTTAATAAATAAAATTATATATCATATTTAACTTCTATGTCAACTTTTGATTAATTTCGATTATTTATTTCTTTCTTATGTTTCTATGCAAATACATAAATTGAATTTAAAATACTATAAGGAAAATTAAAAAGAACTTAGTAAATCAAACACCAAATATTTGTCACCAAAAAAAAAGGGTCAAGTCATTTGCTGACAAAAATGTCAACATAATCTATTCATAGCCCAAAAAAAATTTCAAATGTGGTTCGTACGTAATCAGTAGACAACAATTGCTACAAAAATATAATATTGTATAGTAAATATTTGTAGCAATATATTGACAAATGTTTTGGCATAAAAAATCGTTTTGTTATTGTTGTTGTTGTTATTATATTCAGTGCACTAGCAAAGCCTTTTCATTCGGCCTGAAGTTAGTTTTTTGCTGCCTCTTGGCATACAGCATTTGTTTTGGACACAAGTTCAGAATGTTTATTGAATATGCAGTTGGCAAAATTTTTGCTTTTTGGTATTTGCAAAAGAATTTTGTCGGCTGCAGATTTTTCAGTATTTAAACGCAACAAAAAAACGCGACTAAAAACTGCCCTGTAGTGAAAAATATTCTTCGATTAAGTCAACCAAAGTGTTTGAAAAGAAATTCTAACAAATTAAATGAATTGAAAATTTAATCTGTTAAATATAATTATTCTAAATTAAATAACAAATTAAATTAAATGAAAATTTAATCTGTTTTAATTATAGGCTTTTAATTGTACTCTTCATAATAAAATGACAATGAATAATCACAATTATTTGACAACTTTTAATGGGTATGATACTTTGAATAGCTTGTGAGTAAATTTGGAAACTCGCATTCAAATTGATAATAAAATAAATAGATTATTTGTATTCTGAAGCTAAAACATTGTTGCAAACTCTTACACCACCGTGCTCCGGCATTTATTTGAGCAGATGTATTGGAGCACGTACTTGTGCATTGGATAGAATTGCCGCCACCTTGGTTGTATAGTACATATAGCGTAGCATGAATATATGCAACCATAACGAGGACTGTTCTAAACATTGGAGTGGTCGTTACAGCTGAAAACAATTTTACAGGAATATTGCAGTTACTGCTGTGTTGTGCAATATAATTGCCATAATTGGAGCTATTGTCCGCCACAAACGAAAACAAAATTGAAACTAACTCTTAATTAGCACGTTGAACCCAACGCTTAAGCCAATTAAAATGTTGCGAAAATAATTATAATTAACATGTCCAGTTCACGGCCATAAACATACATACATTTTTAGTAAATATGTATGTTAGTTGCTAGTTGTTATGCCATTTCAACAAAATTTTCATTTATTTGCCAACATATAATATTTCCCTCAGCTTTTGAGGTCTTAAAAGTTTTCATTCCTGTTACTCTGTTAATTTATTCAATTGACGAGCTTTACATATGTATCCTTATGTAATCAACTCCAGCTACATATGTATGTAGATAGTATGACACTCTTTATTATCTTCCATTAAAAGCTCATTTTTGGATGTCTGCACACAAAATCATATTTTTAGTACGTTTCTACACAATTCATTTATTAGCGACATCATTATTGATTATGAGGAGTAAGAACTTTTATACTGTAAATATTCAAGTTAATGCAAACAAGCAAAACAAAAGAATTTGCTATTAATTAAGTTAAAGTAGTATTCATCGCTAATAGTAAAACTATAGAAACTAAGTTTGCACCTTAGCGAAAGAATATGTTCATAAGTTATGTCCGCCAAAAGATCAATCTACCCAGAAGAAGGTGCTATTAAATAAGCAGAAGCAGTCGCGAATTCTTTCAAAGTAGTATAGCAGAAAAGGTTGCTACTAGTTAAACGAAAGATGTTGCTAGTTAACTTTCTATTGCTTAAACGGAAGAAGTTACTACATCGTCGCAATTAAAATAGAAGACATTGCTATTGTAGTATAGAAGAAAAAGCAAGCGTTAAACAGAAAAGGATGCTAGTTGCGAAGAATTTATAAAGGAAGTCGATGCTATTACTCTAGCGGAAGCAGTTGCTAGTTCTCCAAAATTTAGCAGAAGAGATTGATATTAGCTAAATAAAGGCAATGGGTAGTTCGCTACAAGTCTAACGGAAGACGTTGATAGTACAAAAGAGGACGCAAACGTTAAAGGGAAAAGGATGCTAGTTGCGGAGTACGTGTAGCGGAAGAAGTTGTTACTAAGCTGCAACATCTGCAAAATTGTATGCACGAGCGAGCGAGAGCGCGATAATCTATTGCCCAAGCAAACGTTCGCTGATCGTGTCTATCACATTAGAGAAGATTTTCAAACAAATTTTGGGGGTGGTTTTTTTGCAATTGCCTAGTTGGAACCTTAAGGTAAGTGCGCGAAGAAATAACAACACGCATTTGTATGCATTTACTTCAATACAAGACAAAATGGAACAAGAGACTGAATACTTTGGTATTAGTTAAACGGAAGAAGTTGCTAGTTTCTTGAAAGTACAGCAGAAGCCGTTGCTAGTACCTAAGTAGAAGCAGTTGCTAGTTTACTAAAACTATAACAGAAGACTTTGCTATTACTGTAGCGGAAGCAGTTGCTAGTTCACTACAAGTCTAACAAAAGAGGTTGCGCAATGTTAAACGGAGAAGGATGCTAGTTTCAGAGCATGTCTAGTGGAAGAAGTTGCTACTAAGCTTAAGCAGCTGCATGTTTATATAAAAGTGCGAGTGAGTGCGCGATTATCAAGAGTTCGCTGATCGTGTCTATCACACGGACATGTAAAAGAGATGAATTTTGGGGGTGGTTTTTTGCACTTGCTTTGCCATAAAGTGAGAGCGAAGCAGAAAACAAAAAGCAGCAAGTGGGAATGAAGACGTTGCTATACGTTACGCGTAAGCAGTTGCAAGGTCGTTGCTAGTTATGATTATGTCTAGCGGAAGAAGTTGCTACTAAGCTCGCACAGTTCTAAGCTTGGATACGAGTATAAGCGAGAGCGCGATAGTTAAGTGTCGAAGCATTTGCTGATCGTCTCTATCATACAGCAATATTAGAGTAGATGTCTAGTATACGTCTGCATTTTTGATGACGCTTGTTGTTTGCTTTATTTGCTGCTTCGAAAGAGCGAGAGAGAAGCTTTGGCAGAAATCAGCGCATCAACAATTCATTCGCATGCATTGTAAAAAAGTAGCTTGAATGCAAGACCACCAAAAGGAGCAAGTGAAACAGAAGACGTTGCTGTTAGTTTAACGGAAGCAGTTGCTAGTTCTTTCAAGTATATTAATAGTCATTGCTGGCACACACTCATCCGCAAACGTTAAACAGAGAAGAATGCTAGTATTTCTAAAATTGTAAATTTGACTAGAATTATATAAAGAATTATATTTTTTTATATTTTTCAATTTCTCTTTTTAAAATTTATTAATTTCCGCAGTTCAATGCTTATTTGTAATTCGTTTTTTTTTATCCTCGTATATTCTATTTACCCATCATACAATCCATTATTTTGTGTGGTAACTGTGAGCAAAGAAAAAACATCTAAAGCCCAGGAAATAGCCATAAGTACATTTGCTTCTGTTAGTAAGTATAGTATAGTAATTACCGATGTAGGCAATTGCAAATTATTGCCTCACAATCCACGTGTGTACTTTATGATTTACATACAGATATTCATAAATATGTGTGTCCATAGTATGGCTGGGCTGCAGTAATACATAGTAATAATGTAATGCTCGCCGACAGCTCTTGTGTAAGAGCACAAAATAAACAAAAACCAGCTTTAAGACGCCGTCGCGCAGCCGCATTCGCTGTCGAAGTCGCAGTCACAGCATTTGCAGCAAGTGCCGCTTGAAGCGAATACTTTACGGCACTGTGGAACGACGAAGTGCTTCGCTTCGTCGCTGTAGAGTAACATATTGTATGTTAACTGCGCAGTCGACCGATTGGTCAGCTGTTTGCGTAGCTGCACTTTGGGTAGCTTCATGCGACGCGACTCGACTCAACGCGACGCGTCGTTGCTGCCAGCCAACGCGTCGACGTCGACGTCGTCATCGTAGGCACAGTGGAACAGTTGTGAAAATGTGTATTGCTAATTTTTGATTTACTCTTCCAAAAGAGCGTTTATATGAACTACAATCCAGGGAAACTAGAAACCAAATAATGAATGAATGATGATATATTATTATACATGTTATTTTTATTATATACATACAATCTATGTATATGATATACATAAAATTAAATTATTAACCTACTTGCTTTTTGGAACATTATAAATTTATTTAATTACTATAAAACAATATATATTTAATTTTAATAAATTTACTCTCCATACTTCTTTGCTTTCAACCTTTTATTGAACGAATAAGATTTTAGGAGTTTAAGAAAATATTGAGGCTATATTAAATATTATATGGAAATATTTATATTACTAATACTATACGACAATTTGATAATACTAAGAGGTAGACCAAAAAATGGTTGACTCAACTGAAAAATATATAAAATGAAGGAGAAAATAAATTAAAAATATACAAAAAACAGTTTAATAAACTGAGGAATATATAAAAATAAAAAAAAAGATATTATATTTCTTATATCAAACAATAAATGTCGACTCTGATCGTTGGTTCCCACTGGTTTAGATGTTTTTAATGAAAACATTTTATTTGCATGTTTCTCCATTTCATGCTCATATTTTTTGATTGCGTATTAATAGATTTGAGACCACTGTATCAGCCGGTTCGGACGCATTTGTCGGCTAGTTTTTGGCTTATATTTATTTGGCTTGAATAATTTGTCCGCCGTCGCCGTTTAGTTCTCTTTAGCGTGCGCCTAAATCAAGTAACCAAAAATATTTTGTTCAGTGCAGCTTCGAACTTTTTTACTTTATTTATTTATTTTATTTGCTTTTTTGTTATTGTGCTACAATTTAATTGTATTTTTTTTTTTTTAAGTGAACAATTGCAAAAAGTGAGTTTTCGATTTGTGTATTTTGTGCAATAAACTTTCGCTAAAATCGTATTGGCACATTGCAACACATGTTTTAGGAATTAAGTGAAGCATACAAAATACTGACAACAATGTGGATTAATGTGAATTGCATTGAATTGTGCAACGAACTAATCGCCGTAATTAATAATAATTGTCAATTGTGTCAACTGTTACGTTAATGTTCTACTCAAATGTGCTCAGATATATTTGCATTCCATGGGCGTGATGCAATTACATTTGATTTAATTTTAAAAGCTCGCTGAAACATCACAGATTGCTTCTTTTTTTTTAGAGTATACAGTTTCGTTGTGTTGTGTGTTGCTTTAATGACTTCACATGGGTTTTTAAATGGATCTTAATGACCTTACATAGTTGAGAGTTGGGCGCAGTCATGCCCTCATACCCTCTCTCAAAACAAAAGCTGTTGGTCATAGGCAAGAAATAATCTTGAAATCTTTAGTGTCGACTAAGTTAGTTATAATACACCGCTTCGTGTGTGTGTGTTTATTTGTTGTTGAGTGCGTCGTTCATATTTAAATGGCCTTCAAAACGTTGGTTATAGATATTTGAAATCGAAATTTGAAATTCGTTTGCTTTAACATTTAATCTTATTTCAACGCAGCGACTTCAGCGACTTCAGAGCATGCGCAACAGCGTGTAAACAATGCTGACCCACTTTAACAAGCTTTAATTGACGTGTTTGCCTTCAGAGTCTGCCGCTGCAGCTTCTACAGCCGCCTCTTGGGTAAAGCAACAAAAAAAAGCTATAATCAACAATAACCGAGTCCAGTTACAATGCTGAACATGAAAATTTACATAATTGCAATGACGTCTTGGGACTCTCCGCGAGTGTGAATCAAGTGTCTGCTAGTTGATCAATTTCTGTGGAGTGTCCATCAAGTGCAAGTATGGAATAAATAGTAACAACTATTTTGGCCATTTTATACACACGGCAAACAAATATGTTATTATCACCTATTGCCAACTGACCACGAAGCATAAATAAACACCGATAATAATATCAATATTTTGATCAGCCAATTAACTTGCAAGTTATTTATTGACTTTAATATTAGTTCCGGCTTTTAAATAGTTTCAATACTGAGTACCTCCGAGTTAAGCGCACTTGTTTGTTGCTTTCTTTATTGTTTTGTTTTTATTGCCTGGTCCCCAAAAAAAAAATCCAATTGACATTGACATATTTAGCGCCGTACGACTCATACATTATCCAATGTCTGTGTTGTTGTTTTCATTTTGGCCACGTTCAAGTCAAGGTCAGGCATGCGATTGTGATTGTGATATGGCCATTAGCTGTGCTTGTTTATGGCGATGCTTCGAACATTTTGACAACAAACCATACGACCTAGGAAATCCCATTTTGATGCCCGACTGCGATAAACCTATTAACCACATATCACATCACACACTGAGACTTTCTTATGGAAGGAATAGTCAAATACGAATAAATTTCGACAGTCAATTTCATTAAATACATATGACAGAAGCAAAATATTTAAATACTTTAATTTCAATTTGTGTTTTTCATGAACTTTTCACAAATTAAACAAAAAATTATTTAATTAAATCAATATATTAAATATGCAATGATTTCAAATGCAAAATACTTAATTTTCAATTTATATTTTTAATATACTTCTAAGTTGTGTAACTTTAATGTTAAACATAAAATTATGTACACAATTATTACATTAATGGCACAAATTGAACATCAAAATATTTATTTAATTTATACATTAAATAAATAAAAAAAAATCTAAAATACTGCAACTTGCAGACTAAAAAAAATATATATTTATTACAATATAACTAAAAAAAATCTAATACATTTCCATTTAAACGTCGCAAATGAGGCATTTCCAATGAAGCGACAAATTTTTGATTAAAATAAATACTTGCATTAAATTTCCAAATTAGCTTCCCAAGTTGAAAATCTAATTATTTATTTAAATTAATATATCAAGTCTCAAAGTGAATATCAAATGAGCTATTAAGATTTAAAAAAAAAATGTATATATTTAATTCTCAATTAAGCGGCATTTTTTTGTATTTAATATATATGCTTTACTTTATTTGTATTGATTAATTTAATGTGCACAAATTAATACGTACTCCGCAAAAACTAACAGAGTGACAATGAAAATGTTTTTCATTTAAGCGGAGAACTCCATGTTGTTGTTGCTTTCGATAATCGATTTGGGATTGAAACTTTAGTCACCTAACCAATGGCTATTAAAATTCTAATTCTAAATAATGATAATAAAATGTTGTTTGTGCCATAGTTCACTAGAGCAGTTGTATAATTATTTTTAATAGTTTCAAGCAAGCACTCTATTATAAATATTTAATTGTTGCGTAAACCACTTTACTAAAAAACGTCGGGGTTTATTCCATGTGTGCAAAAAAAACGGTAACTATTGCGCTTTTTATTGAGTTTACAATTTGGTTTTTACCAATAGAGAGAGAAATAGAGATTTTTATAAAGTATTGTCACAAAAAATATAACAACAATAATTTGCAACTTCTGTTTTTTTTTTGGGCAAGGCCCAAATCGAAAAGGTTGGAAATCCTTTTGACGCCAACTTATAATTATATAATACTATATACATGTACATATACATTAATGTACATGTATATGGCAAGCATATTCTATAGAAAATGTTGAAAATGCTTAAACGGAAGATATACGAAGGGGGAAAGCAATGCAAAGATAAGAAAATATTAACTTAAGCTAATAAACGTACTTGGAGCGAGATTTCCTTGAACTTCATAGATTCCTTGTATAATTTTATGATGGACCGGATATATGAAGTTATTTCTAACAAAAGAGGTTGTAACAATTAACAAAATATTTTTGTTTGAATCATACAATTTGGTATACTATTTGTATAATACGTTTCAAATAAACGAATCATTAAATATCAAATGCTTATCAACTACTTTTCAATTATCATTAAAGTAATAAATATTAAACAACTTTTAAGACCAGCAGTGTATAGATAAACAATTTCTTGTTAAGTTAAAACTTTTTTTTGTATTTTCTGTTAGCTGAATTCAGTTCTAAGTCACCTGCAGCTTTCCTTCTTGATGGTCCCAGGGTATTTGGTAGTCGTGCTCGTTTCGCCGCTTGTTATTTAATTAAAATATTCGAAATGAGCGTAGGAAAGCAACGTCAGTCCTCGGACACCACATCAATAACGGGCAAGTCATTTACTGATCAACTTTAACGGAATTAATGGCACGGACAAGCGGTCTGTGTAGGATACAATTATATTTACTATTCCTCAGCTATTCATAAAGGCACACCATACACCACACACACACACACATGCACAACGCACACACACAAGCTTACCTACTTCTGTACAGAGTCATATCAATATACTCCCATAGATACTATGTTTTATTTATTGAGTTGATTTTGCTCTTGGCCTGACGGTTAAGTTTGCAACTTGAGTTCTATTTCTTATACTATATTTTTTTCTTACTTTTTTGTGTTGGCTTCTCTTCGTTGCCTCTGACAGTTGGCACGTAGCTGAGACGGTTGGGTCGACGTGAAGGACAAAATTGCGTCCAATGCAAGTCAGTCGACCCATACGTAATGCCATTTGCGGTAGCAGGAGATGGAGCAGAGCAGAGGGAGTAGGACAGACAGGCTGGAGTAGGTGTAAGCGTAGCAACGTTGTGTGTATGAGTTATTAGCGCGACACGCTGATCACGTGCGGTTGCCATCTTTGGCCATGGCTATGTCAATATGAAATAATGTTAATGTTGCTCGTAACGATTAAATTGTAGACACCGCCCTCAAACAATTTTGTGTATTGCAGTTAACTGTCCAAAAGGAAAAAGAGAGAGAGAGAATCAATTCAAGCAAAGAGCAATTGTTGCTTAGGACATACTACAATAGTTAGCTACCGCTGACTGTCTGCTATCTCTCTCTCTCTCTCTCTCTCTCTCTCTCTCTGTCGACCATTAAAGCTGTGAACATAAGTCAAAAACAAAAGGGATGAGCCGATGGAGGATGCTTGTGGCAGCAATAACGCTCGCTGCGCTGCGCGCGCGCTGAGAAAGTCAATTTTCCGGTTGGAAAGCGCGCGTTGCCTTGAAAATAAATGACATATCAAATAGTCTGGTCACCTTTAAGCGCTTACGTTAAACAAACAAAAGCGCAAATACCAAACATACATACATACATAACATACATGCGTTTGTATTTTGTACTTTATCGTCGCATTTATCCTCGAGCCACTATCATTGCACATACACAGCAACAACAACTATTACGACGAGAGTGTAACAATTGTTTACGAGTGACAAAACAAAAAGTACAAAAAATCACAAAAAAAAAAAAGGGAAATAAATACCAATTTCACCTACTATTTATTCTTATTGAAATTGACCAAAAGGGCTTCCAGCGTTCGAGTGCCACATCAAACGCTTTTGTTATTATCGCAACTTGTAAAATACGAAAAACGACAAAAAAAAAAACAAACAAACAAATAGATGAATAAATTCCATGTGTTCATGGGGAATTGTGTAAAGGCGGTTAAATTGGTCATGTGGCGCTCTGTAATATATTATTTCGGTCCGCATCAATACCTCATATGTCGCATAAAAAGATAAAAGCGTCAACCTATAGAACTGTGCTGAAAAATGTTAAATGCCCAAGAGCGAAAGTGCTGCAAAGAAGTGCTTGTATTATTGGTCATGTATTTATGTATTGCAAATACAATTTTAGCTCACAACAAGCAATTCAAAAGTAAGAAACAAAAAAAAAAAACAAAAAACTAAAAGTTTTAATTGCCTAAAGGCTCTAGTGAATATCTTTTTTCTTACATTTTTTTTAGCTTGCTGTAAACTAAAATTATATTCTCCAATAACTAAAATACATAAATACATTGAACACTAAAAAATATGCTCATATTTTGTAAGAAGCGCATATACATATTATTATGTATATTGGTAATGCATTTGTTTTTTTGAACACAAAATTTTAGTTTACAACATGCAATTAAAAATTATGAAAAAATAATAACTAGAGGTACTAAAATTTGATGACGAGCCGAAATGTTAGGCGTGAAAGACAAATATTAAAAATATTGTTGGTTTGTCGATGCTTTTTGTTCACTCTACCCATAGGGTAGAAAGGTATTATATCTTTGTCCCTGCAGAAAATCTAACAAGCAGAAGAAAGCATCTCTGACCTTATTAAGCACTTGTTATTTTTGCACGCAGATCAAGTTTTTTTCAAATTTGTGTCACACCCAGTTCTGCCTCAGCAAATAACAAGCGTAATTTTGAAGCTAATAACAAATCCATATGTGATTTCTAAAAATTTATTTGGCATCAGATAAAAATTGTCGAAATTATTTGAAAAATGTGTTTAACAAATTACGACTGCTGCAACAAGGTTTTGGCTGCTTTGGTTGACAATCTGGTATATTAAGTATTCTTTGGTATATTTTGAATTGAATACTAAATGATCTGGCTCATTTTGTACGCTTTGGTATATTTGAAATGTAGTACTGTATGAATATACCACATAAAGCCTTTGGTATATTTTCAGTATTTATTATTACTTTGTATTAGTTTGGTGTTCTTTAAAATTAAAACAAAATAGACAGCGGTTATCTCACAGTCGAGCAGATTTGACTGTAGCTTTCTTACTTGTTTTGAACACAAAAGATAATTTATGTTATATTTAAGCTAGCAGGATGAATTGCATATATTGTATAACATATTGGATAGTTTGAAGCCAATTTGGAAGCACAAGCAATGGAAAGTGCTCAACAACGTTGAAGCCCAAAGCAAATGTTGTGGTAAGCCTCAAGGCAATACCTTCCAAAATTGCTCCAAAATATTTATATTTATTGATTTGCATGCGAATTTACCACAAACTCGATATGCGTGCGCTGTGCTTGGGCTCCTAGCTTTTATAGTCTTCACTTTTCTTGTGAAAACGGTTAGGCCAACATATAAAACACATGCTCGTATATACTCGTCTGTGTAGGACTTACACTTTTGTATATTTTATGTGTGCTCTCACAAATGCTGCTTTATGCCTGTTTCATATTATCCATGGACGCAAACTTGTTAGTCCCATTGTACTTTTTATGCACTGGGTTTTAAAAATGAAATTGCAAGACATCATTTACATTATTGCAGATTATGAAATTGCTTTTACTTTTCTTCTCTACCTCTAAACTTTTTTTTGGGCATTGTTAAAGACAGTCAACTATCTGCTACATATGAGTATTATACTACATAGTTACCTGTTAAATGTAAGATAACTTGCACACAACAATATGGTCCACAGAATAGACTGTGCGAAGCTGCTGCTGCTGGTGCTTCTGTTGGTGTTGGTGTCGGAACATATCGTCAACATTTAAAGCGCTCTTAAGTCCCGTTTAATTGGTACTTAACATGCAAATTCCAAATGAGGCGAGGATCTGAGACGGCAATTGTCGCGACGTGCTCTATCTTCTTCTAACGCTTTTGATGCGTCTCTCTGTGTAACAAGTGACTACATGGGCGTGTATGCGTGTGTATGCCTGTGTGTGTGTGTGTGTTTGTATGTGCTTAATGCATGAATAAATCTTTGGACAGCTCCTAAACAATGAACAGTGAAGATTGAACGCTGTGTTGTGTGTGATAATTATCACAGTTTTTTAAACAACAACTTTAAAACTTTATAAAATGCATACTTATTATAATCAGTTAAGTTTAACGACTTCGGGACTGATGCTGATTAAATGCAAAATTGTCATTACTTCTATTTACTTTAGTCATTTGTTCCTTGCTATGCATTTTTATCAAAGTATTGTATAAAGGCGTACTCCGGTTTTCATTCTTCGTTTTCGATTTTCAACTAAAAAGTACGTGTTCGTTTTTAGGTGCTTCAGTATTCACAACTTTTTGGTCATCGTTTTGTTATCAAAACGTTCAATTTCTTACTGTTAAAACAGCTGTCTTGGGTTTTGGTCAAAAGTAAAAACCGCGCGGGGATAGAAGTCACATTATGATGAGTTCATCCTGCATTGATGATTTATGCGTTCTCCTGAAAACAATATATTTCTCTTTTATAAAAATAATGTTGGTAGTTAATATTAAATTTGATTTCATGTTTTTATTAAAAGGACTTCATACATTTTTAAAGTGATTCGATGCGGTGCTGTAAAAAGTAACAATCAAAGTTAACGGATATGATGTCAATTATCAATTGCATTACTCAAATTAGAGATTTTCTATCTAAAACTGTTCTCTGAAATTTAAAATTTTAACATTATTTCTTCCACTCTTTTCAAGTTTATTATAAATAATCATTTACAATTTGTGTAATCATAAAATAATTTGGTTCTCGTTTCGATCTTTTACCCAGATCCATGTGGTCAAAGCTATTCCTATAATGACGTTAGTAGTTGCCTCATTTAATCATGATTCATAAATGATAAGAGCAACATGAACTTATATACATTAATAAGATTGAAGTTTAAATTTAGAATAGTTTATAAATTTTATAATTATGTATTTTTTTTTTTAACCCACGAATTATTCTTAATTCTCTTGCATTAAAAAATGTGTAAATTATTCTAAAATGATAAATTGGTTCACATTGCGTATACGTAATATTTCATTCTCTGCATTACTTTATAAATTTGTATTTCTATTTGTTTTCAAATAGCATCGAATTATTCTAAAATGCGCTTGCATAAAAAATGAGGTATGAATTACTCTAAAATTATATGCACATTACGTATACGTAATATTTCATTCTCAGCATTAGACTTTGAAGAGGGGGTTGCCATTTGGTTGACTGGGCACAGACGGCTTCGGTCTCACTTGAGTGTGTATGCCATTGTCTTGGCCGCAATCAAATCAAATTTAATTGAAATGCCATGAAGAAATTTATGCCACCATTGGAGAATTGATTGATTTTTGACTATTGCCGGGCATGGAATGCATACGAGTATGACACACACACACACACATACACTCTCTCAACCCGTTCTAAAAAGGAAGTCGTGTCCTGCAGGCATCAGGACTGTGTCTGGACACCAGCAGCAGAGTGGGAGCAGCAGCTCTAGTAGTTCTCGCTCGTAGTAGTTCTGCTCGCAGAGCAGAAGAGCAGAGAACCAGAGGAGCGGCAGGAGCAGCCACTCATTGATATAATTACAAAGTTTTGTTGGCCAGTTGATGAGCCAGTTGGAAAACAAAATCAAGAATGCGATTGCCATGGCCGCTTTTCCGTTTGCCGTTTGGCCAAAAAGTTTTAATTTCAAAATGAAGTTTGTTTCAATGCTCGGCGAAGGCTTCTCTAGATGGGGGTGGCAATAAAATAGTCAAAGCGTGCACAAAAGTGCAACGAGAATTGCCGAAAAACTGGCAACTAAAAAAAAAAAAAAATTGCAGAAAAAGAAAAAGCAAAAGTCAGCAACGCAAAAAAGGCCAGCTTAATGCTCGCCACTCAGATACACTTACCTTAGGGGAAAATAAAATATATTTATTGATGATGATATTGCAGGATTTCGATTTTTGATAAATCGTAATTAATAATTCAAGTATTACTTATTCATATTTGATTTTTCTTTTTTGTTCTTTATTTTGTCTCTTTCTGTTTCTTTAAGTCCTAACTATAAGAACAAAGAATTTTGGTTTTTAATGTCGTTTGGTATCTCTTTTTTTTTATAAAGTCTTTATTAAATCTATTTCATATATAAATAATATACTGTACGAAGATTTAATATAACAAAAAGTTTCACTGAATCGAGTTTCAAAGTGTTTAATAATATTATTTGTGCGCTCCTTCTTTTTAACACCATTCATGATCTCTCGGCATACCTTATAGGAAAGTTCCCTAGCGGAAAGCAGTGTCGAAAAAGTGTTTGGCAAACAGTGCGCTAGTGCAAATTTACCTGAAGACAATGAGCAGGACAGATGGCCAAGCAGATAGATAATCGAAAAATAGCTAAAGTTGGTGAGAGAGCCAGCGGAATCCGGAATCCAATACCGAAAATGAAGTTCGCCGGGTCGTAATGAGGACCTCGACGCTGTCCGAGCTAGGGATTTGCTTCGAATAGACTGCGGACGGCGAGCGAGAGAGTGAATAGTGAAGGGTGAGAGAGAAAGGAGAGAAGGAGGCTGATTCAGGGGTAGCTATTATGTGCCATTAGGGCATAATTAAAATGCTCAAGTTGCACAGCAGCGGCTGCGCCAACAGCAGCAACGGCAGCAACGGCAACAGAAGCAGCAGCAACTACAGTGAAGAAGAAGTGCGACAGATACGAAAGCGACAACATAGTTGCTATTGCACACTGCAAGCCAAAAGGGGTCGAAGGAGAAAGCGGAAAGCGAAAAGGGGGAAGCTGGGAAGCTGGGAGGTAGACGGGCGATGACCAACTTGGTTTAGTCTTTAGCTTGCGGTTGTCAACAGTGCCCACATTGTCGTGGAAACTGAAACACCTGGATTTTGTTTGTATAGAGAGACAGAGCAGAAGCGAGAGAGAGATACTGACTGCACAGCAGCCTCGGCAACTCGAAGAGTCTTGGCCATGTTTACATATTTGGCCCATAAGCAAAACTTCTTTAAATACAACATTGTCTATCTAATTACGTAGTCTATATTTATACGCAACTCAAAGAGCAATGCATTCAAGTGAATTGCAGCTAAAGAATGAAAACAGAAGCATTGACGAGAAAGTCTCAAGTTTTTTCCTATTTTGTTTTAATTTGCTTCACTTACGTCCTTATGATATGCGTATGAGGTTTAGCCTGAATGAGTTTTCCCTAGAATACTGTCTAAGAAAACAATTCGCCTCACTAGTTGGTAAAAGAACATTGAAGTTTTTTGAACAGCTAATTTATTGCAGAATTTAAGAGTATTACTATTTTTCTTTATTTGTTATTATCATTCAATCTTATAATACAAGAGTCTAATGTTAACTTAAGCCTAATTTGTTGTATTCTCCATAAATGGGCTTTTAAATATTTTTATTATTATCATTACATCGCATACAATAAAAATAAATATAAAATCTCCATTTAAATTCATCATTGTTGTTGTTAACAATTTAAATTATTTCAGTAATTGTTGTTAGAAAACTGCAATTTTTAACTGGGCAATAAGCATAATCAAAACTAGATTTGATCGTATTTCACATTAAACATGATCAATTAAATAATGCTACTGCATTAATATATAATTGGGGTTCATAATTCATGTACTTGAATCGATTTGAAATAGTTGGTCAAATATCTAAATAAAAACATACCATTCAAATTCCTTTGTATTCTAATTTTGGTGTTCAAATTCTCTTAATTGGAATGTAATATTATAAAATATTAAATAGTTCTTTTAATACATAATATATAAATTATTATTATCTGCAATATTAGCTAATAATAGCTTTGTTCCATTTCAATTTACTTGCAGTACAACCAAAAAGAATGCAAATTTTAAGATCGAAACAATTGTTGGGACTGCTTTTAATCGGCATTTCGTTATTGCAACTGAGCGTTGCGACGTCGAAGGATTCTGGCAGCGATCTAAAAGAATCAGATGTGCCACATGTGCGACACAAGCGAGGCTTCTTTTGGGACTTTTTTCAAAAGATCGCCATAACCAAAAACCTAATTACCGATGTGAGTATTTCGAGCATGTTTACTTTCTGCTTTTTTCATTAGTTACGATTTGTAATGTATTTTAGCAATATGCAGACACACGGAATACTTTAAATGACATTTACAATACAGTGAACGAGCAGTTTAGCGATCCGGGGCCAATGAAACCGACTTCTCAACCGAGATCAACAACAGAAAGAGTGGTAAGTATTATAAAAAATGTATTATATATTATTATATTAGTATTATATAGATCGCCTTTAGGGCAGTTTTAGACCCAAAAACCCCTCTAAAATATTCACAAAATCTGTTAACCAACTTATGTACTTGACCTTGTGCTCGTGCACTTTAGATATGATTACGATGGTAGATGAAGATATGTGGAAGCTTAACTATTTAAGAAGCTTTTACAATATTCATATTTTGAAATTTACGTCTGTAAATTTTTCAGTAATTAAATTATTAAGGGATTGATAAAATATTTCGATAGACTTTAAACACTTTTATTAGACAGACACCTCTAACTATGTTTATGATGGCAGATAAAAATCTAAGGAAGTATTGAACAATTTCTGAAGCTTCGGATTCCAAGTATAATCATCTGTTTAACAACGTTTTATTTCACAGTCTTCCAGCGACGAAGAGGGCAGCGATCTGCCTTCATCTACGACTGAGGGTTTCAGCATTTCCCGCTATGAGCTCGGACGTATTCTGGGTCGCAATTTCCGTGGCATCCAACGCTTGGCACAGACCGAATTTCAAGAGGCGCTCAATGTAATTATCTCTGATCGACTTTTGAGCTGTCAATCAAAATTACAACACTCTATTTTTAATTGCAGGCAACACACTATAATTTAAAAGAATACAAAGCAGAGGCCGATAAACAGTTTGCTAATAGTTTGGCAGTGGAAAAGAAAAAAACTCTAAAAAGTCTAAAGGGCTGAAGGGCGATTGACTCTTGATTTTACTACCACTTCAAATATTTTATAATCATTGTGATATGCTGGAAAATTAATGCATTACTTTTGTAATTTAAGCTTAGTTTGTATGGTTTTTTTTACGTGTACATAATACATTTTGTTTGGTGACGAATAAAATACGCTGAAAGTTAGGTGTGGTAAAGATTTCATTTCATTTGACACTTGTCGTTACTCTCTACTATTTTGCGTCAAATTAAAAAGTTTTCAGTAATACTTAATTTTATTGATAAACTTATAAATACATACAATAGCATCAGGAATACAATAAAAGTCTTAAAACATGGGGCAACAAAGCCAACAAAACACAACAAAAAAAAGTAACCAAATGTCAAAAAAGATGAAAACTGAAAGCAGAAAATGGAGAATAGAAAACAGAAAACAGAAAGCAAACAGACAGCCAATAGGAAAAGTGTCCTAGGGAAAAGTTGTAAAGAAATATAAAAATTGTTTTTCAAAATATCTTGACGCAAACAAACACAACAGCGATAAACGCACACATACAGCGACACACACACACACACACACACCTCGCACACACTACTCGCAAGTTACTTCTGAAATCGAAGTAAAGTTGCAAACAAATTCATAAAGCAAAGTGACAACACAAAGACAGCCCTTGTGGCAACTGCATGCAACAAACACATAGCAAAAACCACTAAAAGTGTCATAATTCGATGCCCATGAGATGCCTGTCTCGAAAGTACGTCGGCCAAAAACTTTTGCGGCGGTAATGAATGCCAGGCTGTGGCTGTTGTTCTTCCAACTTCCAACTTCCAGCGCGTATGAGAATGAACCCCAACGCCGACTTTTATACTTACCATACTCTATACTTTATATATATGAATGACATTGTACCAGACCGCAGTCATCTCCCTTCCGGTTTTATCCAATGTCTACTGTCAGCAGTCTGCAGTCTGTAGTTGCAGGTTGCAGGGTCTTCAAAGTTGCACAAACAACTGCCACCAACAATTGTTTCATGCGCCGAGCGAATCTTTTCTCTTTGAAGGTGTGCTGCTTAGCTGCTTCACTACAATTAGAATTTCACAAAATTGAGTCAAACATTGTTTAATGTTATGTGTTTTGAGTCAGCACATAGCTTCATTTAGACGTTGTCAAAGCATCTTTCGCATGGCTTAGATAAATCAATTGGCTTTAGAGATATGAAAACTCAGTTATATAAACACAAAAATTAAAGCAGATTACGTTTTGCAGCTTGCTGCATTTTGTTTGAACAATGCCAATCACAATCTTCTTAATTCCCAAGCAATGTTTTCTAAATTCCCAAACAATGAAAACATTCACACTATTACCATAAATCAATTTTATTTTACTGTGTAGCAAGTCTTCTCATTTACATAGTTAAAATAAAGTGATGATTAGTATAAATTTTCAGGCGGAAAATTTTATTAGCTGTGCCAAACAAAAACTGATGTTAATGTACATTAAAATTCAGCATCGAAAGGTGGATCCGTAAATTACATATACTAGATAGATAGATAAGAAAGTCTGTAACAAAACATTTATTTTATGCCTTTTATGCAACATTTCATTTTTATACTGATCTTTTAATGTGATCTGGATATTTTGTAATCAGCCTTAAAAGGCATGTTTGTAAATTTTTTATAGTTGTTAATCACAATTTGTACACTTTTAATTATCTTAAATATATTTATTTCATGGTTGGTTCTTAAATTTGTTATCGATCTTCCCATATGAAGTGGGTATCTTGCAGACAGCATCAAAATCTAAATTTCTTATTTAACATTTACAACATAATACGTAAAAAAAACTTTTAAATATTTGAGAATATATTGATTTTCAAATGTAAACTTTATTTTTATATCGATATACCAATTAAAAGCAAAAAATTTCCTTTACACTATTTAGGAAATATCTTTCGAAAACTTTTTTATTATTTTAAATATATTCTCAGTTAATACTTCATCGTTTATATTGATTTATACTGTGTATCTCTAGGTCTAAAGATGAAAGCTAGCTGTTTTTGTTTTCATTACATATTATTAGAGTTGAAGTGCGCAACCTTTGTCGCTCAGACTTTATTCAACTTTATTTATTCACTCGAAACGGAAGCAGCAGCAAAGCAATTAATATAAATATCACTGTCATTACTCCTGATTACTGTATTTTTTGTGTATCTAAATCATGTTTCTATATAAAACAATTACAATACAATAAACTGACCCCCAAGATCGCATGTTCTGAACTGTATTACGAATATAGAATAAACACATTAAGGTCACGAAGATGACTTCAGATTGTCGTTTACGTTAACACTCCTCCCATCCACACGACACATTTTAAGAGCGCGGGAAACATGTTGTAATAAATGCAGCCTAATAGCACATGTATTTGCTTGAGCTGTGTGCTAATAATTTATTTACAATTTGTGTCTATGCTATGCGTAGAAGAATGTAGTAAGTAGATGGCACACAGACACTTTGGACTATAGTGTTTTTATATTTATATTTAATCTATGCATGATAACCCCTGAACTTAGAGCTAGAGGCCAAACAATTCCAAAACACTGAGCAGCTTAGCTGGCAAAAAAAAAGAAACAAAATATAACAATAATAATAGAATCCAAAATGGGGAATAAAGACAAAAAAAAAATACACACAATTCTATTTAAAATTCAGAAAGCAATTGTGAAAATTGGATTTAGTGTATTTTTGTGCTTTTAATTTGAAAGGTTGATTGCATAAATGTGTTGATGCTGATGCTGATGATGATTCTGATTCTGATGGTGATGCTGATGCTCAGGCTTTTGTTGCTACTATTTTGTTTAAAACTCTGATTGAGGCTTTTTTGATTGCATTAATTGTTTTTGTGAACTTTCTCATTGTTGTTATTGTCTAGCTTCAGCATTTGATGCTGTCAGCCTTCAATTAGTATTATTCGACATCATACAAACTCGCACACGTACACACATATATTTGAAATGATTATAGCAATTATAAATACTACACACAAACACTCTCACACACACTCGCAAAATACCGCACATTTGTCATGCTATCTGATGGCGAACTAGAACAAATAAACACGATCGAACCACGAGTGCTCGACTCCCGAGATACCCAATGTGCAATGGGTATGGAATAATCATACCCGTTACCTATCGTAAAGAAGGAATTATAACTTGAATGTTGTACTTTAAAAATATCTTTAGTATTTTTGGAGCTTCTTACAAGATGCTCCGAGCTCATTTTATTGCTTTTTTCACGATTCAAAACTGCGAAGTTTATAAGTAGTATTGAATAAATTCATGAATTTGCTATCGTAACAAAATATTAATACAATATTATATATAGACAAAATTGAATCAAATAAAATATTTATAATCAAGGCGAAGACCTTTGCAGCCAGTGCTTTGGAAATACTTAAGTCTCAACTTAAATTATAATTAATATTATAATATTTGAGATTCAAACTCAAAAGTATAAACAAACAAATGTATTATAATAATATAAAGGGCCATAAGTTAATTCAATTTCTCTGTTTCCCCTCCTCTTGCACAATTCTTTATATTGACTTCATACCCAACTGAACTCAGCTAAAAAATATAGAACTAAAGTAGTGTCACTTAATTTACAATCTTTTTAAATACAGTCTTAATTTGGTAATTCTAGCTTTTGTAGTTTTTATAGTTCTAACTTTTGCATCCTTCGAGCTCGATATTATATTACATGTGCCAAGCTTATTTGAAGTAGACTAGAAGAATACTGCTTCTCATATTTAACAGTATAACACAGAACTATAAATTAATTAAGGTATATTTTAATTGCACTCATTCGGAATATTTCAAAATACCATTTGCTAATGAGCAAATAAATTTAATTTCAGCTACAAGTTTTATAAAACTTCTAAATGCGTTTTAATGATCCAAGCACGTTAGCAAATTTGCAGAATGAATTGAAATAAAACCCGCTCCGAAAAACATAAATGGCTACTCTTAGTTAAGAGGATGTGACTAATGTGTTGACATAAATAAGTTATTTAATTGATTTAATTGCTGTGACTTTAACACATAAAACTGACTTTTTCACTAGTCCAAAAAACAAAAAGCAAGTGCCCGTTGATACTTCTCACTCTGAATAGAATAACATTTTTAGTATGCTTGTTTCCTGCTACATTTCCATAGAATCGATGATTCATGATGATCAATCTCTCACTGATTGCTTTGTGTTTGAATTCGACGATAAGATAATTTGATGCTTCTGCCAAAATTCTGAAGATTGTAATTTGTCACCACAAGAAAAAAATAGAAAAGAAAAACCAAAAAACATGCCGCATCAATTTACAACTTTCAAGATCACTCGAATTTATTGGGCAACAAATAATACAAAGATGCGAAGCACAAAACTAAAATTCGTTTTAAGTCTTGGAGCGACGAATTTAAAGACGATTTACCCAGCTGCAAAAAAGAACAAAGAATCAAAATCAGATCGCGAATAAACTCTTTACAAGTAGTCATATATTTACCAGTTGGTTGAGGGTTGGCCAGCTCTGCTGGAATGCCGGGAGCAATTGGAGCCAGAGGAACACGCTCGGTGGGGGCATCGTAGGTCACCGTGGCCTTGGGTGTGGATGCATCATCGGTGAGACGATGCTTCAGTTCATCATATTTCTGGGCAACGGTGCTGCCAAAGTCTTTGGCGCCCTCACCGATTTTCTCGGCATAGGGCTTGGCTGCCTCAACGACTTGCTCGGCGCCCTGGGTCACCTTGCAGCCAATGTTCTTGAAGAAGTTCTTGAAGTCACTGTCCTCGGGATCCCTGGACGCATCACAATCGGCGGCGTGTGTCTCACAGCTCAGAAGCATGAGGCCAAGCACAATTGAGCAAAGAATCACAATGGATTTCATATTGAGCGTTTAGCGTTGAGAAAAAGAGAGCGAACGAGAGTTTTTTTGATGAACGACTATTCACTTCGAGATTGCAAATGCGACTGAGCAAAAGTCAATTTACGTCCAGTCATAGAACGTGAGCGCCCCTGAAGCTGAACCTGAAACTGAAGCTATGCTCAACAAAATGAAACCGGTTTTCAAGTGAATCGGAGCAACAGTGATTCCCTTTAATACGAGTATGATAATTCTGATTGAGTTGATATTGATGTTAGTTACAAATGAAAATAGTCTCAATTCTCTTTATCTCTCGCTCTCTCTTCCACACTTCGCTCTATCTAAATATCACTTGACAGAGGGCAAAGCCCGGAAAACACTGCATTATATTTGTAAACTTAAACTTTTATTGTAAAACGTAGAATGCAGTTGCACTGTAGATGTGTTAATACATATTTCTAAATGTCGCTCTGTCTAGCGAATTTCCAGAAAAACGTAAAATGTGATTTAATCGCAATCTATACAAAATAAACTTCTAATTAATTAATATATATAGCAGACTTGATAGCATTTTGATACATTATTCTTTCCAGAATAAACGTTTCTTTTATATATTATATATATTATCAAGCTAAATATTTGTAAATATTAATTAAACTATAATAATATAACTTTGTGACTGCAGGAAATGTATGTAACAGGCAGAAGGAGACATCTCCGACCTCAAAAAGTATATATGTATATATTCTCAGGTCCATCTGTCCATCTATTCGTCTGTCTGTTCGTTTGTCTGTTTGTCAGTATAAAACACTGGATCACAGAGACTATAAAATATAGAGCTATAAATATTTGACAATACTTGTTTCATTAAATAACAATTATGTTTTCAGAATTGTTAAAAATTTGTCTGCAATTCAATAAATAATGTAGAAGTTATGCCAAAATATAGTAACTGCAATTGGCTTTTAGCTGGTTGAAAATCTGGTATATTTTGTACTATATCCATATACTAAACATATATACCATTCGATATATTTTCAGATTTTTGCGGTATGTTTTTGGTATGTTTGTAGAATATGGTCTTATTGTAAATGGGGCTTACAGTCGATCACATAATCTTTCTTACTTAATTTATTTGAAGAGTATTGCCAATTTAAATAAAAATACATTTTAAAATATTGATTGACAAAATGCAGCTTTGTATGCATCTCAATTGTATCGAAAAATTAAGGATAGTTTTTTGACTTTTTGATTATAAATTTTAGCATCGTGAAGTTTTATATTTAAATTAATTTACTGATTGTGGAGCTCAGAAAAATCAAAAGTTCAATGAACTTAAAAGTGAGTGTCAACAAAAGAAGTGAATCGAGTCGAGTCGCAAATTCTTTTGAG
The DNA here is from genome assembly GCF_023558435.1 of Drosophila sulfurigaster albostrigata. Classification (NCBI taxonomy): domain Eukaryota; kingdom Metazoa; phylum Arthropoda; class Insecta; order Diptera; family Drosophilidae; genus Drosophila; species Drosophila sulfurigaster. The sequence goes on along the minus strand of NC_084885.1, from coordinate 13,518,905 downwards.
TTTTATAATTGTATACAATATTGCCTAACCTACGTAATATTTGAAATTAATCAGTCTTGCGAAAAAATATATTCTACTTTTATTGCGGTATTCAAGTGCGAATTGTATCAGCTATTCAATCATTAAAACTTTTTTAATTAAAGCAAATACTAGACAGGTAGATGATAACCTGTTTTTGCACTCGAGCTGACCTAAGAAAATAAAACTCAAAGCAAACCTGACGAACGGATTAACACAAAAACAAAACATAAAACCAAAAATCAAAAACAAAATAAACATTCAAAGCACGCACGCCACATGGATTAAGCAATGTTACGTTATTCTTGGGAAGTAATGTTATTTTACGTGAAAATAGTTTTAGTACAAAAGTAATTTCATATTGATATTATTATCAATGTTCGGCACGCTCTTTTCTATCTATTATCCTTTGTGATTCTTCAACGAGGGTCGAAACAAAATGCTCATCAGTGATTAAACTTATGCACTGTATTATTTGGCCACGCTTCAAATAATTTTAAGTAATTGTGATTCAAAATATTTTATGTAACATACAAGAATGAAAATTCAATAACGTTAGACAAACAAATTTTACAAAATTTTCAGTTTTTCTTGAAAGAGACGAAATCGCCTTTTTTCAATTATTGATTTATAATTTCGCTGCAGCAATGAAATACGGCTATCTACATATAAACAATTCTGATACATATTTCTAATATTTAGTCTTTAATGGTTTTATTTTAATTTTTAGAGCTTGTCATTAAATGAAACTTTAATTCGGTTTGTCGAATTTATCAAATTTCTAACGCTTTATCAGAGTGCTGGATATAATACAAAGACTACTTTATTTCATTATTTTTTCAGCAGAATTATGTTACATAGCAAAACGAAATCGAGACATTAGAGTAAACAAGCATAAAGTAAAGTTAACAAATAAAAAAAAAATAATAAACAAAGCACAGACACACTTTCAGAAGCCATCTCATTTCCTCAATCGGCTGCAATTGCCCAAGGCATCGAGGATGTGACCATGTCCGCACTGGTGCTCACCCTTTAGAATGTCCGGATTGATGATCTCAACGTTAGCCAAGAATCCTCGATCCTTGCTCATTTCCTCTGCGGATTCCTTGGCGAGTTTATCGCGAAAATCATCGAAACGATCTTTGATGTCGCTGCCCAAGTCCTTGGCACGTTCGCCTAGCTTCTTGGCGCCCTCCTTGATCTCGGTGCCAAGATCTTTGGCCTTCTCTTTTAGCTTCTTGGCACCGTTCTTGATCTGACAGCCGACACTCTTGAAGAAATCACGCACCTCATGCTCCGAGCTGCTGCTGCTGCCGGTTATCTCGGACATCTTGTCGCCAATATCTGAGATGACAGATGGCACCGTCTCCTCACAGTCCAAGAGATCTGCCCGAGAGCAGGATGCATGCAGCAGCATCACGGCCACCAACATCAAAGTGCTGCACAAGTGTCGCATGTTGAATGAATGATATATTCCAATGTGAAGGATACGAGTGCGAGTTGAACTTAAATCCTTTAGCTGACTGACTTCCAAACTGCACCTGCACGTTGTCTTCGCTTAACTGACTTTGGGCGAGAAATGTCGCAAGAGTTTTACACTCTCCCTGGGCAGCCAAGGCACAACAGCAACAATAACGGGAAACACTAACAACAACAACCACAACAACAACATTGCAATGCGATCACAAACAAACAAACACAAAAAAAAATGCCAGCCTCGTTTCGTTATTTGTGAAAAATTGTCGTCATTTGGCGTTTTGTTTGTTTGTTGTTGCTTTTGCTGTGCTTCAATGCCTTTTGGCTTTTCGCTTAATTCAATTTGTCGGCTGCCTCCTCAAGTCGACGAAGTCAACGACAACGGCAACGACAGTGGTGACGCACTTGTTTTTTCCTGCTTTTCTTTATTCGTAAGTACAAATTCAATTTACGATCATCATAAGAACAACAACGGCAACAAAAGCCACATCAACAAAGAACAAATGCCAATTGATTCCGTGCTGTGCGCTAATCTCAATTCTCTAAATACATACAGATACAGATACAAATACTTTACACCGTGAGAAATATTCCCTTCGTGTGGAATGGAGCTCAAAAGAATTGAATAAATGTGATTGCTTGAAATAATAATTAAAATTAAGTTTTAGCAACATTTCAAATTTATTGTTTCTTTGACTAGCATTAAGATGTTGTTTTAAGTGAGACGCTTACATGGAGTTTGAATAAAGAAAGCTTTCAATATATTAGTTTTGAGTGAGTTGCCTTAAGTGAATACTCTATTTTAATGAAGAAAGCTTTCTATAAGATTCTTATACCAATCCGTAATTATTTTATGTTCTATTCATAATATTTAATGAATGTGTTCGTTCAATGTCTAGATCTGAGATACAAGAGCAAAAATATTGAAGCCGCAGAAACTAAATTATCTCTAAGTTCAATGTGTGATCTACACATGCTCTTAATTATTTAATGTATAATTGGGTTTAGCTCTCACATCGATGGCAGTATGCTAATTTAAATAATCTGAATTAATAGGAAAATTTGTTAAAATAAAAACTCTATGAAGAAAATATTCCTGAAACAATTTATTTTCTGCTCGAAATTGGATTTATTATTATTATTGCTTTTATTTTGCGGATCATGCAAATTTTATTTCCTTTTACATATTCTTACAAAATAATACAAAATAATAATAAAATACCAAATTGAATGAATAACTCATCGTTACAAGTAATTTTTGCAATCTTATTTGTATATTCATTCTAGCATTTCTCTACATTCTTCAAGATTCTCTTTTGATCTTTAATTTTTTCTCACTGCACAAGTTTATAGAGCATACTCGAATACTGCGTAGACTGCTTAGCAAAGTGTCAGTTGCCGTCTGTGTGCTGGTCAAGGCTGTTCACAATACCTGATAAGGCAAATTGATCAGAGAGACGCCTAGACGCATAAAGAAAACTATTCAATTTACGCACTTTGTGTCAAATTGCGTTGAGTCGAGTGCATTTTGATCACATTGCGACTCGGTAAAAATGTAGATATTGTGAAGAATGTTAATAATAAGATATTGGTGAAAATAAAGATGAAATTGAACTTTGTTGTAAGATACGAAACGACACACAGGTTTCATTATTATTTGAAATAATTTGAATTAACATTTCACAAGCTTTAGAGTGATTTCTTAAGCTCAATAGAATTAAATTTGGTCACATCGTTTCCGCCAATGCTACCGTTATTTGTTAAAAATTTCTCAGCTGACGCAGTGTCATCGTCGTTGGTTTCCAGATCATCCTCGTAATTCGGATCATCATCGGTCTCATCATCGGGCTCCATTGGAATCTCTTCTTCCTCCTCGGGTGTGATTGTCTCAGTCTCCGTGTTCTCTTCTTCCGGTTCCAATGGCAGAACTGGCAGAATCGGTATATCCTCAATGATTTCTCTCTCTGTTGTTGTTGTGCTTGTTGTTGGAGCTGGTGTTGTTGTTGTCGTGGTTGTGCTTGTGGTTGTTGTAGTTGATGTGATTAATGGCTTGCGAGTCGATGTCGATAAGTGTGCACCTACACAGAGAAGATATTCAGATAAGTTTATGGTACCCAGAAGTAGCCTACCAGCTCACTTACATTCTGGCAATGTTGGATCAAAGTCACAGCGAATGAGTTGATCCAGCTGCTCGCTGGTCAGCGGCGGAGGCTTTGGCTTTGGCGTCGCACGTCGCACATAGTAAAGCTCTCTGACCTCGAACACATCGAGGTGGGGATAACGCTTTGAGGGGCGAATGCGATGATAGCGCTTGAAGTACACAGGATTACTGGGGACATCGGCTGGTGGCGCAGATGCTGGTGCCGCTTGCAGCAATTCAACGCAACAAAACAGCACGGCAAGTGCGGCAAGGCTGAAAGCTGTTGTTAGTTTTTGCATCACTGTCGTTTGCGGTGTGTTTGCGAGACTGATATTTAGTTTCGGTTTAGCGAAACCCGCATGCCGAATGGTCTCTGGTATTGGTTGTCGTCGGCATTCATTTCCCTGCTCATTCAATGGCGCTCATGGCTCATGCCCGAAATTCGATAACCCAATGTGACCCCAACCAATCGATTGATTAGAAGCTTCAGCGCAAGCATTGCATACTTTTAGGCGGACGATATTAATGCGATGCTGATCAAGTTGATGATTTCTTTGATACTTTTATCTTTTTTTTAATATAAAAGACTTTGAATTATTTTCTAAGTTTAGTTTCTAAGTTTTTACAAATACAAATTGTGAATAGTAATAATCCAAAATACAAAAATAATAAAATAAATTTTAAAAATTAGTGTCACATTTTCTGCAGTCGAAAGTGTTATTTATTTTATGTTGTTTTGGCAATTTTATCAGATCATATATATTTGCATCGGATATCCCATTGTTGGATAGCATCGAACCTATTCTCGGAGATGTAACAACCAAGTGCCAAGATCAACAACAATTAATGAATTTCAGTAATATGTTTTTTTCTTTTTTCAAATATTAAAAACTATGTTTTGAAAATCATTTTAATATATTAATTAATCTTATGCTGCTGCACTTAACGATTTGGAAAATTAAAGAAATAATAATAATATCAGTATTACGTTTTTCTTTCGAATGTTTAAAATTATGTTTTCAAACTTTTATTGTATTAATTAACCTTATGTTAATGCTACTAAATTGTACACTGCTGTACTTATTTTAAAAAGATTTTGGAAAATTCAATAACTAACAAGGATCCTGTAAATTGTTTAGAATTTATTTAGATATCGTTAGCTGACTATATCATTTTTATATACAATTGCAAAGTTTATTGGCTACTCTAGAAATCAAATATAGGAAATGCCAACTTGCGGATAAAAAGCAAAAAGGCAACTTAACCATTTTGATTAGATTGGCAGGCCTTCGACTCACTTTTTTATGAGATGCTCAATGAAAAGCTCAAAATATTCTATGAAAAGACTGCAGTTACCTTTGTTATTAAATGAAATATTTACATAAATTATTGATATATCAATCAATATTATTTGAATGTATTACTCAATAGACAAACATCAACTTTTCTATGAAATAATGTAGAATACCTTAACTATTCGATACATTCAGACGGGAGTATTTCACTCGTAATTCTGTTTTTCCTTTATTTCTTGAATGCAATTAATTTCAAGATTTTGCTGAAAACTATCTATTATAATTTAATTACACACTCAATGGACCACAAACATAATTATTACGATTCAAAATAAAAGATATCGAAATTGCATTCTCGTTATTTCAGCAATAAGAAAGAAATTGTCATGCGAATGTTTCGACCACAAAATAGATTTCAAGATTTTCTTCGCTTCGCATTGTGATAGACACAAAATAAACAAAAGCAAAACATAAATAATCACAAAATCTGTTTGTTGAGAACGGACTCTTTTGTTGTCGATAATGTTGCTGTTGCTGTTGCAGCAGCTTTTTGCTTTTTGGCATTGCGCGAGAGCGTAAATTATGCAAAGTCGTGGGGCATTATTGAATTTGAAAGCCCCAGACCCCATTTGAGATGTATCTGCGCCCACATTTTGTGTCTATGTATGTGTGTCGGGGTGTGTGTGTGTGTGTGTGTGTGTGTGTGTGGCAAGGTAGACATAAAACATCGGGCCGACGACGCAAGTGCCCCACACAACACAATTCTTAAGTCCCAAAAGTCGCTGGCGAAAAAACAGTTGGCCACGGTGCTCGGTGGCGGGCGGACGCGTAAGAGAAAGCCAAATGGTAAATGCCAGAGCAGCTGATCATCGATTGCATAGAAACAAACGAGACAGCAGCAGCTGCAGCGTGTGTGTGAGTGGCAAAGCAATACGTAGTATACGCGATTACTCCGTGAGCGAGAGTGAGTGAGTGAGAGGTGAGAGAGCTGTTCGCACTGCTCTACTCTGTATGACAACTGAGTGTGGTGCGCGCTGCGATATCGAACTGTTTGAAAGGCAAATGCAACAGTTGCTGCTGCTCTGATTTGTTTTGGTTTTTGCTCTTGCTTTTGCGCTGGCATTCGCATTGCTGTAATTGTGTTATTGATAAATTGTAAAACTGGCACAGTGGCGCACTTAAATACTAGAACAGGAGAGAGAGAGAGTGAATGAGAGACCGTGAGACGGGAGGAGCTGCAGAGCAACGAAGAGACAACTATAAATAGACGCAAAGACTGAAAGAAAACACAAAAGCACCGGAAAGAAAGTGTGTGTACATAAAAACTACATACATATGTATATAGCAAATATATAGATGTTACAAATACACATAGATTAATGCTATACATAGACACATCTATACATACATAATTGATATAAACAATAAATTGGCAAGAGGCCAGGAGTACAGAGGAGCAGAGCAGATAAAGAAGGCAGGCAACTGGGAACCATCCATCCAAGCATCCATACAACATATAGCAAACAGGTGGAAGCAGCGCAACGACTCAGCCAAGAGCAATGTCAAAGCATCATTGGCAGCCAAAGAATTCCACCGCCACAGCCACAACCACAGCCGAAGATCATCACAATGGGAGCAGTGGGGAGCCGGAAGAACCCTTCGATCCGCTGGCCAATCTGCTTAGTCTGCAGCTGCACAAGCCCGCCCACTGGAACTGGGAGCTGAGCACGTCGCGCAGCTGCAGCAACATTGCACTGCCACGCATACTGCTCTACGATCACCAGGGATCGCTGCTCCTCGATGCCGACGGCAGCCGCGAGCAGACATACCGCCCCCGGCCCAGCAGTGTGCCCGATCCACATCGGAGGCGGAAACGTGCGGCGACCGCAAACTTGGCGCAGAGCTTGCAACAGGCACAGCTGCCGCATGAGTTGCACGGTCTGCGCATTGGCGAGGCGACGCCCAGTTGCCGCTCGAGCAAGGCGAGCAGCATGTCGAACAAGCATTGCATTGACTTTAGCACACACGAGCTGCCTGATTGGCGGCCACAAGCCGCGACCAGTAGTTCCGGCTCAGTGCGTGGCATACGCTTCGAGGATCAGCTGGAGGCGACGGAGGTGGATAGCAGACCTGAGCTGGCGTATCCAACGCCACCGTCCACCTCCACATTGACAACGCCTGGGGAATCCTGCTCGGGCGCCTCACGTGAAAAGCGTCGCTATCGCCGATCGCACAGCTCCGGCCAGCGTTCGATACTGGAGCGCTTCAGCATGTCGCGCGGTCGCCACTCGTCGCCCGAGTACGTGCAGGAGCAGACGCTGGAGAAGGTGCCGCGCTACTTTCTGCGCACCAGCAAAGCGGGCACGCTGGTCATCAAGGACGAGAGCTTCAGCCGTGTGCGGCAGCGTCGTCGCCGCCACAAACCGCACTCGTCCAGTGACAACCTGTTGCAGCCACAGGCCACCGCCATCGTTACGGGGCAGAGTCCCGCGGAGAGTGTTGTCGCCGTGCCGGTCACGTCGTCGATGCACCAGCAGCAGCGTGTTCAGCCGCAGCGCGGTCGCGAGCCGCTGCTCTCCACCTCCGAGGATGAGGCACAGTCGTCGAGGATGCGACCAACGGCGAGGCAAGCGCGCAGTCGACGCACTCAGCGCAATGGCTGCAAGGACGTGGCAGCGTCAGGTAACTATACTATTGGATTATATATCGATTACTATCGAGAGCAAACTATCGTGTGTAATCTTATTTTCATATCGATTACTTTCCAGAACAAATTATCGTGTGTACAATTGTTTAATAATGGATACAAAGTAGTCACTTATATCGTAGGCAGAAGTTTTAAACAAATCTAGTTATGGATGCAAAAGTACCTTTAAAAATAAATAGTAAATTAATAATATAAAATAAACTTTTTCGAATTCATCCATTACATATTCACTATGTCTATAATATGTATTACTATTATTTTATTGAAATTACGAACACAAGGCCTTAAGGCCTTAAGGCTACAGTTGGAAAAAATTATTTATTCAGTATTGAAATTAAGATATCCCAAACATATAATTATATTGAAAAGGTTTTACAAATTATTAAGACATTACTCAATGGAGTATTCAAAATAATAAATTTTAATATCTAAATGGATGTTTTCAAATGCATAATAAAACAACATATTTACCAAATTTTAAAGATGAAAGATGTTCAATTTTAGTGAGTATGTTTTTTTATTATGCTTTCGAAACCATGCATTTAGAGATTAACAGGTTGCTGATATTTTTATTCGATTATATGTATTTGAAAATCATTTAATCTGTTAATAAAAATGAAATTTTAGATGAACATCTTTTAAAAAATATTTAATCTCTTCATAAAATTGAATGTGATTGTATTTGAAATTTCAAGCTAAATAGTGTTATTCCATTTTATATTGAATATTTATCAAAAATCAGAAGAAAATTGTATTTAGATCGTTTAAAGTTCGAAAAATAATTCATTCCGAAAAAGCTGCTCGATAATTTGTTTGCTATAAGCGATCAATATGTCTAGCTAACTTCAAAAATTATTTCACTCATTTTAATATATTTTCTTCAATGTTTAGAACTTATCTCTGTGGATCCCGGCAATTGTGTATATCGAGCATCGTCTGGCGCAACAGCGCGCTAGAGAATGTGAACCTCATAGTTAATGATGACGTCACTGCAAGTGTGTATGTATGGATATCTGTGAATACATTTGAAAGATATATCTGCGCGTACTACAATGATTTATTGTTGACAGTGCTTGCGGCATCAAAATGCCACTTCTGAATAAACCATTAAATGTACTATTATGACTAAAACGCGATTTTTAATTTAAATCAGGGCTGCAAAACGGGATTTGAATTAAACTCCATATAAAAAATATTTGTATTGTTATGCTGTGCAATGAAATCGACACTTTGAATATATTAAAATTATTTAGGGTTTAATTCACATTATATAATAAATAGTAATTGATTTAAGTGTAAAAGTTTATTCAATGCATCAATTCATTAATTAAGTTGTTCCTTTTATTGCATTCTTTACATTTCAATATCTTTGAGAACTCAAGCAAAACAAAACAATTTCTAATTAAGGTATATATTTCACTTATTTAGTATATTCATTTAGAAGCACAAAACTCAAAGATATTTATTCAAGTCGGTCTCTTATTGTTTATTTTCAAACAATACAATTTGTTTTATGCCATTTTCAGAATAATATTAATGAAAAGCATACACCTAGTGCGATGTATCAAAAGATAAATTATTTGTCAATTAACACTAGTTTATTATTTGCAAATAAACAGAGTGTCAACAATAGATGGAAGTAGCCGATTGTATTATATAACATTAAATTACACACATTAGCTATTTGTTGTTCATCTCTCTGTGCTTTCAGTGTAATTAGTGAATAATTGATATTAATTTAGGTTTTTTTTACAGAGCACATACAATGACTTTCATGATGATGCGTGCAAAATGTATTTGGGGTTAAGCTGCGACACCGTACATTATATTTGTTTATTGTTGTTGTTTCGATTTAATTGTTTTCATGCATAAAATCAGAAATCTCAAATTCTTTGGCAAAGCATAAAATTTATTTGACCTATATAAAACTTTAGTGTTTTGGAATACATTTATCGAGAGATATATGTATGGCATTAGACAAAAAGCAAGAGTGCTTAAAATATATGCATATTGATTCTGAAAAGTAAACAAAATATAAATAAAATGACTCCCCAATGAGATAGATTTTTGAACTAACATCAAAAGCCCTTGACCCGCAAATTGCAGAAATAAGTGCTAACTTTTCGTAGCTCGACTGTGAGATACTCGCTAACCATTTTGAATAAAAATAAAATAGTGCGATATTTATTTAAAAATATACCAAATTAATATACCACAAAAAACTAAAAATATACTAAACGCTATTTAAGGTATGTTGATACATCAAAATAATACCATAAAATACCAGATTGTCAGCTAAAGTAGCGGATATTAAATGTTTCTGCCTGCCGCTTTTTTCAATGCAGCCAAAAATTATGCTACAATTTTGAGAAATACAATTCATTAGCTTTAGATGCGAATGAATAAACAGAAATCACTAATCTTGAATGGGGGAACTCACAAGATGCTGACGACAGAGCACTCAGCGAAACAAGCAATGAAGAATCTAAATAAAAATAGTAATTTTTATGCTCTACATTTAAAAAGAAAAATAAGCATATGAATCTAAAATTCTCGCATGTTGTAGAACATACTTGATATATGAAGAGTAATAATAGTTAACTGAAATTCCAGAATGTTGTAGAACATCTACAATCTATAAAGTGTAATAAAATGAACTTTCTTTCTTACATTTTTTAGTTTGATAAGTAATGAATAGTATCCAATAATATCCAATGAATATTACGTGATTTAAATCCAACTTTTGCGCTAATGACTCTGCAAAGAGTAGAGTATTAAAGCGAGTCTTGTGTGTAAACATACTGATAAGCGACTGGCGAACTGTTGATGTTGTCCGAATGAGGGGCATAACGCGAGGGGCAATGAGGGGCATATGAGGGGTAGACGACGGATTAGGCTAACGACTGCGACGCCATTTATGTGTTAGATTAATTATAAATTCGGTCGTGATTGCGATTGACAATCGGTAGTCGAACAGCAGCGTGTTAACATCAAGTGCCGGATGCAAAGATGCAAGCGTGCAGTGGATGCGGCTTAAAACTGCTAATATTACTATGCGTTTTTTTCGCACTTGTAATGCAAACAAATTGTGGGCGTGTGATATACTACAAAGATCAAAACAATTCTCAAAGCGTGGCTGCCAATGAGAGCAGCCAAACATCAGTGGAGAAGAGCATGCTTTTAGCTGTTAATCGTGCCCATTGCAAACACGGTTATATGTACGACCATCGCAATCGGTGCCGTCGAGTAAGTAGTTCATTTTCATCAAATTATAAAACTGATAAACTGATAAACTGAAATTAAATTCAATTGATTTGCATTGCAGGTTGTGTGACACTCCGGTTGTCGGGCTCATAAATTCATTAAGGCTTTATTGTATGTTATAGTATATGTAGAATCGACTACTGAACTCTAATTATGTGTCATGATGAAATTATTTTGAAACTTTCTGAACATTAAATGACATTAGTAGATAAAAAATATACAACAAGAGCGAAGTGAACAAATAGCAACTGCGAGAATGTTTCAGATACTACACAAGATGTGCCGCAACTCAATATTTGTACATGACAACACTACACCAATTTCTAAGATAAAGACGTCATCGGGGCGCGCTGACTCAACCCCTATATTTTCGCCTCGATATCATCGTATTTAGTAATACTCGGTATTGTGTGCGGAGCCACCGTCGCGCTCGTGGCCAACATGTGACGTAGCCAAAGGTTTCATGGGAAAGCCATGAGATGGCACAAACCAGCTGATTATTATTATTATTATTATTTTTTTTCGTTGTCGCTTGCTTGCGGGAATTTGGATCATCGACTCACGGTACGATTGTCTTTTTAATGGGAAACGGTAAACATTATAAATAGCCTATAACTGTCAATGGACATCCCCTCGACTATCACATTATAATTTCCCTCTCTTTGCTTGGGAAATAACTGAACATATGATGCTTAAGATTGGTAGCTCCACCACACGAATTGCCAAAGTAATTAGTTATTTTTAAAAATTCTATATTTATTGCTCTGCTCTGACACTTGAAAGAGCTTTAATTTGTCAACAACTCAGAATATATGATGCCAAGATACCGAGCACCTGACCACTGACAACTAAATGATCATTATAAGCAGCTTAACAACAAATTTGTATGATAGATATTTAAATGCCCATTAAAGAATTTATTTAATTAGGTGTGATCATTAAAAGCTGCCCGACTGCAACAAATTTCTATAATAGATACTTAAATGCTCATTAAAGAATTTATTTGTTTATGAGCTCATTAAAGTACATTTATTTCAAAATAGGAAATTTTAATCAAATATAATTCTACTTTCATGCTTGAGATTTTTGGTACATACAATAACAACTATAGTCTTTATGATTCCTAAAAATTTTGTTGCGATCAGATAAAAATTGTAGAAGTAATTCAAGAAATTCTTGTATATGGGAAATAACTCTTACTATGAGTCTTAGTTGCTTTAGCAGACAATGTGGCATATTTTGCACTCTATGGTAAATTTTGCATTAAGTATTGTATCAAACTATTCAGTATTTTTGCGGTATATTAATTTGTTATATTTTAAAATTAATATCGCACCAAATATAGCCTTCGCCATATTTGTAGTATTTTTGCGGTATATTAATTTGGTGTATTTAAAAATTAATATCGAAATCTTTTATTTTGATTTAAATGAGTAATGTAGCTTTTTTTATTTATTTTTATTTAAATTCAAGCTTAATATAATTCTCCTTTCATCTTTGAGATGTAATTTTGATTGGCAATTTCCAAGCTTCTATTTCTCATTTAAACTATTGTTCAAATTTGTTAAGCATATAAGCACGCGAGCATTATACAAAGTCCCTTGCTTTGATATTACTTTTCTGTAAAACTGATGACCTTAGGTAATTCGAATATTTAAGGGGATCTTCTTTAATAATTGTGGAAATTCCAAAGATTGTCTCGCTCACACGCTTTGGATTCACAGTTCTAAGAACTAGCAAAAAAAAACATGTATATCAATTAATTTTTTAATCGTTTCTTAAGCTTTGTTAATGCTAATGACATTGCGTTGGAGCCAGCACAACACACGAAACACGTCAGATGTGAGTTGTCCCACGTTGCAGTCAGGCACATTACCATTTATGACAAGTGTGAAAGTATTTTTAGAGTAAGCACATTTCGAAAAACGAGTCTATTACATTTTTCAAGAGGTGTGTGCCACCAACCTTTGGACCTCCGACTCTAGCCTATCAATGTCCAAAGCTAATCAAAAATGAATTACAATATAACAAAATAATAAAATATGCGTCACTTTTATATCAATCGAATATAGGCTATATGATAATTATATGTTTTTTACTTAATATATTACACACTTGAAGTGTGTAAATAATATATATTTGTTATTTTTAATTTCACTGTTCACTTGCAATCGTCCACGCTATAAAACAGATCTCTACAGTAGCCCTCGACTACCTAAATATCAATTATATTAATATCTAAAATGTTTTCGGGTTTGTCCGCTGATTGCGCCCGTATGGGGTTTGTTTTTCAATGGGATCCAGCGAGGTAAGAGGTAAGAAAGAGAGCGCGGGCGGCAAAAACCAAAGCAAGACATTCAATTACACAGATTGCGGGTGACATAGTGGCGGGGCCTAGATAAGATTCGTGAATACAGGGTGCCCTTTAGGCCATTTAATAGGGCGCCAAATGATTTCGACACTCAAATCGCTGATGCATCCTGTATAGTTTATCAATTTTAAAGAGGTTGCCAATGCTCGACTAGAACTGTTTGTCCAAATCATATATAATCAGTTAAACGCCAGATTTTGAGCACGCCAGTTAGCAGGAGAATCAAGTTGTTGAGCAGCCACAATTTCGATTACACAATTTCAAGTAGCCACGAAATTTGCGCATTCCACAAATCACACAGTGCGAGAGTGAGAGAGGGAGAAATGTTGATGCTGCAACGTATCCATCAGTTACTTTTATACGCCCTCTGTCTGCTGGCCCTTGTTGTGTTCTGTGCTCCGGCACCGAGTGAATCACGACGCGTGATCTTCATGGCACCCCCGGGCATTCATCGTGGACAAATACTGTCCACACACGGCCTGGAGAAGCCCTGCCAGAAATGCCATATGCGAGATCATCGTGGCAATTGTCGGCGCATCATTTCATATAGTTCCGGTAAGTTTCAAATCATGCTGATATTTTTTATTTTCTCCTACTAAGTTTCTATTTTGCTTTCATTCTTTTTTTATTTTTGCAGATGGCGCAAAGTGTTGACATGAAGGTCGGAGACTATCAACCCGAATCTCTATCAGAAACCTACCACAACAAAAGCGCATCATTAATCGACTATTTATTCGCTTTCGATAAATTATTTATTACATTTTAGTTTCACACCAATTTTTATGTGTCTCGTAATTAAATTATGACATTTTGCAAGCATTTTAAATTGCTTTGCTTCCTAAATTTGCTTTGTTTTTTTTTTTAACGGTCTCCAGAAATTACCACAAAAGTGTATTTATTATCTTGCCAAGTTAAGATTGTGAAAGTGATTGTGCCTGACAATTAGAAGTGCTCATATATCCGGCTCAATACCATATTGGGTTAACAGACATATTGATTTATCTCTGACGGTCTTCAGTTAAATATTTCGTTATAACTTGTGCGATTCGATTGCCATGGCAATCGGCAGAAATATGTATTAAACGTATTAAACGTGTAAGAGTGCCAGAGATTTAAATATAAGAGAATATAAATTACTTAACAACTTAATGCTATTAAAAATATAAACAAGACACAAGATTCGAACATTAAAGAGACACTACTTATTTAGTAGTTTATGGTAAATTTTTTGTTATTAATTTATTATTTGTGTTATGAACAATTTAAATGAACTTTTAGCTCAGTCATGGACTAGAGCAAAATTCAGAATCATGTGCTATTTTAATGAATCATTTGTTACATACTTGACCTTATACTCAAATTGAAATAAATGTTGAAATGTATTTTTTAAATAAATGCCTGGCAATTAATCAATCAAGATTTAATCCATTGATTTGATTTGATATTTAAAGTCGTTTCATTCGAATTATAACAGAATTTTTCGAAAACTTGTTTGCATGATCTTCCGCCCCAAAAAAAAAGCCCATGGCATAAGTTATTAACGGGCATCTCTTCTCACATAATTTGTTGTGAAGTTCAAATAGTTTCTATTGAACTATTGCTATCCAATTTGTGGCATTTAAATAGCTCGTATCGGACTTACACACATAGAAACATACATATTTAGATACCCCCAAAAGTAGGCCACATTAATATTATGAACAAACTTTTGATACTTTCGCAAGGCAATTCTGCACTTCTAAAAATTTGGTGGTCAGTCCGAAAAATGATTTCCAATTGCGTAAGTTATTTATTTGAATGTATGTCCTTTTATAAAATTTAAAGAGAAATTGCCATTCGTCAAGCTCGCTGATGTGTCATTAGAACTTAGTTCAAAGGTAAAGTGACATCAAATCAAACTGAGTCACATGTTGCGACTGAGTCATATAATAACAAATAAATACTATGCACTACTTAGTTGTGTTTAATTTATGATTATTTTTCATATATAATATTACAAAATATATGGTTCAACTTATACAAAAGACGATTCATTATATTATTATCAAACTAATACAAGTGTTTTTAAAAACTATCTCCATTCTATTCCAAGTAGATCCCAATTTTTAGAAATATTTAAACACATTGTAAAATTAGTAAATGTTTCAAATGAAATTGAGCGAGAAGTGTCATTTAATTGATTTGCCTAATTGTTCAAAGCATTCTTATGAAAATGACAAGCGAAAAAAGCTCTGCATGAAGAAATATTCGTTGCCAAGATGACTTATGTAGGTGCTGAATTGTCCGCACAATTGGATTCCATTGAATTTCAACAGAAAATGTTTTATGTCAAAGTCCAATTTGAGATTATCGGAAATGCTGTTGCTATGTCATATGATTCTGTTTTTCGAAGTTGTCAAAGATTAGTTTTGTTTCGTATACCCGCTACCTACAAACTAGAAGGGTATTATAACTTTGTGCCAATAATTAATATTAAGCAGAAGAAAATACTCATAAGATTTCTAAATTACAATACTTCTGATGCGATGAAGTGTAAAATGTGTCAATTTATGAAATGAAATAGTAATAAGTAAGAACTGCAAGCAGAATAATCTGTTAATCGCCAAGGCTAAAAATTGCAATGTCGGTTGATGAAATACCAGGCGAACATAACTCAACAGCAAGCAGAAATGCTAAAAGTCACTTGCTGAACAGTGGCGCCATCAATCGGTTTTACTGCAAATGACGAATTAAATTAGTACAGCGTCAAAGTAGTCCACAAAAATTTCACATTCTTGAACTCGCGCCAATTTAAACTTTGAAGACAATCGACCGAAAAAAATGTAAAATTTAAAAATATATATATTTCTTTTTGATATTGTACAAATAATAGACCGCGCCACTCAATAACCAACTAATATAATTAGTTTCTGCTTACTGCTAATTTATATTTGCCCGGTATTTCAAATTATGATTTGGCTAAGCGTTCGTTTAAGGCTTATCAGCTAGTGAAATACCAGGCGAACATAAGTGAGTAGCATATAAAATCATCTAGTATTCGCTAACTTCAAAGGGATGCAGTTAATGTTATTGTTGGTCACTTAAAGTCGTGATGAATATCTAAATAGGAAAATGTGGGTGGATGCAATACCAGGCGATCTTAAATTAGCAGCAAGCAAAATTAGATTAAGTCACTTACTTAATGAGTGGCATCATCTATCGTGTTTACTGCGAATGACGATTTAAATTAGCTCATCCTAAATTTATGCAACAAAAATAGATCATTTTTTAGCTGACGCGTGCCAATTTGAAATTTAACATTTGAAAGCAACCGACAGAAAAACAAGCACAAGATGGCGCAACTCAGTGAGCAATTGACTTTTTCTATTTGTGCTTGCTGCTGATTTATGTTCGCCTGGTATTTCATTTGCTGATATGACAGTGCTTTACCGTTTATGGCAAATTGAAGTAACAACAGCAACAACTTCATCTACTTAGAGTAACTGAACTTCAGTTGATTCAGCTTGTTGCCTACTTATGTTACCCTGGTATTTTATCTAATGACTTTGAATTTGTAGCCTGTCATAGATGGTATCAGATGGTATATTTGTAATTAAATTTTAATTAAGATCTTTAAATAAATATTCACGATTTAGAAGCTTTTATACATTTTTAGTGGACACCAAATTATATACCTTTCTACTATTATTTTGAAAATGATCTCAATGCAACTTAATGCTACGATCAATTTTTTATAATTGTATGTACTTGGATTTACATTTCTGGTATCGTATTATTATCCATGTCTCTAAATGCAACAACAGTTAGAACATTTCATATATTCCAATTAAATTCGATTTGTAAGTCTCCTCAATTGATAATGCCACACGATAAGATTAATGAAGCTACACACTGCGTAGACTTTATTTATATCGTAAACTCATTCCAGTGTTGAGCACTCGCTCATGGAATGCTAAAAGGTAATAAAATTGACTATTTACTATAGCCAGCGTACTTTTCGGTTTTAAAGTATAATTTGAGGCGCTCTTCGAAAAATTCTGCACGCCAAAGAGGAAGTGAGTCCGGAAGTGGCGTCTCCGATTAGCAATTGGACTCGTTGGTGAGTGATCTATTATTTATGACGATGTCATTGGCACCGTCGCGTCGTCGACTCGCGTCGGCAACGCATTGCCGCGGAATTTTCGTTAAATTCCAGCTCGCTTTCGTCACGAACCCGGTTCGACCTCGATCGCTCACCTACCAATGGTAAAGAACCAAAATTGAATCCCTAACCCCCTCCAACGTAATGCCAATAATCTAGGTTTTCCATGCCCAGTCCGCCTCTCCCTATCGCCAAGCAGAAAAAAGTTCTATCAAGATGGCACACTAAAAAATACCTGATATCTCTACACAATAAATCCTGAGCTACCTTTAAAGAACTGAAAACATTAGAATACAAAATATCAAAATAATTTTAATAAGTTCAAAGACAATACATAAATATTTCAAATAGTAACATACACCAATCACACATTTTATTTTAATAATATAAATATTTATAATATGAGCTAAATATAGAATTGAATTAAATACAATAAAATAAAACTTGTGAACATAATTTAATAATGGTTAATATATTTAAAGTAAGTAATTCTTCAACTTTTTAAACAATAATAATAATAATATTCCTTAAATATTCTAATATGTCATGCAACTTGTTTTAATAACACTTTATCAATAGTGTACTATTTTTAAAACTTAAACCTGAGCAGCACTAAAAATTGACTAATAAATAAATAAAGTGAATATAAATATGAATTTTTATTGCCAATTACCACCAGTCGCGACAGCATTGACACGACGCGTGTCAAAAGCAAATTTCAACTCAGTATGCGCGACTTTGATTGCTTTTTTGTAAATGAAAATGGGTGTGGCAAGTATGGCAAATCAATTTGTTGGCAATAGAAGTTTATGGCCGCCAAAATTTGCTTGATCAAGCTGTTGTGCACTTACCGAGTTCTAGTTACTCATTTGAACGGACAACCAGACAGACAGACGGATGAATGGATAGACGGACGGAAGGAGCAACATGGTTATTCTGTAGTCAACCCGCGTAACCTTTTCTGATGCCGGGTATGAAACGACGGCTATCTTATCTTCCGATGGCTCGCTTGCTATGGAATGCATAGGCCTGTAGACGTTATCTAATCGAAACACGCCGCGATATTTGCCAACGGCACCTCCAGCCCAGCGGCGGCGATGACTGCGACGACATCGAGACAACGACTATGGCAACAACATTGCCAAGCGGTCACAGTCATAAAAGCGAGCGCAAACCGAATTCATCGGCCATCGAAGAAGCACGCGTGTCAACGCAACGCGAATAAAAGATCGATCGAATAATAACTCAAACGTAAAACGTAAAACGCAAAAAACCGCAAAGACACAAAACACACATCAAGATGCAACTGCAACGAATAATTCTATTGGTGGGCTGCATTCTAACAGTGCTGCTGGCGCAATGCAGCCAAACGATAGAGGCGCGACGACTCATCTTCTACAATCCGCAGAGCAAAACTTTAACTGGCCAACTGCTCATCTCTCATCGTGTTAAGCGTCCCTGTCCAGCCGGCAGGATGCGCGATCATCGTGATCGTTGTCGTCGTGCGGTCATCTTTGCACGTCCCAAGTGATGACGAACCAAAAATCAAAAGAAAAAACAAACAACAAAACCGCCACTTCGCTTTTTCTGCGAGGTGGGATTTTCCTAGATCTAAGCGATAATTTATTGCCAATTGTGGCTGTAGTCATGTAAAGTTATTATTTATTAATACTTGTAATTTATATAATTGGATACACATTAAATAGAAAAACACTTCTATACTTTATACTACATTATATATTTGTTTCTCATTTATGTTTGTTAAATAAGTGTGCAAATGCAGTCGGTGTTGCTCTCTGAACAAAATATGTTAGCAACTGCAATCTACAATCTAGACAAGCAAGAAAGTCAATGCTAAATTATTGCTAGTATGCAAATTTATGACGTCTAATCTTTACAATAGAAAAACAAAAAAAACAACAAAAAAAAATAGTAAATACATAAATAGAAAAGAAAAATTGTCGTAAACAAGCTGCTCATAGTAAAAATTAAAATTACATATTTAAAACAAAAGTACTCGACTATACAATGCTTTGTGCTCTCTGCGTAATCAACAAGTATAGAAAATGTTTTCCTCTGCTCTTTACACTGGTCGTAAAACCGTATAGATGCGATTAAATTATGCAAGCGACAAATATAGAACATGGAACTTTTCGCACTCTTTGCACTCAATAATAAGTAAACATAAAAATGTACTTTACTTAATTTAGTACTTATTTGACGATCATTTTCTCTATCTAGCTGCCTACTACTACTGTGTAAATGAAGGTACGATAACAAGTGCTCGCTATAAATTCGAATTTACATTTAATCATATTTGATTGTGTCTTAGATTCCTAAGCTGCACAACATGGTTACCTAATTGTGCGGATATCATGACCAAGACAAGACAAGACAAGACAAGACAACACACATACTGTGACAGTGACGTCAATGGACAGCGGGGGAATATAACAACAGAAGAAAAGGAAAAAACCTCACAACGATTACGATGAACTATGGACACACACAACTCTCGGTGAAGTCCCAGACAGAGACTGACACAATGCCGTCACTAAATGTCACCGCTCAGACGTCACTACCCATCACTGTTGTTGCGTATGGTCTGCTCAATCCAGTCCATAAAGCTGCTGACTCTGGTGTAAACACCCGGAAAATTCGCTTGGCCGCAACGCTTTTTGCCATACGACACGATGCCAGCCTGATACACATAAAGATTCCTATCGGCCGTATAAGTCTCGAGAGTGAGCGGACCACCGGAATCACCGGAACACGAGTCGACATTACGACCGCCACTAGCGCAAATCTGACTATCAATGATAGAATAACCCTCATTCCTATATGTGGCCTGGCATTGACTTTGCGATTGCACAAAGAGCACCGCTTTACGTTTAACTGCGCTCGGCTCGTTGTTTTTCTCAGTGAGACCCCAGCCCGAAACATCAACGGCACTGCCCTCCAGCTGATCACTGCCACCTGCTCCGCCAGCTCCTGACGACGGTGGCAGGCAGACAGGCTCCAAGGGGTGATGCTGACTCCAATCGACGGCGCTGCTGAGGCGCAGCAGAGCAATGTCATTGGTCCAGTTCTCGAGCTCGAATTGTGGATGGATAATTGTGCGATCAAAGCTGGCCTGAATAAACGGCGGTGCACATTCCCGTCTGCCATTCCAATTCGTGATGCAATCCGGATTGCTTGTCTGATTCCATTCACCGAGCCTAGCGCCGCTTAACTTGCGGCCACTGCCCAGAAAACTTTGATGCACACAATGGGCCGCTGTGAGCAGCCAGCGTCCGGCAATAAAGGAGGCGCCACAAATACGCTGTGTTTGACCCGTTGCCTGTACCGTGTACTCTAGCAGCGTTGTCCAGGGGAATTCATTAAGGCCGGTGTTGTTGCCGCCGTACACCTTAAAGGCAAACGATGTGCCGCAGTTCGGATGCTTGGGCAGCTGATCGCCATTGAAATTGCCTGCCACATGGGAGGCAGCAGCAGTTACTTCGCTTGTGCTTAGCTTTGTGTTGTTATCGATACGCGGTGCGACCAGAGGCAACGCATTCTTTTCGCGTGGACAGCAGACCTATAATTAAAGCATTACTAATTTCCATTTTCAATACGCCTGTGCCTGCCTTACACTTACACGGAATTGTATGACAATTTCGTAGCAATGATTATTCGAGTTTATTTATTTCTAAGAAGAAAGTCTAAAGTCGAACAGAAATCTCAAAAAGCTTTAATGTTTCATCAGCGTCAGTCGAGCTAATATATCGTCTGTGTTTTCCTCAGTATTAATCAATATATGAATCTTAGTAACTATATATATTCTTTTTCGTATTCTGCATGAGTTATTTTAAATAATTTTATTAGTCTCCATAATTGTAACTAAAGAACGAATACTTTTAGTTACAATTTTGGAAACTTTAAGAATTATGAACAAATTGTATATTTAAAAATACTATACTAAGCATATATATATATAGCAATATACTATATTGTATAATATATTATATATTAAATACAAGTATATTATATTATACTGTTCCTACAAATTTTAATTATTTCTTAAACAGCTCTACAAAATTCTTAAGCAAACATTCATATTATTACTTATTCCCTCCAATATACTGCACAACATATTATACTTTTCTATACAATATACTATTTGAGACATTTTATATTGATTATTCTGTCGATATTCTTGATTGTCTTGATTAATTTTTGTGCTAAATGTTTGTAGTCAACTCGTACACAACATATACATATAGTACACTCAGTATTCAAACAGTCAAGTAAGTATTGCATCTGTGTATCCACCAATCATATATTCTGACTAAATTTAACAAATTTCTGCTAGGTCAAAGAAGAAGTCAACTTACCAAATTGGGTCTCTGTTGTGAGTTGCAGTGCCGCTTGCTCGTTGCATCCAGAACATTCGTATCGTAGAAATCACAGTTGCTGCGCAAGAGACAGCGACCATGCCCAAAGTCTGCGGTGTAACAGTTGCCATAGTGTGTCTGTGGCGCTATGAAAGAAAATTGGCAAAGACTAGAGCAAAACTATGTGTGAATGAGCAATCGTAACGCACTTACCTCGACTATCTGGATTGGGTGCACCAAGGAGTAATTGCCACAGAGTTGCCAGCGAAAAAACAACGACAACGAACAACAACGAGATGGGTGTCATCTTCAGTAACTAATTATAGTATTACGATTTTGCTGGCGTTAGTTTAAAAGCTTTGCTATGAAACAATGAAACTCGTTTGCACAGCCAGCCGTTTGAATTGCCAATAGTATTCAACTCGTACTAATTGACAATGCAACTACACATCCGATTCGAACTAAAACTTGCTCTCGACTGCTCAATCGATCTCTATTAATTCGACCTAAAGGTGGGCTGACTCTCATACATAGTGATTAGCATTTGCAATAGCTCGATTCCACATAGCATTACAGGAAAAACCCGCTGCTATTGCACTCGCAATCACAAATTAAAGCTTTTTCCCATTGCCACTGCACAGTTCCAGTCGAAGCGTTCATAATGCGGAAGACGATTGCGGACCAAGCAAACTTATATTATTTATAATAAAAAAAAGCTGCAATTGAGGAAGATCATCAATGAATAATTTGATAGTCTTATCTTCTTCGTCTCAGCTTTGATTTCAATTGAATTTATCAGAAAGTATTAAATAGTTTATAAGAATAAAACAACGAAACGCTCTCAGCATAGCATCAAGTATGTTAAGTAAAATAACTAGTGTAAGTACAGAGCACTTTTTTAAATACATACATATATATATATAATACATATATACATTCTTAATCAGAATTCAGGGGATCTCCTTGCCGAAATATAAATTTAAATTTTCTATATTTTAGGACCACCGGAATTGTCGAACTAGAGAATACATTTAATGAATATTTACATCGAAAAATACAAGAAGAAACGACCAATGATCAAAGACTCTTCCACTATTTTTTCAAAAGACTCTTCTGCGATTCATCTAGAAGACTTGTGACTCTTTCAGAAGACTCTTCCACAACTCTTCCACATGATTCTGCTGCAACTCTTTCAAAAGACTCTCCCGCGACTCTTCCGTGACTTAATAATGCCTTAATTTATAACAAACAAAGAATATTCAAATTATATGATGTAATTTTTAAGATTCAATTAATTTTGTTAATTAAAATTGTCTGTCGAAATAATGTTAAATTAAAAATCAAATTAATTTTGTTTTTATTAAGCTAACAAGATTTTTAACAATTTAAAAAAAAAAAAAAAAAAAAAAAATTTCATATTTCAATTAAGTCGTAGAGTTGAAGGTGCAGTAATCACTTCCTCTTAGCAGATACTTTGTGAGCTTTAAGTACATGGTCTTTACGTAATTTTCACTTACTTGTTAGTTGCTTTGGACTTGGTATAATCCTTACTTTATTTTTGTCCTCAGTCAAAGCATTTGATATATTGAATCTCACAAGATTGCACATAGAGAAGAGAGACATCTTCTTTTTTTTTCAGTTTTTTTTGAGGGACAAGTTCGTTGGTTTCCATGCCGTCGACTCGAGTCGACTGCCTTTATAAATTGGACTATTAAAAATACAAGTTTCGTTTGGCTTTCAAGAAATATTCATTAACCACAAATGCTCGGCGAGCGGCGGCGACCTCAAAAAAGGCGACAGACATCCAAGAATTTCATAAAGCCAGGCAAAGAACACACGAGACCAGCTGGATGCTGTTGGAGAAGTTGTTGCGCTTGCTGGTGGGGACTGAAAAGAGGGCGCAGAGGGAGGAGATTGGGCATTCGGACGGGAAGGCGGGTCGAAGGGGGGATATTGGCCCAAAGCAAAATCTACGAAAATGTCACAAAAAAACCGCACTCAACACAAAAGTTTAAACTTTTTCAGTGGGTGTGGTAGTTGCGCCCCCTTTTTTTTCTTTTCGTCGCTTTGTCTGTGTGTGTGTGCTGCAAGCTGCGCTCCATTTAGCTTTTTGTATGGAGAGTATGACAACAGGGAACAGGACGCAGAGGCCAGCGCCTTTGCATAAATGCAAAATATATGCAAGGCTCAAACTATGCGAGCCATGAAAATCTGAAGCCAACCGAAAGCAACTGTCTGTTAGAGCTGTCAGCGGCGAGAAGAGAAGTGAAGAGAAAGCGTGGAGCGAAAGTGAAAGAGAGTGAGAAAGAGAGACAGAGAGAAATGAACGACGGGGAACAAAAGGGGAAATGAATATGCTGGACACAGTCCAGTGGACAGTGGGCGGTGGGCGTGTGCCGGCATATGTCCATATGCAGGATTCGAGATTTTAAATTTTGCTTACTTCCCATGGCAACAAGAACAACAACTAAGGTCGCAACAAAGGCAATGGCCAACAATTGGCAACAAGACATCAAGAATAAAGTTTTTATTGCACTTTAGGATATTCTTTTGAATGAAATTAATATTATACAACGAGCTTATTTACTTTTATGCAAAGATTTAGTATAATTAGAAATTGCCAGCAAACAGATTTAATTAAGCTGACAACAATATTTTGCGACAATTTTTTCTGTATTATTACTGAAATTAAAGGATTTATAAAAATAATATTGATTATTAACGTAGTCATTTATAAAATGGTATGCATACTCGTAAAGCAATTTTTAAGCAATTCAAATTTCAATAAACAATAATAATATTGTAAAGTATTATCATAATACTTATGATTTATCAAAAGCGTTTTTATATAAATTCTTTATATGATATTATATAATACCTTTTGTAGCACTCTTTCTCGATCTGAAATTCCTCCTTCCTTAAAAAGTTTTTTTGGATCAATCAACAACATTTATTTAGAGCGTAAATTGTACACGATTGAGATATTTTGACTTTCAATTTTTCGAAACATGTAATTCATTTTGCATCTGCTTTCGCCACATAATTAATGAGTATATTGAAGTCGATCCCAAGCATTTGTTTCTTTAAATCGTGCCCTTCTCCATTTGAATTGTCGAACTATAGAAAGTCAGCGCATATATGTATAGTATTATATTAAATGACACTTTATTTGGAATTGTCAGATAGTATAGACAGATTGAAAGGCAACTCATTTAATTCGCCCAAAAGTAATCAGGTTCTTCGCAATATGCCTTCCATCGATATATATGGTAAGTATGTATATATGTACATACTTAACGGACATAAAGTTGTGCCATAGTATGTGCAGTGTTCTCGTAAGTACATGCTTCGAAATTTCCCAGTTGTGGAACGCCCGCCCGCCATTGTCAAAAATCTTTTTTACTCTGTTCGTTCGTAGCAACATGATCCCATGAAATTTGCACACACACACACATACCAATACACAATCACATACACACGCATGTTTACCAACGTCGCAACGTGTTGCTGCCAGTTGAAAAGTGCATTTGGGTCAATGGCCAAGGGCAGCGCTTGCTTGCATTGTTGCCTGCTTGCTTGCTTGCTTGCATACGTCGTATTGTGGATGGACATCTTCAGCGTTGAGTCCTTCTGACTCCCTTTACTCAATTTCCGTACCGGATGAAAACGTTGGTCCGCTCTTACATCACTTTGCGTTACGCTGTTGCCGAGATGAACATCAAAGTAGTGCTTGCTACTGTATACAATGTTGAGGTGAGTGTTGGGACTATGACTATGACGGGCAGACAGAGATTAATCGACTCTCCACTCTTGATACTGATCAAAAATATATATGCGAACATATGTACTACCCTTCATATACTATATGTTACGTATGTGGTCAAGCGATACACAAAAGTTAAGCTCATGCACGAGCATAACATAAGATATATTGTGCTTACATATTGTGATTGAGTGTAAGACTCTTTCACACAGGGAAAATTAAGTTTACGATGACTTCTGACTTTAATGTCTTACTTTCTCTAAACTGTTTCCATCTTCAACTTGAAGTTCTTTTCATTGATCACCGAAAAACTATTAATTCCTTCACTTGGTTTAAAGGAATGTAGACGTTTATTAGTAATTTTTATCTTAAATTGTTTTCCTCACTGATTTTAATAAATATTTTGAAATTTTTAATTGTTAGGTGCATGCATTAAATTTGAAATGTAAAATTAAACGCATTTTTAAATGTAATTTTGTATTTATCATTTTTATTGTTGTGGTCCTAATTATTTTTTAAATTTGTTTATCTTTACTGACCACTCATATTTTCTTTTAATAATAAAAATAAAATATAAAACTTTTTTTAAAGTTTATACTAATAATGTACCATATAAATTATTGTGAAATTATTATTTGTTTGATCGAAACTACAGTTTGAAGAATTATTTTAACAGCTTATATAGAAAAATCGATCGTTTATTGTTGCTTCTATTTACTCTTAAATATACATAAGTTATCGAAATGCATTGTAATTACAATTTATTTCCCGATGCAATACAATTAATTTTAATATTTGACTTGCAATGAACTCTTAAAAGTGAGTTAAGTCGAAGAGTGAGAAATGTTTGCAATAATTCGATAAGATGGATGATGTGATAGAATTTTGATAAGTTCTCAACAAAATACGTGAACTTTAGTTTATCACATTTGTGGGAAAATGCGTGCATTTCCCATTAGACTGGGCGTAAATTGGGCGCGGCAGTGCCAGCCTAATGACCATTTTGGTTGTCTCTTAGCTTCTCAGCTGGCAGGATATAACAACAGGAGGTGGCAATTGCTGGCGCACAAGTTGAAGCGGAAGTTTCTGAGCCGGCAGCCGACTAGACGTTGCTGCTTCACGTCGCACAGTGTCTCAGTGCAGTTCGAAATTGCTCTTCTACTAAACATTGATATCGATTTTCAATTTGCACTCCCAATGTCAACATGAAGCGTTAATTTCTTAATTTGTTATGCCAGGCACTTGAAAAGAAAAAGGTGAGATAGAATAATTTAAGTAAGTTGCGATCACAGAAAAATCTTATGTTTTTATATAATAATTCAATATAACAAAAAACGACATCCGAATTTTAGAAGCTTCGTTTAAAAGTATGGTATATTTTTAACTTACTTGTATATCGAAGTACCAAATAGAGAATGTTGCATATTTTTGTATTTTAATAAGTTGTAGATATCTTACAATCGAGAACATTTTTAAATTCATTAAGCATTCATATTTCGTATAATATCAAAACAAGACTATTATTGTAATAATGTCAAATTGAATTTTAAGAAATATGTCTATGTTGGTTTATTAACTTTAACAATTTATTCGGTAATTTAATCATCAATGCAAAGAAACCATGTGTCAAAGTTCCAAGTGCAATCAAATCTTAAAGCAAATTGTTTCGTTCACAAATTAAATCAAGTGCATTCAAGTTTTTAGCTAAACGAGTCACTGTGCGATGTTGGCATTGCTTTTCCTGTTGCCTTTCCTTTTTATTTTACACCGCAAAACTTTGTCCAGAGTTTAACTTTCATATGGCTCAAAGGCGTTTGCAGTGCACAGTGGGCAGAGATGCAAGGGGGCCAACAAAAAAGAGTAGAGAAATGGGGTGAAGAGAGAAGGAGCGGGCTGCGTTGGCCACCGTGTAGATTCATTGATTTCTTGGGGCACCTAGCAAAAGATAATGCAGAACTTGAAGCAGCACCAGCAGCAGTAACAGCATCAGCAGCAGCAGCAGCAACAGAAACAGCAGAAACGGCAGCATTTCGAGTCCAAGCAGAAGTATCTGTTGCAATGTCACCAACTTGCAACTTGTGGGGCGGGTGAAAGAGGCGTTGGCAGCGATAATGAATAATGTTACTGGCGATAATGTTGTCGCCTGTTTGGCTCCGGGACACTGTCAGTAGTAGCATCAGACTCTGGCCAATGCCTTTAACAGACCAGCTGCACAGTCCTTTCTTGACTTCCCAATACACATACACAAAAAGCGAGGCGGAAGAAGGAGGAAATATATATATAGTAAAATAGGAATGGAAAAAGCCAACAACGAGCATTGATAAAATGTACCGTGACAATTGTACAATTTCTTGCACAATGGGTATGTCATCGGTCTTGGACTTTGCAATCTTAGCATTTATTCAGGCTTTTGAATAATAATTCAGGAACGCCGGGGCCCAGTCATTGCTGCCACAGAAGTGGCTGCAGTAAAACTTTTTAATTGAAACGAATGAAATACATTTACTGCATAGAAATCTGGGGATGTGAACATCAAAATTCAAAAGTGCCATAAGTACTATTTACTGAACAAAAGAGAAGTGAAATCATTTTTTTATCGCGTGTGCATTGAAGGTGAGAAAAATGCTCAAGCTAAATAAATAACTGTATATAGAAGTTTCCAATTCAGTTGAATGAAAATTGCTGTATTCATACATGAGTACACAGCGGCAAGAAACTCTTTGGATAATCCACCACTCAAGCACCCACTCACATGAACAATACACACAGCATAGAGTACACAAGTGTGTTATGTCTGTTTCATAGAGGGAGAAGCCAAGTCCTATACAATAACGACATCGGGGGCGAACCAAAAGGAATCACAGAATCTCCACTAAGCAACCTGCAACAATTTTATCGCACGCTAATCACATATCGGAAATGTGATTATTTTTGTTTACACATGCACAGACACACACACACACATGCACATACGCACACACACTCAGGCAAACATGCACACTCACGCAGAGTGTCATCAGTTACTTTTGAAATTGTCAGAGGCTCAGTTGAAACTGACTTCGCTGTCATATCTAAAGATTGTAACTTTAACCGTTTAGCATAGATTTAAATATGATAATATGATAATATGTGTAGAAGCTCAAGGAATAAACGGAAAAATAGGCAACCGATCCACAACGAAACAATAGAACATTACATTGACATTGAAACAAACTTAAAATAAACTTTAAAACTTATATTTTATATAACATCAACATTTAATTTTTAAGTCCCATATTAAACAGAATTCACATATTTGTAAGTATTTCCTTAAAAAAAAAAAAGATTCGTTTTTTGTACTTATCTAATTCAATTGAAATACTTTTGGTAAAGATTTGCTTAAAATGAAATAAGAAACTGTTGGGTAGATAAGGTATTGAGTGAAAACTTGTCAATTGTCGAGCATTCACATTATTGTTCTTAGTAACAGCGAGAGAGGGTTCGTCACGTTCATTAAATCCCTCTCGAGATACGCCTTTGCTTAGGGGGAGAAATACACACGAGCGCACACACAACTCGCTGTTCAATTCCCTACAATATGTTTCGCCATATGAGTTCAGTGCTTAATGTGTATGCATCAGCATGAAGCCAGTAGCTGATTTTTTCTGTTTTTTTTTTTCTCTAGTTGCGTTTCGTTGTGTTTATTCCTTTGCTCCAATCGGCTTTTTAAATAGGATAACGCATTTCATGCGCACATTTTATGTTTTCTGTCTGCATAAAACTCGAATGCCAAAATTGATTTCTCTCCGATTTAAATAGACATGCCAGCTCCCTGGGTCATGTGCCCTTACCCCAGCCACAGCCGCAGTCCCAATGTTCCTCTTAGCATTCTATTGTTGTTGCCATATAGTGTGTGTGTGGCGTCAAAAGCCGCATGGGTGTCTTTGGCACACGGCAATGGCAATGGCAATGGGAACGACAAACGGCAAACGCCAAACGGCAATTGTATTGAAAGTAAACGTAAAAACGACGTCGGCAACGACGGGAAATAAATAAGCCAAATAAACAGTGGAATGAGAGTGTTTCAAGTGTTCTTTTGCGTTTAGAGCTACGAACCTCTAGTAGCTGCAACCTTGGAAGGCTCAGAAGGCATTTGAGCCTTTGAGGATGTTGCTGCCACGAAGGCATATTGACATCGTCCAAAAAACCAAAAAAAAAAAAGTCAAACAAACGCACCCCGAAGAGTGTGACAAAGCTTATTTAACGTGCCTTCAACGAGTATTTTACCGAGGTTCCCCTCTCACACACACTCACATAGAATACTACTACCGTGTTGATATTGTTGTGTGCGCGCGTGAAAAATAATGAGTCATAAAATTAAATTTCATTTCATCAACTGTGCCTAGGCTAAAATTTGATTACTCGTATATTAGCGACCGGAAAATGGCCAAATTGTCCCAGCATGTGATACTTTTATGTGGACGAATCCATGGACAGTCGTAAAGCTTCAAAAGAATCCCTTCCTATCAGCATAATAAATCATAATTCGCTATTTCGTAGCACTACAAGTGAAAATGCTAACAGAATCAGCTTACATACACAAAATTTTATATTTATATAATTTGCGTTTAAATCATATTTAGTTAAAAAAAAAAAAAAAAAATTGGCGAAGGTTATTGAGAAAAATTCGCCTCAAATTCGATTAGTAGTCCAAAAAAGTTATATTAGTAGATGTCGATCCAAAACTTAAATATTGTAAAATATTTTGTAATATTCAAATTATGAGAAACCATTTTAAATTCTGGCCATTCTTCTTATTAAATTCGAAAAGTCATTTTTATGTAAGCTATAGACGAGTGTGCTCGACATTGAGATATCTACCCATTTCGAATAATATAATGTGGTACAACATCTCATATTTAATTGGTTGAGAACTTTGCTATGCCAAATAAAATGCAACAAATTTGTTAATTATTTATTTATTTTTAAGGCAAGCATTCTAAAATATAAAGTACCAATTTAAAATATTTTATTGAAAATAGCAGTTGAATTTCTGGGTTGCATATAAAAAAAAAAGGTTATTATTATTAAAATTAGCGAAAGATATAAAAATTCGCGAAACTCTGCTAAGGACGCGAGAACATGGGCAAGCAAGGGTTAAACTTGACATTAATAATGAAGTGCAATCGAAGATAATCATTAATCGGTTTAAGTGACACTTAATTCGCAATGCATTTCATAGTGAGAGGGAGAAGCAATTTAATAGCATGCTCGATTGCTCAATGAAACCAATTTGCCAATATGCTGCTGTCACATGAAGACACAAAAAAATCAGGAGTTGGGAACTTTTTTTTTAAAGTTTCGCTAATTGGCACACACATTGATTATCTCTGTCGCGTTGTTGTTGTTGTTGTTGTTCTTGATTGCTGTCACGCCCACTGTGAGCAAGCAGCTCGACAAAGTTGACGATTTCGGCTTATACTTTTTTGGCAAATAAACTCATCAAGTGCTTAGTGCTTAGCATGCACACATGAAAGAAAACTTGGCTTGGGGTGTCTTCTGCTTCTTCCTTCATTCAAGAATAAGAAGAAATGAAAGAAGAAGCAGCAGCACACACGGTTGTCATGCCAGTTTTATTTCGTTTCTTTTCTTTGCTTTTGTTTTGTTTTCTTTACGCTCCACATTTCTCCCTCTTCGCTCCTTGGCTATGTCACATATGAGCGATTAACGTCGCTGTTATTGTCGTATTTTTGGGGTGTGACAACAACAAAAAAGTAACGCCATTAGTTCCACACTTTTTTCAATATCATCTCGGTTCGGGTCGGGTAATACGAATACGAATGTGAATACGACACTTGCATGTTTTCCGCTTTCGCATTATTATTATTATTATTTATCTTTTTTCTTCTTCAGCTCAAGTTTTTGTTTTCTTTTTTGGTTGCCATAAAAAAAACTGCGCCAGCGTCAATGACAATTGACATGCAACTGAAACTGTCACACCTTCGTCGATTTGTTACCCTGCTCCCCCCACGACGCACCAACCAACCAACCAACCAGCAAAATATAAAGCAAACTGTTTATGTGCCAAGTTGTCGCTGCCTTGCTTGATGATTAGTATGATTGTGTGGGGCTATTATTGTGTGCGCAGACTTTGCCAGAGGCTAAAATTAAATTTTATGGTAAACACTTGAGCCGCGAGTGATGATGGGCGCTAAAAGTAATTGGCCTGGCTTTGCAATTGTCTGTCACTGACACAGACTGCAAATTGTAGCATACTTTCAGGTGTTCAACTATTGCATTCATACTCTATGGTATATTTTTAATGTAGTAGCTTTCAGTATATTTCGACATTTTGTGGCCACACTCCTTTAGTATGTTTTTATTATAATACCAGACTCTGTACTATTATATCAATATACTACTTGTAGCTTTTGTTATGTTTTAATATTTTGTGGCATATTCTTAATACAATAGCAGTCTACGTAGTATTATATGGATATACCAATAATAGCTTGCGGTATATATTTTGACATTTTGTGGACAGACTAATTTGATTCATTTTTAGAATACAAGCGATAATAGTATTATATCGATATACAAAATAAAGCTTTCGGCATACTATATTTTCGCAGTTTGGGTACACTAATTTAGTATATTTTAAAAATAGTATCAGACAGTTTTGCTATTATTAAACATGGGTAGCGGGTATCAAGCACACTCGACTGCAGCTTTCATGCTTGTTTTTATTTCTTCAATTTATTTTCGATCAATACAATTTCTTCTTGATTAAATTAATATTCCGCAACCCACGACAAGGCAGCTTTAAATAACTAGAACTTTATTAATGCAATTCCTTACGACTAGAAATAGACCCGCAACTTGCTCTGAAAAAGAAAAAAAATGTTTGGTTCACATATCCACCGGCAGTTTTCTTTTTTTAGCGTCAGCCAATACACTTTTTATGCTTTTTATTAATCCGGATGACAAAAATAAAATGCTAGCACCTACTTATGCGATTAGGAAAGTAAAGTGAAAAACCGGATCTCCCTTGATAATAATTGTAATCTTTGGAGATTTAATTTTGTTTTTTTTTTCTCCATTTTTTTTTTATTTTTCCCTACGGCTAGAAGAAAATATAAGCACAACACACAAAGACGAGCGCAGACAGATGTTCTTATAATAAGTTGATAAAGTGGATTTCCGTGAGAGCATTCTTTATGTTTTTCCGTTATCCTCGGCGTCGTTAGGCGATAAAAATCTCTTTCATTTCCCATTTGAATTGGCCACCGTATGCCACTGCTGCCTACTGCCTACTGTCGGCTGTCGACTGTCGACTGTCCTCACCGCCAGCTGGATGCATCTTATCACCAACCAAACACACATAAAAAGCATGCTGCTGTTGCGAAATGAATGCCGGATATCCTGCCGCCTTCTCAGCCTGCCGCAGACCACAAGAACGTGTCGGTATTAAGAGGCACACGACAACAACAACGTCGACAACAACAGCAATAAGAGCAGCAGCAGAGGAAAAGCAACAATATTGTTTGGCAAATATCTTGTGGGGCATTTTGCTGGGGTCACCTATTATTACCTATCTTCCAGCTGACTCTGAGGCTACTTTAACACAAACTAGATTTTTGTATTCACTAGTTTTCAATTGAGGTTGCTCTTATCTATCAGTTGTGCTGCTGTCATGTAATAGGACTTGCTTATTGATTTTGAAACTATCTCTTAATTTGTGACAGCTGTCGAGCGCGAATGGCTGACGTTTTTAATTTCATGGTCAAACAGACTCTCTATATTGCAGCAGTGCGGCACTCAAATGATTTGGTTTCATCAGATGCCCTCGATGATGATGATGACGTTCTGGAACCATGCATACGACTCGTTTGCTTTTTAGCTTACCTCAAACCTTTTGCCCAACTCCAATCGGATTACAATCGCTGTGCAAATGTCGCGCAGCCAAAAAAAAAAAGCAGAGAAAAACCAAAGCAAAAACAGAGCAGAAATCACCGGAAAAGGGATAACCTACTACAGTTCAATTTTGCTACAGACCAAAAAAACATCGAGTGTTGATAATACCTGACTGTTATATACCAGATTTATTTTCGATAAAGTTGAGGAAACCAACAATTTTAAATTATATTCATCAACTTTGGTTGAAGCAAAACTGATAAAAAAAGATCGAGATCTCATCAGTTTATGCTGACGATGTATGAACTTATGCTATCTAATTTATATTATACCCCTTTATTCAATTAGTAATTGGTATAAAAACCAACGGAAAAAATGAAATAGACAAAAGTGTAAATCAACATTGAACGAATTTTGAATTCACTTCTATTTACTCAAGAAGACATCTCTTCTCAAATTGCATGATTAAAATTTAAAAAATATAATTGCTTTGCATCTACTTCTTGTTTTATTCATGGCATATTTTTTAATTTTTTACTAGATATAGAAGATTTGAAACTAAAAGCAGTTTGAAAAGTTTTGTTAATTCCAAAATTTGTATTTGATATTCACAGTAATTTTTATGTATAAATGATGTTTAAAATTGTTGTTGCATGCAATCGCTTTTTACATCTTCGTTAATATTGATGGTCAGATCTATTTTTACAGAAATGTGTAAAATAATAATAAAATTGCAAGATAACTTTGATGTATGGTAACAGTATAGAAATTGTTTATACAAATTGCGCAAAGTTTTCGCAGTAATGAAAGCGGATTGTCCAGTTGCAGTAAATGCAGATCAACCGCCATTGATTGTTGGTCAAAAATGAGACAAGCAAATTGCAGATATGAAAATTGCACACTAAAATAACGAAATAAGAAACCAACAAAACAAACAAAAAAAAAAATGCCTGTGATGAGAAGGGGATGAGCTGGCAAAGCACACTCGATGGCCAGGTGTTTCTGGTTAGTGTGCAAGCAGCAGCCGGTCAATAGCCAAAAACTCTGTACGGCGTTATATGGCGTTACTGAATCTGGCAATGATTATTGAAGGTGGTGAGCGAGAGAGAGGTGAGCAGAGTGGTGGACGAGAGGAGATAGGAGAGGTGGCGGTGGCAATGGCAATACCTGCAGGTCACTCGGCAGCCGGATGTTAACGACAGCAGTTGCAGGATGCGACCAGACAGTGGCACAAAAGAGGAAATTAAAATATGCAGACACAAAACCGCGCGTTTTGAATTTTGGCGCGATTTTTGGTTACGTCTTTGCATACATTTCCGAGTGCCAAGGGGCAACAATGACCCATGCCTACACACACACAGCTGCCCCGTTGTCCTGTTATCCTCTCTCCTCTGCTCTCTCTCTCTCTCTCTCTCTCTCACTCTCAAGCCAAACCATGAATCATCAAAATATGCAAATTTTGACCGGGCCACGTTAACTCACGCTCTGTGCTCCATGCTCCCTGCTGCAAGCTTCATGCTCGATGCTCCATACTCAGCTCGTGTGGTGGGTCCAGCTGGGGTTGGGAGGGTGAGGGGGTCGCTCATACCATGAAATTAGTAGCAGTAAATAACGCTGTCAGTCGCTGGTGGGCGCAATACAAACACGGTCCTGGGAACAGCGCGCGTTGGACGTGGCTCCGAGAGTCCGAGCACGAGTCCGAAGTCATTGCCGCCGGCTGCTGGCTGCTGGAATTTATACTTATGCCCATGCCATGCTCTCCCCAGTTCCCATAAGAGAAGCTATCGAGATTCGGCTGTTGCGCTTCTTCTACTCGAACATACATATACATATATATTCATATCCAAAACGCCAGAGGTTGCTACTAGCATTAACGACAGCAGAAGAGGGTATTATATAGTAGTATATGTTAGCTTGTAAGTATGTAATCGGGAGAGGGAAACAACAACAGCAGCAACACCAACAGCAACAACAACGGCAAGCGGATCGCTTCTGTGCATGCGGCAAAAGCGATTTATGCGCTGCCAGATAGAAATCGATTGAACTTCAGTCGCCGCATCCGTTCGTTCGTGCAGCGCAATATTCTGAATTCTGCTTCAACTTTGACCGCCCCGAACCGCCCCGCCAACCTCATGTTTAGATTGAATGTTAACTGCACTTATGACAATGAACAAGACACCTCGCCATAACAATACACTACACCTCTGCCCCCCGGGGCTGGCCATGCCGGGCCAAGAACGTGTCACATTAGAGGGAACATTCTCGTTGCAGTTGCAGCTCCAGCTCATATGCGAGATGTAACAATTGGCCACCCAATGCCACATTTGCCCTGCACCGTTCCATGCAACATGACACCCAAAGCATTTGACAGTTATGAGTATAATTTTTAATTGACCTTTTACATTGCCAATTATATACAATACTTTCGAATTTTTTTATTTTTCATGGAGAGAAGATATCCAAGATTAAATTGTGAAGAAAAACCGAAGCTTATCAAAAATTTAAAGTTTACAGAGATTTTCATTACTTCAATTCAGAAAGAAATTCCACAAAAAAAAAATGGAAATATCCAAATGACACAAATAGATTTATGTAAAATCAAGAAGTTAGGTTTAAATCAAAAATGAAGTTATTAACGATAAAAGATCTATAAATCGCTTTATTAACAATGAATTGCAATCTCTTTCACTATATTTACATGATATACGGTTCATAGCAGATTACAAAATATTTGAATTTTATTTTTAAGAGCTGCACAAAATTATTTTTATAAAAAGGGCATCGATGTATTATCGAGGAGTTAAACCCATCAGGAATATAAAGCTTATGAATCAAATATATTAAGAGATAGATATATTTTACAGTATAAAATTACCCCTTCATTTAAATCACTCCAATATATTTTTTATTCTAATTGAAAATAGGTTTCTCTGTGATAGTTTAAGAGTTATTATAAATTCTATAGATTCCAAAACATGATTTAATATAAAAGTAATTAAAATAAATCTGATTACAATAAGATTTCGATTTAAAAAAATGTAAGTCAATAACTTATTATTCACGACTTACCTACAATATTTAAATCAATCATTATTTCAAATGACCAAGAGAAATAGAGAAATTCAATTTGCTCGATACGCAGGTGTTGGTCAATAGGCAATACATAGACGAATGAATCTGAATCTGTTGGTCACTTGCCAGCCGGATGTTAGCAGCAGTAGTCGCAGGATGCGACCAGACAATGGCACAAAAGAGGAAATTAAAATATGCAGACACAAAACCGCGTGTTTTGACTTTTGGCGCGATTTTTGGTTTCGTCTTTGCATACATTTCCGAGTTGGACGACTGCAGTCTAGCCATAAAATGACACTCTCTAAGGGACATAGTAGTCTCTTCAGTTCTTCAGTTTCAACAGGAGGGAACACAATTATTCGATATGATTATAGAATTCACATTTTTCACTTCTACAACAAAATGTTCAATGTAGCATAGTCCATAGTTCATGGTGAAAGTGACCTTGTAGTTCAATTGAGTTAATTGATAAAATTGGCCAATGCAATCCTTGTAATACAAAAAAGTTGCAAAATATGAATTTGGCTGATTGTTACTTAGTTTACACGATTTGCCTGTGGAACAGTGCAGAAAGACATTTACGTCACGCCGATTATGCTATTATGTACGGTTTGGTGCTCGCCTGGTATTTCGGTCGCTCTGAATCAATAAAATATGTTCTGCTAATATTTGGCTGCTTTTCTTGATCAATTAGTATTGAATTTGTTCAGAATACATGCAATTTTCTTATAATTGACTAGGCTCACAGAAGTAATTAAATTTTATGGAAACACATAAAGATTGGGAGGAGCTCTTCACAATTTTCTATTTTGTTATTAATATACGACTCATCATTTTTTGTAGCATATTTTGAGGCTGATCTTATTTATTTCGAAACTTTATTTGTAACTGACTATAGCTCGACAAGATATAAAAAGATTCCTGAAAAACTGAAACTTACGTGTGTTTGTTGCTGCTGAAAATGTAAATTTTTTAAAAGCTTATTTTTGTCATTTCAAAACTGTTTCACAGATATATATTCTTTCTCTCGTTGAAATGCGCTGGAATCATTGCACTCACATATAATGAACTCGTATATGGTTATTAATTTGTACAGCAAAGGATCGCATACCGGTATACATTCTTTTTGATGGTAACGAGTACGTTACAAAATACGTGGCAATTTGTGTAATCACTCAATCATTTATTTAAATATCGGTTTTTACACATCAGCAAATCACCACTATTCATTTGGCAGCAAACGTAAATGTCATCAACTCATTTAAAATATTATTTTTGCAACAATTTGATGTGCCCATTTTGAAACAATTTAAGTAAATACTCGTATCCCCAAATGGCAAATGCCCAACGCCGCATCGTTTTATTATGAGTATTTATTTACGAAGTAAAACTCGCATGTAAAATTGTAAACCAAATGAGCGACTGTCAATGTCAATCGTGGCGCTGATTTTTGTATTTTATTTATTTATTTTTCCTTTTTTTTTGTTTTGTATGTAGGCCTCAGACGTAGCCTTTAACCACTGGACCAGCGCCCGCACTCTTGCCGAGACCTTTGTCCATGCCCTAGTGCATGGACATATAATTGATTTGGCAATCAATCGCAAATACAGCAATATATATAGTAGCATATGGGCTGATGCTTCTCTTCTGCTGATTTGAAATACATGTCAGTAACACGCCAACAGATACCGTCTGCTATCGCCATAGCCACTGGCTCTGCGGCTGAATCTGAGGCAGGGGCAGAGGTCGAGGCTGAAGCTGAGGCTGAGAGAAGGGCTATGCCAATACGACAACCAACACATTGGCGTCAAAGTGTGAAATGAAAACAGAGCGGAAACCGAAACGCGCTACAATATGTAAATTTGCAGAAGCATCGCGGCAACCTCGGTGGTAATGCCAACAGAGACAGCGATGGTTGGCGGTGGAGTTAGCGTTGGCGTTGGCAGATTTGGATGCAGAGGCGGGGACGTAGGTGGAGGCTACACAAGGTGGCTTAACCACAAGGCGGAGCTTTGTAATGTGCGGAAATTAATACAATCGGCTAATTCCAATGATAAGCTATGCTATACCATGTAAAATTATAACAAGCAATCAATAGTCTTTACTTATTATATGGAAGAAGTTTCATTGTACCTCATAATGTAATTCTAAATTAATGTTATTATAAAGAATAAATTTAATTATCTATATAAGTATTTCTCAATAAAATTACAATAATAAAATAAAGATGCTATGTTATATAATCTATTTGAATATTATTTCAATTTCTAAATTACAATTTAATTTAGCAACAACGCTCTATTTAAATATTTACAAATTATAATTACAATAAAAAAATAAATGAATAATATAATTTATTTGATATTATTTCAATTTCTAAATTAGCCTCCAATGTTATATACAATTAGAATTATAATATGTAAGTAAATAAGCTAGATACTTTTTCTTAAATATTTCTGACTTAAAGTTAGAATAAATGAATAATTAAACTAAATACATTTTATTGATATAGTTAATTATTTATTTGTAGTTCTTTATAGTTTATTTTCTTTTTTTTTAGTTATATAGTTATTTGTTTAATTATAGTGAAAAGTAGGAACCGATCGCTAAATAATTTACTTGCTCGTAGTTAATCTAGTTAGTTATCTTCATGCTTTGCTTGTTAGGTTTCATTGACAACTGGGTATTTTCAGAATATCAATATTATTAAAAATGAAAGCTCGGGCAGAGCATATTATGTAAATGATTATAAGCTATCGCATGTTACGCATTATATTGTGATAATCGCAAACTGGGCTAAGCTGATGTCTATTTTGCTGCCGCAGTATTGGCAAAATTTGTAATTAGTCGCCGGTCCAATGTAGCATAACACTGAAAGGACAACAACACTGAAAACAACGACGACTGCGGTGGCCGTCAACCGCTGACACCAACCGAGTAGCAACGAAATGACCGATGAGCCAGCCGCAACTAACACACTCACACACTCATGCACCACGCCCAACGCACACGCACACACATACACATCATGACTTATTCTAAATGCTGTCAGTGGAAAGCTTGTCGCATGTGCTATTGCTGTTGCTGTTGCTGTTGCTGTTGGCTCTATCAACTGGCCAATGTTGACGCTGCTAAGTAGCGGAACATGAGGTCGCCTGTAATTATGTGAGTGTTGCAACTTAATTGCAATTGTGTGCAACTGACGGTAGCCAGAATAATAAATTCATCTATGCACTCGCTCATCAACAACCAACCAACCAACAGAAGGGCTTTGACACACACACACACACACAAACTACACACACACTACTCAATTAGATCTATTGAGCAGGCTCAGCTGCGCGCATCACAAAGTTCACTGCTGTAAGCTGCGGATCGTGTTGGCAGTTTATTTATCAGATCCTAAAGTCAACTGCAGCTGCAACAAGCAGATTTTACGCCTCAGATGCGAGAGTCAAACAAAGATACATATATTTGTACATACTCGTAGGTCCTATTTTTTGCATAGATAAATATAATAATATATAAATATGCTGAATATATGGACATTAAAAAACTAGTAATAAAACTACAGTGAGAGTGCTCGACTGTGAGATACACGCTACCCATTTTGAATAATATCAAAAATATACCAATATTATACCGCTAAGACTACATTTGGTTACATTTAGTATATTGATATAGCACTACATTCAAAATATACGCTAAAGTGCGAAATATACCAAATCCTCAGCCAAAGCAACTTCGACAATTTTTATCTGAACGCAACTAAACTTTTAGGAATCATAAAAACTGTAGGTAATAGTGTATGTTCTCAAATAAAGTCTAGCTTCAAAATTACGCTTGTTGATTTATTATTTTAACATTTTGAAGGTGAAATGTAATGTAATGTATTATTTGTTATTTTAGTAATCAACACCACGTCAAATAAAATAATAAATAATACAACAAATCATGTACTATATAATAAAAATATTAGTTTTCTCATGAGTAAAATAATCACATTAAAATGTCAGAGAAACCTGCTTTTAATAAGTTTTATTTGCTTGTAAGTTACAATAAACTTTAATATATAATGTAACACATATTCAAATAAACAAATGATTGGATATAGATATTTAAAAGAAATATTCACTCCTTGTATGCAGTTTTAGGCTAACAGTGTTAACTTTAAACTAAGTTGACATATAGATTTATTGGTTGTAGCTTAACTTTCCTAAATTTCTATCTCTACCATTACTTATATTACGAAGCTACGATATTTTTACACACATGGTTATCCTTTGTGTTCTGTTCCGTGCATTCGCAGTGACTTCGATATATGCAAATAGAGAGACACATCTGTGAGCACTGTGAGCCAGCTGAGGTGTTTTATATAACCCCTCAAATATTTCTGTCTGCCTTCTGTCTGTCTGTCTGTCTGTGCGCAACACGCGCACTTGTATTATTTAAATGATTTATTGTCACAAAATTGTCATTATTAAATATGTTGCTGATGCCGTTGTGCTTGTTTCTGTCTGCTGTGCTGTGCTGTGCTTTGCATTTTATTGTAATATGATTTACAGCTGACCACGACAACAACGGTTAGGACATGTCACGCCCATAAACTCATCAAAAGCATTCGGACACTTTAGTCATGCAATTTATATTAACTGAACTTCGCAAAATATGTTTAATTCAATTTATTTCACACATAATTAATATTTACATTATGTACAAAAAGCACACGACTGAGAGCTGAGGCAAGAAATATGTACTTATTAGTAAAATATATTTTTTTGCTTTTTTTTATGCTGGAATGTTGCAACAATGATTTTTACCTATTACGAAGGGCGGCTCTGATATATATTAAGTTTATTAATGTATTCCTATGCAAGTTTTCTGATTTCTCTAATTTTCTTTCAACAAACACCCTTATTAATAATACTTATTTTCCTGCAATTTGCACAAATAAAGTTTATTACTTTAAAGTAATGTTTCATTTTTTTTTCTTTCAACTTCAATTGACATTTATTTCTTGAGGCTACATTGCCAAATATCACTTTCTAAAATCAAGAAAATGCACCTACAAATTGTGATTCTAAAATAAGACGACTTCACAATGAAATTATAATAACTTAGAACATTAAATCAAGTAAGTAAAGTAGTTTATCGCAGTAAAGACAAAAAAAAAACAACAAAATATAATGCAATATTTTTTAATTTTATATTAAGATTTGTGATCCTCAAATAATAAAATAGTTTTCATAAAAAGAACTTCTTCTTATATCAAATGTTCTTGAAAACAAGAATTTCTCAGACGTCTTAAGGTTAATGCTCTTTTAGATTAAATTGCTTAGTACTAAGAACAAAATCTCCATCAGTGTAACAATTATGCAATTGGTATATTTTATATTTATATTAAATATATTGAGATTTCATTTTTTATTACAAAGTTTTCAGTTGCGAGGATTTGAAAGCGAGAATCGAAATATATGTTAGAGTTGCACAAAGCTTCAGCTGTGCCCATAAATGCTAGCAAATAAATTAAAGGCATGTTAAACACATTGTACACATAAAAATATAAAATGTCAGGTCTGACATGAATAGCGCGTCTCCCCTCGCCTCATTCTCCCCCCTCATACTCCCAACAGACGGTGTATGGTCAGGTCAATCGAGTGCTATTCGGACGGCAGCCATAACAACCAACCTGCCAATTCATCAGGTTACTTCATCCGGCGGTCAGGGCGTACAGTTTACCGCAAATCAATAGCCGCCCTCGATTACCCCGCAGCATTGCAATTCGATGTGACATTTGTACATTGCGAAAATTGTAATTTCAAGATTACTCAACTTGATTGCCAGATAAACGTTAAATGTTCTTTTTTTCAGCAAGAAGCATTTAATTTGAATTTCATCAAAATGTTTAACGAATTTGTTTTACTGCAGATGCTTAGATATGTATTGGATTTTCTGTTACTCAATAACAATAACTAAATATGCATAGTTTTTCCAGTTTGATACAACATAATTATTGACATATCATAAAGAAGGGTTTCAGCAGCTTTGTGGCTATTTAAAATTGCGCAAGATACTTATTTGGTGAATGTGTTCAGGCATACGTATTAGAGCATTATCTGGACTGCAGCAGGGAAAGTTTTTTGCACTCGCTTTGTTGTAAAATTTAATTCATGCATATAACGGAATTAAAACCAATTTACGCGGCGGGCACATAAATAAATTCCATTTCAAATGTATTAATTTGAGTCAGCATTTTTATTGGCAAATCCCTTGGTGTGTTAAAATTTTTGTCCTCTACACACATGCACAAAATATATAAATATATATGTATGTGTATGAAAAACATAAAACATAAATAATGCATATATTTACACAAATTATTTTATGATTTCATGAGTGCAACCGAACAACAACTCACGCCCAACTCACGGCCAATTGAATAAAAAACACACAACACAACACATGAGTCAAAAACAGACACAGAGTGTGTCCGACTGCAATTTACACGGTAGTTGGACGAAAATATAAAGCTCCTTAAATTTGAGAAGTGACAAAACCTCTCGAGAACATTATTCTTTAACTCCATTATGACAGTAATTTAGCATCTCATATTCAACTTATTAAAGTATTTTATAGTATGACCCAAAGTCAATTCTTTCATGGTAAAATTTGATATTATGTAATTATCATTTTCATTTTTTTATTTTATTAAGATTCTACAATTAACTGTTTGTATAGCTCTTTTAATTTTGAACTTTTCATTTTATTAAAATTCCTTAACCATATTTTTGAATGTCAAATCTCAAAATCAAATTTTTTCATAGTAAAATTTAAAATTATATATTTAAATTACAATTATTTAGTTTTATTTTTCATCTTATTAAAATTCTAAATCCAATTGTTGAAGCTCTTTTAATTTGTGTGTTTTCATTTTAATAAAATTCTAAAACCAATTTTAATAGCTGTTGCTCTAGCTCAGATTGCTGCAATTATTTAATAATATGTGTTTATGCTCGGTTATTGAAAAGTAATCATATTCCTCTGCATTTCATGTGCCGGGTATTAAAAACGTAATTTGAGGTTTTTTTATTTGGGGAATACTTTTCGGCAACTTTTAGCGCTAAAACGCAAAACTTC
Organism: Drosophila sulfurigaster albostrigata; assembly: GCF_023558435.1. NCBI lineage: Eukaryota > Metazoa > Arthropoda > Insecta > Diptera > Drosophilidae > Drosophila > Drosophila sulfurigaster. The sequence goes on along the minus strand of NC_084885.1, from coordinate 13,475,252 downwards.
AATTTTTGGCAATAATAAAACATAATACATACGATAACGATTCTATTAAAACATGAATTAAAATAGGAATAACTGGTTTTTAATATTTTAATATTTAAAATGATATTAAATTATTTCGCTGCTACCGATGAAGAGACGAGAAAATTATTGTGTTGAATTAAAAATGAGGATTGAAACAATACAAATAATTGTTCATATTTGGAGGCTCAACTTAACACTTAAAAAATGTTGCTTAAATTTAAAGTTCTAACAACTTGCGATGCGAACTTTCAGCTACCAATTTTTAGTGTGTAAGAAATGTGTTGACTTTGAGTAAGTGATGGGCATGAGCATAGCTTCAACCATACGATAACAGAGTCAGGTTAATCTCATATCTCTGTCGTCATTGGATAAGAAAAAAACCAATCTTCACCTAGGCCTAATCCTAAGCATTGGCTAAGCATAGCTATGGTTAGAGATGCCACATCATTGCATCGACATTATCGCCATCGATAGTCATAAGTGTATGTATTTGGATTTTCGAGCATGAGACAAGCGTCAAGCGCCATCGTCTGAGAGTTGTGTGCCGTTGATGGTCGCAACTGGCGAGGAGGACACAGCCAAGTCTGGCACTTAAATTGACGGCGAGGCACGTAGAGTAGAATGGGACTGACGTTGTCTGGCTGTCTCCGTTGTCGGATAGTCTCTGTGTGTGTGTGTGTGTGTGTGTGTGTGTGTGTGTGTGTTGTGTGTTGTCGTTTCCTCGTTCTCGGAAGCCGTTAGTGGAGGCGTTCATAGTAGCGAATTCAATAAAACCCAATAAAGATTCATGGAGGCGGGTGTTAACATACCCACACACACTTGGACGGACGCCCCCTTAAGTTAATTATATTTATTTTTGTTTTTAAAGTCAATTTTTGAAGTTAAGTGTAATTTAGATTTAAAGCGTAATAACGTGCAGTTCTTAACGTTTGCTTTGGCATCTTGTCGGTGGTGCTTGGGGGACATTGAAATCAATTTTCGTGTTTGTCATAGCGTTCACTAAAGAAAAAAAGTAATTTTCAACGTTAAATATTGAAAATGATTTTTGAAAAGGTCACTCACGCATATATTTTAAGCTGCAGGATACGCTAATGCCGAAAGGAAAATACAAAATTACACTCACAATTTTGAAAAAATTAATTGTATAATTTATATTATTTTAAACTTTGTTTCAAATCAACTTACTTCATTTTGACTTCAATTTAAAATTAAGAAGATTTTCACACTGCACTTCAAGTGTTTTGCATTAAATTAATGGAAAGGCTTTATAGCTCAAACAGATTTCTGTTACTTTCAAAGTTATTAGCAGCTCTTCGTTTTTATACCCACTACTTAAAGGAAAGAGTGGTATTTTAACTGTGTGCCTGCAGGCAAAGTATGCTAGTATATTTTGTACTCTATGCTATATTTTAAGTGCTGTGATATACCAAAATACCAAATATAACCTTCGGTATACTTTTGTTTTTATGCAGTTTATTAATTAGGCATAATATTCAGTATATTTGGTATATTAATACTATAAGAATAATACGGCACTGTTTTTCTTTTATTCATTGCTATCTTTCTTACTTGTTATATATACTACATATGTAATTGCACAGAATAACTAACATATACGAGCATATGAAAATTAATCTCACTTTGGATCACTATAGTGAGAGGAAGCAACAGTAATTTTAATTTTAACATTTTTCCATTCATGAAATAAGAACATAATCTTCAATTTCAAGACGACCAATTTAGAATTTTTGCTGAATTTTGACGTTGAATTAAAAATCTTGGTTCAATTTTGACATCACATAATCACGACTCAAGATGTTTTTTTTTTTAATTAAGCACACTTTGCTGTAAAGATTTCTTTAAAAATAAATAGTTGAGAAGCACAATAAGGGCATAACACACATTTCCGACAAGTCTTTTTGCCAGTTAAACATAATATACTTACGCAAGAAGCTGTGATCTAATAAAAATACCTGGGTTTTCATTCAATACTTATATTTTAATTATTAATTCACCATCTTTTGTAATTTTTGTTTTCTGGAAAGTTTAATTCCATTGCTTCTATGTATAATATATATATATATATGTATATATTATGGCTATGATCATCGAAAATTAAGAATGCTACAAACTTGCCGAGCTATATGTAAGAACAGAAAGCAATAGAATATATTAAGACTAGGTGTTTTTGTTTTTGGGAGATTTTGTTATTTATTACATATTTCAATATATTTTGATTTCAAACCTCATTATTCTAAACAAGAACTTTGAGTCTATTCGCTTGATCACACACTAATTTTGACAACTCCTGAAAGTGATTGTTAAATGTATCCTTTATCGATATCTCCTAATCCGCCCCTGGATTGGTGGTGGGAAAGGGGTTCAAAATTGTGACTTTCATTAGATTAACGCCAAATTTATTGTTATGACTACACACAAAAAACGAAAAAAAAACTCGGCAACGTATGATCTGTGTTTTGTTTTTCCTTTTTTCATTTTTTGTTTTTATACAGTACCTTCCATTTACAATATGCAAATTCCATATAATTGTATCGAATTATAAGTAAAAAAATTAAACAAAAACAAAAAAAAATTGGTAATAATAACAACACTTCCACAAGCCACATAGACTTGATTGACAAAAAAAATTATTCACATTTAATGCTAGTTTATTAGTAGAGTATTTGTTTTCCATATGCCTGGGTATAGCTATATTTTCTTATTTCATTTTCCATTTTTGCTATGCTGCGCCACTTTTCGCCATTTCTGGGTCTTTTTTCGTTTTGCTATTTCTGCAACAATTTCGATCATTGTCAATATAACTGTATATAAGGTTAGTGGAAGCTCCTGTTGCACGCCACACGCTCTACTCACGTCTCGTATTATTTATTGCACGGTTTGTCATTGATCTCTAGTTTTGTTTCCAACTGGTCGCTGCAGGTAATCGAAAGGAGAGAAGAAGACCAAGAACAATTAATTAGATGAAAGTCGTAATTAAATTGTGTGTGTGTTTGCACTTCGAGAGTGCTGTCTTTCACCTAAGTTATTGGACTATTTAATACCCTAACATCAAGTAACCATATTTCTTAAGGGACATAGTCTATCAAGTAAGAAATAATTTGTACAAAATTAAGGGGTAAATGCTAATTAAATTTGTTTTATTTTCGGAGCTGAGAAATATGCTTTTTAATAAATTGTGTGTTGTTCGTGTTAGTTATTTAAGCAAAATATTTGTGAATATATATTTGCGAAATTAAAAATAGCATCAATTTATATTTGTACCCTTTTTATAAATCATTTAACTAATGTTTCTTTTTAACAACAAATTTTGTATGTGTTGCTGCAAGAAGGCTTCACAATTTTTAGTTTTATTCCAGGTTTATCCTATATTTTTATAATAAGTTCATGAATTGTTTTTCATTAAAATTATATATAATATAAACGTGAGAGATAAAGAGAGAGGGATAGAACCTAAAAAACTTCGTTTTCTGACGTTGCATTTTTCTTTTGCAGTGATGCTTAATATTCAATCGATATTTCGATAAAGTTTTTTTATAGAAACATAAAATAAAGAAATAATTCTATTAGATTACAGACGCTAACCATGTTATTTTAGATTTAACATTCCAAACTTTGATTAAGTATTTTGAAAATTATAAAATAATTTTTGCGTCAACAGTCTGGAATATTATTTGAAGATGATGTTTTTTTTTTAAACAATTTGTTAAGCTGAATATTTGATGGTATTGCTAATCTTAATGTCGCAAGTGTATAAAATATTATGCTCTCTGCGATTTGCATCGCCGACTTACCTTTATAATAGACCTCACGGTACATGGTGGGACAGGCAGTTTTGCCATTTGTTTTCGTCGCTTTGAAGTCAATGTTTGTTCGAATCGGTCGATGCAGAAGCGGCTGTGGTGGTCGATAGTTGTTCCCTAATGGTGCTTTTGGATGGTCGGGACTTCCCTGCATTAAGCGACGCAGAGCATGCAACTGCAAAATAATGAAGAAAGCAAAGGGCAAAACATTTTATTATAATCTTATTATGTTTCGATATAAAGACTTGTTCATGACAAGAAATATTGCAAGCGTGAAGCACTTGCTAACCCATTTTTAAAGTACACAAAGAAAACTTAGCAACTGATATTTAATTATGAATAAAATCAATATTCTTTGTATAATTAATTGAATTAAGAAAAAAACTAAATTTTAAATGTATCTTATTATTTTTTTTATTCTAATTATTATAATATTAATTTCCTATTCCTGTATGCATCTTACAACTGTATTATTTAAAATATTGTAACGATGTATACAATAAGTAAAAATTGATAAATTAAAGATAAAAGCAATACTATGCGAATTCTATGGAATACTAAATGTGAAACACAGTTGAAGAACAAGAAATCATGTTAAATATAGGTAAAGCTAAAATCAAAATGGCCAACAAAGTGTCCAACCAAAGTTTCCACCTTTTGGTATACATTATAGAGCGTAATGTTACCGCAATTCGAGTCCTGTCAGATTATACATTTGCCTTGTCCACCTATCTACGTTCTAATAATTAGATTTTCGCAATTATCTTCAAGGGAAACACTCAAACCGCATAATTTGAGGCCAGCAAAAACCAAAAAAATTAGATGACCGGCCATACAATGTTTGCACATTGCTTGCTTTTGTGTGTCGCTTGTTTTATTAACTAATTTCATTAAAGTTTTAAATTAAGTTTTTTTCTCGAGTTGCAGAAGCACAAAAAAAAACAACGAAAACGTAAACGACAAGAGAAATAATAACAAAGTGGTGGCTACTAGTATAAGCTATGGCCGCTTTTTTTGTTCTGTGTTCTTTTATTTTGGAGAGCGAGCTAAAAACACGAATGTAATACAAATGTTTATTAAGTACAAAGCCGTAATAAAGACGCCAACATGCACGTCTTGCTGGGAGAAGGGCTTGGCTGACTGCTGGCTGGCTGCCTCCGGGATGGAACGAAGGGTTGAACAAGGAATAAAGATGGAGGCCGTCGGCATACATGTAAACAATGTAAACTGCGGAGATAAAGTGAGCGAGGCGTTGCCACACACACAGACACAGAGTTGGACAGGGACATGCACATGCACATGGTTACTCCAATAAGCGAGGCAAACTCCAGAGGAGCAAAAAGCAGAAGGACGCCAGTCCAGTCAGACTCATAAAAACGGCAACGAGAGCGCAATGGCACCCATGAGTACATGGCTGTAACTTGCGGCAACCCCAGAAGCTAAGAGCAAAGCGACGGCGATAGCAGAGAGGTTTGCGATGGGGCGATGGGGATGAGCACGAGGATTAGACAGACATTGCAACGACGATGTAATTTAGGGGCTGCATGGCATCGGCGAAGGCTTCAACTCGGAACTCGTGTGGCTCCGTACACTGCACTGCACCTTGCGAGCCAAACATAATTTACCAAATTAAAGTAACACCGGAAGGAAAAGTGCGAAACGTTTTTCTAGTCTATCGACGGAGTCAGCCAGCAACTTTCTGTGCGATTGTGTCTGTGTGTCTGTGTGTGTGGTCTAATCAGAAATGGCAATTAACTCATTAAATTTGTCGCCGTTGAGCAGTAATCACTTCTCGAAGAAACAGCCAATTCAGCTGTCTGCATATCTTAATCCTATAGGAACAATGTCATCAAACAATTAACTGTGTGCACAAGCGTATTTTATTAAATACAGTAGAATCCGGTTATAACGACTCCGCTGTCCGTCCGGTTATTGCGACGAAAAGTCGATGGCTTGGTTGGTCCCCATACAAGGGGAAAGGGCCTCCGCTTAGTACGTCTCCGCTTTTAGCGACAAACCGCTTATACCGACGAAATTTTTCACAATTCAACCGGATAATGGGATGAAAAAAAAAATACAGCGAAATAATGCTAACAATTTTAAGTATCAAACGACGCTGTCATAAATGTATGCATTTATCAGTGATTGGCACTCTTGCTTGTGTGCGTAGGAGCGACACGAAGGTTCTTACATTCTCACTACTCTTTGTTAGTTTTAGCTGACGCCTTAGCTTATGCTAAATAACATGCAGGTATACGATTTATTATAGAAAGACCATGCTATTAAAAATTAATTTGTTTTATCTAAAAAACCTATTACGAACATGGCAACCATAATAAAAAAACAAAACAAAAATTAATTTTGCTCCTTTCGGTTAGTACGTCTTCTGGGTATAACGCCGTAAGATCGTCGGTCGGTAAAAATCGTTATAACCAGAATCTACTGTATGTTATATATAACGGAGATGGGGGCTAGTTGATAGACTCTATCGGTATCGGTTGAATAGGCACTAAGCTATGGGTATCATCAGTCGTGAGAAGATCATCAGTGAAAAGAAGAAGAACATCAGTTGTGAGAAGTAAATCATCAATAAGAAAAAGTGAAGCAGCAGTCGTAAGAAGTAGATAATTAGTCCTCAAAAGTAGAACAGTAGCAGCAACAGCAATCAGTCCTGACGAAGTAATTTGTCAGCAGGATGCAAATTTAAGTTTAAGTTTAATTAAAATGTACTTTTGCCTCACATATTAGATTATCAAATCTTATTATACCAAGTGTTATTATAGCAATTCGCGGCTCTGTTAAACTACGAAAGCACTTAGCTTGAACAAATTTAATGCACTTATTTTTCATCATAGTAATAATCTAGTAACGGTCTAAAGTGCGTACCTTACTTTGTTTTGCAAAAAAAAACAGTAATAAGTAAGTAATAAGGAACACTCTTAAAGTAGTCGACAGTTAAATACCCTCAAATTTATATATAATATGTTATGTCATATGAAGCATGCTTATTTTATACAAAAATATAATACAAATTTAATGAATACTCTTTAAACTCTGTACCACAACATTCATCGTTCTTATTACTTTGGCTTATTATGCGCTTAATTTTTGTCAACGAAGGCGGTTTACTACATCAAATTTAAAATGCAGTTAATCGGCTTACGCTAGACATATTAAATTGAGGTAACGGTAATCAGCAACTGAATACATTTTTAATATTTCGAGCTTTCTTGTTAGTAGCAACAAAGATATTTACTAAATGTTTTTCTAAAGTAGTTACGTGTTTCAAAAGTGTACCAAGAAGTAATATTGTGGGCACTATTTTACAAGCCAATTAAATTTGTTCATAGCAAATGCGTTTTATCTAATCGTTAACATCTGTCATTTTAAATTGACACGATGCACTTCAGTTTAAAAAACTTGTTAATAAAATTGTAAAAAACAGGCATATAATATATAAACAAAATGTCAATTTTATTTCTCAATAACATTTGTTAAGAATTACTACTTTTCAAAATAGTTTGCAATTTGGTTCATATACATACGCCTATGTGCGTCAGTCGCTGAGGATAAACTCGTTTATTTACTTGTATATTTACATATATTTTTTGAGAATACTTATATGAATGAATACTTCAAAATCACCAAATTGAGGACGATACTGATAATTTCGTGCCTATTGACTTGCAAATGCCAACTGATACCGATAGGGTCTATCGCCTAGTCTCCACGTCTGTTACATAACTTCATCTCCCTTTATTCGTGTAACATTCTGTATAAGTATGTAAATAAATTACCTCTAGAAGAACTTTCTAAGCATAGTACTATAAGGCTACATGAAATGTAAGAAACTACTATATTTCATCCAACTTAATAATAAGAATATGAATAACTCCTTTAGAATAGCTTATTTTTTTTTAATTTGTTCAATAAACATAATTATATATTTCATTTTTAAATAAAAAATAATAAAAACTAAAAATATGTGGTTATTGAAATATTTGTTCCTTTAAGGTGTATTCCTTATTGATTATGATTATATTATTAAAAGCAGTTTGACAAGGAAGATGTATCTCTTACCTGTTGCTTTGTTATGTAGATTGGTTTGTTGAGGACCACCCAGGTGACAGTTTCGTGGCAAGCCGGCGCCGTTGTTGAGCCATCGTAGGTCATGTAGTGGTCCGTATCGGGGAGAAGTCCGCGAATCGAGAGACGTTTGACGAATGCCTCATCGCCGCCATAACGAATGCGATCCAATTGATCGGTAAGCATACGCAGCTCCGGATTGGATAGATCGCCCAACTGGGAATGCGAATGCGAATGCGAATAGGATGTGATAGGAATTATAATAATAATGATTATATATATGTTATTTATTACCTGCAACAATATGGAGATGCCAACGATGCCCTGGGCACGATTCAAGGCATCGGAGAAGTTTGCATATAACTGTGAATTATATCCGAATATTTGTATCTGAAAAATACGAGATGGCAATAAACAGAATTAAAAGAGATGGAGGTGATAAAGATATTCATAGGTAGAGTTGGGGCATATAATATCCTCTTCAGAATTCTATTTGTTCTCATGGTCAACTTTATGCTTGCTCAATTCAAGCCCAAAAATATATACATACATATGCATGTATGTCCTCTGTTGTATATATTTAGAACGTAGTCAACGTACTTGTATTTGTTTTGTTTGCACAACTGCTAGGTGTCAAGGGGAGAGAATTGTGCTTGGTCTTCGACCGAGCTTTGGCGACACTCTTTGGCCTGAGGTTGGGGTTGGAGTTGGGGTTGGGGTTGGCGAAGCTGATGCTGTTCGTGGCTAAAGCATATATTGTTTCGCATAAATTGCCACAATATAATCCCGACTATCAACAGAACACAGACAAGGCAGCACATACACACAACCATAGATACGTTTTGTACATAAGCATACTTAAATATATTCGTGTACTCACATAGAAATGTTTACACGAATATCTCCATAAGACCAGACGAACTCTGGCAGATACATAGAGCAGTAGAAGTAGAAGTAGGTGTCAGATATTTTTACTTAAACCAACATATGTTATGTGTATATCTGTGTATATTCTATACATTGAAGACGGATGCTCTGAACAACACTAGCAAAAGGTTAAGGCAGCAGGTGTCTAAAAGCTTAAAACTGATCGAAAAGGTGTTTCACCTAATCACAGACTGACTCATAATAAATATGCATTTACATTTTGGTGTTACGAAAAGAAAAGCAGACTACACATACAATACTAAAAAAGCACACAACTGATGGCAAAAAAAGCTATAAATATATAAATACAAATCATTTCGATTTAATATTATAAAATATGAAAATCAAAGAGTTTTGTTTTAAATATTAATTAAAACAATTATTGATTTTCAGAACTTATTGATCCAAACAAAAAAAAACTGAAAAACATAAGAAAATATACATATACACAGAGGAAAAAAGACGAGCATGACACACGAATTAAAGTCTTGAGATTAAGAATTTTTTGATTTAGAAAAAACATCTTCAAAACTAGAATTGCATATTTTAAATTTCTTGAAACTAGTTTTCAATCTTCAATCGTCGTTTTTGAAATACGAAAATCTTGTTTTAAGATCGAAAGGCTCTCAAATTTTATTTATTTTATATTGACAGTCTAAAGCAATGTATAGTAAAATGTGTAGTTTTTAGCTTGACCATAAATTTACATTTATAAAGTGCTTTTGCAAGTCTGAAACTGTATTTTTGAATTAAAAATATTTATTTTACGCTGTAGCTATCATCTTGGTTGTTTGTCAATTGTGTGATTAAATATAGAAATATCTCAAACTCAATAGCTAAAAAATTATATGTTAACATGTAACGGAAAAGGCACTTGTGTCATGAAACTATTCAATTTATTTGTACACTCAAAAATATTGTTGCCCTTTCAAAAATTTTCTTTTCAAAAAAATTATATTTAGAACGTAAATATTGACATTAAAGACGCAGTTACTGCGGATTACTGCGAAAAGTTCTACAAGTTATACAACAATTGGATAATAAAACCAACAGTTTAAAAGATTCTTGTCAAGAATATTAGTAAAAAGTTTAAGCAAGTGAAGAAAAAAGATAAACTTAAAGGTTGTTTAACTAGCAAACAACCTCGACTGTAATATGCGATGCTCATCGATTTACAACATGCAATATAAATGAACATGTATTTTAATTGACGACGAATGAATATAAAGAAAAAGTCACGAGACACCGATTTGCCGTCTGCGCTGATGGCAATATGTGCGTGAAAAGTTGTACAATATTTACCACAAACTAAAATGTTAGATTTCCGTTTCATTAAACAGCAAAACCTGCGGCCGTGGCAAATAAACATGGTCAGTCACAACAATACATAGCAACAGCTACAACGACGGCCAGGACAAGTGTGGAGGAGGACGAGGAGGAGAAGGTCCTCCGACCAGCCACAAGCTCCTCAGACCACAGGCCACCAGCAGCAACAGTAGCAGCAGCACAAGCCAGAAAACAGCAGTTTGTTTGCTTGTTTGTTTGAGGAGAATGGCCAGCAGAATGGTAGTGGAAGAGTGAGGGGAAGGAAAAGGCAAAGGGACATACCTCGCCATATATATCTCTTACCCGCTCCGACACTAATACAATCTAAACATACAGACGAGTATATGGTAGACAAAAAGGCGCAGTGAAAAGGCAACTTAATCAGATCAATTACACATGTTTTCAGAGCATGGATTCCACTGTCAAGAGAACGAGAGTTGGGGGAGAGTGTGCGGGTGTGAATCGAGACAGCACAGTGAGTGGAGCAAGTAGTCGACCAACAAGAGAGCAACCAAAAAACCAAAGCGTTGCACATTGCACAAACTTTGCTGTGGCGCAGACACAACCGCTGCATTGACCAGAATAATCCAACAGTGAAAGCCAAAAGACAATCCAGACAAAATAATCGCACTCTATGTATAGTTTTCGTATGCTGCGCGCGATCATTGAATATTGACATTCACATGTGCTGAGTGTAGAAATTCCCTTTTGTTTGTCCCTGATAATAGTTTAATTATTTTAAAATTCAACAGAGATATTAGCAAACAAAAACAAAAACCGAAAACCTACACACACACACACACACACAGAGACGTAGACATATTTGCTTAGTAAATAAAATATTATGAAAACCCATTGTGTTGAATCGCCACTGTGTTTACCCAAAGCTAATCCATGCAACGAGTTCGTTGGAGCTGGCCTCGGTCAATTCCAATGACTAGACACGAAACACTCAGAACACGGCTTCAATTTAACGCTGTTCCGCCTGCTGCTCCGATACTCCTTTGCCGAGTCCTGTTGACGTGTTTGTCCATGGGTGTGTATAAGAAATTTGTCAGTCAGTTTTCTAGACAAATGAAGCAAATTAGTTTAACAACGCACAAGGGACATTGTCTAATGCGAGCACAAACACACACGGCCTATGTAACTAGTAGGCCCACAAACCATCACACACACACACACACACACACAAGCAAACACACACACATACACGAACACATTCGCACACAGACAGTCACAACAGCATACATTAGATTGCAGCACTTTAGTCAACGCAGCTGCCTTCTCCACTATCCTTTATCCTTCGTTCTCACAGCCCAGCGTGTCCTGTGTCCTTTTGCCTGCGAGTGTGTGAGTGTGTGTGCTTATGCCTACGATATGTACTTGTAGCACTAGCAGTTGCTACTAATTATGCCTTCGACAAACAGCCACTTCAACTGAAGCAACAACATTAAAGACCCCCAACGCTAAATGATCAGTTTTGTTGCCTTTCTAAAACCCCGAGCACTTGGCAGAAGTCAACAAATAGACAATGGCATGAGCAACTTGAGCTAGGTGTTATAGATTCTTACGAGAGTCGACAACACAGACAAAAGGACGAAGCTGCAACGATTCATTGAAAAATATGCAGCTGTGAACTTTAAAATAGCAGTATTACAGAAACGAAACTATATAACGGTTATTTTGCATATTTATTATTGTTAGTTGATCGCTTGCACATTGTGTTTGTAAAATAGAACGAACAGATATGAGTAAAGTATATTTCACAAAGTTTGCACATACATATATTGCTATCGACTTTATATTAGCATGGAGTAGAATTTCCTGACATCGCAGACTATTAAAATTTTAATGTGAATTGCAAATTACTTGAGAACAATCTTTGCTATATGCTCCAGTACTTTTCGTATCGCAAGTTTAAATAATTTATAACTTTTATGAAAAACAATGTATACAATTCAGCATTCACTTATTCTACAACCATTAATGAAGTAATTTTGTCAATATAACTATTTTCCATTTTTTAGATTATTTTTGGACTTGCGATTTTTGGCAGATCTCTTAAAAAGATCGATATTTGTATAATCCGTGAAATGTGGTTTGAAATTAACTTTTTTTTTTATGGTTCGGTTAAATTAGTAGAATAGTGAATATAAACATCTTTGCAAAAAGTACTACAAAACACTTAAGAAAGGTACAGTCGAGAGTGCTCGACTATGAGATACCCGCCACACCTTTTACATGAAGCCATTCCAAAAATTTACGTGAAAAGTAGTCAAACATACCGAAGGCTATATTTTATTTATCGATATTGTACCATATACATTAAAAATATACTATAAAGTACAAAATATACTAAATTGTTAGCCAGGACAACTAAGTTTGATGTATGTAGGTCAAAAAAAGAGTAATCAGGAATTTAAAGTAAATTTTATGAAATACAATTATTACATCAAAGTTTCCATTATTTGCTAATTGATCTCTCCATTTTTAATTCGAATGCTAATCACTAGAAACTTCCGGAGAGCAAAACGGAAAGTTTATAAATTTATATTGTATTACACGAATAAAATGTTTTTTTAAATAAACTAATAAGTAAATGTGTAAGCAAGATTCTTAGCTTAGGGTAATTCTAAGTCAAGCATTGGAAAGTTTTACTCAGTGGGGTTACCCGAAATTCAAAAGTATTTGGACCATAATCGAAGGTGAGTTGAAAATAACGACAGAAATAGCAGCTTCTAAATATTGTGGTTATTCATAAAATGATGCAATGGAAAAGGCAAAAGCAAAGTGTTGGCAAACAAATTTTTAATCCAACGGCAACATTGACTTTTATGGTGACCCGCTTTGCATTTACCCTATAATCCGGCCAAAAATTTACAAACGTTCTCATTACCATCAAATTGTTGTTGTCGCACACGCTCTTGTTAGTGTTTGTGTTTATGTGCGAATGTGTTTGTGTTTGTGTAGCCAACTCATATGGATGCTGATACAATTGAAAAACCGAAAAACATGTAAGTATCTCATGATTAGCGCGTAAATTAATGGTTAGACCGACGCGTCGACGGTCACGTTGGTAGCTTTGGGTTTGGCCTTGTTGCCACTCGATGCCACACATATGAGGCAGAGTCGAGGAGATGCAAATGTGCGTAAAGTCAATTGAGCAAAGGCAGCTGCTGTTGGCCTCGTTTTGAGCGTGTCAACTGATTAAATACAAATACTAAATTGCCACAACAAAGACTAATCAAATAATTCAAGCAAACAAAAGTTGTGCTGCAAACATTGAAATAATGTCGTCGTGCTCACAGCAGGAGCGCATTCAATAACATTTGGCTAATCTTGGACATGTCCGCCAACAATCTTGTGCGGGATTTTCTTGAGATTAATTAAAATTGCCAATTAGGAATTCATTAAGGAGCACAAACATATAAGGAAGGAAGCCAATTGTCCAATTGGTTCAATCGGCACATGATTAATTAGATAGTAATTCTCCTTGTTCGAGCTTCAAATTTATTTTCGATGCATGCTGCAAATCTATACTTTAGTTGTTTGCTTAGATAGCGTAATATTTTTACATTTTAATGCGTTTTTGAAAAGGTTAATTATTAGCTTATGCACTTGGCTCTAACTGTTGATTAGAGTCTAATCATTCGACCAAAAATTTAATATTACAAAATTTATTTCAGTATATAAAACACATTTCAATATTTAAACCACAAAATGCGCATGCATTATGTAATAGATGGAATGTTTTACACATCATTTACCCCAGAATTGGCTATTAGAATTGTACAAGTAAAATAATTTTACTAAAATTAACAGACGCCAATTGAATATTTAAACAGAGTTCAGGCAACATGTTTGGTCTAAGTGTTTTCTCGTGTATTTCTTTGTTTGAAACATTTTATGATACTGCTAAATAATTTAATATGTTTCCATTATTTAATATTAATTTATGGGTTTTTAAATCAGAATTCAGATATGTCTATAAATATATACATATACTATATATAAGCGGAAACAAAACAACACAAATTTTGTTGTTTTCTTTTAAACTATCTAAATCTTAAAACGTTCGCTAGAACCTGATTTATAAAAGATTTTGGCTTCTTGGTTCAATTTTAAGATTTCTTCATTCTCGAAACAAGATTATAATCTTCAATTGCTAGACCATTTTTATTATTAAAAAGCCTAGTCGATTCTTACATCTTTCTGACCTGCCGAATAAGACATCTCTTAAACTTCCTTAAAGTATATTTATATTCATCAACCTAGAAGATAAACCTATGTCCAGTCTCTCTGTTCGCCTGTAAAAACATCTTGATTAAGACCAACACTGAAAAAAGATCATTTTCTAAAATCAAGAATAATTGTTCCTAAAATAAGAAAATTTTAAGATTAATTTCTTAAAATTAATAAGATTTGTGAAAAATGCCAAATTCTTAAAATGACATAAAAATTATAAACTTAGGTTACATACACGGACATACACCGACAGACAGACAAGACAGACATGTCCTTTGTCCACAAACAGACCCAAAACAGACCCAGAACAGAAATCTATATTTATTTGTAGAATTTTGATTTTGATTTAAGAATAAACTTTCTTAGTAGGTTTATATATATTCTTGATTTTATAAGGGTTTTCCTTTCTGTGCATATAATATATAATACTAATTTAAATCTCTATGATCCATTTCTCCATTAATTCAGTGCAAAAATCTATCAAGGTTGAACTCTAATTGTTGACGAGTATCTCGCAGTCTAACACACTCTACAGCAGCGATTTTTTTTGACTCCTTTTCTGTTTTAATTTGCCTTCTTCTGTGCCTCACTCAGTCTATTCTCATTGTTGTTCTATTGTATTCTCGCGCGGCTTTGTTTCTCATATGATCTAACACAGATACTAGACACTCACACAAACACACACATACTTAAATACTCATATATACATACATACATACGGAATTAGTCTTATAAGAAGCTGAATAGTCGACTTCTCGTTTTTCTCCAATTCACCAGCGTTCGGTGTGTGTTCACTGCTGTTGTTGTGATATTATTTTGTGCTCTTCCTTGTTTGCATTTGACTAACAATTAGCGCATCTCAAATGAGCTTTTGTTGTCTTGTGTACATCATTCATACCCGACATCATTTCAAATGTTCTTTAAAGTGGTGACTTTAAGAATTAAAGTTCTGTTTTTCGTACATTTTAATATTTTAACTCTTTTTAGAAAACAAACAAAAAAAAAACCAAGTATGATAGTTTTTATTTTTCCACTCGAATTTAAGCCTAATATATTTCAAAGCATACTTTATACAACTCAGTTCTTTTTCTGCCATATTAAAAATTAATTAACACGTCTGATGCAATCGAGTCTTAGTTGCTTTGTATTTGCAGTCTGATATTTTGTATAATATATAATTTAACATATTTCGATATATTTTAGTACTGTCAATCAGGTATATTTTTTATTGTTTACGCAGCCTTTGGTATATTGAAGTATTTTTGCGGTATATTATTTTTATATATTTTTTACAAACATACCGCATAGTTTTGGTATACTTGTATAACATTTTAATATTTATGTCCCAAAGTCATACGTCAATATTTTAAGTTTTAATTATATCTTTTGTATTTCTTTATATTTAAATATTTATTGTTGTGTTACGAAATGAATTATACTAAGCAACATTTCCTTTAAAAAAATCACCATGGTGGCGAAATAAAATCAAAATTAAGACTCAAACTTAATGTTAAAAGTAAAATTGTTTCTCATTAAAATAATTTGTGAAAATTAATAGCATACTTTTCTGAGTTTGAACAAGTAAGTAGAATGAACCGCAAGGTGAATGTTTTTTATACCCGCTACCCATAGGGTAGAAGGGTATTATAACTTTGTGCCGGCAGGAAATGTATGTAACAGGTAGAAGGAGTCATCTCCGACCCTATAAAGTATATATATTCTTGATCAGCGTCAACAGCCGAGACGATATAGCCATGTCCGTCTGTCCGTCTGTGTGTCTGTCCGTCTGTCTGTCTGTCGGTCTGTCCGTATGAACACCTAGATCTCAGAGACTATAAAAGATAGAGCTATAATTTTTTTTCGACAGCATTTGCTATGTTTGCACGCAGATCAAGTTTGTTTCAAATTTTTGCCACGCCCACTTCCGCCCCCGGAAAACAAAAAAAATCGAATAACAAGTGTAAAGGGATGGCTTTGTGTAGGCTTGTATTTTGTATGGATATTTATTAGAATAAAGAGATATGATGAAATTATAATTAAGGTACACTTTTCAATATCGATCTTGCTTTCCGCGTGCTTTCCCTTCTTCGCTTCTTGTTAGAGTGTGACCACATATCATACGATATCGATAAAACGATAAATGATACCGTAGCACTCACTGCAGGGCTCATGTGGCACTGTAACTGTTATGTTGGTAACAGCTTCTGTTACCCGAGCTTTACAGTCGGCCTCTCCTGACAAATCGCAGCGTCCTCGCAAGAGTCGTTTGCTGTGATCTCGCCATTGTCTTCTTCGTCTGATTCATCCGGCGGCAGCTGACACCAATGCTTCATTTTGTCGGAAGAGTAGACCGATTTGTAGTGTCTCTGCTTTCGCTGTGCATGGGGAATATCTTCCACTAGATATCTATCCCTGGGCAGCACTTTGGTGACTATGAACGGTCCTTTATAACGTGGCTCCAATTTACGTGAGGTACCAGTACTGGAAGGCTCATGCTCGACCAAAACAATATCTCCGCTATTGTATGTAGTTGGCTTAGAATGCTTGGCGTCATAGCGTTTCTTAGCTGCGGCTCTATGGTCGTTGATACGCGTTGCAGCGTCTGCTCGAAGGTTTTCCAGCTCAGCATCCGTAAGCATCTGTCGATCTTCTCCTTGGATCACAGTCGTCAGAGTGTTCTTAAGTACATCTCTGGGTTCATAACCATACAGCAGCTGGAAAGGAGAACATTTAGTAGTGGTGTTTGCCATGGTATTAACACTCCATTGGATGGTGTTCATCTTCTCGTCCCAACGCTTGTCAGTTTCATTCGACGGGAGCAGCATTGACAGTATAGTCCTATTTGTTCGCTCTGCATGACCATTTGCTCTCGGAGTCCGTACGGCATTTAAAATATGCTTTACATGATTTGCTTTGCAAAACTTCTCAAAGTCTTTGGAAGTGAAAGCTGTTCCTCTGTCAGTAACAATTTGATGCGGCATTCCAACGTAACCTGTTATTTCCTGAAGAACATCTATGACATGTTTCGTTGCAGTACTTTTAACAGCTCTCAGTACAGTAAATTTCGTGAATGCATCGACTATCACGAGAATATGCTCATTCCGCTTCGAGCTCTTTGGAAATGGTCCCAGGTGGTCCATGTGAACTGTGAAGAACGGTATTGGTCTGATGTCATCGAAGTGATATTGGCCCTCCTGGCGGCCTCCTGGTATCTTATAAAAGGCGCAGCCCACACAGGACTGGACATACGCTTTCACAAATTTACGCATGCGAGGAAACCAAAATAAGTTCAGAATCCGTGACAAAGTTTTATCAGTGCTCATGTGTCCAGCCTTGTCATGACATTCATGAAGGACATGGAACCTCAACTGTTTTGGGACTACCCACAGGAGCTTGTTATCGTGCTTGCGTAACAGTCTGTCTTGTTCGATCACATAGTCGTCGTTCTCAGATTTCTTGTCGTTTTTCATCTCGGTGACAATGCTTTTATTTTATCATCTTGTAGTTGTATGGCAAACAGCCAATCGGTCTCGTCCAAAAGAGTCTTTGCTATCTTTAGGCTGACTGTATCCATATCATGCGCCTCTTCAAACGGAGTACGGCTCAGTGCATCTACGTGATCCATTTGACGTCCAGCTCGATGTACAATTTCGATATCGAACTCCTGGATACGTAACCACCATCTGGCAATGCGAGGGATGAGATCTTTCTTCTCCATAGACGTCTTTAACGCATTACAGTCAGTCACAACTCTGATCTGTTTACCATAAATGTAGTACTTGAATCTCTCCAACGACTCAACAACGGCAAGGGCTTCTAACTCATAGCTGTGATAGTTTTTCTCGGCTTTTGAAGTTGCTCGACTATAGTACGCAATTGGCTTCATCTGGTCAGCCTCTTTCTGCAGCAATACTCCAGCTAAACCGACTGCACTGGCATCTGTGTGTAGTTCGTGGTAGGCATCTAGACGGTAGCATGTGATCACGGGCTTCGTTGTGAGGCACTTCTTAAGTTCATCGAAGGCATCTTGCTGTGACTTTTCCCATTTGAACGGCTGGTCTTTGCGCAATAATATACGTATTGGCTCTGATATAATGGCATATCCGGGGACGAATTTCCTGAAGTAACCGCTAAGTCCTAAAAACTTTCTAACATCAGTGATATTCTTTGGCGACGAGAACATGGCAATAGCGTTTGTCTTAATTTCGCCCGGACTGATTCCAT
The DNA here is from genome assembly GCF_023558435.1 of Drosophila sulfurigaster albostrigata. NCBI lineage: Eukaryota > Metazoa > Arthropoda > Insecta > Diptera > Drosophilidae > Drosophila > Drosophila sulfurigaster. The sequence continues at coordinate 13,456,602 of NC_084885.1, read as the reverse complement.
CTTCGTGTATTTTGTGACCTAGGAAGTTGATAGACTTTTTAAACAACTCGCATTTGTTCAAATTTAGTGTTAATCCGCATTCTCTCAACACAAGCAGAATTCTTTCAAGTTTCTCGTACATTTCTTCGAACGTGTTGCTGCCAATAAGGATGTCATCCATGTAGTATATAATATCGTCTTTTTGTACACGTTTTTGCAGTTCTGCCATGAGCCTATTAAAGACGGCTGGAGCATTCTTTAGTCCAAACGGTAAACGTTTGAACTCGTACAACCCGTCTGTGGTGATGAATGCCGTGTACTTACGACTGCTTGGTGCTATCTCCACTTGATAATAACCACTGTTTAAGTCCAGTGAAGAAAACCATTTATGACGTTTTGCTTCCTGTAACTTCTCCTCGATGTGTGGCATAGGAAAGTTCTCCTTTTGGATAAGCTTGTTCAATCGTCGATAATCAATGCATAGTCGGTCACTACCATTTGGCTTCTTGATAAGGACAACTGGACTAGCATACTCTGACGTAGACTGCGTGATTATGTCGTGCTCCAAAAGCTCATTAACCATTTGGCATACTATTTCTTTTTTTGGTTCTGGCACTCTGTATGGGGCTTGCGAAACTATTTTGCCACTTTCAATGATGATGTCTGCCTGGACGATATTTGTTTTGCCAATACCATGCAATCCAACTGAGAAAACTGTAGAATATTTTTCCAACAACGCACGCATTTTGTCCATCTCTTCTTGTTTCTCGAAATTACCAAGAAGTAATTCTGGAAAATTATCGCATGGACGCTCTGCTGACATCGGTACTGCTCGGTTGACTCTAGACTGGATCTTCTCAAAATCGAACGACAGTTTAGCGCTTACGATGACGTCTTGGCCCAACAGAAAATCTTCTGGGAGTATCTCATCTTCGACAATGTAAACTTTGGCGGAAACACTTTTTTCCGTCGATGACTATTTCCAACTGTATAGCTTCGGTTAACATACATGTACCTCCACAAATGCCTCTGATTTGCATAGCACACTTGCTGTGAACGGCTTTAATTTCTTTGGCTACTGACCTGCGCACAATACTAGCCTCACTTCCGGAATCAATGAACGCGACGTAACAGTGCGAGCTGACAACAATATTCTTTAGGAAGGGCATGTTTGGTTGCAAGGTGCCCACGCGCATTACAGTTGCTGACTGACAATTCTCATTCCGTGCATGAAACTTATTGCACTTGGAACATCTTGTTTTTGTTGGTGGCTTTGGACAAGAATTGGCAAAGTGTCCCGACTCTCCGCAATTATAGCATTTCAAAGCTTCCTTCTGCTTTGCTGACTTAGCATTGACCTCGCCTTTTTTGATTGTCGCTGTAATCTTTTGGTGGCATATTCCTCTTATTCTCGCTGAAACGGTTTCGGTTCATGAAGAAGTTTTCAGTTGCATCCCGTAGCTGCTTCATACTATAAAACTGAATCGCTGCAATGCTATTTTGCAACTCTCGATGCTGTAGACCGGCTCTGACGTACCTTATGACCGCTGCTTCACTAAGCTTATACCGAACACCAAGGGCTGACATACGAAAACAATATTCTTTAACAGTTTCGTTCGACTTTCTCGTTGCATTGGCCATAGTGAAGTGGATCTCTGCTTCGTCTGGTTCGATACCAAACTCGTCGTTTAAAGCTTCGGCAAAGTTACTCCATCGGGTATGCACCACTGGTGATGAGTCGACTGCATACATTGTTTGAATCTGGTGATTGAATTTCACTATTCATTGCTAGCGGTTGCTGGCTAGGAACTGTCGATGTATTCTGTCTTTGAACGCTCATAAACTGGGACATCATCTCCATTAGCTGTCTCATTTCGCCTTCTAGTTTCGAAATAGCTGTTGCCTGTGACGCAATTGCATCTTCTTGTTGACTGGCAAGACTAGCTGCTTGCGGCATCTCAATCTCTGTCGAACCCTCATGCTCGATCAGTCTCTGGATTAATTCAGCACGCGTTCCTGATGTTGGCAAATCCACACCGCGAAGAAGGAATTTCAACTGATCCACCTTAAGATCAGTTATTTTGTGCATATTTTGTCTTTTCTGTTTAGTTCTCTTATTGTTTTTTAATAATTCTGCACACACTCACACACGTACGCTGCTGCTACGTATTTCACAACGTCTTGTATTTCGCAAATACACACACGCACACTGCTGCTATGTATTTCACAATGTCTTGTATTTCGCAAATACACACACGCACACTGCTGCTATGTTCTCTAAGACTCCACCGTCTCTTGGTGTAACCACGACTTTGAATCCGTCTGCCACGAAGAAAAGGAACTAATCCGTTATTTGCAGTTTTCTTTGTCACACAGACCTTGAGAACACATCTCACTGCAAACTTTCAACGCCGACTATTCTTGCTGGTTTTCTCTGTCTCAGTTTTGTTTCTGCACAATGTCTTTTCCTATTTCATCATCCTCAATTTCACGCTTTCACATCCATACAACTTATCAGATCCCACTTCTGAACTGTAAAGGGATGGCTTTGTGTAGGCTTGTATTTTGTATGGATATTTATTAGAATAAAGAGATATGATGAAATTATAATTAAGGTACACTTTTCAATATCGATCTTGCTTTCCGCGTGCTTTCCCTTCTTCGCTTCTTGTTAGAGTGTGACCACATATCATACGATATCGATAAAACGATAAATGATACCGTAGCACTCACTGCAGGGCTCATGTGGCACTGTAACTGTTATGTTGGTAACAGCTTCTGTTACCCGAGCTTTACACAAGCGTAAATTTAAAGCTAGAGCTGCGAATTTTGGTATATACTATAATTACTGTAGTACTTATGATTCCTGAAAATTTGGTTGCGATCAGATAAAAATTGTCGAAGTTATTAAAGAAATACTTTTGTATGGGCAAAAACGCCTACTTACTAGGGGCCTGAGTTGCTTTGGCCGACAATCTGGTACATTGCGCCGTGTATGGTATATTTTGAATGGTGTGATGTATCGATATACCAAACATACCATTTGGTATATTTTTAGTATTTTTTAGTATTTTCGGTATATTTTGAAAATAAAACCGCAATATTTTGCCCTTATTAAAAATGGGTAGCGGGTATCTCACAGTCGAGCACACTCGACTGTAACTTTCTTACTTGTTTCGGTTAGGTGTTAGGATTATTAAAAAAACGTAAGAGTTGTATGAAACATAAATTTCTGTGGCTTTTTACTTGGTTGCCAAAAACTTCAGTTGTATCCTTCAACTGTTATCTTCTATTTGCAGATGTCAATGCATATAGCAAAATAATATTATATATTCTGTTCAAGTTTTGGAATTACACATTTGATGATGAATTCTTAAGGATTTGCTATTTTGTGGATGTGACTTGAGTTGTTAGTTGGCCAGCCTCGCTAGCTGCTGTTGCTTTGCATGACTTGATTACCATTGGCATTTATCAATTATGCCCATAAGCTGATGCTGATGCTGATGCTGAACCAGAAGCAGACACTGAAACGAATGCATCGACTTAGAAATTGGCAACACCTGCACATTATGTCCGCAAAAGACTTGACCAGAATTCTGAGCTCTCTCAGCTCGGTTTACTCGGTTAAAGACACTCGTCTTCTGTGCTGTGGCTGTCCAAAGCAGCCGGCAAACGGCAGACGGCAGCACACTGAGTGAAAAATAAACAGAGTGTGACTGAGAGAAATTTGCTGTCATTTATTGCGGGGGAGGCGATGTCCGCTTTTTGGAGTTGTTAGGCAATCAGCTGACAGCTATTGCCAGTTATGGGCTGGAAAGTAAAATCAATGATTATCATTTAACACAACTGAGCTGAGCGGAGCGGAGCGGTGGGGAGTGGCAATCAGTGGCATCTGTTTGAACAAATCGCCGCAACTGATGGTCTTATGTCAGAGTTGGCGGAAGCACGTGGGTGTTTCATCCCCACTCTCCCCCCACGCTTTTGGCATACGCTTCAACAAATTAGCAGGCCACGAAGAGCGCGTCTCAAGTGGCAGGACATTTTAATCTTCAACCTCCACTCCGCGTCTGCTTCTGCTTCTGCTTCTGTGTTTGCTCTTCGCTCTTGACATTGCCCTTTTCGCCGCAATGTGTCTCGTTTGTTTACACACATTTCTTTTTTTTTTTGTTTTTAATAAACTGCTCGCAAATCAACTGAGCGAAGCAAAGCAATTGAGCGCGCATACACACATGCGTATGTGTGTGTACATATGTTTGTTTGTAAGCCTCTGAACTTGACATCAAAATGAAAAAGGGGGCCAAAATCATATTTTCTGCCAAACAAGAAGCAATGAGCAACAAGCAACAAGCAGCAGCGACTCCCTCCAGGCAGTCAAACAGACAGTCAAGCAGGCAGAAAAATCTCACATGTGTACATTGTGCCAGACTAAATAAATCAGGCAGCCAGAGATACAAGACAGAAGCAGAGAGCAGAAGCAGAAGCAGAAGAAGCTGACTGAATTGGCTCTCTTCCAACCCACTCGCATTCGAGTCCCTGTCTGAATATGTGCAAGTAGATGGCAATGACAATGAGAATGGGAATGGGAATGGGAATGGGAATCAGTATGGGAATGGCAAAAATTCTGACACAGAAATGTTTGCTCTCGCCTTGATGCTGAAACAATGTAAAAATATTGCATTAAAATATATTTTTTTGGGGCGATGAATGTATTTGATTGAGCGATAACCGAGAAATGCAATAAAACACAATGATTTTGCTTGTCGTTGTTTGCAAATACTATTCGTTATTTATTACAAATTGTATGTCCTTTATTTTTATAGTAATCTTAATTGCAATCAGAAGTATTAACACTTTGCAATTTAAGCAATTGTATTTTATTTGTGAAACTCTTTACCACTGTAAGCAGCAGCAGAGAGCATACCGATGTCTCTATTCAACAACTTTTGGAAACGCACTCAGTGTGAATAATATTTGATATAATAAAAATAAAATAAAAGTGAAGACAAAAAAAGAGAACTGAGAGCACAAAGGGCAAACTTAAACTGCTTAAACTCACAGGGGTCCCGAGGAGGCGAACAGACAGACAGACAGACGGATGAACGGAAGGACGGAGAGACAGACAGGAGCTGTGCTCTTTAACAGCCTCTGGAGTAAGCAAATGCGCAACTTATTTCTCAACCTTTCTCTCCCCCACTTGGCATGTGCTGGCAGCGACAAATCAACATTTGATACGCTGCTGATCAAATACACTTCTCTGCTCGTTTGTCTGTGTAAGTATTTAAGCAGGGGAGCTAACAAGTTACGACAAGTACAACAATGGATATGACTCAAGCATAATACAACATAGTAGAACGTAACCAAACGAAACGAAACGAAAAGAAATCAAGCAGAAGCAAACGAAACACAACACACACACACACACAGAAGACTGCTGAAGGTGAAGGTGACAGAGAAAGCAGGAGAGAGAGGGGAAGAAAGAGAGAGAAAGCGTAAGGAACTCGTTACTCGCCATCAAAACCAAAACCCGTGACTCTGCTCATGACTTACGGAACCATTCAATTGTATGACAATAAACGATATTAAATCTATTTTGTATGCAAAATAAAATATAATTTTAATATTATAAACAAATAATAAAAAAAATATAGAGTGCACTCAACTACTAAAAATAATCCTTACGAAAACATTAAAATACATCTCGATTTATGATTGAAATTGAGACACTGAATAGATTACTACAAAATTCAATCAGTTCGTTTAATTGCATAAAACTATATTCCTATACATATTGAATATTTATCAAGCACACAAATAAATTTCTTAGTCATCACATGGCTTACTTTCGTCATTATCAATTTTATATGTGCTATAACATTACACAATAAATTCTGAACTACTTTCATAGATTTCGTTTTGCAGCTGTTACTTACCTAGACACAATAGCGTAAAACACTTTTTATATTTCATAGAAGTAGAGTATAGAATAAAAGGTATACACAGACCTAAAGACATATTTGAAATAGTCGCAAAAAAATTCGTCAACGTGCAATTGGGAAGACGTCAAAGGGTCGGGCTGGTTTGGTCCCCGCTCGCAATTCAAACCGAAAATGCCACTATTAAGTTAAATAGACAGCATTTGGCATTTGGCGTGGGGGGCAATCAGCATGTCTATGTCTCGTGTGTCTGTCACTTACCTCAGCTGGGAATGTGTAGCCCTCGACGCTGTGCTCTGAGCCAAATTGATCATTGAGTCCATAGTGGATGTGTATCTCACGGAATCGATAACGGTACGACAAAGGGCCACCCGATATATTCACAGGTGTCTGCATGCCATCGTAATTGGCCACCGTATCATTGCCAGCCGTGAAGATAACACTGTGCCCCGTATTGCTGATGATGCCGCTTATCTGTCAATGACGGGAGAGAGAACACATTAATCGAACTACAAATACTGATATATTCCATTGTAGTAATTAGTCTGCATAAATTGGTTGTTAAAACATTGCTTATATATACCTTACATTTATGTTTATACAAAATGTAATCACAAATAATCTCTCTTACAATATGCGAGAGTGAGAAGTACTATACGTTGAAGGGTATCAAGTTTCGCTATTCAAAATTCAAGCAAACAACAAATGAAATTAAAAATGCCGCGACTCGTGACGTGAGACCGAAAAAAGGTCGCGAACCCAGACGATGCACTCTGAACGTATTTTGTTGATGCTCGAATTTATTCAGGCTTAACTGACGAGTAACTTGTTGTTGTTGCCGAAAATTGTCTCTGTGCCTTGCACTAGCGATACTTTTTAGCATTGAATAGCTTTGAATAAAAAACATATTGCACTGCATATAGAAAGTATTTTACAGTGTCAGATAACTTACTCGTAATAAACACAGCGTGCACTTCTAACATTTGTAGTTATTGTCCAGTATTTTAAATTGTTTATCTAAAATCAACTGACTGAACTATCAAACTATCAGCTTTTTGTTAAAATTAAAAAAAAAATCTAATCACATACAGATAAAGTTAGTTGACTTTTAATTAAAATTCCAATTAAAATCAGGACAAACGACGCGTAGCAGTTTAATAATTATCCACTGAATATCTTAAGTCAGTTGGACTTAAAAAAAACTTAGCAAAATTATGATTTCTGGCAATGATTTTTTATTCAGTATAATTTAATTGTTTTAATCTTTTACCGAATTATATTTGAGAACTTTAAAAAATTTATTGAGGTTGTATTCAAAAATAATATGGAAATTCATATATATGGTTTATTGTTTAACAAAAATTACTGTAATAATTTTAAATCAGTAAAAGGTATTCTTATAGCTCTGGTTCATTACTATATTTAGAGCTAAGATTGATTTGACGAACTTTTACTGATACATAAATTTTAAATTTTTTCATTTTTGGTTTTTTATATTCATATGCATTTTTTCAATTATTTTTAATCACAAAAATAAAATCAAAATCTTGTCCAGCTGTAAATAAACTTCTAATTAATAAATATTACATTCATCTTTATTCAAAATAAAATAATGGTTTTTCTTTTTTCACTTTAAATATTGTCACACGCAACATTTTTCGCCAAAGAAATATCCATATATAAAAAATAATTAAGACGTGGATTTCGCTGCGTTTGCAGCAACTTGATTACTGTGTTTTTAATTATAAATTATTATTGCAATTAAAACAATATAGATTCTAGACTTAATTGAAATTTTAGGAACATTTTAAATAAAATGTATTTTTCGAAAATAATAATTTGTAGCTTATCCATATTAAGTGTTTTTATCATTTCGTAATTTAAATTTATATATTTAATATTTGCACTTATTTGTATAGCTTAGTAATTTATATTAATATATTTAACATTTGCGCTTACCCTGTGTTTGTCAATGTGCATGGGACGCAGGTTCGGATCGAAGAGCAACCGTTGCGGCTCCAGATTCACCGGTGACTGGCGACGTCCTTTGTTGCAGAGCGACCACTCTGGATTAATGAGGCCCCAAAATGCTGGACCTATTCGAATCACGCGAAAGAGAGAGAGAGAGAGAGTGAGGGAGAGTAAACAAGAATGAATGTGATACACCTGCTATACATATTTGTGTACATTATGATACGAGTACATAATGCAATTCAAATTGACATGGAAATACAATTATTATTAAAAATGTGTATTCGCTGGAATTGAATTAACTCCCACTTGATGTCACCCGATTTCACATGTGTTATATCCGCTCACACACACACAAGCGAACATGAGTTGCAGACAAAGAGAGAGGGAGAGAGTTGGCAAAGAAAGACAATATAAATACTCGTCTCCTAAATCAAGGGCGGGCACACACAATGACTCGCTAAGCGCACGCCATTATTTTTAGCATTTTGACACCTGCATGTGTCGTCGACGTCGTCGTCGAGCAAGCAAAAAAAAAACACTGACGATGACTTGCTGCTCACTGATGACAACAATATATATATTGGATTCAGTGAATGTGCCCATCAAGGACATGCGACGATCAGGATAAGGTCAACGACAGTCGCAGTTTACTCATGTCCTTCACACTGCCTGATTTGTTTTTAATTAACGATGATTTTGTACCAGTTAGAACATAACACGAATTAAAGTAAACATCGTTGTTTCAGATGGTAAACAACAAAAGCGTCTACATATTTGATGAGAATCTTATCAAACAACACTATCGCAATGTTATTAAATAAGTAATGTTTAATATAAATAACATATCTCAATATGAAATGTGTGCCTAGAATTTTAATGTTATGATTATGAGATTTTATTTTCACCACATCTCGAATGCCATTAAATGAGTTAGTTGAGTTCAAAATAAACGCAAAATTAAAGCAAAGCAAAAAATGTGTTATAATGTTGTGTTGTGTTGTATCCTTCGATTTCTATCTGTCGCTTAACATCATAGGAAGGAAGAATGGTTTATTGGTAGACGGCAAGGATAAAATCAACACGTTTTAGCCGGCATATCGTAGCCACAATCAAAATCTTCAATCATAAATATGCCACGTACGCGCTTTTAAGCGATTGTTGACCTAAAGCATGGAGCACCACAGAGGAGAGGCAAGCGCAGCACAGCGCAGCGTAGCACATAGCGCAGGGTGGCAAAAGGAAGGCGAGACTGCAACGTGAGTCCATTAAACTGCAGGCAACAGTCTAGTCAATGAGGCAATTGCAAAAACAATTTTAGCAGCCATTAACAACATTAGTGGATGGAGAGAATCGGTAGAGGGGGCAGGGGCAGGGGCAAGGGGTTTGAGGGCAACGTCTGTGCGCCTTGAGGTATGCAGCACGCTTGGCTCGTTTTCGTTTCGTCGTTCGCCACGTTTACTTCGACTCGTTATACCCTCGCAAGCAGAACGGATTGCGATTGGAAACTTTCGAGCCAATGTCTACTTAGTGGCTATTTAATGCGTAACAAATGCTTAATCGATTTAATGCAAATGATTATGTCAGGAGATTAGGAAATAAAAATAAACCTTTGGCTTCAAATATTCACAATAAATAGATGTAATATTAAATGTATATCAAGCCAAGGCTATCTTATAGTCAATCATTGGTTGCTTCCACGCTTCAACTTGTTTTTATTTGGCTGGTTGCTCATGTTAAAACACCAACCAACAAGTCGTTCCCATACTCAGGGGATTAACCGGACTTTCAGTCGCATTTGCTGAGCTTTAATCGTGCGCCAAGTCAGCTTCTTAAATTCATGCTCGCATCTCTCAGCCAAGCACCAAAATTTTGAAGCTAATGCAAATAGTCATGCAATAGCAAAAACGCACTCGAATATCGGCATCCCGTAGATACTTTGAGTAGTGAGTGACTGAGTGCTAGATAGCTAGCTAGCTGTGTACGAGTATGTAGCTGGCTGGCTTGCTGGCCCCGACAGCACTTACATATGTATGCAATTCTTATGCAAATTTATTTAAGCCAAAGACACACTAAGTTTGGCCGGATTTGGTTGCAATTTGTCGACAACACATGTTACAGTTGCCGCCGCCACGCCGTCTATATCGTTTTTCGACTATGCTCAAATATTTCTTGACTGCTTTTTCTTTTTTTTTTATACCCGCTACGCATAGTGTAAAAGAGTATTATAAATTTGTGCCAGAAGGAAATGTATGTAACAGGCGGAAGGCGGAAGCTTCGACCCCATAAAGTATGATATATATATTCCCGATCAGCGTAAACACCGACTTTTCGTCTGTATGTCTGTTTGTCTGTTGAGCTATAATTTTTGACAGCACTTGTTATCTTTTGCACGCAGATCAAGATTGCTTCAAATTTTTGCCATGCCTACTTGTGCCCCCCCAGAAAAAAACGAAAACAAAAATCGATCGCGATTTTCGGTACATGCAATAATAACTACTGTATTTATGAGTCCTGGAAATTTAGATACTATCGGACAAAAGTTTTCGAAGTTGTTTAAGCAATACTACAATCAGGACCTATTTGTTTTTATCTAACAATTTGGTATATTTAGTACTCTATGGTATATTTTGAATGTAGTCCAATGTTATTATTCCAAACATAGCTTTTGGTATATTTTAGTATTTTTGCGGTATATTCATTCATTATAATTAAAAATAATACCTCACACCAGGTATCTCAAAGTCGAGATAATATACCAAAGATGACCTTTGGTATATTTTAGTATTTATGCGCCTTGGTATATTTTAAAAAATAATACCTCATTTCGGGTATCTCACCGTCGAGCACACTTAACTGTATGGCAGTTTTCTTCCTTGTTTTTAGTGTTGTTAGTTCACATTTTCATTCGTCTATTTTGCATCTACTGCGTTCGGTGTTGCCACCGCCACTCACAAATATACAGGCGTAAATTTAATCAGCTGATGAATGCAAATATTTGGTAAAAAGAAAAATCTGTGCGAGCAAACTTTTCATATTTGTAACAAACTGCCTGGAAAAAAAGCTGGGATTCTGATTTTACTTCTAACATTTCATAGTGGGAAAAACTAAAATTTGTGAACGTGAACGCGTTGCATGGATATCTAATTCCCTGCGCTTCTTTTGGTCTATGTTGGCATGTTTGTGTTTCATAATATACATATTTATTCAGCGGCACATTAAGCACAAATTTAACGACGCCGCTAATAGTTCCGTCCGCTCAAAATTCTCCAAATTGCAAAACTAACAACGAAAAGGAAATGAGAATTTTAATGCTGCCTCTGCTGCTTCCAGAGACTGTGTTTAGCACTTGCTGTTGGCAATCAAGCGGCGAATGGGCAAATCGGGGATACTAACGCGTAATCAGTTTACCTTATATCTATTTAGTTTTATTTCAAGATTTTGTACAATTTTAATGAACTTTTCACTAGAGTTATTCGATTGTTCTGAAAATAGGATTTCATTTTATTTGACAGGATTTATGAATTTTTATAGTTAAATAGCTCAAAATTTGTTTTGCTATTCTGTGTTGTTCAATTCATAAATTCTTCATAATATCTTGTTTATGTGTACTATAAAGTCATCAAAACTAGTTAGCCACAAAGTATATTTCAATGCAATATAAGCAAAGTAAAAATTAAAGGCGGTGAATCGAATTATTTCATTTTCGCACATCCATATTTTTCTACATTCAACTTTCAATTCCTTTTAAATTCAGTTGGACAAATCACTTGTTTTCAGAATAATTTAGATGATTTACATTTTATGTAATGAATATTAAAATAAGTTGAAAATTTATGTTTATTATTTAACAAATATTTTAATTTTACATAAATCTAAAGTGTGCCTTCTTCTTTCTCGAAGAATATAAATAGTTTATGATGTCAAAGATATCTTTTGCGTGCTTTAAATTCTTTTCTACGTTTTATTACCCCAAAGGTAGCGAGTATAAAAATGGCGAATTATCTGCATACACATAATTACTCGGAACTTTATTTGCATGCATTGAGAACAGAGATTGACCAAAGGCGTGTCTTGTAAAGGTTCACGACATTCTCTCATCAGTGATTACAGCTTGACTTCTCTTGACTTGATAGCACTTGACTTGACTCAATTTTATAGCGACGCTCGTAAATTTAACAAATTTCTATTACAAAGTACATAAAATCTCATGGCTTAGCGTGTCAAGAGCTCTAATAAAAAAAGCAGATGTCACGATCTAGTTGTTTTTTATAGCCATTATTTACACGTACTTTTATAGTAATACCGCAACTTCTGTTGCTCCCTGATTTATATGTTATTAAATGATATTAATAATATAAACAGTTTACGAGATTTAGAATCAGCTTAAAAGTTTTTAATAGTTAGCCAAAATTTGAATTGAAATAAGTAAAGTATAAGACAAATCTTGGCAAGAAGATGAGGAATATTATTATAAAATTTTGATGTCCAAAGTTATGTCTTTAAGATCGAAGTCTTTATACAGATAATTTAAGCAGCAAGCTAACGTCTTGTGCTTTCGCATTCAATTCCAAATTCAATGCACTTGAATTTTTGAATGCATTTGTTTTGTGCAAATAGCGTTTAATGCGATTAAAGTAAACGACAAAATCCCTGAGTTTTGTCTGGAAGATGGTCGGACATCCTTTTGCCATTATGTAGCCATAATCTGCAGAGAACACATTCACATTGCCCGGTCTCTGTCCCGGTTGTGATTCATAGAAATTATTTGTGAACCTTTTCAAATGATGGTCGGTTGCCAGAGAGATCTGAAAGGTGCATCAGGTCTGCACTACGTTTGATTGCAAACGTCACACAGTCAAGACAAAGAACCATAGAAAGAGAGAGAGAAAGACAGAGCCAGAGGAGGGGCAAGAAATAAAGTTTCTTGCAGCGACCGCGACGCGGCATACTTTGTTTGTTCTTCTACTTGACAGCTGCAAATCGGTTTCGCCTTTATTTCACACACCTCTGCACAGTGTCTGGTTTCCCGCACCTTCAAATTGAGTGAACAATTCACCGGGTGCAGTTTCACTTGCTGGTTAATTCTGTATTTTACACTGCCACCAACAGCAAAAAGAACAACAAAAACAAGAAGAACAACAAGAACAGTGACAACATATACAGCAATAGCTGGTGGCACGATAAAAACTGCTGCGGCAGGTTCCGGCACTTTTAATGCCTAAAAGTATGCTACGTTATTTCATGCGAACATTGTTGCGCATACCTTATACACGGGGCGATATAAAAAGGGTATCCATATACATACATACATACATACATGTATATGTATGTACATACATACATGCATACTTATGTATGTATGTAATATGTAGGTGTGCTGAATGAGGCGAAAATCGAGAAACGAGAAGCGCGAGGGGGTGTTCAATGTTCAGTGTTCATGTTTTTGCTTCTGTTTTTGCTTTTTGTTGCTATTGTTGCACTTTTTGTTGTCGCCGTGAGTTTTAATTAAAATTTACTTTGTTGTTAGCATTTATGAACTCGCAGTTCGTCGGGGAGCGCAGTTAAAGCCAAGAAGGACAACAGCACTCAAATTTGCTCGACTGTCAGACACCTCTATCAATTTTCTCGCTAAACAAATTAAAAAAAAAAAGTTAATCTTAATCATCCAAATTTTAGTTTTAATACATAAAGAAAAAACTAAAGTATATAAGAAAAATACATAGGTATTAAAACATTTTTCATTTTAAGCACTAATTATTTCGTAAACGAAAACAATAAAAAAAAATATAGTGCTGTAAACTCCCAACTGCGGCAAGTTTAATTAAACTGCCGAATTAAAAATGTAATTTACATTTTAAAATTTTTAAAAACAATATTTTTTCATTACAGAAATGAACCAAATTTGAAACGCCTTCAAATATTTAAAGAATATCAATTTTTCTATTTTTGTGTTGAAGAACAAAATTATTGTGTTACAAATTTTAGCTCTCTACAACTACAATTTCTTCTTTAATATTTAATTCCATATTTGAATTTATAATTTTGTTTTTATTGACCACAATCAACTGAATACTTGTAATATGTTTAACAAATATTTTTATTGATGTAATACAAAGTATTTAAAATAAGTTAAAATAATTTTTCATGTCGTGCGCAAAACTTAAAAATGACTAACTACTCAGAAGACGTTGTCAGATGCATATCTAACACTTTCTAATATTAAAAGGTGTCAGAACTCTTTAGAAATTGTATCAGTTTAACAGTTTATTTGCTAATTATCCTTGAGCTCTTTGGTCCTTGTTTATAATTACAGTAGATAACGTTTTTACCGAAATTCATCAAAGCCAACAAATGTAAATTTCGAAACTATTTTTTGTGTTGCGATTTAGAGTACTCTATGGAAAGCTTATGGTATGTGTGATAGCTTACCTGATATGCCATCATAGGTCCACCACTCTTCCCAGCTCACTGCATGCAGAACTGTAAAGAAAAAAAGGACGGAGGAAGTGAAAGTAAATGTAAAACGAAATGCTTTCAAATGAAAAATTTAGAGAGAGAAATGAACAAAAGACGCTGCATCATTAGTCACTTAACGCAAAAACTCTAAAGTCAAATTTGTTGCAAATCATCATTAGCTGACTTTAAATTTTAACCCTGTAAAATTTATAATGGCTGCATAATGGCCAGAAACTATTTTAAGGCAATTAAAAAATGTTTTAATGATTATTGAAATGTCTGTCAATGGCGGGATAAACTAATCACAATTGTAATTAAAGACTAGCAAAATAAACCACAATCTAATATTAAATATTAGCATCGAAAGTTATTCTAATTTCTGTGGTAGAAGTGTAAATGTGTTAACTAATTATTACATTGCATAAGCAGAAAATATTATTAAATATTGAAACTGGAGACTCTGAAAATATTTTAATGGATAATGCGTTAAATCAGCTAGAAATCGATGGAACATAAATGCCAGAGACATCTCAACAATTGAAGCTCGCAGAGGAATCTGTTCAAGTTGTAATGCAGTGCGAAATTGTCACGAATGGAAGTGGTGCCAATTTTGCACTCGAAGCAAAAATAAGATTAAGCGCTTGGCCCAAGGCGTATTCATGGAATTCGTCAGAAAGAGAGAGAGAGAGAAAGAGCGAGAAATGCCTGCAAAGTGGGAGTCGGTAATGAAATAAATTATAAATATGAATGAATGCCAAAACATGCAATTTCAACTTGAGAAATAATCAAGAAATTTAAAATTTGCGATATACAAGAGTTTGGTTAATACTGCATTAGAAAAGCCTTTTGAGTAAAGGCTGAAATGATGATTAGCAACTTCTCAGCCATGCTTATCCATCGGTGCAACGCGAATAGAAAACAACCCATAGAAGCAATACGTTTAAGTTCAAATCATTCTTTTTTTTCCTTTCTTTTACTTTTTGCTCTTTGTAAAGTGTTTTGCGGCAAAATGTAAAGACAACCCTTAAGTATTTCTTTTATTCTAAGGTATGGTCCTTCCTTTTTGTGCTTTCCATTCCATTTTGATGCACACACACCCGCACACACAGAGAGCGTACACTTAAATGCTGAAATGATTTTTGCTTACTGCTTTTATAATTTTTTTCTTAAGTTCTTTTTTTTTGTGTTCTTGTGCCGACTGCGCTATACTTCCGTCACTTGTTAACTTTAACATTCATCGACAGTTTTTGACTTTGGCGTTGTCGCTGGCACTGCTAAAATCACCGCCTCAGTTGCCCGAGGTCTCCAAAGCACTTTGTTATTTTGGTAACCGACAAAAAGTGGGTCAAAACCAGCGCCTTTGGCTTCCAGCAAGCCCTTGCTGCCTGGTATTCAAATCAAAGTCAAGAAATGTCGAGTCATTAAAAAGCTCTGCTCATTTCGTAAGTTCAACGTTGCACAAAGTGCAATGCTAAGTGCAATGCAGTCCTTCTTATTTGATTCAGCAAAAAATACGGAATTTAACACTAATTTATACTACCTCGCACTTTTACTGGGGCAACGAATGAATTTTTTTCTAGCAAATACAATGCGAATGAAAGAATCAAAAGATATACTCTATTTATTACGTATACTTTATGTACTATATGCACTACGTATACTTCTTAGAAATATGAACAATATACCAAATATATCACAAATAATACGTATACTTCATAAACTTTATTAATTACGTATACTTCATATCCTGCTTTGGTATAATACGTATGCTTCATATGTAAAATATACTACATATGTATGTATATCACGTATACTTCATATTCCGAATGTATTATGTATTCTTCATATACATCAATTACTGCGTATACGTAATATACTAATTACACTGCAAATAATACATATATCCAAACTTCATATACAAAATATACTAAATATAATACGTATACTTCATATACCAAATGTTCCACACATAATACGTATACTTCACACGTTTCATATATGTGTTACGTATACTTCATAAAACCCACTTACTGCGTATACGTAGTATACTAATTACACTGCAAATAGTACGTATACTCAATAGGGTTTATTTATTTCGTATACTTCATAATGTGAGTTTACTTCATATTCAAAATATAGTTCATATGTATAATACGTATATCTCATATACGAAATGTTCACACATAATACATATACTTCATATGTTTTATATATGTGTTACGTATACTTCAGGTACACTAATATACGTAATAAACTAAATACACTACAAATAATACGTATACTTCAAATGTCACATTAATTACGTATACTTCATATTCCGCTACTAAATTTATATTTATAGTACGTTTACTTTACGTGTTCCATATATTACGTGCACTTCACATTTCACATATACTACGTATACTTTATAAGCAACAAGCAATGCGTATATTTCAGAAACTAAATATAGTAATTGCATGAAATTTCTATAATATGTATGTGAATTTTATGTGTGTTTGATACAACGTATACATAATATAAATTAGCCCCGGCTTAGTACGCGGTTTTTAACACGAATTCGGTCTAACACAATTTGAAATTTGGGTTTTACACAATTTTAAAAAATCTTCTTATTAATTTTAATTAAGTCGTGAGTATTTTGGTGTAGTTATGCTTCCATATATTGCTCTGAGTATCAATTAACTTCAGCAGATGCTTTAAGTATAAAGCATTTTGAGGGGTTTGACTTTGATTTTTCATACTTTATACATGTTAGAATTTAAAAATCTAATTCCACATAAGAAAATAAATATAAGGTAATCGTATAAACTATACATATTTTACAAATTTGTATTTCTTTGCTAATTATTTCATTCTCGTACAAATACTTCTTAGGAGAGCGCATGGGCAAGTCTGCTATTAATATTAGACAACCCCACCTCTGAATATATGTTTTCACTAAAAGTAAATGTGCGATTGCTATGGCAATACCTTTAGTGATGATTTCTCTTTCAGCAAAATGTCTTTATATACAAAATGGTCACTTCCATTTTAATTACAAATAAGATAATATTAAACAAAAAGGGAGCCATATTTAATATTCTCCAAATTGTAATTAAAATGATCAGAATCTAAGTATGAAATTTATTGACTACTAAGTCAAAATTAATGAATATTAAACTATTAACTTTTATATTTGATTCGCACCTTCAACTTAAGAGTGTGTGTAAGTATATAAAGGAACGCATTGGGTATGTCACTATATACAGCAAGCATATAAGAAAGGTATTACGACGCTCTGTGGGCCAGCAGAAGGACAGTAGAAGGGAAGAGTAAAAATTTGCATATTCCGCCAAAGTAAACTGCGAGCCGTGCTATAAAAACTTGAGCTGGTTTAGTTAGTGATAGTGATAGATATAATCAAATTGGGTAAACATAAACAAAATATTATATTACCCACACAAAAAGGCGTTGGTGACATGACGTGTATTCTTATCCACGACAGAAAAAACAATCAGCTAAAATGGCAAAAGGCTAAACTTACGACAGCGTGTCTAGAATGCGCACGTC
Organism: Drosophila sulfurigaster albostrigata; assembly: GCF_023558435.1. Lineage (NCBI taxonomy): Eukaryota > Metazoa > Arthropoda > Insecta > Diptera > Drosophilidae > Drosophila > Drosophila sulfurigaster. The sequence continues at coordinate 13,438,711 of NC_084885.1, read as the reverse complement.
AATGCTTTTCATCTTGTTCTTGTTGTTGTGTGTTGTGTGTTGTATGTTGTCTGTTCAAGTTGTTGTTGTTATTGTTGGTGTTGCTGTTGTAGTCGTAGTTGTGGCAGACAAGGGCGCGTCAGGGCGTTCAGACTAAGAGCAGAACACACGAAGCGAACACTGGATGCGACTTCGCTATGTTTACGTGTTTTTAAATGCGATGACGACGTCGATAGTAGAATACCAAATAAGAGGACCAGAAAAATAACACTTTTACACGAAAATGATCGACTTCGAGATACTCTATGCAAGTTTATCTTTTTTTTTAACGTTTGATATAATCAAATTAACACTATCGTATTTCTAAACCATTCGCTGCAAATATCTTCGGCTTGCTCTATGCAAATTGCTTATCGAAGATAGACTTAGAATTATTTTCAAAATTGATTGTCTATCGAATCGAATGTTCCTTTAGTTAAAAAGTCTTCACTGCGTTGAGCATTAATAACAAAGAAAGTATGATTTGTATCAGCTAGTATATCGAATGGAACTTTTTCTGTGCTCAATGCTTTCTTTACAGTATATGAAAGAGGACATGCAGAAAAACTCACACAACTTATTATAATGATGAGTAAGTTTTAATACTATAATATATAAAGTTACAAGACAATAATAAAAATAAAAAAGTTACAAGTTAATCAATGATTTTTGTGATCTACAAAATATTAAAATAATTTTAAATACTATTATTTTCTACAATATTATATTATTATTAATTTATTAAAATAAAGAGAACAATTTCTTATTATAGGCTATTTTTAAAGCAATACATTAAAAACTCAAATCAATTTTAGACTTTAACTTTATAAAACAATCAAGGAAGAAAGAAACCATTCGTAATACAAATTGTATACAATAACGACTGATTTGGAAATCTTTAAGACCAAAACCGTATTTTCTATAGCAACTACTGTTGTCATGTTGTTCGTCAATATTGAAGTATAGTACCCTATTTCATAAATGATTATTTCTACCTTCCCTACTTTGGATAGTGTAAATTGTATTTTAAAATCGAGCATTTTGCGGTGAACTCTTATCATAGCATGTGGAAGTAACGCTCCATATTACACATCGGTCAACAATACATTTTGCCATTCGTTTATCCAGTAATAAACTGAGTAATAGTTTTCATAACGCGAGTTTACCTTCAATCTGGATCGGAGGCTACAATATGCAAATTAACGAGGGGTATCCAGGGATGTCGACTATTTAACACTCATACACACACACATACACACCAACGCGCGCGCCTCAACAAATACAAATACACTCACACAGCCATACGCGCGAAGTGAGTGTGTCATGCCTTAAAACACAAACAAGTGAAAGCTTTCAATCATGTCGCTTGGTTACCAGGCAAGCTCTTTTTACCCTCCCCTCCGCACCCATCAGGCTGGCAATTGTAATTCCCTTCGTCGTTCTGACTTGGTTTTTAACTTTTTCATTTTTTTTTCCTTTTTTTGCTTTTTTTATTGTAGTTGTTGTTCTTGTTGGTGCTACTCTTTTTCAAGTGACCAGCAGCCATTTTCTCGCTCCAGGACGTTGCCACACCTTGTTCTTTGATTTTATTCAGTTTCGGTTTCGTGTGGCTGCATACCGGGGCCACGCCTTTGTTTAGCTACTCGTACTACCAAAACCAAACCAAACCAAACCAACCTTCCTACCTACCAATTGTCCACCAAGCTATTCGACCCTCAACTACCTTACCTTACTTTACAGTACCGTACCTTAAATGACCGCGTTCAATTCACAGTCACAGTTACAGCTCAGACAAGAGAGAGAGAGAGAGACAGAGAGTTAAGAGTCACAGTATCAGCTGTGTTGCTGTGTGGCTGTCTGAGCCATGACTAGCTAATGGTAAATGTCATTTCAATTACGCTCAAAGAGCTAAAATTTTATACGGCACGTCGCAGTTTTTCCTTTTTGTTTTCACTTTTCAATTTCCATTTGCACAACAATAACGAAAATCACGCAAGCAGACGACAGTAATTGAAACAACCACAACAACAAAACTAGGCTCCACTACTCGTACTATTATTGATAATCAAGAATATATAAATTTTATGAGCATTTCAAAGTTGACACTAGACACATTACAATGCACATCCAAATAAAATTTTAACTACAGAACAAAACTCTTAAATTTCTTTTAATTAGTCGCTGCAATCGATTCACTTTGCTCACTCTATACGACTTTTAATCAACTTGTCTTCAATTTAGTAATTAAAACTTATATTTTACTAAACCAAATTCATTTCATATAACTTTCATATTGGGTTTTACTAGATTTTCAACAATTCTTGCAACAAATGTTGGATCTAGTTGATCAATTTCAATTTTTCCATATAATTTTTTTATCTTATAATTATTTTATTCATTTAATTTATAATTTAGAATATTCCATATTCATTTTGTTTATTTATTTTTGTATTTGATTGATTTTTCGGATCTTCATTAAAAATTATTATTTCTATTATCAGTTAATTTATTTAGCTATTTAATTTACGAAATAAAAATATATTAAATCGTACAATTTTTATTAAATTTTGTAATATTTTAGATTATGCAAAGATGAAAGTTAAAAAATTTAATTTACTTTTAGTTTTAAAATTAAATAAATAATAAAGTTCAAATATTAAATTTGCTTTTAATTACAATTAATATCAAATTGAAGGCGTGAAATTCAACATTGAATACTGGCTTCAAATATATTATATTTTACAAGCATACTGAAGCGCAACTTGTCACATGAATATTTTACTAAAAAAATAGTTTGCAACGTCGAGCAAGCTTACAAAAATGCAGAAAACGTCGACGATGCTCGCAATACTGCGAAATCGAGATGTAACGATGAATAAAAAACAACAGAAGTGCAAACATTGAAGTTGAGCGTCAATCAAGTAGAAGAGAACAATTGTCAAAATGCAAATCGGAATCAGCAGAGCAAAAACTTTTGACTGCTTAAAATCATCGATATATTGTTCTTTTAATATTTATTTCGATTTATTCGAATTTCACTTATTTTCGATTTTCTCTTAAAAATAGTACAAACGATAAAGTTAAAATATTTGAAGCTATTTACAATCTAAGATTTTATATATTTCAATATTTATTTCGATTGACGTAATTTCAACCAAAGAGCCAAACTGTAGATAGTATAAAATTTCGCTTAGTTGTACTATAAGCAAAAGAAGATTTAAAATACCCACAACAATTCTTGTCAAAATATCGATAGGTGTACAATAGATCCATACTGTAAGGGATATCGATAATGTGAAGAGGGAAGAAAAGCGTAGAAACCACAAAAGAGAAGAGATGAGCATTAATCAATAAATGGTAGAATTGAATCGAAAAATATTTTCTGTTAATAATTATAAGTTTAACATAAAATAATCGGTTCTTCGATTTTAAAATATATTATATTCTATTCAATGTTGGGAAGGTTGAAAATATGAAATAATCATTTACTAAATAAATTAATGTTCTTTAATTTTGATCTACAACGCGGAGTTGGTTTTTTCGACAGTTTCACTCGAAATTAAACCTGGCATTCTGATAATACATTTAACATTTTTAGTTATACTAGATATTATATTCTCTGAGAAGACGTTTAAAGTTAGAAGCGAATCTGGGATCGACTAATTTGTTTCTACATTAAGTTATTACAAAGATGCTTGCTTAACAGCTCTAGACAGTTTGCTAGATTTGAGCAAAACCAAGAGCAATGAAGCTTATTTCTCTGTGGTTGAGGCACAAACACTTCTCACGCATGTGTTTGCATGTTGAAGGTATGTTCATTGTGGGAGCACTTAATGTTAGATGCTGGGACACATTTGACAATTGCCTGAGTCAGAAAATGAGAAGAGAGAGAGAGAGAGAGAGAGAGTCACATCGCTATTCATTTGCTATCACACTAGAATGTCCAACACCAACATCAACTACTTGGTGTGCTGCTTGATGTGATTGTTGCACTCACTGTGTTGCAGCTGTGTGTTGATGTCAAATGACCAACATCACAAACAGTGAAAAGTTAAGCGAGCACATTTTGGGGGATGGCATTGCTTTATATTTTTCCCTCCTTTTGGGGATAGCTTAGAGATTTAGTTACGTTACCTACGGGTCTGTCTGCCAGTTCGTCTGCGGTCGGTTGTTGCCACTGTTGTTGTTGCTGCCAAGCCAAGAGACTGGTTGACTGGTTGACCGGCTGATCGCTTGGCCGCAACAACAAGAGCCACTACACAGCTCAGCTCAGCACAGCACAGCAGGAAAAATGCCAACAATGGCTTTACAGTTTGCTGCAGTTGGAAGGCACTCTGCAGTTGTGCAGTTGTGCAGTTGGTGGCCATTTGACAGTGGCTGCGCTGTCCACGGCATGGATAACAACATCAAGTGATGGGGCAGTTAATTAGTCTAAGTGGAAATAGTGCACAAACCTTAAGTATTATTACCTTCTCCGCTGCTGTCGCCATTGCGATTGCCATTGCTATTGCGATTGCTATTGCTATGGTTACTTTCGCTTTCTTTAGAAATGCTCTTTGCCATTTTGCTGGCGCATTGACCATGTTGAAGTTGTGAATTAGCACAGCCACATATATTTACCATAAACATATATAGTATATATATTTTCAGTTACAAAATTGTACAATGCATCGCAACATTTATTACGAAAACTTAATAAGGCATCATTAGGGTCAACAAGTTGCTGGATTTTTCATTTCGAATTCATTTAAATAGAAATAGCTTCTTAATTGAAATTTAATTGAAATAGTGCTTTGAATTTTGTGTGCGGAATTTCGCAGCGATTTATAAATGGAAGAAAACATGCAAAATGCATTTGCAAAATAATGGGCCGTACTCAATAAATTCAAAGGAGGCTCTTGAATTTCACTACCATCCAATAAAATGAGGGCAAACGTGTGCACACATTGTCGTTGAGCACAATAATGGCGCAACAGCCCAGAACATTCAAAGGTTTACGCGTCGAGTATCGAGTATCGGTATCAACACACACACACACATACACACATGAATACATATATATTTATATATATATTATATATATAAAAACCCGCAAATACGAAAGCGAGTATGTGCGTGTGTGTGTGTTTGAAGCTTTGATAAATGAGCTTTCACCATTTATTTTCATTTTGTTTCATTGACAAATAAGAAATCGATGCTAGTTGATTTTTTTTAAATATGACCGTAAATTATGGGTATTAAATCTAAAATCATAAATATGTGTTTAAAAGCGCGCCATTCGCATGACAAATTAATGACTTCAATTTATGACATAATGTAAATGTTCATTTAAGTTAGATGAACATTTTATTTTAAGTATCATTTGTCGTCATAAAAAAAAATTAAAATATAATAAAATAAATAACATTTACAAGGAATACATAAAGAGAAGGGTCTGCGAAGCAAACTGGATTTATGTTTTAACTAATAGCCAAGAAGTAAATACTTTTGTGGGCAAAAAGTAGGGAGTAAAGTTAAATTTAAACATCGTTGGCTTAGCATTTCGGATTAGTTCTTATTTTCATAAGTTGGCAAGACTGTTAATGACAACTGAGCGAAATTGGATGACAACATTATTATCAGTAATATATTTCTGCTTGTCTTACCAAACGACCAAGAACTCAATTTTTGCAATATGGGATTTAATTGAACAGAGAAGTGCCACCAAATTATGTTTGCGGATTGATATTTCGGTTTGCCAAAGCGCTGAGGATGTTGCGGAAAGCCTTTGGTGATTCTACTATTTCGAAGAAAGATGTTTATTAGTCGTACAAAGACTTTAAAGATTAAATACTTTCCTTAAATGTCAAACTTATAGCCAAATAATATATTCGCTTATGAAACTTAGCAAGGTTTTAGACTTTAAATAAATCTAAAATCCCTGTCATGAATATATTTTAAAGACTATAAATTTGTTTTTAATAAAAATCAATCTGTTAGCACTTTAAGCTGCATTTATGTTATTTTCACACACGTGTCAATATTAACAACAACAAAAAAGGAAAAATAAAATAAAAACAAATATTTGCAAATAATTTGCGTGCGCAAATCTGACGATACACTCGAAAAAGTCAAACAAATTTCAAACTAAGGTCGCATTGCTATTAAAATTGAGCAACCAAGCATATCTGACCAACCAGGTTGCCGATGACTGAACTGAACTGCACCAAACAAAACCGAACCGAACTGAACTGAACTGTGGACCTAGACTGGTTTATAGTTGGGTGGTAGACATGAGCTGAGCTGAGCATTTGGCCAGTTGCATCGGCACGTTTAGCCAGAGTTAAGGCAGAATAAGAAAATACTATAATCAAACACTTTAGCAAAGCTTTTGGCCAGCTAATGTCGTTTCTTCAAGTCTACACATGTTTTGCATGCGAAACTTACTGTTTGCCAAGTTTAAATAAAGTCAACTTCTGCCATCGAAGGGTATGCTAGATTCTTTAATACCCTAAAATAGCAACACATATAGTTTGAGAGGTATGAAATACTTCACACTTGTTTTTCAAAGGGTACAAAGAAAAAAAAACATGCTGCACGTTGTTTCGACTTGTTCGTGTCGGAAGTTGAGTATTTTCTTCCAGCCATTTTCTTTTACACAACTTATTACACACTCTGTAAAAATGTAACCATTTACTTAATCAAGCAAACAGATTTTAAGCAGCCAAGACATTCAACAATAATTTATTAATTGCAGCTCAAATGATATTATTACAATTTGTTTTTCGTTTTGGGGACGCACGTCCAAAGCAAGTCGAAAACAAGAACTGCAACATCGTAACAAAGTCAATGTGCACAGTCAAAAGTTGCACAGTTTTAATTTAGCATCCAGCAGCATTCTAAGGTAAAGATATTGCGACTGTTGAAAAGCCGCAAAACTTGTCCAAACCAAAAAGGAAAATCCTTTTTTTTTGTTCTTTTTTTTTGGTAACTGTTGCACGTCCTGAAGACACGAGTTGAGGAGCAGTTAAATGCAAAAAGTAAGATAGCATCAAGATGGCCTGTTGGCTGCTTCGTTGTTGTAACTCAAAAATGAAATTTACTTCATTGGATTTGTTTTGCTTTTATGAAAATTGGTAGCAAGCAAAGAAGAAGACAAAAACGTATTTTAAAGATATACGAGTACATGTTGAAATTATGTGTTTTGCATAAATTTAAAATTAATTAGTAGCTTACTAAAAAGTTTGGAAAAATATTTTTCAAAATATACAAAGCTCTTTCTTTTAATTATAAATAAAATTGAAGTGATTAAAACGATCAAAAATGTGTTTTACAACTCTTTCCTGTTTAAAAAGTATTAAAGGTATCTAGATTTTTTTTATTAAAAAAATCATTTGACATTCTACCTTAATTTAAAACTTCTTTTTGATTTAAGATTAGACTAGGTCACATTTGAGAATTATTTATACAAATTCTAAATGCTAAAAATCCAAAAATTTTTACTTTTTGAATAAAATAATCCTTTAGATTTGAGCATAGGCGCATTTCAAAACTTTATTGACAGAATATTTTCTGCTCAAATTTTTAAATTGAAGTGATTTAGCAAATTGTATGGCATTTTCCTTTTCGAATAAAAAATTGCTGTTTATTTGAGATTTCTCCTGTTTATAATCTGACCAAAACAAATTAGCGCTTTAAAATAATCCATGATCCTTATACTTATAGAAATACATGGAAAAAGCAGTTGTATTTTTTCTGCCGCTGACGTTGATCAAGAAAACTTTATGAGGTTTTGGCGGCAACTCCTTTCGCTTGTTCCAGACACACACACACATTCTCACACACACATTTCGACTAAGTTATTACACCCATGTATCCTTTGGGTACCGGAAATAAATAAGGTGGGAAGGTTTTTGCGCCCCGATAATGTGTCGGTGGCCATGTTAGAAGGCAAAGAAGACGTGAGACAACACAAATTTATGCCGCACCCTCAAAATTAAATTATACGAGCAAGTTTTAACACAAGTTACACTATGTACTCTGCCATATATACTGTGTCTGTGTTCTTTTCTGCGGCAATATTTCGCCTCTTAAAAGCAAACGAATTTGATAGCCAAAGGTGTATAAAACATAAAAACTGATGTATGAAATGAATATTACGCAAAACTCTCGCAATCAAATTAAATGCAATATATTTAATGTTTCTTGTAAATTTGTCAAAAAAAAAAATGTGGCTTATATTCGTATTCAAGGAGTTACAAATTCATAAATGTGGTTTGCTTTCGTTAGAAATTCTTTGTGTTAAACAAAGCAAATATGCTAACGAATTACATTTTGAAAACTAATCTACTTTCAACAAGTAAGAAAGCTACTATCAAATTTGCTCTACTCTCTACCCATTTCAATACAAGCGAAACCGTTTGAAGCTTACGATAATTCTAAACCGATACATCGAATGCTATATTTAGTATATGGGTATACTAGTACTTTCAAAATATACCGAAAAACACAAAACATAGCAGATTGTCAACAAAAGCAGCTATTTCATAATTTTGTCTTATGATTATAAGTAATCCTGTCTCTAGCTTCAAAATTACACTTGCTATTCTATTAAAATGAATGGTTATCTATGTATATGTTAAGTTCAGACCTTTATAGTATATAAAAAAAATATCAAGCATACAGTTGCCACTTATAGACTGTCGGCATATGCTTCAAAAATCATATTTGACAGTTTTCTTGTGATTTAATGCTGTGCACGATTAGGTGTGGGATGTGAAATGAAATTGAGCGAATAAATAATACAATTTGACTTGGTTTAGTTATATTTAGCTGGAGAAAATGGACACTGAATATTGGCCAATTACCCCGGCAGGGAGCCGAGCCCATACACTTAATGTCCGACAAATTGAACAATGGCAACACCATGCCGACCAGACCGAAGACCCACCTATCCACCTATCCACCTACACTCACCAATACTCATACCCATACCCATCATTGAGTCGCGACCCACACTCATGACTACTGCAATGGACAAGGTCAAATGTGGCAATGGAATGTGGGCGTTGCCCGCCATCGTGGTCACTGTTGCAGTGAGTGTAAATTGTTGTGTTTGTGTGTGCGTGTGTGTGTGTGTGTGAGTGTGCGTGTGTGTGTGTGTGTGTGTTGTCAGGTTAATCACTCGTTTTGTTGCCAATTACTGATATAACCCCAAAATAAGGGCGAGGACAATAAGCTGGCAGCAAACAGTTGAAGCTCTGCTCGACTCCGGGTCAAATGTGAGTCGTTGCGTCGCGTCGCGTCGAGTCGAGTCGGTTGGTTGGACAAGAGCCGAGCCAAGAGGTAAGAGCCAAGAGGTAAGAGCCAAGAGGCAAGAGGCAAGAGCAAGAGCCAAGCAGCCGTCAGCCAACCGAAAAAAGTCAAAGCCACTTGGCTTTTGTTGCTGTTTTGTTGCCTTGCTGCGAATATCAATGAGTCCATTATGTATGAACGGCAATGTCTATAGCCGCCTGACATGACAGCAGCCACTCAATGCAAGCACGGCACAGCACAGCACAGTACAGGAGAAGCAAGCGAGCTCGGGATATAAGGCGCCGAGGTATAAGGCGACAGAATTGAAGTGATGACAGTTGACAGCGTTTGGCATTTTGGCACCCAAGCAACAACAACAACAACAACTGCGACATCAGCAACACCAACTAAAGGCATCTGACGGGGAGGGAGAAGAGAACAGGTCACTGACTGCGAACCAGAGCGAAGGCGATAGAGATGCGAATGGTATTGGTGATGGGAGCTGGGAGTTGCGAGATGGTGATGCTGATGGTTAAGGAGGGGAGATGGAGACGTCTGACAATAAAAGCATCAATTTGCCGTCACCTGTGTGGCACATTCAGCAAGTGATGCAAGGAAATGGATTCTGGAGCCCATGACCATAAAATTTTAGTAGCACACACAGTTTTGGATTTTGTCTATACGCCACAAACAGTGGAGCTTCGCTATATCAAATGTACAAATGTTTTCAAGTATATATGTATATATATAGTTTATACAAATGCAAATTTAAAAAAAAAAAAACTTATATTTTTTAAGTTTTTTGTTGATTATCTTATGAAATAATCTAATTATTATCGCAAGATATATGAAAGAATTTTATTAGAATTGTTTTCCCTTGTTGTTGAGTCACAAAACTATATAAAATTCAAAATATTATTGTAAATATTATAAAGTTTATTTCTTATTCATAATTTATTTATACTTTAATGTAATGATATTATATTTAGAGTTTTTCTAATGCAGAATTCGTAGTGTTGAAAGTGTTGCTAATTTTAAATGCATTGAGCTTTATTTTGTTATTTTCTTCCTCATGGTTTTGTATAGCCGAAAATATTTAAAATCCAATGCAAAAGTCGAAAGTCACCACTTTTTTGTTGTTGTTTATTATTTAGTGAAATATAGTATTTTAAGCGAAAAATACTATACTTTCTCTTATTCCCTTTGAAGCTTAAAATTCAAAAAATGATTAAACAAAAATTAAATACATTAAGAAGTTGAAATACACTTTTAATCTGACGATAAATGAAATTTACAACATTAGTAAACAATTTTAGTAGTTCAAATTAATTTTGTGGTTGATTTCACGCATTCGCTCCACTGTGGCCTTTGCTGCTTGCACACATTCCCAACCACTATGACTTCTTGAGCCATTTTGGGTGCTGCCTCACCTTTTGACGTTCACATTTCGTTATGATTATTGACGTTCGTGTTATTGTTGTCGCTCCTCTGTTGCTGTTGTCGCTGTCGCTGTTGTTGTCGCTGTTGCTGTCGTTGTCGTTGTTGTTGTTGTTATTGTTGTTGGGTGCGTCTGAAGTGCTTATTGCTGTATTGTGAGCTAAAAAATGTGGTGCCCGCTTTTAGGGACGACCATTACTCGTAACAGAGAAAACACACAACAGGTGTTGCTATTGGTTTTCATGTTCGACCTCCCTCATTCCTTTACACTGGGCACTTTGTGTGTGCGTGTGTGTGTGCGTTGCTCGTTGATATAGCCCATCGTTATCGATGGCGAATCGGTGGCGTATGCGTAATATCATCAATGCTTAATTAAGCGTAAAATGCTGCCACACTTAGAAAGCAAATTTCGGCACGCCCACTGCTTGCCACAAATGATCTGTAAGTAATGCTTTGCACTCGCCAAACACAAGCACATATACATATACATATGTCTGATAGCTGGATAGTGATATTCGACTAAAATTAGTGCAAAACTCTTGAAATATGACTCGCATTTGAATCTGAACTTTAAATATGGTTTACATCTCTATATGTGTTTGTTTGTTCGTATGTCGTTAGCGTAACTAAGTGGAGAACGTAGCGATAAAGGGCACCGCGCGTAAAATATGAGTTGAAAATAAAATATTATGACCGACCAGTGCCATTTATTAGCAAAGTTTCCAAATGGCAAAATGCATTGCGCAGAGCACAAAAACAAAAAAAAAGGCAAGTCACAGTATAACCATTACGCTCGCATTCCCCTTCCCCCTCCCCAGCATTACTCTTCCACCCCGTCGTCATCATGAAGCCGCCGCCGCCTCTTTCATTCATCTGCCAGTTGACCGACGTTTTGGCCATTATTTTCCAGTGTGGAGCCAACAATTGAGCCAGCTTAGAACTGAATTGAACTCAACTGCCAATTGCAGCTGGCATTCAATAAAATGTAAGCGTCAAACGCCTGGCCAATTATTTGTGACCACATTGGAGCACTGTTCCCCTCCACTCCTCTCCCAAAATAAAAAAAGAAAAGGTCCAAATAAGATAAACTTGGACCAGGCAATGACGACGCCCCCTCCTCACTCCTCTCTCCTCGGTCCTCGGTCCTCCGCTCCCTCGGCAAGTCTTTGTTTGTGCTATCTTTTGTTTTCCGTTAGTGCTGGAAGCATTGTGCAAATGAAAACTGCACTTCCTGATTTGAGCGGCTAATTTTCATTGTGCCAGTGAACCCAAAAATACAAAAAACAACTAATGACGCTGCGCTTCTGTAATATACCCTATAACTAGCTCTAAGCCTAGCGTTTAATGTGCTACGAGACAACTTCGGTATCGAATTTTCTAATCAATTTTAACCGATAATTGAACTTAAAATGGAGAAAAATGTATGCAGCTTAAAATATTTCAATTTAAATTCTAAATTAATAAGTATGGTCTGCATAATTACAGTTTTTGAAAATAATGTTTTAATATTTCAATTGCAATCAGTGCGGAAATTAAGCTGTTACAATCTAATATTCGTATTTCGATTCAAAATTTACAAAATTCACTCAATTTTAATTTTAATTATAACTAAATGAAGATAACAGGTTATAACTATGTTTTCTAATGTTTCAATATATTTATTTAATCAAAAAATTGTTGGCTTTTGTAGTATTTTAATAGAAAGAATAATAATTCAATATTTTGAATATAATATTTCAGTATTGCAATATTTCAAACGGTTTAAAAATTAAGCCGTAGCAATCTGCCCCTAAAAAAAATCTATGTTTATTTATGTTTTCTAATTTTTCAATATATTCCATTGCTTAGAGAATTTTTGATAACTACGAACTAATCACGGACATAACAGCATTTTAATAGAACAAATTAATAAAAACAACGCTGTAAAAATTAACTCATCAAAAATCAACGATATTTTAAGTTTTCAAATTTCACAATATATTTAATTAATTAAAGAATACTTATATTAAAGCTAAAAACATACCAATGAAAATGTTGCAAAGAATAAACAAAAAATGAAGCTGTCAAAAACTCCTATTAAAATCAATTTTTTGCTTAAAAATGTACTTAACAAAAAAACACAATATTAAATTAAAATTTTAATTAAATAAATACAAAAGAGCTAACTAGGTTGTCCTCTTATTTAGAGAATGTTTGTATTACAACGACTTCAAGCTAGGCAAACAGGGTAACAAAAATTTTGCTGTAACAATCTCTAATTAAAGTTGCATTTTCGGTTAAAAATTTACTCAACAATATACATAAAACTGACGTATTTCGCTCGACAATGTTGCGCTTTTATTTTAATTTTATTAAATTTCTTGTGCAAATAAATAAATATTAATATTTACAAATGCACTTTGACTTTTTATTCACCTTTGCCATACCTGATATACCCCTCATATTCTGTCGCGACGATAGCGAAATATTTCTACGGCCGTTTTTAATTAGCGCGCGAGTCGAGCAACTTAAGCGTTGTTGGTTTTGTATACACTGCTCCCATTGAGACTGGGCAAAGGAGCATATAAGGCTTGTGTTAAGCTTTGCGACAAGCACTAACAGACTAATATTGATTATAATAAATAAATAGCATACCAAAATTGATTTCGCTTGGTGAACTATAAGAAAATTAATAGACCGAAAAAGTTACTTAAATATTGAAAGATCTGCTATGAAATTAAATTATTTAAAAAAAAAGAGCAATCAGTTGTTATCTTAAACTATGTAATAATATTGTTGTATAAAATAATACTCTCCAAACACTTTTCATGATATTTGTAAGAGTATCTAAGAGTCAGTTGATGAAGTACTTATCGGCTTGTTTGTCAATGCTCAGCGCAAATTAAAGGCAAATGGCCAATGATGACGATGACGACGATGATGATAATGACGGCGATGATGATGACCTGCAGGCCAAGCAACAAAGTCAAGAGTGGAAGTAACAAGTACAACAACAACAAGCACTTTCGGTCACAATAAAACCAAAAACTCAACTAAGCGTGTGTTCAAAAATAAAAACAGTTCAAAACAAGTAAGAAAGCTACAGTCGAGTGTACTCGACTGTGAGATACCCGCTACCCATTTTGAATAAAAGCAATATATTTTGCGTTATATTTCTCAAAATATACCAAATATACTACAAAAATACTAAAAATATACCAAATGGTATATGTGGTATATCGATATAGTGCCGCATTCAAAATATACCATAGACGGCACAATATACCAGATTGTCAGACAAACTAACTAAGAGCCCTAGTAGGTAGGAGTTTTTGCCCATACAAAAGTATTTCTTTAATAACATCGAGAATTTTTATCTGATCGCTACAAAATGTTCAGGAATCATAACTACTATAGTATTTATTGTATATACCAAAATTCGTAACTCTAGCTTTAAAATTACGCTTGTTATTCGATTTTTTTTGATTTGCGTGGGCGGAAGGGGGCGTGGCAAAAATTTGAAACAAACTTGATCTGCGTGCAAACATAACAAATGTTGTCGAAAAAAAAAATTATAGCTCTATCTCTTATAGTCTCTGAGATCTAGGTGTTCATACGGACGGACGGACAGACGGACAGACACACAGACACACAGACGGACAGACGGACATGGTTAGATCGACTCGACTGTTGACGCTGATCAAGAATATATATACTTTATAGGGTCGGAGATGCCTCCTTCTACCTGTTACATACATTTCCTGCCGGCACAAAGTTATAATACCCTTCTACCCTATGGGTAGCGGGTATAAATATATTACTGAATGCGAAGGCACATAGTAGTTCAGTTATAAATAGTATTTTTTATACAATATTTCCGTTAAATAGTATTTTGTATATACTATATTTAGATATAAACTAACATATATGTATGCGTGACTTTAAGGACGGGATGGAAGATTTTGGGGCAGCTTGATTTGCTCACATGACTGCAAAATTTTAGGCGCCCAGCTCAGTTTCTCCAGCTTCTGTTTTAGCTCAGCTTCTACTGCGGCTGCTGCATTTGGAGAGATTCGGCTGCTGGAGTTTGCACTCGCACCTGCTGTTGGGCAGCTCTCGACACTTTCGACTGATTTATCGTCCATAAAATTTATGTTTAGTTTAATCGAAAGGCGCACTTTAAGTGGGCCACAAACAAGGCAAGGGCGAGGCAATGCTTATCAGCAAGAATAAAGGGTCTCTCACTAGGACCTACGAGACGAAAGACAGACCAAGAGAAGCAGAAAGAGAAAAAGAGAGAGAGACAGAGAAGTCACTATCCTCAAGAGGCGCCTTGGCGCCAAGTTAACTTTTTCCAGAGCCAATGTAGAATTAAAGATGCAGAATTGTGCAGAGGGCGTGGAGTGATGAGTGTGCCCTACAACTGCACAACTACTTATATATATATATATATATATATATATATATATATACACATATAGCTTGCACCTTGCCGACCTCGTCGTTGTTGCTTGCTTTATATCCAGGCGCTTCTACGAGACGGCAAATCGTACATCCAGACAGAGACGCAACTATTGCACAATTTTTGACGTGAATTTATTGCAGTTTTTATACCCTCTGCACATTCAAAATGAGCACAGAAAAAAAAACATAGAAGTAGAAATGAAGGCATTATAGCTTTGTGCAAAGGTATATGAGCGGAATAAGCAGGCATCTCCGACTTTATAAGATAATAAAAGGTGTTGTGAATATGACCGATGTGGCATAGTCAAAAATCAACATATGTATAAACATACGTCTTGCTGAAGTAGAAATTCATAATCGTCAAGATAAAAAAAATATATACATACATCACATTAAATTACGTAAATTACTTCTTAAGCAAAAGAAATTTAAAAAAAAAAACGCAAAAAATTGCAATAAATTTCAAGGGGAAAATTAAAACAAAATCATAAAACTAATATTTTCGAATATACCTAATATAAAGTATAACTAAATTTTATAAATACAAATATAAAATAAATGGCATATCTAATCTAACTAAACTATAATTTTCAACAATTTTTGATGAAATAAAAAAATGAAAAAAAATAAAACTAAAAACTTAGAAATTCCTAAAAATAAAAGTAAAACTAATTGTTATATAAATTTTATAAAAAATAAAAAGCGAAAATATGAACTCTAAAATTCTTTGAAAAAATGGCATATCTATATTTTATATAAATTTCAATAAGAAAAAAAAAAACTTAATAACTTTCAACACGATACATAGAAATAAAAAATGTAAATAGGTACACAAAGAAGTCCTTAAGGTTTTATTTTTATCCAGTATCTTACAGTCGAGCACGCTGAGCTGTTTGTTATCTTGCATCATTTGCATGGACGGAAATAGTGCGTTTTTAATTTATTTAGCAAAAAAATAGTCTTCCTTCATCTTATAAAGTTCACTAGTTTTTATTTAATAGAGTACACTCGAAACTTTGCCACCTATTTATTCGAGAGGATTTAAACATGGTCACGCATATTCTCCATCATTAGCTCTCTAGTGTGTTGAGTTCATAACCAGGATATAGCATTGATATGGCAGCAGCATAGCCACAATGTTGTATAATCCGTCATTTAAATCAGGCTCACTTGCAATAGTTCAGCTAAATAGCTAAAAATCACCATAGCAACTTTTAGTGTGCTCTTAGTTCTGGTCGGCACTCATATTTTCATCAGCCGGAGCAGATTTCCAGTACTATATATACATATATATTATGTGTCCATGCGAAGGGATTAGTTCGATTTGAATTTCACATATAAATGTTTGACTGTGTGTATTTTTGAATGTGTTTTGAATGCAAATTGGTAAGCACGTATTTTATTTTAAGTTTTTTTTTCATTTTACTTACCATTACATTTTTCTGTTTTATAAATATGTTTTCTAGTGATATGTATATACAAATATGTACATATCTAAAATGGGACAGAAATAGTTGATAATCTTTAAATAACAAAACAAGAAAATCAATATAGAAAAGTAGTATGTTTACTTCAATTTAAAATTATTTTTTAAGCACAGCATTCCGAATAATATGTATCGAAAATGAACATTGTATATAAAGTATAAATCCGGGAACTCAGGTATAACTTACCTAGCATCCTTGAAAGCAGAAAAATAAAAGTGTAGCAGATTAATTGTAACAGCTCCATAATTCGATATGTTAGGGAGCTGTAAATAAAAGAATTTGAATGTGGATTTGTTAATGTTAACCAAATTACCAATTATTTAAGCTCTTTAAGTAGTTTTAACAAAATGTCAGAGGATTAAGTTAAAAGAGCCCCGACTCAGCAACACTTGAATCTCAACATGAAGTACATTTGTGCTATAAATATATCAATAATTTATTGTAGAATTTTATGTTATAGAACTAAGTTAATCGGATCAGAAAATAACTGACTTTTAAAACAATTTTTTCAAAGAAAATTCTCTATTTGAAAGTATGCATTACACTAGGAGAAAACATCATCAAAATAGCTTCATTCATTTGAAAAGGCGGATCCGCTTAGTGGGCGTAGCCAAACAGAAGAGCTGCATAAAGACTTCTCAGCTTGAATACATATCCATGTATGTCTGGATGTGTGTGTGTGTATTTCTAGTCCACTTCTGAGATTGCACTATGAGAAATACTTACTAATATGCGTAAGTATTTTCCATAGTCCAATCGCAGAAGATGTTTAGAAACACACACATGCACACATTCATATATGTGATAGTTGGGAAATAATTATGAAGCTATCCTGGCTGACCACGCCCACTAAGCAGATCCGCCTTCACAAATATCTCGGTCCGCCGCCTAGTCAAACACACACACACATATTTGGCACACATACACTCAAATTTTTGGCAATGACTTTTTCAGTCACTTTCTTAAAATCAACTGCCAGTAAATTGCTTAGTCGATGCATTTTAGTTCTTCACAACTGTCTAGTTACAGCCACAACTGTTGAACAACAGTTGATCAAAAGCATCACCTAAACAAGCTGGGCAATCTTTCTGAAGCTCTCTAGCCTGACCACGCCCACTTAACACACCCGCCTTCACAAATATCTCGGTCCGCCGCCTAGTCAAACACACACACACACATTTAACACACATACACTCAAATTTTTGGCAAGCCAATTTTTGCATACGATCGTTAACCAAGCGATTACTTTGAATGCATTGAGGTTCTTCCAAACTGTTTAATAATAGTCACAACTGTTGAGCAACAGTTGATCATAAGTAGCTGAAGTACGCTTGGCAATCTTTCTGAAACTCTCCTGGTTGACCACGCCCACTTAACACACCCGCCTTCACAAATATCTCGCTCCGCCGCCTAGTCTCACACCTTGACATGCAAATTGTACACATTCAGCCAAATTTTTGGCATGCATTTTTTTAACCAATTATCAACTGATTACCAATAGCTTACTATGTTAATTTCTTGCAGCTCTGTTTATATTTGTCTTAAGCGCTACAAAGATATAGATAGGATTTACATATATAAATATTTGTATTTTTCCATCTCTCTTTATGTTTCGTTCAGCTTCTGATGAATTATGTTTATAACCTAGAAGTATAAGGAATCTTTTACATATCATTTGAGATTAATAAATTGTCTTAACTGTCTGTATAATTACTAACTACTACTACTACCACTGGTAGCTACTTTTACGGAGTCACACTTTTGTCGTTTTCAAAAGTTCCAATTGAAATCGGATCATGAAAAAATAGAATTATTATCAAAAATGCATCAACATCTATTTCAATAAATAACTTAAACAAATCCCTATTTATACCAGTTGTCCATAGGGTAGAATGGTATTATACAGGAAATGTATGTAACAGCCAGAAGAAGGCATCTTCGACTCAATAATTGATTATTCTTGATCAGCGTCAACAGACGAGACGATACTGTCATGTCCGACTGTTAGTATGAACGCCAAGATCTCAGAGGGTATACGAGAATGAGAGATAATTCCTTTCGCAGACAATTTAAGTTTATTTTAAATTTTTGACACGCCCACTGCCGCCCAAATAATCGAAAAAATCGAATAACTAGCGTAATTTTGAAAATAGATTTATATTTATGATTCCTGATGCAATCAAATCAAAATTGAAAAAGTAATTTTAAAAAAACTTTTGTATGGCAAAAAACTACGAATGCTATCGCGTCTTAATTGTCTTTGTTGACAATCTGGTATATTTTGTACTCTTTGGTATATTTTGAATGTAGCACTGGATAAGCTGGAGTATTTTGTACTCTTTGGTATATTTTGAATGTAGTAATATATACATATATATAGTTTAGTATTTTCAGAATAATACCGTACTCTACTTTCTAACTTGCTTGGTATTTCATTTGAAACTTCGACAACTCGACAAATTGTAACCTAGCTATTATTAGAGGTAAATAGTATATAGTTTGTTTGTAACTCATATCGACTTGTTACATTTGTGCTATTCAATTCAAGTACATTTCATAACAATGATGTATTATTGCAATGTCGCTTGGCCTTAAGCTGATAGCAAGACATTTAACGTTATTCAAGGTAGGTGTGTGGTAGGTGACATAACGCTCCAAGGCAAAAGCAGAAGCAGCAACAGCAACAGCATTCACAAGCTAAGTCGAGTCGAGTCGGAGAGCAGCAACAAATTTGTGAACCACAAATCGGGTCTCCGTCAAGTGTGACTGCGGCATGCCTCTGTGGTAGCGACTTTATGTAACTTTGCTCAACTCCTGTGCGGCTTTTGTCCTTGTTACGTCTTCTTCGTCATTCTCATCCACATCGACGTCGATGTCATCGCCCCCTTTGACATTCCCCTTCCCGCGCTGTCCAACGACCAAGGATTCTACTATTTGTAGATTGTTGTCGTCGTCCTGGCCTATTAGATATTATTATTGTGCTGGACAGCAACAGCAAGCAGCAAGCAGCCAGCAGCAGTTACGATGGTGGCGATGGTGAAGAGTGCATGTTAAGTGCCTTATTATCCTGTATATATGTATGTGTGGCCATACAGTTGTCAAAGGACATGTGCGCAGGCAACGGCACAGGCACAGGCACATGTCCTCGCTGCCACTTTGGTGATGAGTTGCCTTTCTCCTTTCCATTCTATCGACTTCAAACTGCTGCTAACTTGTGTGTTGCATTCATAGTCCGAAGAAAGGCAAATATGCAAAAGCCAAACACGAGCAAGGACAGCTCGAAATGATTAATTTGTAATCATTGGCTGTTGTTTATTAAATAATTCCATTACTTAATTTGCACAATATTTCTTTATATTTCTTCTTCAATTATAATTTTGTTGTAATATTTAGATTAAGCTTTTCAAAATCTCTAACCTTTGCATAAAAGTAAATTAAAATTACAGTTTAATTTACATGCATAGAATAATTCTGTAATGTTTGTACATAATTGTTGAGAGCATGAGTATTTTTCCCTCTAACCCCTAGCCTAGAGTGCACTTGTTTAATCTTGAGAAGAAGCCGAGAGGAAATAAAAGTCGACCCTCAAATAATAGTTCATACAATTTGGCAACTGCAATTGCGGATGACTGCACTTGTGAGTTATCGTTATAGAAGAGTAAATTTGCGGACAAATGGGCGCTGGTTAGCTTCAAATTCCCATTGACATTTCTACAATAAACAAATCCTTAAAAAATTCAAAACTCCACGAACTTTAAGTCTCTGTCAGATTATAATATAAATATCGTTTTGACTGGAAAATTCAATAAGTCATTTGTTCTTATGTTTTTACGTTTTTCGAAATTTAAAAAAAAAATAAAGGAACAATTTCGAACATAAAATTTTAAACTTTTGTAATATAAATTGAATACTGCTGTAAATATATCTAAGTTCTTTTCAGATTAATGCACACAATTTAAAAGTATTTACCTTTAAAATAAAAATAAAAAAAAACTATAATAAAATTTAAAAATTATAACTTTTTTATATAAAGTTTACAGTTGAGTCAAACAAATTCTTCATTAAATATATTTAACATTATAAATTTATATTTTTTAATCATGCACATAAATTCAATCACTTGCTAAAAAAAAATAGAATGTAAATTGTGAAGAAAAAAACAATTCATATTAAAAGTGTTCCAGTATTTCCGAAAAACAAATTGAGATACAATTTTAACACATAAAAAGAATTAGTTCGTGTCGAAAGTCTTTTTATGTATTCACTAAAATCTATAATGCTCTTTTTGGATGCCATCATCAAGCAATTGTTTTCGTCTAAAGTTCTTTTTTGCACATTGCATTTCGTCAGTTTGTTTAATAAAATGTAACGTAACGTTTGGGTGTGAAATGAATGACTTAATACTATTTGCTGATTAAACTAGCTGCACAAATTTAAATTTTATTTATTTTTTGTGCTTACAACATTTATAAATTGCACCGAAAAAGTTTTCAATAATGAATATGCAAAAGTAAATGTGCATTTTTAACATTTTAATATGCATGGCAGGACTGTCACATGGCAAAAAAAAATAAAATAAGAATAATGCAAAAAGCAGCAAAAAAAAAAGTGCGGCAGCCAAAAAGAAAAAACCGCCAACGGCAACGAAATAAATTTGTCAGCCATTGCAATATTCTTCTTTTCCCAGGCGGCCGGCCAACTTCAACGAACTGGACCTGGCCTATCGACTAGCCCTGGCCACGTAAATAAATAAATACACACAAGTAAAATGTATATGAAGCGAACAGAGACCGCGAGACCAATGCAATGGATGGAAACGAGCTTCCATTTCCATTGCCCATTCGTTCTCTCTGACCCTCAATCCATTCTCCATTCACCATTCTCCATTCCCCTCTTTCACCATTCACCCCAATCCACATTCGCATCCACATCCAGAAATTGCGCATGAAAAATATGGAATGGCATTTTGCCACCGACAGATTTTTGCAGCTGCATCCGCATTGTTCTGATCCAAAAACTGACAATAATTGTCATTTAGTTTCGAGATGTAGGAGAAAGCGAAGGGCAGACCGGCTGCTCGGTTCGGTTCGGATTGGGTTGGGTTGGTCACTCAGTTGGGCAATGGTCGACAAAACCTTGTAAAAGATGCTGCAGATGCAGCAAGCCAACAGTATTTATTTAAAACAAATTAAGAAAACGATGGCCAATTGCAGCTATTTGCCCTTTTGCATGCATTCCATCGAGGTATGAATATTTTTCCCTGATACGGTCTTGCAAGCAAACAAATAACATGTAATATGATTTTACTTGAGTGAATAACTGTTACATTTCGTCAAATAATGTTAAAAATAAATAAAATAACAAATCAAATATTTATTTATTATTTCATTTAAATGTTATTTATTTATTTGTTATTTCATTTAAATTCCTTCGCTAGCTAGAAATATTTTCCAGCTTTCTAGCCCAATACTCAAATACCTTTAAGATAAGTGTTGGAAATTTCATAGCGAAAGTTACAATAATAACATATGCATTCAACAGATAAATATCGATTAAAAATATATCGCAACTGATGTCGACTTTAAAGTTAAGAGATTCAGTTCCATGCGCATTCTTCTGAAGTTTGTGTTCTGATCTGACAGTGAATAGCAGCAATAAAGAAAATCTATAAGACTCAAGTACCAAAGAGTTTCTTTCGCTTGACTAGTGTAATACTTAAATGTATTATAAGTATCTGTTACAATAATAAAAGTATCAAATCTTTATTAATTTTTATAGCTATGCCAATGAAATATGTAGTAATCAAATATCAAAATATATTAGAAACATAAGCTACCAATCTTTTTTTCACAATATCTGATCTAAGCTAAGCATTTACCACTTTAAATGCGAAGATAACTTTCATCCTTTTGCCTATGTTATAAATTATATATCCATTTTATTATATATTGTGTATAAAGAAGGTTATTGACGAAAAGATTGTATTGACAAATTTCACTATAAAGAATAATTGTATATTTATATTTATAAAAAACGTCCGAATTAACAGGTGATATTGCATTACATTGTATCTTCTATGATGTCCTTGCATTTAAAAAAATGTTTTTTACATTGCAGTTTTTATTTAATCATTTTATATTTTTCATATGCATTTGCGTTAAATTAATTGTCAATTCGTCTCCACTTTCAATTCCATTAATATACAAAATTTAAATTAAATATGCCACACCAAACTATAAGTAAAGCAAGTTATAGTATGCTTTTATTAAGTGTTAACAGCAGTAAGTTATAATTGACAAAGTACACAATGAAATGTCGAAAGAACTACAAAAGTTGACAGCCTATAAAAAATTAAGTAAGTTACATTTTTAGCTTTTGCAAAAAACATTTTGGCATCACAGTTACAATTCAATAAATTTATCTGTATCAATAAGCTCGCTTCCAATATCATTTAAAAAGATTAAAAATTTATTGAATACAGAACGTAATGCATTTACTTTATAAGAGACAAAAAAAAACATTTAATAGTTTAATTTAATAAAGTTTATATAGCATATTTAAATAATATCCAGCTTAAAAATGTAAATTTACTTTATAAGCATATAAAAGAACAGTTTTTTTTTTTTTAATTTTATTGGATATATATAGCATATTTAGTATGAAGAAACTCTGAAAGCGTTGTCTTTTAATTAAATATTCTAGGTATTTATTATTTTTATAATAATGATAGACGAATAGGGAAAAGTTTAAGTTTCCTTAGTTGATAGCTTTGTAATAGCAAAATAAATATGAATCGTGCGAGCTGACATTAAGGATGGCTCAAATAGGCCTGAGTGAGTATTGATTCTTTTATGGACAATTTTATGTGGCCTCTGCTCAAGAGTTATTACCGTAACTTAATAATTCTGGCACCTGATGGCGCGTGCCAAGAACAAATTTGTGTGCAATGCCTTTCAGTTCAGGCCGTAGACACTATTCTATTTTCCGTGACTATGCGAAGACACACACTCATATAAGTCAAACTCGAATATTTTTTTTATGAAAATAAGCATAAAATATTATATGCCTAATCGATTGCGGTATACTTATATATAGATATGTTTAATCTTTTGGTGTAGTGATTGTAAGCACCAAAATAAAAGAAGCTCTAAACATTTTCAAATTCCGCAAAATTCCTGGAAATTCATCTTAATATTTTTTCTCTTTTAGCAAACTACAAAATGTTTACAAATTTCAAATATCACATAATTCTAAAATGCACCAAGAGCTAGCTAAAATATAGAATAGTACTATTTTCTCAAGATCAACAACAAGAACAGTCAACAGTAAAGAATTTCACAACTCCTTCAGACACCAAAAAAATGGAGTTTCTTTTTGAGCTTGCCAAAAAGCTTCTTAATAAATTTGCCAAATGTTGCCAACAGGTGCCATTCAGATATGGATTAAACCCGTAATTTTAAAATTAAAAAAGAGCCATCGATAAATATATTTTCATTAAGTAATTACCGATATGTTATCAGCCAGCTAAGATATCACCAATGAATCTTATCACTTATGCTTAGCATTAAATAATATATTACATACTTTTGCATTAAAATGACTTGGCTGTAGGATGTTCAAATTAAAACATAGTGGGAAAATAATTAATTACGAGAATATACACCTTAATTTGAATAATTTTTGGAACTTAAAAATTAATTTTAAATATATGTATAAGAAAAACGCTTTCAGAACATAACATATATGTAATTACATATTAGTGTTATCTTCAAATCATCTCAAGCTTTATAAAGTTCAATTGTAAGTTTACAAAGACAATTTTTGAGATATTCATCTAATCTACGCAAAATATAAGTTCGACAGAAAATTACACATATATATAAAATATATTAATGACTGATACTAAATATGAATTCTAAAATGGTATTAAATACCATTCCTATATTTACAATTCAATAATAATTCTGATCAGTCAATTAATATGAATATCTATATTTGATGTCTTTTGTAATTTGACAATTTGAATACTATTTTAATACCGAGAAACTTTAAAACTGTCATAAATTGCCTTTTGATACATGCAATGAAATACAGTGTCCACATTGCTTTTTGACTGCACATAATTGAAACGTAATTATTTTGGACGCACAAAATAAATAGTTACGTGTTAAAAAGGTCAAGTAAAAAAGTTACTGAACTTGACTCTGAGCCAAAACCATTAGTTGGCCAAAGAGCTTAAGTAAGTTTTGATTTAGTAATTTTTTTTTTGCGCAATGCGCTTTAAAGTTAAACCTAGTCTGATGGTAAAATCGGTCATAAAGCGCGTTAAAATCTGAGCATGTTGGGACGCAATCAGACTTATTTCTTAACAACCCGGGACAAACATTAAACACACACACACACACACACAGTCAGGCACAACACATATGGTAACACTCGGCAACACACACGCACAGACGGAGCCATTATCGCTTGGTTTGGCATTAACGTAACAGTTGCGTGAAGCATTACATACGAATTTTTTACTACGTAAACATAAACGACTGCTAATTGAAATATTAACACCTATGGGCGATGGCGATGGCGATGGCGATGGCGATGGCGATGGTGAAAGGCAATGACGATGGCGATGGCGTTAGAGATGGCGTTTGGCTATGGCTATGACGACGGCTAAATAAACGTAAAATGTCACCGCAACTAACAACAACAACAACAACGACAGCAGCAGCAGCAGGAGCAACCCTTGAAAATGAAATGTGCGGGTATGCAATAAAACAAAATGCGCATAACAATTGGCTAACCACGATATGAGACCTCATAATCAGAAAAACAGCCGCAAATGTTGCGTCATGAACACGCAAAGCTGGGACCATTCATAAAATTCAGAAACCATGCAGATGTAGTTTATCCTATAAAGGGACATTTTTCAAGTACAACTATCAGTCTAATCATTTCTATGAAATCTTCTCTATATACTTGTTTTTGTGTCATTAAATATTTTAATTATACATAGTCTTTGACAGCATTAACAGTTAGCAGCTGAAATAATCTAACAACAACCATATAACAGTTGTATGGCTACTTTCATGTTTTTGGTTTTTTTTTTTAATTTTAATTATTATTATTATTTTATTGAAAACAACGAATACAATTCCTTAGTGCAATGAAATGAGCCAGAGCGACTAAGAACTTCAGACCAAAAATTTTAATTTCTAATATGCGTTTTAATAAACTTGATTTGAAATTTAGATTTCTGCACCGAGACTAGCTAAATTTATAGATGAAGAATCTGTGTTTTTTTTTAAATATCTATTATCCATTGCTAGAAAATTCTTCAAATTATTCACAATTGCACTTAATAAATAAATATTATGTCCTCAGATTTTCCTAAAGTATATTGTTATAGTACTATATTGTTATACTGGTTCAATTGCTTAATAATAATAAAAATAAATAAATACATAAAATATAATAAAAATTGGCGAAATTAGATGGAATTATATGCGGCCTTAAAGCGAAAAAGGACATCATATGGCAAAGATGAAAATAATAGTCGTAAGTAAAAAAATTTACATTAGCATTTACAAAACAAAAAACAAAAAAAGTTCTCAAAACACAATGTTGCAAACTAAGAGAAGCGAGAGAATGATTCGAAAGTTTTTAAGAAGTTCATATGATAAATAAAATCATATTTAGCGTTTTTTTGATGACATTTCTTGATCGTCGGCAAATCACCTTAGTTAAGTTAAAAATGACAGCACCCTAGTTGCATCAATTTGGTCACAATTAAATTCTAAAAGAAGTTACCAGCTTTAGAATACTTGTTAGGTTAAATTTGAAAAAATGTAGCATACTTTAGGGCAAAAATAAATAGTTCTCAAAACACAATGGTTAACACTTTTAGAGTTCACAATGAACAAACAAATTATAGCGTTTTTCGAAGGACTTTTTCCTGATCAGCTCTGAGAAGTAGAAAATTACAGCACTCTAGTTGCATTGATTTGGTCACACTTAAAATTTAAAAGTAGCTAGCAGATTTCTTGGAGTACTTGTTATCATATATTACTGCGAGCTTAATTTTTAACAGCAACTAAAGTAAGCAAACAAGTTGCACAAAAGTTAGGTTGCAAAGTTAAATTTTGTCGTGCTTGTTTTTGGCATATCACAATCGTAAAATTGAAAGCACTTTGAGTTCAAAATGTTTAACTATTATTTAATTTGAACATGCATCAGTCTGTTTGTCTTCCTCCATTTTTTGTTGTATTGTATTTTCCTTTTTGGTTTTTTTTTTAATGGATAGCAACACGTTGAATGCACTTCCGTTTCCGGCGTTTGACGTTGGCATTTAAAATGCAATCGAGAAACGATTAGTCAAAAATTCAACTCGTCGCCTCTCATTTGTTGTCGTTTTCGTTGATGTTGATGTTGATGTTGACGTTGACGGCGAGGCTGACGTCTCTTGTTTTTGCTGTTGTCGTTGCTGTTGTTGTTGTTGTTGTTGCTTCTGTTGTTATTGTTATTGTTACTGTTACTGTATTTTGTTGAACTTGTTGAGGGAATCGTTAAAGGCTCTGAATGAAAATGACTGAGCTCTACAAGCGGTGAGTGTGTAAATGTATTGTTATTTCTTTTGTGTGTCACGTCTCGAGCTGGGTGTGTGTGTGTATGTGCGTGGGTGTGTGTGTGTATGCGTGTGTGTGTGTTTGAGTTTTGCCTTTTTGATTGTAATGAGCGCAAATTACGCTAATTTAGGCTATTGAGTTTTCTTTGATTTCCAGACATTCCGATTAAAGAAGACGCGAATTTCATTTCAACTGCAGTAACGGAATGCCATAACAACGAATTAGGATTGCCAACGCATACTATACGAGTACAAGTATTTCTTTTCTTGATTTCGCCCCCAGTTTAAAATTGCATTGAATTTACCTTTTAATTAGACTAATTGATATGCTGCGTTATTTGTGCGCCTGCAATTTTACTTTTGCGGGGATTTTCTTAATATTGTATGTTGTTTACAAGTATTTATGCCGCTGTTGGTCGATTGCAATTGGATTGTAGATCACAAAAACCAAAAAACAGACAGACATTGTATTAATAGAAACCATATAATTAGCACAAAGTGCTTAGAATTCGTCTAATATTAGAATGGAATATCACACGTCGTCCAACAACAATTGTCGTGTAGCATCAAACGAAACTCACGTAGAAATTCACCCGCGACGTAAATTTTGCCACAAAAAGATTACAACGCACAGAGTCATGACGACCGCATATGTTAACGTTTTAAACAAAACTGTTGCTTGGTAAGTCTACCAAACACATCGAGACGGGTAATTCGACACGACACGACTCCATCGCCGAGTGTGAGTTCAAGCACTTCGTGTCGATCCTTCGTGTGCGCCCGAAGCACGTTCGTTAACACACGATGGACTGCCGTTGGCTGTGCTCCAATTTTAAGAGCCTCACTTGCAAGCGTTCGGCTTCAAAACATTGCTGTCGGCATCCAGTTATACGTAACAGTTTCTGCCAGTCGGATGTGCTAACAAATCTGCCGAAGTTTAACTGTGAAACTCCTGCTTTAGCTTCTGCTGTTTTAGTGCTTCTGCCCCCGCGCTTGTCTCCTTCGGCATGACTTGCTCTTCACCACGTGGAGAGTTTTGTTTTTGTTTGCCGGCTGTTCAGCCTGTCCCTTGATTTGTTTACAATTTCTGTTTACATTCCAGTCCGGGCTGGAAGCAGACGCAACAAGTGCAGAATATGAACAAAAGCGTACTCTCAGCTATTACAGTCTAACACATGCATACAAATTATTTTGTTATTTTTATTTGTATTCAATGTCAAAAGAATATTTTTGCATATCTTGTAAATAGGAATGATTTGTAATTGAAATGTTTTGTTTTACTAATTGCTCTTTGCTATTCGAAGAGCAAATGTCATATACTAACATATGTATGTATGTTTGTATGTATGTACATATGTATGCTGCTCATTGGATTGCAAAGCATTGGCAAAAACAAAATGTAACAACAATTTTGCATATGTTTAGTTTTTCTCTGCCTATTCGTCGAGCAACAACAACACTTGGAGAGGCTTTTCCGTAACTTCGCTAATCTACATGCCATTTGTTGTTGGGTTGTCGAAACCTTTACACTGTGAGAAATGATTTCACATCCTCGTTGCTGCCAGTATGTTTTATATCCCAGTCAAATAATTTAATGACAATGAAAAACAACTTTATGTAATGCAAATAAATAAGTAAAATAAAATTCATCTATGAATTTCTTTTTTTTTTATTGTGTGCTGATATTTACTCTGATCTAAAGCATTTATCTGTGTTCATCTTCGTTGTAAAACTACACATGCATACACATACCAATATAGGCGAGCATGTAGATACATAGACGCATACATCCAAAAGAAAGCATAGCAGGGGCTTTTGCTCATACAAAAGTATTTCTTTAATAACTTCGTCAATTTGTATCTGATTTCAAATACCATAGTTGTTATTGTATTATATATACAAAAATTCGCAGCTCTAGCTCTATTCGATTTTTGTTGATTTGCGGGGACGGAAGTGGGCGCGACAAAAATTTGAAACAAACTTGATCTGCGTGCAAACATAACAAATTTTGTCGAAAAAAATTATAGCTCTATCTCTTATAGTCTCTGAGATCTAGGGGTTCATACGGACAGACGGACAGACAGACAGACGGACAGACAGACAAAGGGATCGGACAGGCTAGATGATCTCGGCTGTTGACGCTGATCGAGAATATATATACTTTATAGGGTCGGAGATGCCGACACAAAGTTATAATACCCTTCTACCCTATGGGTAGCGGGTATACTTTTGAGTAAAATAAAATATTGTGCCAACTCGAGCAAATATAGAATGTTAGGAACTATCATTTCCTGCCTACATATTATATACGCTGCGTGCTGCATCTTGACCTTTCAACACAGTTTCAATTGCCAAACGAAATTCATTTTGGACATTTGCAATGAATATAATATGTAGTACCTGGGTCATATGTTTGCAAAGCACTCGTGTTGATGCCAATTAGCTAGCAATTGCAAAAAGCGAATCAAATATTTGAAATGATATACTTGCAACGAGCTCTCCTTCTTTATTTTAATGATTTGACTAGCCCATGGTCTGAGCATGTTAGTTTTGGTTGTTTGTTGTCCATTTCCTCGACGCAATTTTAATTAAATTTTTAGCATTTCTTACTTCATGTGGGGTGCCATTAAATGCAAATCAACTGCATACAAACTGCAGAAATCATTAGGGGTATAGAGAATGTCGATGGCTCGTTGCACGTTGTGTACCACAGAAAGGCAGTAAGTAATTTTAATTAATTTGCTGATGGGTGCGACTAAAAGTGCATTTGTAATCAAATTGAAATCAATTCACAAATTAAAACTACAATGCACAAAAAAAACAACAACAACAACAACAAACTCAACAAACAACAAAAAATAAAACGAAAATGTGGAAAACAATCAACTGGTACAAAGAACTGAATCCTCCGGCATTGAGGTGTCAGGCTCATATCCATAGTCAACAATCACCCACACACATTCACACACACACACACACACATACTATGTTATTCCGGACACACACACACACACACGCGCAGAGACACACGTGAACACATGAGATTCTCAGCATTCAGACATATGCCCAAAAGTTCTTTATTACTTACGAACCTAGATTATTAAAATTTCATCGAATTACGTGCGAATAATATTAAAAAGTAGAACCCTACTAATATAGACTCTAACTCTGTCTGCAGTTTTACTTAGGCTATAGTTTGATGCAATAAGATTAATACTGTTGAGTGTGGAACTAAAGTTTTTATACCAGCCACTTATGAACTGAAAGAGCATTATAACTTAGTGCAAACCAAATATTTATTTAACAAACAAAAGTGGGTATCATCGAGTATATATAGGTTTAAAGTTTTATGCTACTGATAAATTAGTATTTTCCAAATTGCGTGAAATATTTAAAACTAATTTATGGAATTAAATATAAAATTCGATCTTTGTACAAAATTATAATATGGATACAGTAATACGAAGTAATATACAAATATTTTCACAGAAATAAAAAAAAACAAAGCGCATATAAACAGACACGTCTTCATCGTTACGATGTCTTACTACGACTGTTCAAAGTTATTTGCTGTTCAATTATTCTAAACTTGTAAATAATACAGTCAGTGATGCCAATTTCGCTATTTTACAGTCAAAACAGACTGAAATTGATAATCAAACGAGATTCTGATTTATTTTGAAAAGTACAGGTAAATCCCGCTAAAAAAAATTTAAAAAGTTATACATTAGGAGACAACCAATCATATATAAAAATATGTTTTTCTACATATTCCACCCTGAGAATTAGATATTTTATGTACAAAAACAAACAAAAAAAATGTATTAATTTATAATTAGTATTCAAATTTTATAGTTTTTTACTGAAGATTCAAAAAAGGATATTTAAGAATATGTTTTTCATTACGAATTTCTTAGAAATCATCAAGATATTCTCTTCACAATTAACTTAGCAAACAACTTTTATGTAAACGACAGATTTAGGGGGCAAATAGCTAAATTGATAGCTCTAGTAGGCAAACACAATTAAAAATACAAATGGCGAAAGAGAAAAACAAAAAATATCCTGCAGGAAATCAAACCCGAATGGGAAAACTGGCGACTAGATCCAATGAATATAAAATTTGTGTGAATTGAGCAACAAATTTACGAATTCTTCACAGACATATAATAACATACATCACTCCTTTAATCACTTTAAGAGGAGTTATCGATGAAAGAAAATATGAAAGAAGGCAATAGAGATAATAACATAGTTATTAATTTTGCTGGTAAAGTGAAATCAGTTGAAAGTTGTGTAAGATTTATAAAATATTTATTGAAAGTATTCATTAAGTGGCAAAAAAAAATATAAAGTAGTTTAATTGCGAAATTGATGCAAGCTCTCACAAAGCATGCAGCATAGATTCCAGATTATGAGACGCAGTATTGACTAGTGAGGAGACAGTTGCAATATTTACATGTATATGTACTTAAAAAAAAGAAATATAAAAACAAACAAAAGACAAAATATGTAATTTTATCGAATTCAATTAAACAATTTTCAACAGTAGTTGAAACTAGTTAAATAACAGATAAATAATAATTGTACTTTAATTCCTCTTCGTACTGTTAAGCTAGCTAAAATAAATAACTTTATATTTACGTGGTTAGCAGTTTACATATATATTTATAAGACACGTTATTTGTGTTCCTGCAAGGTATTCTTCTTGATGTACCAAAAGCAAGGTTGATTCTTGTTGATACGCAATTTAAATATTCCAGTCAGAGAGCGATATGTTTGATTCTTGAATTTGCGAATTTTACCAAACATTAGCTTGGGAAACCAAGCTTGAAAATACTACTTTTAGTGTTGCCACGGCGGTAATAGTTTTTTTAGTTTTTCAGTTTGTATATATGTATATTCTACATGCATACGTATCGGAGGTGGCACGCAGTATGATATGGCGTTCAAGCAGACTCCTGAGGGGGCAACAAATATTTTTTTAATTTGTCGCTAAAGTTGTTTGTCCGTTTTCTTTTTTTTTTTTTTTTTGTTTTGGTCAAACATACTGGGTGAAGATACGAACAGAGCAAACAATTGTGAGCAGAATGAATGTGCAAAAGGGAATAAACAAAACGCGTAAAATTTGCGACTGTTTTGTCTCTCTTTGTGACACAAACTTCAACATACAAGCCACCGCCCTCGCACAATTTCCTGTTCATTATACGTTATTACAGCGGTGCAATTTTACATATTAAATAAATGCAACGACACAAAAAAAGACAGAAACGGGTATTTGATGGCGTTTTTGATCAAATAAAGTGCATATCTATATTGTTCAACCGCATCAACAGACAATTTAATTCAGTATCCCTAGCACTCAAATCAAACATTTCATTCAAATTATATAATATTTATATGAACAAGTAAAAACGCTCCATTTAAAAGGTTTATGTAATACAACCTACAATTTATTTTGAGCCTTTGAAGTAGAAAAAACCAAGTTGAAAGTCGAGTGTGCTCGACTGTGAGATATCTGCGATCCATTATTAATGAGAGCAAAACTGTACGGTATTATTCTCAAATTACTCCAAGTTAATATACCGCAAAAATACTAAAATATACCGAAGTTTATTTTTGTTTATATACATTTTGAAGTTGTTAATGTTAAGAGCTACTTAACTATAGTTTGTCCGATATAAAACCCTTCACTAAACCCTTTACTTAAAAGTGTTAGGGTTTACTTAACTTTACCAAAAATTTAAATTAATTTACTATAGTTTCGCAATATAAAAAACTAATTAACAAAAGTATTTTTATTTTTCTAGATTTAATAAATTCTGTAAACAAGTTACTGGCATTTGGTTGTTAACTGGTCATGTGGCCATGTTGCTAAACATTAATTGAGCTTCAGCTTCACTGGCGACGATGGCTGCTAGTAACAAAGTAAAACTTTGTTGATTACTTTATTCAAACGGCAGCTGCGACACATCTACATTTCAAATCGAAGCCATAATACTATAACATTTTTACAACAGCAGAAGCCCAGCAACAAGTCAGACAGAGGCGAACAGACTTTTGACATATCAGCAAAATCTCAAAAACAGAGAAACATTTACTCTGCTATGACATGATCAGAAAATGCTCACATACAAGCTTTGTTTTGTAATTTCATTTCAATGTTCATATATAATAATCATTACTTATACCTTAATTAAAAACTATCTACATTAGTACTTGAATGAAATTTAAATAAGCAACTGTCAGCTGTTAAGAGGCCTTAAAAATAAACTCGATTTTAATTTGTTAATAATTGAAAAACATTTGTATGGTTCGGGTTAGTTTTTTTTTTCAAAGTCATCTGAGTTTTCTGCGGGATACTTTTAAATGAACAAAGTTTATGCAAAATTTTACATTTTAGTTGAAAAATATGATTATTTCTATTCTCATTTAAATCACTATTTGATTTACATGCCACCAAATCATTTGGTTTTTTAAAGAACAACTATTTCAGTGTTAATTGTCACACAAGCCACAAACACAGCTAATATATTTATGATTCGTAGCTTAAGCAATTCCCAGTTGATAATTAGTTGCGGTGGACTGACAACTATTATTTATTAATAAATTGTAATAACACGAAGATATATCTATAAATATTTTATTTCTAGTCAATCTCACTTAACTATAACTTTCTTGTGTTCTTCTCATTCAACTATCAATGTCTCGTCCTAAGTAGCTGCAATTTTTCAACAATTGTTCGAGGGCACACATATCGAAGTTTACCGATTCATAGTTAAAACATATGTTATATGTATGTATATGAAATTTAACATAAGACATTAAACACCTGCATTGGAAAGCGTTAACACACAAAACCCGCCACCTCAAGAAGTGCAGAAGAAGGATGACGATGAGGATGATGATGAGGAGGTGGAGGGAAGGGAAGACGTGTGTTGTGGTGTGGTCTATAGGCGGTTGCTATGTAAATGCAGTTGTAAGGCGAACAAAATGCGTCTAGTGGTGGCGTGGTAAGCGGAAAGTGGAAAGCGGCAAGCAGAAAGCGGCAAACGGCAAGCGAGAAGCGAGAAACGAGAAGCGAGAAGCTGCACAGGCAAGTTCCTAAGCACATAATTTGGTTTACCACATTGCCAAACATACACCCCAAGCACACTCAGCAACAACACACACTATCGCCTGTATGTGTGTGTGTGTGGGTGTATGCATGTACATATTTACATGAGCATGCACGCTCGCTTTGGCGATGCTTATGCGTTGTTAATCTTTACCGTAAGAAACTTTTCTTGCCACTGTGGTGCGCTCACAATTGCGACATAATTGCAACGCCTCGGAAAGTGATTAATATTTTTAGTGACTAGCGACTGGGTTTTGGTTTTCAAACAACATTCAATGACTATTGAAAAACATTACATATGCTGAGCATAAACATGATTCCATCTGAAATCAAACCGCAAATAAAATTAATTAGTTATAAAATCAAGAAAGAAGATATGAGATAATTGTGTTTACATATTATTTGAAACAAAAATCACTTAAATTAAAAATACCTTAATTTTTGTGTATATAAAAATTTAGAAATGTAGTAATGTAAAGAAATGGGGTTTATAGACATTTATTTAAATCATTTATTTAAATTTGCATGTTTAAAATCAAAATTAATATCTTAGAGAAAAATAATTATAATTTAAAAATCAAATTTGAATTATTGATATTTATTAAAAACTTTTATTAAAATTTGTATACTTAACAAATTTTTCTTTTCTCCTTTTTTTAACTCGTTATTTATTTTTAAAATATCTTTTATAAAAATCTTTTTTAATGAAATGTGTATGATAAAAATTAAAAATAATTTTTGTTACTTTACAAATTTTGTGACTAAAGTAATAATAAAGAGATCAATAAATAAAGGAGAAAAGGACAATTTTAGTATACATATGTTTATGTTAAGTTTAATGATAAAATTGTAAATATTTAAAAAGAAAATAGCATTAAAGACTATTAAATATATACAAATTTGTATTATACAACTTTCAAAATTGACTTATTTTACAAAATTTCTTAAAAAAATTATAAACGTTTTTTGTTTTGCAGGAGCAAATTTATCAACGAAGAAGCATCAACAACTAGATATTAGGACAAAGAATTTCAAGTCTGTTTTCAATCATTGTGTACCACTGTGCTTTGTGAATGCATCGTATTGCACTGATGGGCAAAACTTTTGCGTGTGGCCAAAAACAAGACAACTTTTCATATGAAATGTGCCAAATTACACACAGATATCAAAATGTACGTATTCGT
Source organism: Drosophila sulfurigaster albostrigata (assembly GCF_023558435.1). Taxonomy (NCBI): domain Eukaryota; kingdom Metazoa; phylum Arthropoda; class Insecta; order Diptera; family Drosophilidae; genus Drosophila; species Drosophila sulfurigaster. The sequence continues at coordinate 13,403,131 of NC_084885.1, read as the reverse complement.
CCAACTATGTATGGCTGTTCATATATGTATACACTTACATACATATGTATGTAAGTATGTATGTATGTATGTGCGTTTGCACGTGTTCAAACATAGCCAAGGCACATGCCGAAATAAATATTTTGCATGTTTTATTAGCTCAGCATACGAACGGAGACACTAAGTACAAAAAAAAAGAGAAAAAAGAAAAAAAAAACTAAAAACTTCATTGACGTGAAGTTGCTGCACTTTAATTAAAGTGTAATGCCTGTGAGATTTTATTTATTAACTTGTTTGTGTACAAACACACAGACGAACACTCGATTTTCGCATATAAAATGTTTGTCTGCTCAAATAAAGTACATGGAAATTAATATGAGTTTTGTGGACCAGGCCAACTTGAAATGAAAATTAAATTTTCTATGCATGTATGCGGAACCCAAATATAATTTAATTAGTCGCATAACTGTTATAATATGATATATATATGTATATATAAATATATGCATTCATATGCATTTGCAACGCACAAAACTTGTTCAAATGTCGAGTGACTTTAGCATAACAAAATCTTCTCAAAGAGGTTTACAAAGAATTTTCAACATCTAGATTGCAGAAACTTGTTTATGAAGAATAGTGAGTCAAAGTAAATGAAATTAAATTTCACCACCTTCGACACTGCATTTTTATATGTACCATGCCCTATGCAGCTTTGTCACAGTCTGCTTTTCCTTTTTGGTTTACATATTCGCCGCTGATTTAAATAAATGTTAAATGCAAATATTTACTGTGTTTTTGCTGCCGCATAAATATGCACACTGAAAAGCACAAATCGTATTCTTTTCTTCACAGTTGTGCAATTTTATTCGCACAGTCGGCCAGTTAGTTTGTCCCATTCTCAAATTTCTATGAAAAAGTTGTTGACAAAAATTCATATATCACATTTAAATTGCTCAGGGACTATAATCATAGTAAGAGTTATAATAAATATTACAAAATAATAATTATTTTTTGATATATAAATTCGTTCAAGAAAAAATTATTATTATTTTACAATACGAAATCATAAAATAATAATTAGTATGTGAGTATTAGTTTTATTTAATGCTTATTAAACATACGGTTTAACCAATATAAAGTAGAGATTTGCTATTTAAAATTATTTTTGTATTGAGTAAATAATTGCAGGTTTCTGAAATGTTACCGATTTATTAATATGTAATATGTATACATTTAATTGAACAGTGACTGGTGAAAAAATAAAATCAGTTTTTGCTTTACAAAATGCAGGTATTAAGTGCACAAAAATAGCTGGCCAATTGATGAAATTGTTGTGATGACAACACCAGCTCAGTGAACAAAAGACTTAAAAAAAAAACAAGTTGTTGTATATGCTATCTATTGGGTAGAAGGGATAAGCACGACTGCTGATATCGTGATTTCATTGCTTTGGTTTACAATCTAGTATATTTTAAAACTAGTAGTATACTAATACTAATAATATTACCGCATGGTTTTGCTTTATATGTTGTATATTTTGTACTGTATGCTATATTTAATACTAAGAATAATACCTCACTGTTTTTTTTATAGTGGGCAGTGGCTATCTCACAGGATAATCTGGTATATTTTACCGTATGGTATATTTTGAAAGAAGTAGTATATCAATACTTATAATAATACCGTACTATTTTGTTTGTATTCAATATGGTTAGTAGCTATCGCACACGACAATCTAGTATATTTAGCACTCCATGGTATATTTTGAAAGTAGTAGTACATTAATACTAAGAAAAATACCACACAGTCTTGATTTCATTAAATATACGTAGCGGATATCTTACAGTCGGGCATACTTGACCGTAGTAAAAATACTTGTTATTTTTCGATTATTTATATAAATTGTCGAAATAAACTACGTGTTTGATAACTTTATCACCGAAATGTATTGGAATTTACTAGCACTTGCATCACTGCAAGCAACTGAATCAAGTATTTATATATTTAAATATATTCTCGTATATATTGACAGTTCTGTGCCAACTTTGTTGTCTTAGTGTTTACTAGTAAATCGATCCCTAGTTCACTTTCTTTTTTATCATTTTCATAACAAGCGAGCAACTACACAAGTCTCGGTCATTGTTGCATTTGTAATCCAAGACTCAAAACGCTTTTTTATGCTGTCGCCGCATGCTGCATTAAGTTAAATGACAACGTAGGTGTTATCGACGCTAATGATGACTATGAGAGAGACCGTCAGACTAGAATTCAGCATTGAAGGGCGACAATCTGCCGATTTATAGTATTGTCACGTTTATGCTCAGATTGGGATTTGCTGTTTGCTGCTGTGCCAAAGACGGCGTTGGTAGGAGTTGATTCAATTGGGGGCCTTGGGTAAGTTCTCTCTCATCACACACACACACACAAAAAAAAAGAAAACGTAGATATAAAATCGATGCTGTTGTTGCTGCACATTGCACTCTTTACACTCATTGAAGCGGCAGCAAAAAGGGCACAAAAAAAAGGCTACCACAATACAGCACCACAGCGGGAAAGAACATCCCAAGGAATTGAGTCAATTGATATGCTTCCAAAGTAAAGTTGTACTATAAATGAATCAAGAATGCAATTCAGTGAAATTCAATGCAATCACAATGCGTCATTCAATTCATCGTGTGTCTCGCTCTTATTAATTTATGACACTCATTTTCCAGCTCCTTTCGACATCTTTAAATTGTCATTCGTCAACCTTTCAATGGCTTTTTTCTTTCAATTTAATTGAATGCATTTTTAAATTGCTGCGTGGTACGGGAATCAAATAAGACGCTTTTACTCTCGCCTTAAAATATAATTTGAAAAATTACAGCTAAAAGCAAAAACAAGCAGACAATTCTTTTTTCAATATACATATATAACACTCTAACTGTAACTTACTTGAACATCAACAAAAATGAGCACTTTGCTACGATTACCCATCAAATATCATGTGTGATGGATTGTTCAATTTTAAGGCGGTCTTCAGTTTTTTATAAAGAGATGAGTTACTTTATTCACATGTGTCTCTATTTCTATCTGCTTACAATTTCTTGATCAGCGTCAGCGTCGAGACGATATTGAGCATAAGAAAGATAGAGTCATCATCAATATACCAAATATATATTTCGGTATAATTCAGTATTATTTTTTGTGTATATTGATTTGGTTTTTTAATTTTAATTCAATTGTTATAAAAAAGAACACCAAACATGCACTTCAGTATATTTCAATATTTTTTTTTTGTGGATTTAGGATATTTCAATGATAATACTGAATTTTGTTGCTGTCAAACACACCCGACTGTAACTTTCTAACTTGTTTTCAAAGAATCATTTAATTCTTCCTCTACACTTTTTAAATAATACAATTATTTATTACAAAGGAAACTAAATGTTCCATCAATTAATGTTCCGGATAACATCTTCTTCATTCTTGTTCAGAATCAATAATTAATTAAGGTATTTTTTTTCATTCATTTCAATGGATAAGCTATGAATTTGTGCATATCTCGTAGTCTAGATTAAAAAATTGTTATATGTTCAGGGCAAAACCGTGGAGAAGGAGTATATGTCATATGAAAACCATTTTCCAATACCTGTAAATTTGCTCACACGTACATATGTGCATACATCCATACATACGTGTGTAAAAGAACATGCCAGTGTATGGATTTTTTTATGGCGAGCTCCCCTGATGACCATTTGCCTGATTTATGGGTGTTATTGAAATTTTTCGAGTGCAGCTTTTAATTAGAGGAACTGTATTGTGCTTCTCACTCATGCAGAAACAAAAACATTCTACATTTTTTCCCTTTGAGTACATTAAAGTATTTAGTTGGAGTTGTCCAACAGGCAATAACTTGTAGTTAGCAGTGTAAACTTTGACAACAACAAAATGGAGATATTCAAATAAAATGTTGTCAAAAGTTAAGAGATAAGCCGAAATAATTACAATTTATTTGATGCAAAGAATATAATTTTTTAAAAGTTATGGAGTATAACTGAAATATTAATATACATCAAATTGCTATTAATATGTAAATAGTTTGAGACTTTAATTTTGAATTTCTATAACGGGTATCAAGTACATAAATGCCTAACAAAAAATAAAATAGCAACTTTAATGAAATGGTAGGGGTTACAGCCAAAAACGAGTTACGTGGCCAAATTCGAGTCATTGCGATGAGCAAAATAACGCCAGAGAGCGGAAAAGAAGCGGCAGAGAAGCGGGAGGCGGAGAAGCGGTGGTGACATGCATGGCGCAAGTGTTTTAACACAATTTTATATGACCCGGCGACGATGAGGCCAACGAGAATGGCAACGGCCCAGCAACGACAACATTCTGCGATAACATCCAAACGGAGCCAGATGATATGGCTTGGCTGGCTGGGAAACAAGGCGATGCGATGCCATGCGATGCGATGCGATGCGATGCAGGAAGAGATGGAAAGAGGATAAGCGGGAGAGAGAGAGAGAGGAGGAGGAGCAAAGGACTGATACCGATGATGAGGACCAAGATGAAAACGCGGTCGTTCATAATATGAAACGACTCTTACATTGAAATGCGAGGAGGATGCGCACACTTACAACTTTATTAAATCATAAGGCGACAGCTGCCGCCGTCTGCTGTTCACATTATGGGCAGGAGAGCAATACAATTGCTCCAAAAAGCAAAAAAAAAAAAACCAAAACACAGAGCACAGCACACGGGTAAAACTGGTCTGACTGTAACGTAAGCCTTTAGGGCAGGCAAATTAATAAAAATCATCTTTTAAAATAGCTTAAAACTAAATAAATCTCATGTGCATTTCCAAACGATTGAGAAAGCTGCAATTCGTACATTTAACTGAGAATAATATGACAATAATATAATAAATGAAATAAATACATAAAAAAAAAAAAAAACAAAAATAAAAACTCGTTTGTGGGCAACAAACTGAAATTTGTTTTATGAATAAGTTGCATTGTTCAATGCGATCTACAATGAAATTCATTACTCCATCCCTCTGTTTGCTTATGTGGATTGATCTTCGAGGCTTGTTATAAAAACACAATACACCAAGTTTGCTATCGGATCTTACATTTTATTTAATGAGATTTCAGATTTGATGATAACATAAGTTAACAATTGAAATTGAGATGCACCAAACTGAATAAACTCAATGCTTGTACTATTTATATACGATTTATGTTATGTGTTTCCCAATTGGTTTTTGAAATATTTCTACCACTTCTTTATTAGATAAACTAGCGTGCAGTCAGTAAACTTTATTTGACTGTTGGCAATTTTTAACGCTGCCCTCGCATTGCTCGTGGGCACAAGCTGCAACATACTCGTAGTATATTTAACTATACACACACAGACGGAGACGGAGTTGGAGTTGGAGTCGGAGACATTAAGCATAAAAAAAAGATGTGAAAATACCATTTACGTGAGGTTGCTGCAGTTAATTAAAGTGTTCAGATGTGCATATAGTAGTACTACTCTATAGGAGTATCCTACGAAAGGTGTGCATGCTTTTGCAGTCCTTGGTCTCTTTGTGATTATGAATTTATAAGCACGTGCTTTTCGAATAGGGAACAATTCACAAGGCAATCAGGAACATATTTATTATGTGCGTTCTTACTAAGCTGACCGCATGCAAATTGTCTCATATAAAAGAAAACACGAAAGAGGGCAAGAGTTAGTAATATTTTTAAAATATACCAAATCAGAATGTAGAAAGAATACTAAAATATACCTAAGGCTAAATTTGGTATATCAATATACCATAACATATTTAGAATATATCATAAGGAATAATACAATATACCTAAGACTATATTTGGTATATCAACATACTATTGCATACATTAAAAATATACCAGAAAGTAAAAATATAACAGATTATCATCCAAAGTCGCTAAGGTCCTTCGGCAGCAGTCCCGTTTTATACCAGCTACTAATAGGTTATACGGGTATTATAACTTTGTGCCGAGAATTTGGTATATTTTGACCTTTATGGTATATTTCATGTGTAATGCTTCACGGATTCACTAAATATAGCTTTTGGTATGTATTAGTAACTTAAAGGTATATTATTTGGTATATTTTATGAAGTAGCGGGTGTCTTACAATGGAAAATTATTTCTTAAATTAATCGGAGATACCTTCATCTCTATTAAAACAAAATACCATTAATTATGTTAAATATATTGGATGAATATACCAATAATTTCTACACCTTTCAATATATAATATAATGGGAATAACTTGTTTCTTTGATGTTTAAACTCACTTTAAAGGTCTCCTTTTGCATTATATATTTTGATATAGAGAATGCAGTTGTTTGCAGTACATTTTTGGCTTATTTACTTGTTAGCATCTAATTGAAGCCACATTAAATTTGCAGACACATTAAGTTTCGATGCTGAAACTTTGCAAAAAACCGCAGCAAAAGTGGCAGCGGCCTTAATGTTTGCTGCATACAATCGAACTGAATGTCAATAGAGAGGCAAATACTTTACTATTCGTATATGGACATGGCTTGAAAAATATACATATATGTAGTACAGTATGTGTGTGTGTGTGAGTGTGTGTTTGTGTGCATGTGTAAGTAAAACAAATGGCAAGTGCATATGTCTCAATTTTTGACCAAAACTTTTGAGCGCACATTCTGGAGCGACTGGGAAGACGAAGGAGAAGAAGGATGCCCATCGCCCATCCGCCTATCTTCATTCTGCTGCCTTTTCTTTTTGTTGGTGTTTGAAATAAACTTTAATGAGTTTTCCGCTTTTTAGCCACAAAAACCACTTAACCGGAACATATGCATGTATCTGGAGCTGCTGCACAAAACTTTTGCCGACAAAGCCAACAAATTTTGGACGGAAATGCCAGGCGCCAAATCAACGTCCCAAAGAGTATATTTGCCAAATCCTGCGGAACGAACTCTATGTAGTGTTCGCATTTCGTTTTCTGGCCCATTTGAAAGAGAGATGTCACTCTTACGAATATGCATATACTATATGGATAATTCTCTGAGGGATGCCGCGTGCGACCATCTTTTCAGTTAACAAAATAAACATAACGTGAAACAATTTTAAAAATAAGAAAAGGTAATTTTAATAGCTCTATATAAGTACTTTAATTAGAGCTAAGAATGGTTTTGGAATCTTCTTTCTGTTTTGTTTCCTGTTCTGATAATGGCAAAAATTAACAAATTCGTACGCAAAACCAAAAAAAATGAACGAATTTATATATTTTATCGTAAAACAGAACAAGTTTCTACAATCAATCTTAGCTTTAAAAATAGTGCTAATCCAAAGCTTTAAGAATAATCTTCCCTTATTTTTAAAATTATTTTAGTTTATGTTTTATACAGCTGTGAAATTAAAAATAGCCTCACTTTTTAAAATTCTACCGCTAAAAAAATGTTACGAAAAACAACTGGTTAACATAAATTCCCCCAATTTAAATTTTATTACATAAAGAAAAAACTTTATTGAATATAGAAAAAAATAAATACAAATTGGTGGTATTTTTATGAATTAAACAATGACCGATTGTCTGCCCCTTTGCCCCCTTAAGTGCTTGGAGCTCTGATGCTGTACTCCACATTTTGGCATATCATATTGATTTTAAATTGTATACTTCCTTTTTTTTCTAAAACAACTGAAATTGGTCCAATCTCAATTAGTTTATAGTTTAAGTTAATAACATGAAAATATATTGAAATACCTTACTTTACTAATTAACAGACATATATACACTATATACACACATGTATGTAAGGTGTATATGTAAGGTGTATATAATCAACATTTGCATTTCCCTGAAATTATACATCGAATTTTGTGCATATGTTATTATTGAACACACTCTAAAAACTAAAGGACCCCTTAACGTTGTTAAATAATAATAACAAAAATAATGAGAAGAGTAGTTTAACTATAATAATGAAGGCACGCTAGGGTGACAACTTTACTGATCAACACTTACACAAATTAGGTTTTAAATGGCGCATGGGACTCCAAATTTATTTTCGAATATTTGGCGACAGTATTGGCAATAACTGAAGCGATAGGGGGAGGTAAAAGTAAAAGTAAAGATCAATTGAGTGGACTCGACATTAAGAAACGCGCTACTAATTTATATTAAAACAAAATACTTTCAATGAAAAAAAAAATTGATTGCTAAAATTCATCAGATTAATATATTGCAAATATATGTACTCAAAATATATCAAATATATATATCGAGTTTGTATTACTTTCAAAATATTTAACAAATTCAACTCTAGCTTAGTCTAAATGCAAGTATTATCATTAAACAATAAAAAGCTATAGCCGAGTGTGCTGGACTATGAGATACCCACTACCCATAAATGTTAATAGTTAATAGAAGCATACTCTACAAATATACCAAAAATACACCGAGAAATTATTAAAACATGTCGACGATTATATTTGGAATATCGATATAGAATTTTAAATATACCATTCAGTACAAAATATATCAGAACGCCCATACAAAAATATTTCATTAATTACTTCGCCAATTTTTCTCTGAACGCAACCAAATTTTCAGGAATCACTAAGATTATAGTTACTATCGTATATACTAAATTTACTCTTGTTATTCGAGTTTTGTCAATTTGTGGGGCGGAAGTGGGCGTGGCAAAAATTTGCAACAAACTTGATCTGCGTGCAAACATACCAAATGCTGTCGAAAAAACGGGCAGACGGGCAGACAGACAGTCAGACAGACGGACATGGCTAGATCGTCTCGGATGTTGACGCTGATTAAAAATATATATACTTTATAGGGTCGGAGATGGCACCTTATTATGCCTGTTACATACATTTCCTGCCGACACAAAGTTATAATACCCTTTTACTCTATGGAAAGCTGGAACAAAAATATTTTGCATGGTATCTTATGTGTAGGTGTCCGACAGGTGGGAAAATAAAGTTGACTATATGTTGAAACTGTTTTAGAATATGTGGCTTCATCTGGCTGTTACATATTTAAATTAAATATATTACATTTTCAGTTTTTACTAAGTTCTGTACCTCATGTAGAATAAGAATTCGCAAAGTTTGTGTTTGTGTATTAACTTGATGAACATTTTTGTTTCAAGATTAAGTTTAAATATACTATTAATGGCTTACACTGTATATATAAATAATTTATTATTTAATTTAATTCAATTTAATAAAATTAGGATTAATCTTGATTCTATGACAGTTATTAATAATAATTTTTATTTTAATATATAATATGTACATATATGTATTTAGATTGTGCATTGGGTATTTTGAAGTCGAACTCGCTCAATGCGAAAAAGTTGACTTATTATTATATTACTGTCGCTCGCTCTCGCCGTCTCTCTCTCACTCTCACTCTCTCTCTGTCTCTGTCTCTTTCTTGCTTTTGAGAATTTATATAGCAATTTGCCAAGTTATATTGTAAAAGTAATAAATTGTCTCCTGCTAACATGAATTATTTGCCAGTGGCTCAAAGCGTGCCCCAATGTTTATATGTACTTATATTTCTATGTGGCTTTTGCGCCCGTTTGCATTTGGCGCGAAGGCGACACAATTATTATCCAGCGTCCGTGGCGGCGTTTACTGCCCACCAAAGCAAAGCAAAGTACAGCACAGCACAGCTCAGCTCAGCTCAGCTCAGCGCAGCGCAGCGACGCAACTTTTAAATAAACTTTCATATTTTTGCATACTTGAGATAACAAATTGCATGTTGTATGTCGTTTGCCATGCTCATTCCCCATTGCCCCATGTCCCCCTCGAAATCCCTTCTCACGCTTACGCTTACCGCATGGACGCCGGCAAATGCAGTCAAGACTTCTGTGCATTTGTTGCACTCTCTCATAACAAGAAAACTTTAAATTAAATTGTTTTCTTGGACTCTCGCAGTAAGTATTTCGTTAGTGTTATCGTCGTTGCGACTGCTCGTAGCATGAACAAGATTAATCAACTAATTTCAGTTATACAGACGTACAAATCTCTAATAAGTTAACACAATAGTTAACTAGTTGGGCGACAAATTGTTTACTTGCAAATAAATCAATTTAACCTTACAACTGAATGGTTGAATTAGCGATCCATTATATCTCTAATAATATCAAAATCTTATAGCAACATATGTTATACTTGATTTACTTTTGTGTATCTATGACAACATTGAACCAACCCATCCCGAATCCCATCGGTAAATTTTGAATGACCCAAAACAAGTGCCTAGAATGTAAAAAAGTTTATCCGCTAAATTATAAATAAGTAAGCGATAAAATGATTGATGCAGAATGGTTTACTATATAATAATCAGTATTGCGATTTGCATAACTTTGCACACATTTTTATGATCATTGCCTACTACTATCTAGAACTTACAAATTGAAAAGATAATATATTTTATATAACATAGTATGCTCTGCTTTGTTCAGAGAGCAAACATTATGGCAATCTCTCGAAGCACATTCAGTCTCGCATTAGTCTCCATTCGAGCATCATCTAAAAGTAATAAAAAAAAAATACAAAATTTTAAATCTACAAAATTTTACGCTTCACTTTTTTTATTTCGGGTTAAAAATTAACAATGTGCTCTCCTTGTGGACCCTGCAGCCCCTGCGACCCCTGCTGTGGGCCCTTCGAGTGCTCTCCCAAGTGCTACAATGCCGCGCAATTGGAAGCCTTGCCGCAGTGTGCTCCTCGCATTCCGCCTCCTTTCCCCAAGTGCATAACTGTGCAGCAGCCTCCGCGTCTCATATGCAAGAAGCGGGTTGTCTTCACAGAGAAGATCGTGCCCGAGCCCATGGTTGTCAATCGCTGCAGACAGATCACTGTGCCGAAAGTTGTGGATGCCACGCGAGTTATCAAAGTGCCAAAGCTAATTTGGGTCTCACAAATGGTTCGGGAGCCCCGTGTCATATACTATCCATCCATGATACCGGATCCCTATGTCGTCTGCTATCCGAAGCGAGTTTGCGAGCCCAGAGAAGTATGCCAATCAATACTGTGCCAACCCAAGCCACAGACCATAGACATCCCGCCGCCGCGCGAGTATTGCTGCTATCCAAATGGGCCCATCAACTACAAGCCCAGTGCCGCTTGCCCACCATGTCCAATAGGACCATGTGCTCCAGGTGGCGCATGTTGTCCACTGCCCTGCTTCTCCACCAATCAGTATCCAGTGTGCGAGACTCGTTGTGGCCCCTGTGGACCACCTTGTGGTCCCTGTGGACCTGCTGGTCCTTGTGGACCGCCACGGTGTGGACCCTGTGGGCCCTGTGGACCCTGTGGACCCTGTGGACCGGGACGCTGTGGACCATGCGCAGTACCAAACTGTGGACCTTGTGGCTTGACAATGCCATCTGGACCGTACATTCCCGCACCTTGTGGACCATGTGGAACCGGTTGTGGTCCCTTGAGCAATGGACCTTGCGGACCCTGTGGACCATGTGGACCTTGTTCGCCGCCTTGTCCATATGAGTCGCCAGAGTGTGGACCTTGTTATCCTTGTGCACCTACGCCTTGGAACACACACTGTGGACCAGTCGGCCCGTGTGGCCCCCAAGTTCCATGTGGGCCCTGTGGACCTTGTTGAGCTTCTCGTAAAACTCTATTAAATTGCAAGTATGATGAGTCGGACAAAACTATTTATAATAAATCGTTGTCATAAATATTGAAATAGTTTTTAAAGTAATTTTTATATGGCGGAAGGGGGAGTGGCAAAAATTTGAAACAAACTTGATCTGCGCGCAAACATAACAAATGCTGTCGAAAAAAAATTATAGCTCTATCTCTTATAGTCTCTGAGATCCAGTGTTTCATACGGACGGGCAGACGGACATGGCTAGATCGTCTCGGCTGTTGATGCTGATTAATAATATATATACTTTATAGGGTCGGAGATGCCTCCTTCTACCTGTTACATACATTTGCTGCCGGCACAAAGTTATAATACCCTTCTACTCTTTGGGTAGCGGGTATAAAAATGCAATTTGCATTACCAATATTTGAGTGCCTACACATACATATGTATATACATACATAGAATCACTTTACGCTCTATCAACTATTCTAACAATTCACTCGTGTTGTTAATGATGCTCTCTTTATACTCTCTCATCTCTGTTAAGACATTGTGCTGCCAAATATATAATTTTGAGCTATTCGGTCAGTCTTAATCGCTGAGCAAATAAGACGGACGCTCGGAAAAGGAAAATACATTTAACAACTGGTGTTATTTATGTATTTCATCATTTGTCTACCCATTTTTTTTTTGCTGTAGAAGCAAAACAACGGGACTTGATCAAGTAGGAATAAAACTTAATGGCTGTGGCAGTCTTAGATAATTTAGCGATTAGTATGCACATATATTGAATACCCACTGTACCGAGAGTACTTAAAGGGTGCGCACTGTAACACTTTGTTGCAGTGTTTACATAATCCAAAGCCCGGTCATAAACCCTAAGTGGCCGAAATATGAACCGATCGTTATGGCTTAGCCCGCACACAGAAAGTGCTAGTGTCAGCATAATCGTAACAAATGGTCAGCATATGCATACCCCTCGCGCCTCCACTTGAGAGTGCATAACAACGTATATTATTATATTCCTTTATACATAAGTACATAGCCGTCTCTCTGCCGCCGCCTGCGGCAGCGCAGCTACGAGACTTAGCCTTACTCAGACTTAAAAATATTGTAAAAGACCAGAGACATTTTGATCGTTGGAGCGCCACCTCAGCTGCTTCTTCTAAATAAATACCTAACAATAATCAAACCACGGAGTTAGCCTATGACACTATACTTACCGCCCATATTTTGCGAAGCGCCTTGTTATGCCCTTTCTCCCAGGCAGCCGACAGGCTCTACAGAAGATTCTATGTATTATCTGTGCTCCATGTATTAAAATGTTGTGTATTGTTGATGACATGGCATACAATGTATATTTTGCTATATAGAGTTTGGCAATCGTTGCACAAAAATCTTGAAATTTTGCAGTATTTATTGCAAACTCACAAGATATGGCCATCAAAATAGTTTTGTCTTTCGAACAAATTTTGATCGAAATCTAAAATCGACGCCAATAGCTCAATATTTGCAAACGCCTTCCTTGCGGTATTGCCATGAAGGCTATAGGGTTCTAAAGGATGTTTGTTTTATTGAACGAAAATGTGGATGAGCAGCACATGACGAAAGGTTCTAAAATATACCAGAAATCCATCTTTCAACTTGCCTCGTCATAAATGTTGCATGTCATTTAGGCAACCAAAGGAAGCTGCAAAATTTCTGATAAAAACAAAAACGATGCGTTGGAAAAATGCAGCGAATGGGATGTACGTGACTGCCAATCATTATCATCGATAAATAGGTCTCGATTTACAACCATGGTACAGTGTTCCATCGAAATTTGTGCCACTTATGAGGAAAGCGTAGATGACGATGTAATGTTTCCCAGTCGGAAAACCCAAAAAGATGACGAGGAAACAAGAAAAGTGAGTGCAAGCTACATAAAGCAAGAAAGTATTACTCTTGATATGTGGGCTCACCAGTACGTTCAGAGAAATTTTCTGAGCGTCATTCATCACAAGAATAGTCATCTCTGCGACATTATTTTGGGTCTGAAATCGATGGATTTATAAAAATCAACAGGGTTTAATATTTTAGTCAAAGAGTTAGTCAATCAAATAGTCAAATTAGAATATTAGAAAACCATCGAAGTGCTACTCACTTTCAGGAAGAGAATTCACACAGATCTGTTATAGTATAACATCTTATAGAGAATTTCAATAAAGTTATCAATCAGGGTCTTAACAAAATTTGCCTTTAATTTAAAGGCCTCTGGTTTCTAAATCAAGTAAGCAGTAAGATTCTTTCAATAGAAGGTTTGCTTAACTTTTTGCAAAATATGTTGCTGAAAATATGTTATATTTTCTAGGATTTATAAGACGGAAGGGGGAAGTTCTGAAGAACGGAATCAAGCGGATAATTTAGATGATCATTTTGGGACTTTTAGGACAGTTCCAGAAGAAAATTCTCAAGTATATGTTCTGATCGTGATCTCCCGATTCTATAAACACGCATATTTAAATCTTGAAATTTGAATTTCATGTAGGCTGTCGGTCCAATCTCGACTTAAAAACTAATTCTGCTACCATATGAACCTTGTTGCAAAACTATGTTGACTATTCGAATTTAAAGACTATATGTACTTATGACAGTGACTGTTTATTATAAATAGTTTTGTCCGACTCATCATACTTGCAATTTAATAAGAGTTTAACGAGAAGCTCAACAAGGTCCACAGGGTCCACATGGAACTTGGGGGCCACACGGGCCCACTGGTCCACAGTGTGTGTTCCAAGGCGTAGGTGCACAAGGATAACAAGGTCCACACTCTGGCGACTCATATGGACAAGGCGGCGAACAAGGTCCACATGGTCCACAGGGTCCGCAAGGTCCATTGCTCAAGGGACCACAACCGGTTCCACATGGTCCACAAGGTGCGGGAATGTACGGTCCAGATGGCATTGTCAAGCCACAAGGTCCACAGTTTGGTACTGCGCATGGTCCACAGCGCCCCGGTCCACAGGGTCCACAGGGCCCACAGGGTCCACACCGTGGCGGTCCACAAGGACCAGCAGGTCCACAGGGACCACAAGGTGGTCCACAGGGGCCACAACGAGTCTCGCACACTGGATACTGATTGGTGGAGAAGCAGGGCAGAGGACAACATGCGCCACCTGGAGCACATGGTCCTATTGGACATGGTGGGCAAGCGGCACTGGGCTTGTAGTTGATGGGCCCATTTGGATAGCAGCAATACTCGCGCGGCGGCGGGATGTCTATGGTCTGTGGCTTGGGTTGGCACAGTATTGATTGGCATACTTCTCTGGGCTCGCAAACTCGCTTCGGATAGCAGACGACATAGGGATCCGGTATCATGGATGGATAGTATATGACACGGGGCTCCCGAACCATTTGTGAGACCCAAATTAGCTTTGGCACTTTGATAACTCGCGTGGCATCCACAACTTTCGGCACAGTGATCTGTCTGCAGCGATTGACAACCATGGGCTCGGGCACGATCTTCTCTGTGAAGACAACCCGCTTCTTGCATATGAGACGCGGAGGCTGCTGCACAGTTATGCACTTGGGGAAAGGAGGCGGAATGCGAGGAGCACACTGCGGCAAGGCTTCCAATTGCGCGGCATTGTAGCACTTGGGAGAGCACTCGAAGGGCCCACAGCAGGGGTCGCAGGGGCTGCAGGGTCCACAAGGAGAGCACATTGTAAATTTACAACAATTAAAAAAAGGAATCGAAAATAATTTTTGTACAAAATTTGGAAAAATATAAAACAAATTTAGTTTTTGATAATTTGTAATGCTGGTCGAACTGAGACTGGAGAGAAACTGAATATTTTTCCGAGATACTCGCACAATGTTAGCTCTCGGCCGGGAAGTCAAGGATTACTAGATTTTTTTTTTTGGTACAACAAGCTGGAAAGACGTTACAATCACGGTCGGTTGGTATTCCTAAAAACCTTTTTTTTCCAAAATTTGGAAAAAATTTACCAATTTTAGCAAAAATGTACCAAACATTTTTCACGAAAGATTGTATTTCCCAAATGGTGATTCACAAATTGTGATTTACCAATTTACCAGTTTTAGCAAAAATATACCACACGAAATAACTGTTTACGTAGTGGGCCTTACATTGGAGCATACATATTTTCTCAATTATCGCAAATCGACTGTATGCGATATTTTCCAGTGTTAGTCGTGGTTCAATTTCTAACTGATACAAAATTTGTGTATGGTGGAACAGAGCCATTTGTTAAAATAATATATGTGAACATAAAATGTTATGAAAAATTTAAATACTTGTCGGAGTCTGTTCTACCGAAGTCTGTTTATTCATTATCGCGAAGCGAGTTTCGATGCTCTCACAGGCGATTCTACGAGCACACTGCCCGCTCGATCCTTTTACTGCCTACGCCATAGCCATCGAACCACACTCAGCGACAGCGTCTCGACGCTGTCGCCCCGCAATAACTGTACTTGGCTAAGCGACAAAATGCGGACAACCAACAAAGCGCAAATAAAGAATGATGCAATCTAACATGCACACTCTTAATTACGCAATGCCAATGTGCCGAAACGCACAAGCAACTACGCATTGCCAAAATGCCAAAGTGCACCTACAACTACGCAGCGTCAATGTGCCGAGACGCACGCACAGCTGCGCAGTGACAATGTGCTGAATCTACATTACTTACTCTCCGACATACTAAAACAGGCATATTAAAAATGTACCAAAATGTAAAAAAGTGATCCAATGTTCCAACGCATAAAAAATGTACCAGTTTTGGTACATTTGTACCAAAAGTGGCAACCGTGCACATACTCGTACGAACTCTATCGACCAAGATCAACAAAATGTGGGGTCATCTAAGATCTCAGCATTTGTAATTTTTGTCTGTCCGCTATGTCCGGTCTGTCTTGTTTCGTTCGTTATTTTCAAAAGTTAGTAGACACGCTATTTCTCGTTTGCTTTCAAATTTTAAATTTGGCGCCAATGAAATATAATTTTTATACCATACTTTGAGGGTGCAACAAGGGCGTTTTTTCGAAAACAAGCAATATCTCGATCATATCCTTCCGAATTTGCAAAGCACACATAGGATCGCAAGGACGAACTCTATCTATCAAGATCATCAAAATGTTTGGTCATCTAAGATCTCAACATTTGTAATTTTTGTTAGTCAGTCTGGTCTGTCCGCTATGTCCGCCATGTCCGCCTTGTCCGCTATGTCCGCCATGTCCGCTATGTCCGCCATGTCCGCTGTGTCCGCCATGTCCGCCATGTCCGCCATGTCCGCTATGTCCGCCATGTCCGCTATGTCCGCCATGTCCGCTGTGTCCGCCATGTCCGCCATGTCCGTCTTGTCCGCTATGTCCGCCATGTCCGCTATGTCCGCCATGTCCGCCATGTCCGCCATGTCCGCCATGTCCGCCATGTCCGCCATGTCCGCTATGTCCGCCATGTCCGCTGTGTCCGCCATGTCCGCCATGTCCGCTATGTCCGCCATGTCCGCTGTGTCCGCCATGTCCGCCATGTCCGTCATGTCCGCCATGTCCGCTATGTCCGCCATGTCCGCTCTGTCCGCCATGTCCGCTGTGTCCGCCATGTCCGCTATATTGTGGAGTTAGTATTATCAAATTTTTACACCAATATGTACTTACGTTTCAAAATTCGACACGCCCATTACAATTTTTCCCCGCCCCTTCCGCCCTCAAAATTTTGAAAAAATTGTATATTTTGAGCAATTTTAGAGAAAAAGACCTCATTATTGGTAGACATAATATAAATCCTAGCCCGAATGTGCTAGGATCAAAAAGATGGAAGTTATTCACAAAACATTGATTCAGACGGTCCTTCTCTCTATTTCCTGCAGAGCACAAATCGGTATTAGGTTATTTGAAAAAAAAATATGGGAATTGCGCCAGTTGTGCGGAAAATGCAGAAAAAGACAACTATTGACGGATTAAGAATTGATAACACTACAACATACAGTTGAAGTTATTACTCACTTATGCTAACTTCATTTTCAAAATCCTTTCCAAAGATGAAAATTGTTCTCCATACTTTGAGGGTGCAACAAGGGCGTTTTTTCGAAAACAAGCAATATCTCGGGCATAACCCTCCGAATTTTAAAAGCACACATAGGATCGCAAGGACGAACTCAAATATGTATCTTATATACTATGTTCTGGAGAGAGAGTCTTATGGGCATATACATATGTATATATATTGTAAGTGGTCAGCATGGGAATGCTGACTTAGCTCGAGTGCTGTCCCAGCGTGCAGCAGAAGTGGGTGATCGTATTTCACGTCCACTTGAGTTTGTTTATCTATACAATGCAACTCAGTGTTGCTGTTTATTTTAAGTTGCTTGAAGAAAATGTTTGAAAACACAGCTTTATTTAACTAAAAACCACAAAATTATTTACACTAAATTAATAAAAAAAAAATAGAATAAATCGCAAAGCCTGTGATTCGCCTTGCGCTTTATGTTATGTTATGTTATATTTTTAAAATATTTGAATATTATAATTGAAGTATTATTAGTTATTTAATAATACTTCAATCGCGGATCGCAGGCGGATCGAAGGCGGATCGCAGGCGGATCGCACGCGGATCGCAGGCGGATCGCACGCGGATCGCGAGCATATCGCAGGCGAATCGCGGGTGAATCGCACGCGGATCGCACGCGGATCGCAGGCGGATCGTAGGCGGATCGCAGGCGGATCGCAGGCGGATCGCAGGCGGATCGCACGCGGATCGCACGCGGATCGCACGCGGATCGCAGGCGGATCGCACGCGGATCGCAGGCGGATCGCAGGCGGATCGCACGCGGATCGTAGGCGGATCGCAGGCGGATCGCACGCGGATCGCAGGCGGATCGCAGGCGGATCGCAAGCGGATCGCAGGCGGATCGCAGGCGGATCGTAGGCGGATCGCAGGCGGATCGCAGGCGGATCGCAAGCGGATCGCACGCGGATCGCAGGCGGATCGTAGGCGGATCGCAGGCGGATCGCAGGCGGATCGCAAGCGGATCGCACGCGGATCGCAGGCGGATCGCAGGCGGATCGTAGGCGGATCGCAGGCGGATCGCACGCGGATCGCAGGCGGATCGCAGGCGGATCGCAAGCGGATCGCAGGCGGATCGCACGCGGATCGCAAGCGGATCGCAGGCGGATCGCAGGCGGATCGTAGGCGGATCGCAGGCGGTTCGCACGCGGATCGCAGGCGGATCGCAGGCGGATCGCAGGCGGATCGCACGCGGATCGCACGCGGATCGCAGGCGGATCGCACGCGGATCGCAGGCGGATCGCACGCGGATCGCAGGCGGATCGCACGCGGATCGCAGGCGGATCGCAGGCGGATCGCACGCGGATCGCACGCGGATCGCAGGCGGATCACACGCGGATCGCAAGCGGATCGCACGCGGATCGCAAGCGGATCGCACGCGAATCGCACGCGGATCGCAGGCGGATCGCACGCGGATCGCACGCGGATCGCACGCGGATCGCAGGCGGATCGCACGCGGATCGCACGCGGATCGCACGCGGATCACTCGCGGATCGCAAGCGGATCGCACGCGGATCGCAAGCGGATCGCACGCGGATCGCAGGCGGATCGCACGCGGATCGCACGCGGATCGCACGCGGATCGCACGCGGATCGCAGGCGGATCGCACGCGGATCGCACGCGGATCGCAGGCGGATCGAAGGCGGATCGCACGCGGATCGCAGGCGGATCGCAGGCGGATCGCACGCGGATCGCAGGCGGATCGCACGAGGATCGCACGCGGATCGCACGCGGATCGCAAGCGGATCGCACGCGGATCGCACGCGGATCGCACGCGGATCGCGCGCGGATCGCACGCGGATCGCACGCGGATCGCACGCGATCACTCGCGGATCGCAAGCGGATCGCACGCGGATCGCAAGCGGATCGCACGCGGATCGCAGGCGGATCGCACGCGGATCGCACGCGGATCGCACGCGGATCGCACGCGGATCGCACGCGGATCGCACGCGGATCGCAGGCGGATCGCACGCGGATCGCACGCGGATCGCAGGCGGATCGAAGGCGGATCGCACGCGGATCGCAGGCGGATCGCAGGCGGATCGCACGCGGATCGCACGAGGATCGCACGAGGATCGCACGCGGATCGCACGCGGATCGAAGGCGGATCGCAGGCGGATCGAAGGCGGATCGCACGCGGATCGCACGCGGATCGCACGCGGATCGCACGCGGATCGCACGCGGATCGCAGGCGGATCGCACGCGGATCGCAAGCGGATCGCGAGCATATCGCAGGCGAATCGCGGGTGAATCGCGAGCGAATCGCGGGTGAATCGCAGGCGAATCGCGAATAATCGCGGGCGAATGTTTGAAAACACTTATGTTATATTTTTAAAATATTTGAATATAATAATTAAAGTATTGAAGTATAATCGCAGAAGTGGGTGATCGTATTTCACGTCCACTTGAGTTTGTTTATCTATACAATACAACTCAGTGTTGCAGTTTATTTTAAGTTGCTTGAAGAAAATGTTTGAAAACACAACTTATGTTATGTTTTTAAAATATTTTGAATAATTAAAAAATTATTTAAACTAAATTAATAAAAAAATAGAATAAATCGCGGAGCCTGCGATTCGCCTTGCGATTTATGTTATGTTATGTTATATTTTTAAAATATTTGAATATTATAATTGAAGTATTATTAGTTATTTAATAATACTTCAATCGCGGATCACACGCGGATCGCAAGCGGATCGCAAGCGGATCGCAGGCGGATCGCAAGCGGATCGCAGGCGGATCGTAAGCGGATCGCACGCGGATCGAAGGCGGATCGCACGCGGATCGAAGGCGGATCGAAGGCGGATCGCACGCGGATCGCACGCGGATCGCACGCGGATCGCAAGCGGATCGCACGCGGATCGCACGCGGATCGCAAGCGGATCGCACGCGGATCGCACGCGGATCACAAGCGGATCGCACGCGGATCGCACGCGGATCGCAGGCGGATCGCAGGCGGATCGTAGGCGGATCGCAGGCGGATCGCAGGCGGATCGCACGCGGATCGCAGGCGGATCGCACGCGGATCGAAGGCGGATCGCACGCGGATCGCACGCGGATCGCACGCGGATCGCACGCGGATCGAAGGCGGATCGCACGCGGATCGCAAGCGGATCGCACGCGATCGCACGCGATCGCACGCGGATCGCAAGCGGATCGCACGCGGATCGCACGCGATCGCACGCGATCGAAGGCGGATCGCACGCGGATCGCAAGCGGATCGCACGCGGATCGCACGCGGATCGCACGCGGATCGCAAGCGGATCGCACGCGGATCGCACGCGGATCGCAGGCGGATCGCAGGCGGATCGAAGGCGGATCGCACGCGGATCGCAAGCGGATCGCACGCGGATCGCAGGCGGATCGCACGCGGATCGCACGAGGATCGCACGCGGATCGCACGCGGATCGCACGCGGATCGCACGCGGATCGAAGGCGGATCGCACGCGGATCGCAAGCGGATCGCACGCGGATCGCACGCGGATCGCACGCGGATCGCAAGCGGATCGCACGCGGATCGCACGCGGATCGAAGGCGGATCGCACGCGGATCGCACGCGGATCGCGAGCATATCGCCGGCGAATCGCGGGTGAATCGCCAGCGAATCGCGGGTGAATCGCAGGCGAATCGCGAATAATCGCGGGCGAATGTTTGAAAACACTTATGTTATATTTTTAAAATATTTGAATATAATAATTAAAGTATTGAAGTATAATCGCGGCTCACGAATAAACCGCGGGGCCAATCGCGCGCGCGAATAAATCGCGAGGCGAATAAGTAGGTTTTTTTTTCAATATTTTGTCCAAGTGCGTCTATGATATTCTATTGACCAAGAAGAATGTCCCTTATTTTAAGTTGCTTGAAGAAAATGTCCGCCATGTCCGCCATGTCCGCTCTGTCCGCCATGTCCGCTGTGTCCGTCTTGTCCGCTATGTCCGCCATGTCCGCTCTGTCCGCTATGTCCGCCATGTCCGCCATGTCCGCCATGTCCGCCATGTCCGCTATGTCCGCCATGTCCGCCATGTCCGCCATGTCCGCTATGTCCGCCATGTCCGCTATGTCCGCCATGTCCGCTGTGTCCGCCATGTCCGCCATGTCCGCCATGTCCGCTATGTCCGCCATGTCCGCTGTGTCCGCCATGTCCGCCATGTCCGCCATGTCCGCCATGTCCGCTCTGTCCGCCATGTCCGCTGTGTCCGTCTTGTCCGCCATGTCCGCTCTGTCCGCTATGTCCGCCATGTCCGCCATGTCCGCCATGTCCGCCATGTCCGCCATGTCCGCCATGTCCGCCATGTCCGCTATGTCCGCCATGTCCGCCATGTCCGCTATGTCCGCCATGTCCGCTGTGTCCGCCATGTCCGCCATGTCCGCCATGTCCGCCCTGTCCGCCATGTCCGCTGTGTCCGTCTTGTCCGCTATGTCCGCCATGTCCGCTCTGTCCGCTCTGTCCGCTATGTCCGCCATGTCCGCCATGTCCGCCATGTCCGCCATGTCCGCCATGTCCGCCATGTCCGCTGTGTCCGCCATGTCCGCCATGTCCGCTCTGTCCGCCATGTCCGCTGTGTCCGTCTTGTCCGCTATGTCCGCCATGTCCGCTCTGTCCGCTATGTCCGCCATGTCCGCCATGTCCGCCATGTCCGCCATGTCCGCTATGTCCGCCATGTCCGCTGTGTCCGCCATGTCCGCCATGTCCGCTATGTCCGCCATGTCCGCTCTGTCCGCCATGTCCGCTGTGTCCGCCATGTCCGCTATATTGTGGAGTTAGTATTATCAAATTTTTACACCAATATGTACTTACGTTTCAAAATTCGACACGCCCATTACAATTTTTCCCCGCCCCTTCCGCCCTCAAAATTTTGAAAAATTGTATATTTTGAGCAAGTTAAGAGAAAAAGACCTCATTATTGGTAGACATAATATAAATCCTAGCCCGAATGTGCTAGGATCAAAAAGATGGAAGTTATTCACAAAACATTGATTCAGACGGTCCTTCTCTATTTCCTGCAGAGCACAAATCGGTATTAGGTTATTTGAAAAAAATATGGGAATTGCGCCAGTTGTGCGGAAAATGCAGAAAAGACAACTATTGACGGATTAAGAATTGATAACACTACAACATACAGTTGAAGTTATTACTCACTTATGCTAACTTCATTTTCAAAATCCTTTCCAAAGATGAAAATTGTTCTCCATACTTTGAGGGTGCAACAAGGGCGTTTTTTCGAAAACAAGCAATATCTCGGGCATAACCCTCCGAATTTTAAAAGCACACATAGGATCGCAAGGACGAACTCTATCGATCAAGATCAACAAAATGTGGGGTCATCTAAGATATCAACATTTGTAATTTTTGTCAGTCAGTCTGGTCTGTCCGCTATGTCCGCCATGTCCGCCTTGTCCGCTATGTCCGCCATGTCCGCTCTGTCCGCCATGTCCGCTATGTCCGCCATGTCCGCTGTGTCCGCCATGTCCGCCATGTCCGCTCTGTCCGCCATGTCCGCCATGTCCGCCATGTCCGCCATGTCCGCTCTGTCCGCCATGTCCGCCATGTCCGCCATGTCCGCCATGTCCGCCATGTCCGCCATGTCCGCCATGTCCGCCATGTCCGCCATGTCCGCTCTGTCCGCCATGTCCGCCATGTCCGCCATGTCCGCCATGTCCGCCATGTCCGCCATGTCCGCTCTGTCCGCCATGTCCGCTGTGTCCGTCTTGTCCGCTATGTCCGCCATGTCCGCCATGTCCGCCATGTCCGCCATGTCCGCCATGTCCGCCATGTCCGCTGTGTCCGCCATGTCCGCCATGTCCGCCATGTCCGCTCTGTCCGCCATGTCCGCTGTGTCCGTCTTGTCCGCTATGTCCGCCATGTCCGCTCTGTCCGCTATGTCCGCCATGTCCGCCATGTCCGCCATGTCCGCCATGTCCGCTATGTCCGCCATGTCCGCTGTGTCCGCCATGTCCGCCATGTCCGCTATGTCCGCCATGTCCGCTCTGTCCGCCATGTCCGCTGTGTCCGCCATGTCCGCTATATTGTGGAGTTAGTATTATCAAATTTTTACACCAATATGTACTTACGTTTCAAAATTCGACACGCCCATTACAATTTTTCCCCGCCCCTTCCGCCCTCAAAATTTTGAAAAAATTGTATATTTTGAGCAATTTTAGAGAAAAAGACCTCATTATTGGTAGACATAATATAAATCCTAGCCCGAATGTGCTAGGATCAAAAAGATGGAAGTTATTCACAAAACATTGATTCAGACGGTCCTTCTCTCTATTTCCTGCAGAGCACAAATCGGTATTAGGTTATTTGAAAAAAAAATATGGGAATTGCGCCAGTTGTGCGGAAAATGCAGAAAAAGACAACTATTGACGGATTAAGAATTGATAACACTACAACATACAGTTGAAGTTATTACTCACTTATGCTAACTTCATTTTCAAAATCCTTTCCAAAGATGAAAATTGTTCTCCATACTTTGAGGGTGCAACAAGGGCGTTTTTTCGAAAACAAGCAATATCTCGGGCATAACCCTCCGAATTTTAAAAGCACACATAGGATCGCAAGGACGAACTCTATCGATCAAGATCAACAAAATGTGGGGTCATCTAAGATATCAACATTTGTAATTTTTGTCAGTCAGTCTGGTCTGTCCGCTATGTCCGCCATGTCCGCCTTGTCCGCTATGTCCGCCATGTCCGCTCTGTCCGCCATGTCCGCTATGTCCGCCATGTCCGCTGTGTCCGCCATGTCCGCCATGTCCGCTCTGTCCGCCATGTCCGCCATGTCCGCCATGTCCGCCATGTCCGCTCTGTCCGCCATGTCCGCTGTGTCCGTCTTGTCCGCTATGTCCGCCATGTCCGCTCTGTCCGCTATGTCCGCCATGTCCGCCATGTCCGCCATGTCCGCCATGTCCGCTATGTCCGCCATGTCCGCCATGTCCGCCATGTCCGCCATGTCCGCCATGTCCGCCATGTCCGCTATGTCCGCCATGTCCGCTGTGTCCGCCATGTCCGCCATGTCCGCTCTGTCCGCCATGTCCGCCATGTCCGCTCTGTCCGCCATGTCCGCCATGTCCGCCATGTCCGCCATGTCCGCCATGTCCGCCATGTCCGCCATGTCCGCTCTGTCCGCCATGTCCGCTGTGTCCGTCTTGTCCGCTATGTCCGCCATGTCCGCTCTGTCCGCCATGTCCGCCATGTCCGCCATGTCCGCCATGTCCGCCATGTCCGCCATGTCCGCCATGTCCGCCATGTCCGCTGTGTCCGCCATGTCCGCCATGTCCGCTATGTCCGCCATGTCCGCTCTGTCCGCCATGTCCGCTGTGTCCGCCATGTCCGCTATATTGTGGAGTTAGTATTATCAAATTTTTACACCAATATGTACTTACGTTTCAAAATTCGACACGCCCATTACAATTTTTCCCCGCCCCTTCCGCCCTCAAAATTTTGAAAAAATTGTATATTTTGAGCAATTTTAGAGAAAAAGACCTCATTATTGGTAGACATAATATAAATCCTAGCCCGAATGTGCTAGGATCAAAAAGATGGAAGTTATTCACAAAACATTGATTCAGACGGTCCTTCTCTCTATTTCCTGCAGAGCACAAATCGGTATTAGGTTATTTGAAAAAAAAATATGGGAATTGCGCCAGTTGTGCGGAAAATGCAGAAAAAGACAACTATTGACGGATTAAGAATTGATAACACTACAACATACAGTTGAAGTTATTACTCACTTATGCTAACTTCATTTTCAAAATCCTTTCCAAAGATGAAAATTGTTCTCCATACTTTGAGGGTGCAACAAGGGCGTTTTTTCGAAAACAAGCAATATCTCGGGCATAACCCTCCGAATTTTCAAAGCACACATAGGATCGCAAGGACGAACTCTATCGATCAAGATCAACAAAATGTGGGGTCATCTAAGATATCAACATTTGTAATTTTTGTCAGTCAGTCTGGTCTGTCCGCTATGTCCGCTGTGTCCGCTCTGTCCGCTGTGTCCCCCATGTCCGCCATGTCCGCCATGTGTCCGCTATGTCAGTCAGTCTGCTATGTCCGCCCACAAAAATCTGAAAAAATTTAATATTACGGACACCTGCGGAGTTTATATTATAAAATGTTTACACCAATATGTACTTACGTTTAAAAATTCGACACTTCCCATACTTTGAGAGGGCAACAAGGGCGTTTTTTTCGAAAACAAGCAATATCTCGGGCATATCCTTCCGAATTTTCAAAACACACATAGGCACGGTCGCCATTCCAAAAAAAAGTTTTGTACCCAAAAAATTTGGAGCAAAAATGTACCAAACACCACCACCATATCCACCAGATATAAATTTTGTATCAGTTAGAAATTTAACCATGACTAGCACTGGAAAGTAACGCATACAGTGTTAATTGAGAAAATATGTATGCGCCAATGTAAGGCCCACTACGTAAACAGTTATAGATTGTGAATCACAATTTGTGATTCAGCCAAATTTCTAAGTGAAGAAGAACATGCCTTCTAACTTGCTTTCTAATGAAAACCTTTGAAAATTTATACAATGGTGATCCTAATGATATAATATCCCAATGGAACCAACTCCGACTTTCTTTAAATCAGGGAAAAAAAAGATATACGTAAATTTTGGACAGACATTGAAAGTAAAAAACGGCGTTGACGAACCGCTATTCAGGAGCTTAATAGAATTCATAAACAACTTGATTTCGTTGCCACACAACTCTGGTGCTGCAGAGCGAAAGTTTTTAAAAATTTCGGTAATGAAAACTAAATTGCCAAATAAATTTGAATTTAAGACACTAAATAACATAATGTATTGCAAGGAATTGATTGATTGTAAAGACATAACATAATGTATTGCAAGGAATTGATTGATTGTAAAGACCTTCACTATGTTTGGTCTACAAAAGACTGTTCATTTTTAACAATTAACTAAGATATTTTAAAATTTTTTTGGAATGGCAACCGTGGTTACAATACAGATTATTTCATTTTCAAATTAATAGCGCCATCTAAATGTGGCATAATACTATTCAAGTTTTGTTGTTTTTCATTATGTTTGAAAAGTATAATTGATTAAATGAAATTTCTGTTTTTGTTTTCTTTTTTATAGTAAATACTATACTAAAAAAATGAAATATGAAATAATAAAAGATAATTTTAAAAAAAAAACGTTAACAAAATATAGTATTAAAAAATACCGAAAAAAAATGTGGTACATTTTTGCTAAAATTGGTGCATTTTTTCAAAATTTTGGTACACAACATTTTTTTTGGAATGGCAACCGTGGTTACAATACAGATTATTTCATTTTCAAATTAATAGCGCCATCTAAATGTGGCATAATACTATTCTACAAGCGCCATCTATTGCACAGTTTATAAAGCTAAAATAAGTGCCATTCGCAGTGAATGGATTAGTGTTTCGGCTGGCACTTTAGATTCTAAAGTTTAGAAAGAGTGCGGCCAGTTATGTTAAATTTGAAGCTGCCACATGTCAGCGAAAAACAGCTGTCTCATACAAAGCGTTGCCACCTCATATGAACATTTGACATTCATAATTGGAGATGCAACAATCGATTAAAAATATTAAATTGCTTTAGCTCGTTTTTTTCAAGAATAACTTTAAAAAAATTAATTTTAAAAATAATCTTAATTATAAAAACCTTGCATATTTAAAAGCAATGAATAATTTTTACGTTTATCCGGTGTTATTACAAACAAATTTATAAATAGAGGAACATTTTCACATTTAAAAATATTAAAAACTAAGCTTACGAGAATCTGGCATATACTTTTGAAATCCATAAATGTATTATCATCTGTTCATATTTATATTTTATTATGCACATGTATTAAAAAGAAAAACAATAATAATTAAAATAATATTATTATTTGAATTTTTTACGTTAAATTGTTCGTTCCATAAAATGTTTAAATAAAATATACTAAATAATATATCTTTCGAAAAACATCGATATATGCCACAG
Organism: Drosophila sulfurigaster albostrigata; assembly: GCF_023558435.1. Classification (NCBI taxonomy): domain Eukaryota; kingdom Metazoa; phylum Arthropoda; class Insecta; order Diptera; family Drosophilidae; genus Drosophila; species Drosophila sulfurigaster. The sequence continues at coordinate 13,375,462 of NC_084885.1, read as the reverse complement.
AAAATCGATAAGAATAAACGATCGCGCCAACCCTTTCAACCCATCCCTAGTGGGCGCTTTTTTAACCGTTATAGTTAGTCGCCGCCTGATGTCTGTATTTTGCAAACTCATTTTTTAATTGCGTGTTTTTCTTTGTTTGTTCTGTTTTTTCATCATTAGATTTCGCAATGTGGTCATTAATTATTGCAATATTATTAAATAGTGTGTGGTGCCGCACTGTGCACACCGCAGCACTAATCGACGATTGTCCGACACTCGACAATGGCGACAGTCTGTCGCAGACGCAGTTGCTCGATCGCCTCACACACGGCTGTCGCTACGATAGATTGGAGCGTCCGCTAACCTACACCCAGGATGGATCACGTTTGCCCGTGGACGTGTATATGCGTGCGTACATATATTTCATGCAGAATCTGGAGGCACACGATCTGCAGTTCAAGATCTTTGCGCTGCTGCAGATGCGCTATCTGGATCCTCGTCTCAATTTTCGTCATGTGTCGCCTAAACGTTTGCAACCCATACTCGGTGAGCAACAGCTGCGCGACTCACTCTGGATGCCGCACATATTTCTCGCCAATGAGCGCGACTCCAGCATACTGGGTAAGCAGATTCCCACATTCCCACATTGCCATAAGAAACTATTAATGTACATATGTATGTAGGTACATCGGAAAAGGATATACTCACATCTATATCGCCGGATGGCACTGTCATTGTCTCCACGCGCATTAAAGCCACGCTCTATTGCTGGCTAAATCTGAAGAAATTTCCCTTTGATGAGCAACATTGCTCCACCGTGCTCGAAAGCTGGATGTACAACACATCGGAACTCGTTCTGCATTGGGAACAAAAGCGTCCCATTACCTACGATCCCGAACTGCACCTTACCGAATTTCTGCTGAAGCAATCGTGGTCAAATGAGACCGTCATCAATGCCGATCTCAGCGATTTGCGTCACGGCGCCTTTGCCGGCAATTACAGTTCGTTGAGCTTCACTGTGCATTTAACCCGTGTCGTAGGCTTCTATCTGATGGATTACTTTCTGCCATCCATGTTGATTGTGGCCATTTCGTGGGTATCGTTTTGGCTGCAAGCGGATCAGGCGCCGCCACGCATCACACTTGGCACCAGCACGCTTTTAACATTCATCACACTTGCCTCGGCTCAGGGTGAGTTAGAGAAACACAACACATATGTAAGAAATCTCCTCGAATATGTAATGTGTCATGAATTTTCGCACTCTAGGCAAAACGCTGCCAAAGGTCAGTTACATTAAGGTGTCGGAAGTGTGGTTTTTGGGCTGCACCATTTTCATCTTTGGCAGCATGGTGGAGTTTGCATTTGTGAACAGCATTTGGCGGCGCAAACACAATGTGCCCATCAAGAAGCTAAACAGCAAGCACATCCTCAAGTCCACACTATCGCCACATTTGCTGCGTCGTCGCAGCCACGCCAGATCCAGATCCTTCTCGGGCAGTGGACGCCCGATGGACACCAGTTCACTGGGTGGCAATTTGCCATTCAATAACTATCTAACCGTCAATTTGCCCATTCAAACCATACCGGAGGGACAAGTCTTAGTTCGACCCGCAGTGCCCAGTCGTCGACCCAGTCTTCATATGCTCAGCAGCACGAATCGCAAACTGGATGTCACCTTTGTGGAGAGTGCTTTAAATACTGCCCCAACTTCGGGTTCGGCTGCTTCTTTTGCTTCAGCATCAAGTGTGCCCAGCATTGATGTGCCCGATATTAGTGTGTTCAACAATAACACAGCCGAGGAGATCGACCACAAGGAGGAGATTGCCAATAACGGGTGGACAACGTTAACACCCCAGGAGATTGCCATTTGGATTGATAGACGCGCTCGCTTCATGTTTCCCTTGGCCTTTTTGGTCTTTAATATGTTTTTCTGGACATTTGTCTATTGTATTTGAATCAATTTTCGTTTTTATTTCTTTTTATTTTTTGTTAAGATATTTTTATGTTTGATTAAATTTATTCAACGATTTTGCATTTGGTATTTGGAAATTTTTTTATTGTGTGCACTTCCTTTAGTAATATAACTTGCTGACCCTGACTCAGGGTAAAATATAAGTTTAATGAATATGATACAAAAGGAGGCTTCCTTTTTAATGAAAGGATAATTTGAGAACAGGGAATTTAAAGCAGTGAAATCCTGACTATTTCAATTTAAAGACTTTCTATACTTATAGACAATGATTATTTATTATAAATAGATTTGTCCGACTCATCATACTTGCAATTTAATAAGAGTTTTACGAGAAGCTCAACAAGGTCCACAGGGTCCACATGGAACTTGGGGGCCACACGGGCCGACTGGTCCACAGTGTGTGTTCCAAGGCGTAGGTGCACAAGGATAACAAGGTCCACACTCTGGCGACTCATATGGACAAGGCGGCGAACAAGGTCCACATGGTCCACAGGGTCCGCAAGGTCCATTGCTCAAGGGACCACAACCGGTTCCACATGGTCCACAAGGTGCGGGAATGTACGGTCCAGATGGCATTGTCAAGCCACAAGGTCCACAGTTTGGTACTGCGCATGGTCCACAGCGTCCCGGTCCACAGGGTCCACAGGGCCCACACCGTGGCGGTCCACAAGGACCAGCAGGTCCACAGGGTCCACAGGGACCACAAGGTGGTCCACAGGGGCCACAACGAGTCTCGCACACTGGATACTGATTGGTGGAGAAGCAGGGCAGTGGACAACATGCGCCACCTGGAGCACATGGTCCTATTGGACATGGTGGGCAAGCGGCACTGGGCTTGTAGTTGATGGGCCCATTTGGATAGCAGCAATACTCGCGCGGCGGCGGGATGTCTATGGTCTGTGGCTTGGGTTGGCACAGTATTGATTGGCATACTTCTCTGGGCTCGCAAACTCGCTTCGGATAGCAGACGACATAGGGATCCGGTATCATGGATGGATAGTATATGACACGGGGCTCCCGAACCATTTGTGAGACCCAAATTAGCTTTGGCACTTTGATAACTCGCGTGGCATCCACAACTTTCGGCACAGTGATCTGTCTGCAGCGATTGACAACCATGGGCTCGGGCACGATCTTCTCTGTGAAGACAACCCGCTTCTTGCATATGAGACGCGGAGGCTGCTGCACAGTTATGCACTTGGGGAAAGGAGGCGGAATGCGAGGAGCACACTGCGGCAAGGCTTCCAATTGCGCGGCATTGTAGCACTTGGGAGAGCACTCGAAGGGCCCACAGCAGGGGTCGCAGGGGCTGCAGGGTCCACAAGGAGAACACATTTTTAATTTAAAACAATTAAAAAAGGGGATCGAAAATAATTTTTGTACAAAATTTGGAAAAATATAAAAAAAATTTTGTTTTTGATAATTTTTAATGCTGGTCGAACTGAGACTGGAGAGAAACTGAATATTTTTCCGATATACTCGTACAATGTTAGCTCTCAGCCGAGAAGTCAAGGATTGCTAGATTGAATTTTTTGTTGATACAACAAGACGTTACAATACAGAATATTTCATTTTCAAATAAATAGCGCCATCTAGTGATGTGGCATTTTACTATTCTGTAAATCACCATCTATAGCACAGTTCATGAACTTTAAAACTGTATCATTCCCAGTGAATGGTTAAATGGCTGCGCTGGCGTTGCCACTTTCAAAAAACTCAAGCACAAATTAAATTATTATAATTATAATAGGGATATAGGGATGATATTATAGGGATGATATTATATTTTTTGGTCGATAATATGTACAAATTCTCGAAATAAATTATTCAAATAAAAAAAAAAAAATCATCATTTGAAAGACCATCGATATAGACATACAAAATCAATTTAAATACAACGGATGCGCCAACGATGTTTATCCATCTATAGTGACTGTATCTGAGTGTGCACTTTAGCAACTAATTTTTGAATTAATTGATTAATTTGTGAGGCAAACATAATGTTCACTTTAAAAAGCAAAGCAGCAAGCACATTCTTAACTCTCCACTGTCACCACATTTGTTGTGATGTTGCAGCCACAATAGATCTAGGTTGAGTCAATTTTCCTTTACATTTTTTTTATATGTTAAATATAATTTTAATTAGCTAACTAGATTTATTAATCGATTTTCCATTTGGAATTTAAAACTTTGTAATTTTGCGCCATGATTTTAGCTCACTGCAAATCAGTGCTGGGCAACGGCAATTGTGTATTTTGAACGTTCTGCAAAGGGAGACAGCACCTGTTTGACAAGTTACAACCACTATGCATGTGTTAGAGCAGCACGACTATATGCGTAATTCAAAACAATATTTTTTCAGCACATACGCGTACACACACACACACCCAAACAATAACATCGGGGGCCCCAAAAACGCTCGTTCGCTCGCGACCGACAACGACGGACCAAAAACTTCGTCGTGAATGGTAAATGAAAAAAAAGAAAAAAAAATAAAGTGCAGTTTTAACCCTACGCCAAAATAAAAAAAAAACAAAAAAAAATGCAAAGAAATTAAACAACAAAAACAACACGGTAAAGCAAGTGCAAGTGGCAAACATAAACAACGGCAGCGCCAGCAGCAAGAACAACTAAACAAACGCGGATCAGTGTGCCCGTGTGTATGTGTGCGTATATGTGTGTAGTACTGTGTTGTTATTGCATTGGTTAAAAAAAGAACACAAGGCAATTGAAGCTTTTTGGATGCGTGTAAATCGTAACCGGTAAAAAAAAGTTAGCCGCCAATCCCGCTGTGTCTTCGACCTCTTCCTTTTGCACTTCCACCGCGTCTCGGATGCTGCATGTGCAACAGTAAGCACGAGACGTAGTAAACAATAACACCAATAATATCAAAAATAATAATAATACTAAAAGACGCTGTGAACACGTTGTCCTGCCCCCGCCGCCTCTATCAATCTGGAGCAGCATCATGGACACTATTTGTAGGCTGTGTTTTCAGACAGCGACGGTAAGTTATTTATCCCAATAAACAATATTTAATATATAAGAAAAATTAAAGCCTTTATTAAAACACAAAGCAACAAGCTACAAATATTGTGTATTTTGTTATTTTTATTGATTTTTTTTTTTTGTATGTTGTCTCTTATTTTTACGGGGGAAAAAGCACAACAATTGAATTTGTGCGCCGATTTTGCACTACTGCTGAGGCTGCTGCCATTTCTTCTTCTTGTTCTGCCGTTGCTGCATCGTCTTCATCAGTTGGGTGGGGGTTGAAAAGCGCGCGCACATCTCGTCGTCGACCCCAAAAGGCAAAAGTTTGGCTCGCTCACACGCACATGCACACATTGTACACACATACTCACAAATGTATCTAAACAGGTATACACACATACATTTATTTCAATACATACATACAATGTGTTTGTGGTGTTTTTGTAGACCCCTGCCCCCTTTCCCTCTCTCCATCCAACAAACTATTGCTGGGGTTTATTTTTAGCCAACTCAGCCAAAGTTGCTCAAGCCGCTAGCTTGAAAATATACGAGAGAAAAAAAAACAGACAAAATCAAAATAAATAATATTTTTACATTTCATTCCTACTCCTTTTCAACAAAAGAGCACAAAAAAAACGAATTGACAAAAATTCCGCCAAAGGCAGCAGCAGCAACAACAGCGGTGTGCGCAGCAAGGGGTCACAACACAGCGAATAGGATGGGGAAGAGGATCGCAGCATAAGCCAAGCTTTAACGCACACACACAGGTCCACATATATATGTATACAAGCTCGTCCACATACATATGTACATACATATGTGTTTGTGAGAAGACAAAAATAATAATTACTGTAAGCGCAGCTTTGCTTTGTCACATTTTTATTTCGGCCCCCTGCGCAACGACGCCACTGTGCCAGCAAAACAAAACAAAAACGAAAGAATAACAACGCTATAGAGAAAGAAAAAAATAACATGAAATGAAAACAACAAACGAACCAACGCTGTATTCGGTCGCTGTGTGGTTGTTGTTTTTATTTATACCCGAGACATTCATATGGTAGAGGGGTCGTCTGTTAGTTTTCCAGACTATAAGCATTAATGTTTAACGCAGGCAAATCAATTTTATGTTTAAATAAATGTTTAAATATCAACAATTCTTGCTGGCGTTTGACAAAAAAATTTAAAAAATACGCAATAAACAATTACAAAATTATGGAAGAACATGTCTTGGGTATCTGCAAGTCGAGCGCACCCTACTTTGTAGTTTTCTACTTGTTGTTGTTATTGTTCAGTGCTGGCATTTTGGGTACACGTGTGTATGTATTCGTGAGTGCATGTGTGTGTGATGAGTGTAAGAGCTCCTTGGTTTGTTATTATTAGGAGGCGACGGTGGGGGAAGGGGAGTGTGGAGTCTCTCCCGAAAAACAAGCGTTATTATGTATCACTTTTTTTTCTTCTTTTCGTTTTTTTTTAAGATTATTTTTACCAACACACTTTCTTTTTATTTTGTTGGTTTTCCTTCAACATTGCGCATGCCAATTTTAAGTTTCAAATATTGATGATCTGTTGCCATTTTTTAATCTCTCTCACACTGCTTCTTTTTATCTCTCTCTCTCTCTCTCTCTGTGTGTTTACAGTTATTCCAAGTGCCCGGCTATAGCATACCAACGTGCGTGCGCTGCTCGGAACAGTTGACAAGCAATTCAAACTTCCATCAAACGGTGCGAGGAGTGCAGGATGCAGGCGCCGCTGCTTCTGTGGCGGCCGTTGCAGTAGCCGCTGCCGCTGCTGCCTCGACGGCAGCAAATGACGCCACCGATGCGGTGGCAGCGCAGTTGACAAATGGCAGTGCTGTTGCTGCTGTTCTGCAATTACAGCAACAGCAACAACAACAGCAGCAGCAGCAACAACAACAACAGCAGCAACAGCAACAATTGCAATCATCGAGTTCTTCCGAGAATCTCCAATCGCAGGACGATTCAGAAGATGTAAGTGAGAGTGTGAAAGAGAGACCGTGTGCATACACTAATAGAATTTTACAGCGACCGAATAGTGTTGGCAAACGACGCACGCACACACACTCACACACACGCAAATGGATTAACTGCAGCTCCTGACGGCGCTGCACTTGTTCGTTGTTGTCTTATTTATTGTTGTTGTATACATATACATATGTACATATATATGTATTTACGTATATAACTGCAGATTACACTCATATGTACATGCATACTATGTGTGTGTTATTATACATATGTATGTATGTATGTACATTCATAGTTCGTTTCCTTTTTCTTTAGCTTGCTTGTGCCTTTCTTTTTCACACCGCTGCACTGAGAATATTGGCAACAGCAACAGCAGCAATAACAACAACAACGCAAATGCCCTAATCTTCTCCGCTGCGCATTTTAAAGCATAGCAAGTCATTGAAGTTATATGTAACCGAATATTTGTATACATATATTACTACATATGAAAGTATGATAGTTAAGTTGAATAGTTTTTATTATTTATTATATACAATATTGTAGATTCAACATTTAGATATTAATAATATTTCGCATTGCTTAGCAGAGGAAAACAGAAGCAAATGGTAATTGTAGAGTATTCAGTATTCGCCTTGCCGATATTTTATTTCCTTTTCTTCTTTTTTTTCCTTTATTTTTATTTTGTTTTGTTTTTTTTTTTTTCATTAATATCTGCGCTGTTTGCTTGCCTTTTTCTTGCTTTGCTTTTCACGACGGCAGCAGAAGAAACAACAACAACGATAGCAACGTCAGAAGCAACAGCGACGCCAACGTCGACTGCACGACGTTTTGTGCGCTGTGTAAAGCGAAAAAAATTCATTTTCAGTTGACGCTTTTGTGTGGGTGTGCGTGGCACGCAAAAAAAATAAGCAGCAATACACAATTTATCAAAAAAAAAAAAAAACGACACATAAAAAGTACATTTCCATTAAACAAATCTTAAAAAATTTTGCAAAGAATTTGCGCACCGAATAATTGAAATTTACAAAATTTTGGCCGCCAGCGTGTTTAGCGTAAGTTGATTGTGCGTGCGTGCGTTGATGCCACGCGAGTGTGTGTGTGTGTGTGTGTGAGTGTGATAGTAGCAATTAGTAAAGCCGCAAAAGCTCCCGCAAAAATGCAACTCTAATTCTCTTTCTGTCTCGCTCCCACTGCCGCTGCCTCTGCCGCTCTCATTATACATAGGTGGATCTGATATTCAACGAGGAGGGCTCCTGCCCGCTGTGCAACAAGACCTTCTCGCGCAAATCCTCGCTCATGACGCACATACGAAATCATTCAGCGGAGCGCAAGTTTGTCTGCAGCTATTGCCACAAAGGTATGATATGCAACATATGTATGTGCATACAATCATATTGTATACATATGTATGTATATGTTTTAAGGATGGAGGCGTGGTCGATACACAGTGCAAATGCGATAATTTGATATTTTAAACATGTCATCGATATCGGTTCAATGTTTAAAAGATCCCTGCACTTTATATTTTGTTGTGTATTTACTATGTATTTTTTTTTTTTTTTGTTTATTTTTTTTTTGGCAATTGCAAGTTATTCATTTTTGCTTTATCTTGCAGGCTTTACGCAGGCAGCAAATTTGCGCAACCACGAGCGCATACACACAAATGATCGACCATATCAGTGCGTCGATTGCGGCAAAACGTTTACCCAAATCACAAATTTGAACAATCACCGACGATTGCATACGGGCGAAAGACCCTTTGTATGCAATGAGCCGGAATGTGGACGAAGCTTTGCCCAGGTTAAGTATCGAGCAATCTAGTTGAGAATGAGTGTTGCCAAACTGCTAAAAGTCAAATCTTGTTTGCAATATTAATTCATGTGATACAGAAGCCAATTAAGCCTAAACGTATATAGCTTATCATAAACATAACATTGTATTTAGAGGTAAAGGTTTCAAAAATGTTTAAAACCCCCGCGAACTTATAAACAAAAATCATACAAGTGGTACAAGCTTGATAGCTTTTCATAAAATTTATTGCATTGATCAAGAGCCCAATAATTAAATAATCGATAAAATGATAGCAACTGCACGTTATTGATAACGACTTGAAGAGCTGAGCATTCATATAACTACTGATATCGATAAAAAAAAAGTTTTTATTAAAAACGTTCAACAATTTATGTACCTAAAATAATAAGTGGGGTTTTTTTTCTATTTACTCTTCGCCAAAACATTATGTTTTCTTTAAGAAAATCGTTATCTTAAGCTATTAATCTTTTGTTATCATAGTATAACTTCGTTTGCACTTTTAAATTATTCAAATTTATTTAGTAAATTATAATTGGAAGAAAAGCCACAGGCAGAAAAATGATAGTAATTAATCCATAGGTTGTTTTTAAATTGATAAAAACAAATTGTTTTAATTAGAAATTCGGAAATATGACTAAATTGGCAACACTATACACTATATATTGTCGTTTAATAGAACTGAATCATTGACACTAATAATTTTTGTGTTGCAGGTTACCAATCTGAACAATCACATGAAGTCACACCACAAGGTCCAGCAATACTGCTGCAACGTGTGCAGCAAGAAGTTCACACAGGTCACCTCACTCAATCAGCATCTGCAAGCGCATGCCGGCGTCACCGGCTATTATTGTCCTCGATGTCCGGAGAAGAACTTTAAGCTACAATCGCAGCTGCATACGCACATGAAGACACATGGACTGGCGTTTCCATATGAGTGCAGTAAATGCGATGAGAAATTTCTGCAACAATCGCATCTCGATCAGCATTTGAAGATGCACGATGAGTTCAAATTCAAATGCGACATTTGCCCCAGTAGCTTTAATCAGGAGTCGCTGCTCAAGAAGCATGTGCAGCGTCATGTGGAGGGTCGCTACTTGAACTGCCCGGTGGCCAATTGTGCCGAATCGTTTGCGGTGCGACAGCATCTATCCAAGCATTTGCTCACCAATCACTCGCATCACGAGCTGCCGCCACCGAAGCGCTCCAAAAAGACGATCACACTGCAATCGCCACAGCAACCGCTCGCCATGATTGGACAGCCGCTATCGTTGCAACACACGACGGGGCAGCGTAAGCAATGCATTACTTAACCAATTTGTTCGATGCCACAATTGATTTACATTTTGATTCCATTTTCCATTGAACAGGTGGTCGACCGCCCAAAAACAAGAAAGCCACATTGGCAGCCACGGCAATTAAGATCGAGATCAATGAGCCGTTGCACAGTCAGCATATTATCAGCAGTGCCAGTGGCCTTTCCATACAGCAGCAGATCAATCAGCACATGCAGGCGCAACAGCAGCAGCAACAACAACAGCAACAGCAGCAACAACAACAGCAGCAGCAGCAGCAACATCTTCATCTGCCAATGGGCCAAACGGTCAAGGCGCGCTTTATACCCACAAAATAAAAATTAAAGAAATCGAACGAGAGACAAATGGGCTCGAGTTCGACTGCGACAGCGAATGAAAGAAAAAAGAAGAGAGAGAAACAAACAACACGAGAGTGAGTGAATCAGAATGAGAGTGAGAGCGGACATATCTGCGGCTCAGTAATTGTCTTCGATCGGTCTGGCGTTAGCATCTTCATCATAATCTCCCCCAAATCAACTCTAGCAATAGTTACACAAATTTTGAACAAAATAGTATCACATATCCATGGAGCACATACATAACCATATAACCATATGCAATATACGATAGCAAATAGTTCAAAACTATGCAATGTGACTGTGCGCTGAAACGCTAGCTAGAACCCTTCAAATGTTCCACAGAACTGCCCTATATTTGAAAAGAGGAAAAACAACATTATTTCAAGAAGATCATACAACATTTATTTAGTGACTCATTTATTCGAATTGCTTTAACTTCTTTGTAGATATACAATATTGCTGAAGATTAAGATATTACAATTATACCTAAAGTGTTTTAAAAGAGAGTCTTCAAACAAATTATGAAAGTTTCCTATTTAAAAAATATGTTGTATGATACACAAACACCTCAAGATGAGTATAACCTTTTGCTAATTTGAAAGGCATGGAGCAAAATAGAGTTCTAATTTGCGAGCGTGCACCGTAGCAAGTAAACGTTAATTGAATACGATAATAATCAATGGTTCGGTGTGGGCGGATCGCTTAGATGCCAACTGTCAGTGGCGATATTGCTTGGACTGCAATTGAGGCTGCTGGTTCGGTTTCTTCACGTCTTTCCGCTGCAGCCCCTGCTTGACGCCCGGCGCTCCACCCGCCCGTTCTGTCGCTTAACCAAATCATACAAAAACCAAAAAAAAAAACCAAAAAGGCTAAAGAAAAGCAAATGAAATACATATATAAATCTTACATGAAAATTTTCAAGATAAAACCAAAACAAAAAACATGAATGGGCAATACCAGACGACGATGCGGAGATGTAACGTAAATTGAATACGTTAAACAACCAATTGTAACTTAAATCGAATTAAAATGTAATCATTAAGTGTACATTAATTAACAAGCAAGGAAAAACCATAAGCATACAACAAATATACATACAATACAAGTAATTATATAATTAAATCCATTTAATTTGGTATCTATTTTAAGCAGTTAGTTTAAGTGTTTTTATTTTTTTTTTTTTTAATAAAACTTAAAGAATGTATGAAAATTGAATGACAGATTTTCTATTTATTTCATAATTCGGGTAAACGTCAAGTGTGGAAAGGCAAAAGTGTAGAATTACATGAGAAATTTCAAAATTTGTTTGCTTTGGGAATGTTTTTGAATATTGAACTATTTCAATGCCACAATTTTAATTACATTTGTGGTATTTTAAATAGGTATTTCTCTATTTTGCAAAATCAAAAAAAAAAAATTGCAAAGGAATAATGTAAGACTAAAAATACAAATTTGTTTGTTAATCAAAGTAAATTTTAATTCTTTTCAAATCACAATTTAACAAAAAGGATTCACAGTAGTTGTACTTAGATATAATTGTTCAGAAGCAACCTTAAAAGAAGTGTTTGAATCTAAATTCCTTATTAGAAACAATCACTGTACAACTTTTTCAAATGCATCACACAATTGTTGATATAAAATTATGCTACAACTAATTCTAAGGAACGATCGAGCTCTGCTACAAGCTGGCTATGCGCACATCGAATTCCTCCTTGTGCTCATTCTTCAGATAGCGACGCATCATATGCAAAAGATGTCGCAACTCTGGCGTGCCCAACAAGTCCAGTAGAATCAGCATTAAGCTATCGAAGCTCTCATATCCACCAGTTTTGTAGGCGAGCAGCGCACTGCCAAATTTACGAAACTGATCGGTGTTGATGGCACCGCGCACCTGTTTGCAAAATTTATAAATTATTTAGTTATACTATACTCTGTGTGTGTGTGTGTGTGTTGAAGACAAACCTGTCGCAAGAAATCCGTGCGGGATTCGTGCAAATCACTTGACTGGGATTCTGATGGCGGGTTTGTTAAATTACTTTGACTTTGGCTTTGGCTAGTTGAGGCGAAGGGTTCGCTCTTAATATCAGCCGCATTCACCAGCTTGTAACGCTTTTTAATATTTGGCTGTGAGGCCAAGGAATCGCTTGTTGTGGGCGAACTGCGCTCTCGCTTGTGAATCTTCACTAGTCCGGTGTTATCGCTATTGAAGTCAATGCTCTGCAAAATGTATAACAAAATTCATAATTTATAGTAGAAGTGAATAAAGCAAAACCATTATCAACTAATGCTTACAGTGGCATTCGTGTTGAGGCGACTTATGAAATCCATGGGAGTTGATTTGGCACCTTGTGCCCCGCCGCCGGCGGCTTTGGCATACTCTTCGGGCGTCCACTTCTCCACGGAATACACTTGCTCAACTTTCCTAAAATTGTAAATTCATTTAGTGTACATTTTCAATTTCCTTTGCATTTCACACTTACGTTGCCATATTGAGGGCTATGCGAGATTTGTTGTTGATAATCTTGCTGGCGGTCTCAAAGTGTGGCTTGCTGTCGGGCGATGTCTCCTGCTTGAAGACGCTCTGCAGCAAAGGTTCCTCGGCACGCTCATCGGGCTTCACCATCGTCGCCTCGGCGTGCTTGAAGAACTGTCGCAGCTCACGCACAATGGGACCAAACGGTGTGCTCTGCGGTCTCGCTCCCAAATGTCCGCGCACCCATTTGGACAGCTGCTGCACCTGAGAGGCATCCTGGAAACGCGAATCGCACAGCAGTATGGCGCCATAGTCGTTGCGATGTCGTATGACACGACCGATGGCCTGATTGACCGCACGTGTCGCCTCCAAGCTATACCATTCCTGGCCACTCAGCAGCTGATTTTCCTTCGTGCGATTCGATTCCAGATAGCGACGCTTCAGTATCACCTTTGGATCCTTGAGCGGGGGAAATGGCAAACCAGTTATGATCACCGCACGTCCATTGCGATCGGCAAAATCCAAACCCTCGGACACTTTGCCACGACAGACGGCCATAAAACAAGCGCCCTTTGAATCACGTATCGCTTGATAGAACTCCTCCATGGTGCTGGTGAACTGATCCTTGCCACGCGGCTCCAGGAAAATGGGTTTACGACTCGAAATATCCGCCCACAGGCCGCTGGCTTGCCAAGAGTCCACGCAGGCATTCATCATGGGATACGAGGGAAAGAAGACCAACAAACCATCGGGCACGATCCGCGATACATTGAGTATGGTCTGGCCCAGCGATCGAATGTACTTGGGGTTATCACTGTGGATACATTACAGATTAGTATATTTTCTTGTGGAATGTTAGTTATTTTCCTTGAACATCGTTTTGAAAAACCCTTGCTATCATATTTATGTCACTAACCGTCAATTTATCTATTTTATGTTTGCTTTAAATTTAAAAGTAAACAAAAGAAGTTAAAAACAAAAATATATTTGTTTCAAAGGAATGCAATTAAAATAATGAATATTGTTGGGTTTACTTTTCTTTTAAATGAGATGCAGACTAACATTCTTTGGATCGTACAAACCGATATATAAATGTAGCTGCAATCGTATACATTTTGTAATTACCTTTTCCTTTAAATGATCGTATATTTTGTTCCTAACATTGTAAAAACTCAAATTTACGGAAACTCTTTTCATATATGGATATTTTTCTGACTGATTTCATGTGAAAAAAGACTGAAACAATTTTAAAAATAAGTAAAGCTCTTCTAGCAATATATTTCAAGCTAGGATTGATTATAGGAACTTATTCTGTGCTATGATAAGTTATACAAATTCTTTCATTTTTGAGTACGAATTCGTTCATGTTTGCAATTATCTTAAAACATAAAAATAGATTATTCTTAGCTCTACTTAAAGTACTAATCCCTAGCTATGATAATAAAAAAATGTTTTGATATTTGTTTTTTCCACTTCAGATAGAGTATTTTGGTGAGAATTACCGCTTTATAATTATTATGTAATATCCTTTGCTGCAAATATTTCAAATATCCCACAAATTCAGATAGATCAAAAATTATGCAATAATCCCAAATTCACACTGCATTTAACCAATGAACTTGGATCAAGCAAACTGCACACAATCTTATACAATTATTGATATTACTCTCTACAATACCAATTATTTAATTTATAAGCTTGTTAATATTTCTTTTTCGATTTTAAAATACCAATTTAACGAATCCTTATGTGATCAAGCTTATTAAGTTATAATTTCGATATTATTATATTATTATTGCCCCCGAATATTGTTTGATCTGATGAAATACAATCACATCATCAAACACTTTTAGTTCTTATGAATAATGTGAATCACCAATTCTGATCCTCTCTTTCTCACCATTCCTCTCTCTCTCTCAACAGAATACCCATTAATCAAAATCAAATTTTAGAAATAAGCTGATCTCAGCAACATACCGATTTTTGTAGTTGGATATGAGCTGCTCGCGATCGGGTCCCGTGCCAATGATCTTGACATACACCTGACTCTGATCGACAATGTGCGGATTCTCCAGATAGTGAGCCACAGGAATCGCCAGCTCGGCAATCAACGGCTTAAGGGGTGCCAATGTGCCGCTGGTTAAGATCACGCTGCGCACATTTGTATTGAGCAACTGTTCCATGCCAAAACCGGGATTGAAACACCAAAAATTGATAACCTTGGCTGTCTTGGTGGTTGTCGACGTATTGTTGCCCTTGCCCAGCCAGCCACTGTTGTTGGCTTTGCTTGAGGCCGTCTGCTTGGTTTGTTTGCTCTCCTCGATCTCCACATGAACCTTGAAGCTAACATGCACCTTGCCCATGATATCCTCTTTGTTGGCAAACACAATGTTTAGCAAATCGGAGAGCAACATAAAGCTGCCGCCCTTTCGCAGCATGGAATGTTGTGAGGCAACCATTAAATATTGCACCAGTTTGTCCAGCAAGCCGACGATGGTGGCACAGTTGCCATAGGTAAACTGTTATAGAAATCAAAATAGAGATTAACGGATGCATATTGCAGCAATTGTGCACTTACATTGCCTTTGGCAAGCAGTTCATAGATGAACGATGCGGGATATGTTTGTCCATCGGTCTTGTTTTCCACCACAATCTCATCGACAGCCTTCTCCAGATCGATCAACATCTCCTTGAGCAGTGTCAGGTCGTCGAGGGTGAAATCTTTGGGTTCATCGCTTCCTGCATCGAGGGTTTCGCCGCTCGTGAAGATTTTCATGATGTGTGTAAGGTCCTCCATGGCCATAGCCACATCCGAGGAGCGTATCTGCACCGATGCGGACTCTTCACAAATCTTCTCAATATTATGCGCCTCGTCCAGTATGACAATCGTATTGTTGAGCTCAATTTTATTGGCTTTACGTGCCTTGGGATCGAGCAGATAATTGTACGGCATAAATGTGATATCCGCATCCTTGACCAGCTCCTTGGACGCATAGTATGGACACATTTTGAGACGTTGTCCCACCTTGACCAGATCCTCAATGTCCATTATTGTGGGGCCACGGAAATCCGGATGATCCTTTTTGGATTCGACGCGTAGCTGAAAAGAGCAAGTCTTCGAATGCACCTTAAGCTTGCACATGTTGACCTTGTTGGAATTGCCCTGTTCCCGCATCACATCCGTGTGTATGCACAACTGATCCCGAGAGCCTAGGACAACAGATCGCATATTCGCATACGCCGAACGTTTTAACTCACGCATCGCCTGATTCAACTGAGAGTGTGTGCGTGAAGCATAGATCACCTTGGGTACACCCCAATTGTTGGATTTGCCCATGGCCGCCATAATCTCATTGCTGAGCACTGAAGCAGCCGTCGAATTGGGTTCCATTTTAATCTTTTGTTTATCCTTCTCCACCTCGGATTGACGTGTGCGCAACCAGGCGAGCGAGGAGCACAGTAAACTCAGCGTTTTGCCCGTACCGGTGGGCGACTCCAATACACCGTTTGTGCCGTCACGCAAACAGATTATCACCTTCTCCATGTAGGCACGTTGCACCTCGTAGGGCTCGAAGGGGAAATGCACCGGAATGCCGGCAATGATACTCTCCGGCATTGCGCAAGCTTTTTATTGTGAATACACTATTTAAATATTATCAATTCGGAATATGCTTGTTGTGTTTGCCTCTCTTCACTTTTAGTTCAGTATGCTGTGTGTTCGCGCGCCAAAGCTACAGAAATAACAACATGTGTTCGAATGTTAAACGACCCTGTGTCATAACGATTGTACGCGCGATAGCGATAGACCACCTTAATTTTAAAACTGATAAGCCAAAAAATATTCACTATTTAACAATGCAACACATTCTCATCTAAGTATGTAAAATAAATTAAAAATGGCAGTCTGTAGAAATTAATTCGTTATGCACTTGCAAGATTATATAGTCGCGATTTGAAATTGTTTCCCTCAATCAAGCCAACTCTGTGCGACAATCGACATAGTAGCAATCGAGATGTGATGACACCCCTGTCTGGCTATCGAGTTATCGATATCCAACAAAATTAACAACAATCGCAGCGTCTCAGTTAGTTTTTCACTTTTGAACAGAGAGGTTGGTTGGCCAGCGGCGCCAGAATTGAAGAAGAAGAAGCAATAGCAATAGAAAAGGCAGAGGCGACAAATTCGAGACGCAACCAGAGTGACGGGCACAACAGTGTGGTGTGTGTGTGTGTGAAAGAAACTTACCCGCCTGCTGAGATACTACAAGTAAACATACAAATAACTACATACATACATATACTACATACATACGTACATGCCACCACTGGTCGGTTGTATCGTGGTCGTGTCGCTTCGGCCGTCAGTCGGTCGGTCGGTCGCTTTGTCGTTGTCGTGTCGTCGTCATCATCGCACTCGACAGTCAGTCAGTCAGTTGGCGAGTGGATTGGTTGGTTGTATGGAAGGATGGATGGGGGTTGTGCGCAACGGTCGGTGGGGCGGCGGGGGCGGCTGCTTGGATGAGCGAGCTGTGCTGAACGCCAAGAGAGAGAGGAGTATAGTGAGCAGTGAGAGCGTGAGAGCGAGCGCGCGCGGTATAAAGATTGTTGTTTGTGTGCTTACGGGCTATGCACCTTAATACATCCACATACATACGTCGTATGCGTGTTTTTCTTCGCGAGTGTGTGTGTGCCTATAATTGTGTGAGTGCGTGGCTGTGGTCGTCGTCGGTCTGTGCGCGCTCGGCGGCGGAGGTGGTGATAAATTTTTTGTTGGCACAAAGTAAAAATATAACAGAATAAAAAATCGCTCAAAACCAAAAAAAACCCAAAACTCAATGAGTACCCCCTTCCCCCATATCGTCCGTCTAATCGAAAATTCTGCAACAGTAAAACAAATATTTTTCTGATTATTAAAATTATGAATTATTTCATTGGTTTATTACTATCCTCGTATTATTAAACGGCTCACGCTTGTCCCTCTCTCTCTCTCTGTTTCTTACTGCTCCAATTGCCGAATAGTTGCCAGTCTAATAGTAAAATAGCACAGCTTATGTTTTTTTTTCTTCTTTTTTTGTCTTAACACACAACTCTCACTGATGTTAAAGCTGATGATGATGATGATGAAGCTGTGCGTGAGTGAGTATGTGAGTGTAAATGCGTGTTTGTGACGTTGCAAGCACTGCTATAATTATTGTTATAAAGTTATAATAATTCGGAAGGAACAAATAACAACAACAATGCATCCACCCACAATCAGCTGCAAATCGTAGACACACGATAACGCTTAAACGTTTGGCGCGCTCGCTCTCTCTTTAATCGAATGCAACACTGCAAATGTTTATCGTTCGATAGTCGATTTGTACTATGAGAGTGAGACCGATAAGCTAGCCCCTCAGCTACACACAACCCACTGCCACATGCAAATTAGTTCTTGTTCGTGCCCATGTCGCATTTAAAATTAAGGTCACACTAATCGTGCTGTTTGTCAAATAATGAGCACTCCTCCAAACACAAACACACACACACACGAACATGGCAACAACAACAAACATCTAAAAACTTTATTTGCGATCCTGTGTAAAAGGCAAGGTCGTTGCATATATTAAGTTGTTGCTGTGCTGTCAAACACTCAGCTGATTTCAGTAATTGAGCTGTTACCGCTTATGCATGTTGGAAAAAAAGAGTTAAATCATACAATCGCCAGTTGTTGTTATTGTCTTTTTGAAATGTGAAACAGCAGGAGCGTGTATGGTATAGGAATCACCTTCCCCCAATGTTTTGTTACCTTGTTGCAGCGTTGCCACTACATTGGAAAGCGAATTTCACTGTGTGCTAAGCAAATATTATAGTGTTTGCGCACATAATGGGATTGGGCCATTCAAATTTTGGATATTATCCCAGTTCAAAATTATATCCACGTGCCGTAGTTGGCTTACTGCAAGCAACGTTTTCGTTTTGCTGTATATTGTGCATTTTATGTGACATCTGGCAACGCTTTGCTGCGCTGTTGAGCGTGAATTTAATACACGCATGCATGTCTGTATGTGCGTGCGCACATGTGTGTGTGTGTGTGTGTGCTCCTATTCAAATAGAAATTGAGTGCTTTGTACTCAAAACTCAGTCAATTAGTCGCCAGAAGGCGGCGGCAGCGATGACAACGTTAAATGCAAGCGCTCCGATAAGAGGAATTTTGGTTATACCGCGCGTCATTTTACATTCGCATCAAATAAATACGTTGTGGGTATTTTTTACCGAAATTATTGTCAAATAGTTTTTGCCAACGCACAATTTTAATTAAATCATTTTTTGATTTACATATTTTTTTTGCATTTTCCTGCGTTGGTCAGTTGTTGCTGCCAATTAGAGATGAGTGCGTGACTGTAAGCGAAACGATCGTGATATGTATATATATATTTTTTTTTGTCGTGAACAAATAATAAATCTCCACACGTGCTTGCAAGTCAAAACGGAGCAATGAGTGTTTAAAGTGTAATTTTTTTTGTTATTTTGTTTTTCCTTTTCTTGCATTAAAATTAAGATACCAAAAATTAAAAAAAAAATTAAGTGAACACGCACTATCGTGCAGCCTTCTCACAAAAATCACGCACACTCATCTCTAATGGCAGCGGTGAGCAAAAGTACTGTTCAGTGCTCGTGTTTTGACTCAATGAATAACTTTTGTGGAGCATGTTCACAGCCGCATTGGAGTCATTGTCTCTATGGTGGTTGGCCTGCCATTTGAATTGATGTCAAACCTATATTTTTTCCCATAGCCAAAAGAGTTGTGGATGTTTGTATGTGCATATTACCAAGACACGAGATGCCTGAAAGAGAGGTAGAAAGAGCGAGAGAGTGTTTTAAGTCGCGCAGTTAAAAGCTTAGCGATCAAAATTAGCACATTTATTGTCCAAATTGTGCGTGTTTTTTTTGTGCCCAAGTCTGCTGTGTGTGTGTGTTTGTGAGCAGCGTTTGTGTTTGCTTGCGCATTATCAGTGATTACGATGACTATAGATGTACAAACATATGCATGCATGTGCATATCTTCTCTCTCTCTCTCAGCACCACCGCTCTCTCGCAGCACATGCGTTTGTGTGTGTGTGAGTTGTGAATGTATTACAAAATCAGCGAATAGTATTGTTTTTGTTGTGTGGATGGCACACAGTGCGAATGCGCAACATGATGCAAATCGTTATCGTGGATTACATTAATTGTTCTTGTCTCGTTTTATTTCATTGCAGAGTTGATTGGTTGTGTTGATAAATCCAAATGTCAGCTGTTTCACGCAACATGTACTATAAAAGCGGCACAGTAAAACGAAGAAAAAGAGCAAATTGCTTCAGTCCAGGACAACAAAAAGCCGAAGCACGCTGCTAGCAAGCAGCAAAGAAGAGCAACAGCATCAAAATAAAGAGAAAGAGTGAGAGAGAGAGCAGAAAATACAAAATCAACAACAACACTAATAAACCATAAAGCTATAACAGTATCGTACTACAACAACACCGTATAACAGTGAAGGAGCAAGGAAAAAGAGTTGCTAGAACAGGAGTAGAAAGGAGACACACACTCTTTCCATCTTGTTCTCTTGCACCGCTTTCAACTGCGCTCAAAAATAAAAAGCTATCGCAAGAAGCAAACAGCAACACTAAAGAAAACGGTAAATTATCTTCGCTCTCGCAAATCACATCGTCTATGTGTGTTGTTTCTGTGCCTGTGTGTGTGTGTGTGTACGTGTTTTACATGTATTGTATTTTTTGTTTGTGATTGTAGAGTTTGGCAACACGAAACATAGAGAGAGGAAGAGGAAGAAAGAGAGTTAGCTCACTCATCAGGTGGCTGGAGAGGAGCAGCCATGACAATCATACTCTTTCTGGTGGACACCTCGTCGTCCATGTGCCAGAAGGCGTATGTGAATGGCGTGCAAAAGACATATCTGGACATTGCCAAGGGGGCCGTCGAAACGTTTCTCAAATACCGGCAGCGCACACAGGACTGTCTGGGTGATCGGTATATGCTGCTCACGTTCGAGGAGCCGCCGGCAAATGTGAAGGCCGGCTGGAAGGAGAATCATGCCACCTTTATGAATGAACTGAAGAATCTGCAGAGTCATGGCCTCACCTCAATGGGCGAATCGTTGCGCAATGCCTTCGATTTGCTCAATTTGAATCGCATGCAATCGGGCATCGATACCTATGGCCAGGGTCGATGTCCATTCTATTTGGAGCCATCGGTGATCATTGTGATCACAGACGGCGGTCGCTACTCGTATCGCAATGGCGTCCATCAGGAGATCATACTGCCGCTGAGTAATCAAATACCCGGCACCAAGTTCACCAAAGAGCCCTTTCGCTGGGATCAACGCCTCTTCTCGCTGGTGCTCCGTATGCCCGGCAACAAGATCGACGAACGCGTCGAGGGCAAAGTGCCGCACGATGATTCGCCCATCGAACGCATGTGCGAGGTGACCGGCGGTCGGTCGTATCGTGTGCGCAGCCACTATGTGCTCAATCAGTGCATCGAGAGTCTGGTGCAAAAGGTGCAGCCCGGCGTCGTGTTGCAATTTGAGCCCATGCTGCCCAAGGAGACGGGCAACAGCAGCGTTGGCGGCACCGGCGGCGGAGGCGGCAACGCTGGCGTTGGCGGAGGAGGAGCAACAGGAGGTGGTGGCTCAGGCGCTAGCGTTGGCGGGACAGCGAACACAACATCCTCCTCATCGGCGGCATCATCCACGGGCGCATCCAGTAACGAGCCGACGCCCGACATTGTCTTCCAGCCGATCAAGAAGATGATCTACGTGCAGAAGCACATCACACAAAAGACCTTCCCCATTGGCTATTGGCCACTGCCCGAGCCGTATTGGCCCGACTCCAAGGCCATCACATTGCCGCCCCGCGACGCCCATCCCAAGCTCAAGATACTGACACCCGCCGTCGATGAGCCGCAGCTGGTGCGCAGTTTTCCGGTGGACAAATACGAGATCGAGGGATGTCCCCTGACGCTGCAGATACTCAACAAGCGGGAGATGAACAAATGCTGGCAGGTGATTGTCACCAATGGGATGCATGGCTTCGAGCTGCCCTTTGGCTATTTGAAGGCATCGCCGAGCTTCAACCAGGTGCATCTCTATGTGCTGGCCTACAACTATCCGGCGTTGTTGCCGCTGCTCCACGACCTCATCCACAAGTACAATATGAGTCCACCCAATGATCTCATGTACAAGTTCAATGCGTATGTGCGCTCGATACCGCCGTATTATTGTCCATTCTTGCGCAAGTCGCTGGTCAACATCAATGTGCCGTATCAGTTGCTGCAGTTCCTGCTGCCCGAGAATGTCGACAACTATCTGTCGCCAACGATTGCCAATCAGCTGAAGCACATCAAGAACACGGCCAAACAGGATCAGGAGAATCTCTGTCTCAAGGTCTACAAGCAGCTGAAGCAACCGAAGCCCCCGTATCGACAGGTCGAAACCGCAAAGCTCTGCACCGGCGCTGCACTGCGTCGGGATCTGGTGCGGCATCCGTTGTTGCGGGACACGTTCGCCAAGCTGCATGCCGAGATCGAGCCGGTGGAGAACTATACGATTGTGGTGCCGCAATTGTCGCATCAATCGTCGGCGAAATCCTATCGCAATCCCTTCGATATACCGCGTCGGGATCTGGTCGATGAGATTGTGCGCATGCGCGAAACGTTTCTGCGACCCACGAGCTTTGTGGCCAAGGATTCGGGTCACTGTCTGCCCATTGCCGAGATGGGCAACTATCAGGAGTATCTGAAGAACAAGGATAATCCGTTGCGCGAAATCGAACCGACCAATGTGCGCCAGCACATGTTCGGCAATCCCTACAAGAAGGACAAGCACATGGTCATGGTGGATGAGGCTGATCTCAGCGATGTGGCGCCCATGAAATCACCCAATGGCAACGGCGGCGCCGGCGGCGTCTCCCCCTCCTCCAGTGGCAATGGTGGCGGCAACCCTGGTGGCATGGGTGGACCCGTTGGTGCTGGCATGTCGGTGCTGATGCTCGGCGGTGGCGGTGGCGGTGGTAATAACGGTGGCAACGTTGGCGGTCCGATGGGCGGACCGAATGCCAAGAAGCTAATGGACGGAACGTCGCGTGGACGCAAACGCAAGGCGGGACCATTGCCGCGTGCCTTTGAGTTTCGACGCATCTCCACGGATTCGCTGCGCAGCAACAGCAGCAGCAGCACCTGTAGCAGCATCAGCAACAGTTCGCCCAGCTCACCGGCGAGCGTCACCTGTGGCAGTGGCGTTGGCGTTGGTGTTGGCGGCGCCAGTGGGAGCAGCAGCAACAGCAGCGTTGTGGGTGAACTGATGCTGATGGATGAGGATAGCAACATCAGCAGCAGCAGCTATGCGCCGTCGGAGACATCGAGCATTGCGAGCAACAGCAGCATCAGCAGCAGCAGCAGCGGCATCATCAGTAACAGCAACAACAACGATTCAGGGCTGTCGGAGCGTCTGAGCTTTGACTTCAGCGAGGAGGAGGCCAGCGAGCAGGAGACCTCGCTCAATGGCTACGTGCACAACTTCATCAATGGCATCAGCGAGGAGGCGCTCAGCTCTCATGATGCGGACAACGGCAGCAATAGTAGCAATAGCGTCGGGGCAGGCAGCAGCGGAGTTGGCAGCGCCAACAGCACAAGTGGCAGCGCCAATAGCATCATCATCAGCAGCAGCAACAGCAGCAGCAGCAGCAGTGGTGTTGGCAACGCCAGCAGCAGCACCACGAGCAACAACAGCATTAACAGCAGCAGCGGAGTTGGCAGCAACAGCACAGTTGTTGCGACAGCTGCAACGGCGACGGCAACATCGCCGCTAAACATTGCTGCCCGACTGCAACCCGATGTGGCAACGCCGAGCAGCAGTTTGAGCACAGCGACAAGCACAATAATAGCTGCAACAGCAACATCTTCGGCAGCAGCAGCAGCAGCAGCCGCAGTGGCAGCAACAACCAGCAATGGCACCAACAATGACGCTTACGGCAGCAACATGAGCAGCCACATGAGCAGCCACATGAGCAACAATTGCCACAATCATGTGAACGACATCTTGTATGTGCCACTCAATGGCCTGACCATTCAGCATGCTGCCTACAGCAGCAATGCCAGCGACAGCGCGATGCTGATGATGCCAGCCACAACGGCGATGAATAAGACGGGAGCTGGCGGGGCAACAGCAATGCCGCCACTGATGCTGGTGCCCAATGGCTATGCGAGTCATCATGGGGCGATGTTGTCGCCGCCGGCAGCGGCAGCAACCACAACGGCAGCAGCCACATTGGCGGCGGCAGCAGCTGGCAGTGGATTGGGCGGTGCTGCAGCAGCATCGGGTGCGGCAAGCAGCACAGCAGCATTGGCGGCAGCGACAGCAACCACAACAGCAGCAGCGGGTGCAGCAACATCGGGGTCAGCTAACAGCAGCACGCCAGCAACATCGAGCACAACACCAAGCACTTATTTCAGTCACAATGATATTAACGATGCCTCGGAGATCTCGCGCATACTGCAGACGTGCCACAATGGCAACAGTGGCAGCAGCAGCAACAACAGCAGCGGCAGCAGCAGCAGCAGCATCAGTGGAGGCGGCAACAGCAGCAGCAATAACAACAGCAACAGCACCGGTGGCAACAACAGCAGCAGCAGCACACTCAATGGCAATGCCAGCGAGGGAAATGGCAATGACATGGAAGTGGATCTCTTGGCCAACAGCTTTGATGCACTGAAGCGCACAGCGGGCGGCGGTTTGGCGGCGAATAGTACGCCGCATATTTACTGGGGCAGCGGACTTAACCACCACAACAACAGCAACAACAACAGCAGCGGCAGCAGCAGCAGCAACAGCAACACCAACAACAGCAACAACAATAATAGTAGTAATAATAATGTTAATAGTAATAGCAATAGCAATAACATTGGCAACAACAATTGCCATCGAAGCTACAACAATGGCAGCCCCAAGCTAGAGCCCAAAGCATCGCCAACGCACAACAACAACAACAATAACAATAATGGAGGAGACATGTCGGTGGTGACAACGCCGGAACGTGGCTTAACGGAGGAGCAAAGGGAGGCGGCACGGAAACACAATGTCGACCTGCGTCTGCAAATCTTTCGTGATATACGGCGACCTGGACGCGATTACAGTCAATTGTTGGAGCATTTGAATTTGATCAAGGGCGATCAGGAGATGAAATCGGATTTCGTAGACATGTGCGTCAGTGAATCGATGCGATTCCGACGCCACAAGATGGTGTCCAGCATACAGGAATGGTGGGATCAGAAGCAGCAGCAGCTCGACGAGATCACAAAGAGTTAACGTTGGCTGCTGTGGAATTGAGCGTGCAACCAGCAGCAACAGCACCAGCAACCACACCACGCAACATGTCTGTGATGTCAACAACAACAACAAACAACCAACAACAACAAGAAACAGCAACAACAACACTAAACTTAAACAAGAGTTAGCATTAATTTTATATAGAGATGAGAGTTTAGCTAGTAGCGGAAAAGTGATTTTCCACAAATTCCACACAACAACAACAACAACACACACACATACACTCAACACCAACAACAACATGTAGTACAGCTGTAAATAATGAAATTAATGTGAAGGGAAAAGTATGAGCAAGAGAAGAGAAGAGAGAGAGAGCGTTACAACTTGGGGATGTATTTATGTAGTTTATAGGCTAAATTAAACAATAATTGATACTGTTGATAGTAATGCTAATAATATTAACGGTAATTGCTGTTGCAGCAGCAACCAACAACCGCAACAACAACAACAAAAGTACCAGAATATGGAAATTAGTTATACTAGTAATGTTAGGAAAAACAAACAACAAAATGCATAAACAATTTGTAGGTCTTAATAACACACACACACACACACAAACATTTTTTAGTCGTTTAGCCTAAAGTGAAGATTTAGTGAGTAACTCCCCAAAAGTAACTGTAAACTGTATTAGCCAAGTAAGTAAAAAGAGGAGAAGCAAACAACAACAATAACTTTAACAACAACAACAACACATTTGTCTTTACCTTCAGTTTGAAAGCCTTTTAAGCCATATGTGTGTACACCACATATGTTAATTAAATGATAACGTAATTAATTAATGCATTAATTATTAAGCATACAATTAACATGCAGCAAGAAAAATGCTTATTTTAAATTAAACCAATTTTTTTCTATTGTCTAACGAATTATTTTTAATGTCGCAGCGCGCACTTAGAACACACACTCACACATACACAACACACACACACACATCTACACTCACCAAAACACATTCATAAATTTATGATTAATGTATTTTGTTTATAAGGTTTTCAAATATAACATACGATATTGGCATTGATTTTAAGTAAAGCGAATAGACACAAATATTCATATTTTATTTTATTTAGCAAAAATGATTTCGACATAAACAAAATATTTGTGTAGGCGAGAAAAATGTATTTTGTTCTAAACATTTTTTTTTTTTTTTTTTGATTAATTATTAGAATTAATGTGATTCAGTTTTAATACATAATGGTTTTTTTCCTTTTAATTTTGCTAGGCGTATTCATTTGTAACAATTTCAGCAACATTTTACACACACACACACACAAACCACCCATACACATTTATATCTATAAAGAAAAATAATCTGTTTTAACGAAAAGTCTCCCATCAAGAAGTTTACTTTTTTTCTCTAACGTGTGTGTGTGTGTGTGTGTGTGTGCGTTGATTGTGGGTGTGAGAGTGTGTGTGTGTGTGTGTGCCGTGACAGTGGCCTCGATTCTAAACAATCTAATTTAATTTAATTATATTATTGTATTAAACGCATTCAAAAGCTCCAAGACATCTTCGACAAGAAAAAAAACATAAGCAGCTCCAATTTTCGTTTTTGTTTAGCTGCAACTGAAATAAAACAAATCGAATTGCTTTCTTTCTACGTGTCTTTAGCTGTATTTTCTCTATTGTTTAGATTGCAATTTTTTTTTTGCTGTTTGTTTTGTCCTCTCACCCCTCTAGAAATCGCCCATCGCGGCTGCCACGCCCCCCACAACTGAGGCAATGGCGCCGCAACAGAGGCGTCTATGTATGCTATGAATGTGCCCCTGAGTACACACAGCCCCCATTTTGTTCTCTCCTGTTTCTTCTATTTTTGCAGCACCCTATATTTGCAATTATTTTTATTTTCTCCTGTTTAATTCTAAGTAAATGCATTTAAGCTCTTTTTTTGTGTTTAGAGAGTTTTGTCACGCCGCTTTATAATTTTGTCTAGATTTCGAATGCAGGATTCTAAAGTAAATCATACTTAAATTGCAGGTCAGTTAAATACTGTAACTTTCCAATACATATAGTATTTATTTATATACGTATGTAGGTCGTTAGCCAAGCAGTGGTAATTTCTTGCCTTTTATAATATCGTTTTTCTTATCTTATTTGAATTTTCATTAAACAAAATTGAATTAAAAATATCCATGTATTAATACATATACGATGATAATAAACCTATATTCTTGGTGGTTGCGCAAATGTGGGGACTTTAAAAATCGTCACAGTTGTTTTAAATATTGTGTATTACTGAAAGGGTGTCGATGCTGAATCATCATTCGCTATTTATTAATCACATTATTTTTAATGAAATGTTAAATTATTCGATAAAGCAACAGATAATAATGTTAAAATGTTATTTTATTTTAATTACCTAATCGTCATACATCTCGGTGGCTTGGGCAAATATCAAAATTTTGTAGATTTTATTTTCAGATTTCGATAAAGAAATTGAAAATTTTTAAAATACAATATCGATGGTAATTTCAAATATAACCGCCGCAACTGACTGAGCGTGGTAAACAGCTGATTGCAATCGATAACTGGTTCATTAAGTGTTGGTAAACATATGGTATTTGAGTTGTCTAGCAAATACGTTGTAAATGTACATTTGCAATTTATATATTATACATACAATGAAATATTTGCTAAAATGTGCTAGCCTCATATACTTCGTTTATACATTTTTTAATGTAATAAGCAGACTTTGTGCATTCAGCGTTGCCACATCGCCGTTTACAACACTATGTTGTTGTTCACTCGTGAGCGCTCCGAAATGTGAACGACCAGGAAGCAGTCGCTCACTTGTTCAGTTCAGTTCATTAAACATTCACTTAATGGACAAACCCAACACTAGCGCCTAGCAGCAGTTGTTGGGCGAGTGGCAAAGGCAAGAGCAAGAGAAGCAAGAGCAAATGCAAAAGCAAAAGTGAATTAAGCAAAGCGGAGAAGCAATATGCAAAATTAAAAGTGCGGTGCATACGCACACGTTGTTTGCTTTCTTGGATTAAAACGTTATACGTGTACGGACGCAATGAAAAGCATATCCTCCGTTGGAATCGCATATCCATAACACACACATACACACAACCAAGCCTACCAACACCAACACACACAAAGTCACTTATCAAATCCAAGTGTGATTCAATACCGGAGCTTGGAGTTTCGAGTTTTTTTTTTTTTGGTTTTGGTATTGCGGAAAGTAAAAGTGGCCGCTGCCAACAACTAACCTGTGTGTGTATGTAAGTGTGTATTTGTATTTAAATTCATGTTTCGGTTACGACGTTATTGTTGTGGTGTGTGTGTGCGCGCGAATGTTTGAGTGCAAAAGAAGTTGCAAAAAATACACAAAAGTTACGCAAATTCACAGCAACAGCAAAATTGTGTAAAATAACAACAACAACCGCAACAACAGTGCCGTGTCTCTGTCTGTGTCTGTTTGTCTGAGTGTGCACTCGTGAGAGTGTGTGTGTGTAGTGTGAGCGGACGCAGCGCGTCGCGAACCGGCAGCGCAGCGCAGCAGAGAAATGAGCGAGAACAACGGCAGCAGCAGCAACAACACCACCATCACAGCCGCCAATGGACCGCGTGTTGTTACCATCTACAAGACGGAAACTGGATTCGGTTTCAATGTGCGCGGACAGGTGTCCGAAGGCGGCCAACTGCGATCCATCAATGGCGAACTTTATGCCCCCCTGCAGCATGTCAGTGCAGTGCTGGAGAACGGCGCCGCCGAGAAGGCGGGGATCAAGAAAGGCGATCGCATACTCGAGGTGTAAGTGTAAAATATATATTCCTTACATACAAATAAATAGTAGAACGATATACAATAACCAATAACCGATAACAATTGCCAACAACAACGAGCATCGTGAATGTCACAAATATACATACATACATATGTACAAAAAAGCTTCCTTTTTACGCGGCATTCGTGTTTGACCTGCTTGCCAACTGCCCCGCCCTGTCCCTGTGCCATGTTCATGTTCCCAACAGCAGCGACAATGAGTGACAGAGAGTAAGAGAGCAAGCGAGAGAGTGTAAGAGAGTAGCCCACCCACTGAATTGCTCCACTCGAAATGGAAAAAGTAACTTAAAACTGAGTTGTGTTCAGTATTCAGTGTGCGGCTTTGCTGCTGAAGTCCTGGCTGGGAATCAATAATGTTATGCTGCTCTGTATGTGTGTGTGTCTGTGTACGTTGTGTACGTGCGACAGAGAGAGTACAAGAGGGTTGTTACTGAACTTTGCTGTTGTAATGGCTGGTAACAGTTTCGAGCAGATTATATTTCTCATTTTCGCTGGCGATGTTGTTGTTGCTTTTGTTTTAGGTATGGCGTAATGTTTATGCCATTGTTTGGTCACACTCACATTTAGACTCGCCACCTACTACTACAACTACAACTACTATTACTCACACACATACATGGATAGCCGACATGTAGAGCACAAGCTAATTAAAATGCCCCCTAGCAGAGCAACCCACCTCGCCGGTCTGCCCGTTACTCCCCTTACACTCTCCTCCTCTCCTCTCTCTTTCACTCCATCTCTCCTCCAGTCGTGTACACGCGCTGGGTTTTTATGCTCTCGTCCATCGCTCCACTCTCCACTCTCTTTCTGTCTCTGTCTTTCAACTTCACTCTTCGTGTAGCTTTTGTAGCTTGCATCGTTGTACACATTTTGACATTTTGTATGCCAAAATGTTGTTGTTGTTCTCCCGCTCGCACTTGCATTAGCTGGCCATGCTATTACTATGCTTATGCTATCAATCAAAACACGTTGCATTTTAATTGAGTTTTGCGGGCGCCAACGTTGTGATAACCTTTCCTGGGAATGAAAAGAAATGGAAGAAAACAAATAAAACGAAAACGAAAACCTGCGCACAAATTCAATTAATAAATTTAGCAACAGTTTCATTGCGCGGCATGGCGCGCTGCGTCTAACAACTTAATTATCGTCGGCAGCAAACGAAGCTCGTCCTCTATCACTCCTCTCCTCCTCCATCATCTTCTCCACACACCACACTTCGTTAACTGTCCCGCTCTCCCACTCTCCCACTCTCCCACTCTCCAACGTTAACGTCACACGCCAGAAGCAGGCGAATGAATTTGTTTTCTCCACATTTTTATTTTTCGCACTTTTTCGTCGAGTGCATTCTCTGGGGCCAGCTGGAAGTTAGTTCCTCTTGTTGTTGTTGCTCTTGCTTTATAGCGCCCATCATTTGATTATCAACTGAAACAACAACAACAACAACATGAATAACAACAGCGGTAATTTGTCGGAGCGTGAGCAAACAAAGCAACTGCAAAACGCAAACAAACACGAAAGATATACACCTACATTCATAATACATATCTACTTATGTATTTAGATAGAATAGTTTTTTTTTGGTGTATATTTTGTTTTTGAATTTGTGATGATTAAAATATACACTTACGCCTCGATCACGATCGATCTTTGGCAACTTTGTTGTTGTTTGAAATGAAACCCGTTCAAGAAATTCATTCACAGCTTGCATAAACACATAACGACAATAATAATATGCAACAGGCAAAACTGTATGTTGATTAAATCAATTCAATTTCAGAAATACGAGTTTATAAGCAAATATTTAACTAATTTTTATTGTGCTGATACCGAGAGTAATTTATCTTCGCTAATGACAAAGTTTTATACCCTGCTTTAAATTAAGTCAAGCGGGGTATATTTATGGAATACATATTTGAGTTAATTGCGAGGTATGTGCTAGTCAGGCAGTGCTAAAGCACTCTTAACTTTTTCAAAGCTGCGCTAAAAGAGTTTCTTCAGCTGCGAGCTAGTTCGCTGATTCATACAAATTTCCTTAATAATCTTAAATGATTTTTATAGAATAAAAAAATGTTAACTGGCCTTTTTTAAGAATTCATATAATTACAGCCCTTAGTATTTGTCCGCCCTGCGCTGATGACTCTCTCGCACTGCCAACTAGTTCAAACCTGCACTCAAACAGTTACTTCAGGTGTGAACTAGTTCGCTGATGATAATCGTAAATACATTTTATTGTATAGTTATTAATTAAAGTTAATTGACATTTTTGAAAATTTTAAGCAATTGCAGCCCTTAGTTTTTGTCAGCCCTGCGCCGATGACTCACTCGCACTCTCTCTCTCGCTCTCTGAACTAGTTCAAAACTGCGCTCAAACAGTTACTTCAGGTGTGAACTAGTTCGCTGATTCATATAAATTTAAAAATTGATGCTTCATAAGCTTAAATCAATTTTATTGCATAACAATTAATTAAAGTTATTTGACAAACAATTTCTTTGGAGCATTCAAACTGATGCAGCCCTTAGTTTTTGTCAGCCCTGCGCTGATGACTCGTTCGCTCTTTCGCTTTTGAGGGGCGTTGCATGTGTCGGTTGGCAACTGTCTGAAATAAATGCCACAAACATCACTCCACATCCTCCGTCTTATCAATGTTTTTGCTGTATTTGTTTTGTTTTTATTTTCGGGTGGGTGGAAAGACATTGTTGTTGTTGCTGCTGTTGTTGCAGCTTATTGTTTATTCATCTACGAAGCTTTCAAATAATTGCTTTTGTTGTCTCGCCCTCCCCACAAACAGTTTGGCTAATTGCTTAGCAGATTGGGCCACAGATAGTCGAGCAGTTGCATTGGCCATTGGCTACGTTCTCGTTGTCGTTGTCGTTGTCGTCTTGTGGGCGTTGTTGCTAGCCGCTGTTGCAGTTGCAGTTGCAGCTGCAGCGCTTCTTGCTGTGTCGCCCACAATGTGGGCGCCACGTTGCACAAGCTGCCATTGCAACGCACACAGTAGGGATCATTGGCGGTGCACTCGGGCACCTCGCCGGCACATCCCCGGACTGTGTGCACCATTTGGAGGCGACTGATAACGGTGCTGACGCACAATTCGGTTGCATGGCTGCAATTGCTGACACTCATCGCATTGGGATTCAGCATTTGGGCGCAATCCTCGTCCGATTCCAATGAATTGCATCGGTAGCAACTGCGCACCGACCAGCGATTGCAATTGTCGCCGCTGCGGCACAACTGACACGTCTCGCCTTCCCCCCCGGGCACAAAACTTGCATCCGCACAGCCGCGACGTAAGAGCGTGTCTGTAATGTGATAAAAAAAGCGAACAAAATTCGATAATGTTAGTAATATTTATACTGCTGTTGTGTACTGTGATTTCCACTTCCGGAGAACAACACAACTTTAAATCTAATCGTTTTTTTTGGCTAATAAATAGGTGTGTATAAACTCTCATAATTGATAGATAATAATGAGTGTTACTCATTCTCATTTTCGTTTCCCATTTTAATGTGATTCGACACAAATATGTTGCATATGGCAATTTTCCTGCAACTGTCAATTCAAATGGCATCTATTATTTATGGTTAAATTGTAAATGAAACACTTTTAATTAACGCTGTCACGTCCATTTGCTGCAGTAGGGAAATTAATTTTCCACTATTTTCAAAGCCACAGTCGATTTTCATTTATTTCACTTTGCTGTTGGAACATTTCTAATAAGAAATTGTTACAAAGTAACTTGCATTGTCGTTTAGTAAGTTGTTCACTACAAAGTTTTACACTTCGTGTTCCTTCATTTATTTAGCAATTATTTTGTGAACCAAAGGAGCTTGAATTATGCTTACAAAGTTGTTTATATAATCTGTTTTTCTTTTCAATAAAGAACGATAATCAGCTTAGTTCGTGAGTTCGTGATTTTCTAGAAAATTACTTACAGAATTAGAACTGGAATTGTTTACAACAATTTAAATGCATTTCTTTAACTACTTTCATGTCTTTTGTGCAGTAACAAATATTTAGATTATTGTAAAGATATTTCGCTTTCTCTTATCAATACATTTTTGTAATCTTTGTTAAAAGATAATAACCTTAGATTGTCAAGGCTAAAATTTCATATGAAATTGCAGAATAAATCAGAATTGTTTATTCATCGTTTCATATTATACCTAAACAAATTAATGAGCTTCGGGCTCTGACGGCTCTTCTAATTTTAGCTCAAAGATAAAGCTAAAGACTTTAGAACATTGTCTTTAAGTTTGTCTGGTAATTATTTCTAACTAATTAGAACTATTATTATTTACTTGTCTGAACATTTTAAATATATTTAAAATTTTTTTTTAAATAGTATTTTCTATCTCTAAAAATGGTTTTGAGATATATTGTCAAACCTTTTTGAAAGATTGTGAAAAAAGAGTAAATTTAGATCGTCAATAAAGCCTTTTTCGATGCTATATAACTATTGAACTTGAAAGTCAAGTAGAACAATTACAATGTAGTTCATAAATTAAATATTATTTTACTTTATTTGCTTTTCTTTCTTTTCTATCTCAACAAATGTTAAACCTGTGTTGCAGATATCGTTGCAATCCATGTTAAAAGATATTAAAGATACATTGCCAAAAAAACCCCTTAAATTAGTTTTAAAGTCATGTACTATTTCTGATGAATTGAAGATACTTTAATATCTTTGTTGTTGAGATATGATTAATATGCGTTGCAGATAGATTTGCAATCTTATTGTTTCAAATAATGAATATATGCAATAATTTTAATTTCTCCTTTTTATTTCTTTTCTACTTCAATGAATGCTCAACATTTGTAGCAATTAGATTTGCCATCTTTGTTAAAAAATAATAAACATAGACTGCCAACAAAGCCTTTGATTTGCTGTGTTTATTTCTAACAAAATTAGCTGATAAATTGAAAATGCAGTTACTTTTTTATCTTTTGTATCTCAGCAAATGTTTAGTACACGTTGCAGATAGATTTGTGAACAAAGCGATTACTTCTAGCGAAATGAATTTCCGAATCAAATAGTGTTTATTATATTTGTTTATCATTGCTACTTTATCAATACTTAATCCTTTAATCCCCACTCACCCTAACCTTGCTCGCAGGAGAAGCAGGCATTGGTGCCATCGACGCACTGTTTGCTACTCAAGGCGTTGCCCCCCACGGCAATTGGCATCGCTGGTGGAGTTGCAGGTGGCACAGGCAATGTTCTGGCACTGCGAGTTGCAGTTGTCGCCGTAGCATTCGCTCAGCTCGCCGGTGGGAAAGAAGCCCATTGTGGTGGAGCAGCCGCGTTGCAGGACATCCGTTTGGGTATTGAGATGCGTGTAGCAGCGTTCGCGATGTCCGTACATTACCTTGTTGACGCACTGCGTCACTGTGGCATTGTTGAGGGCACATTTCTGCTCCGCCTCCGCCTCCGTCTCTGGCTGCTGATTCCGCTGACAATCGGGGTTCGGCGAGAGCCGATTGTGTGTACACTGCAAACAGCGACTCTCGCCAACTGTCAACTCTGCGTTGCAGCCATTGTAGTTGCACTTGAGGCAGACATGGGGACAACCGTCTGGCAGATTTGTGTGCTCGCAACCGCGTTGTGTGTTACTCAGATGCAACACATTGGTGTAGCAACGATCGTCTGCATTGTAGACGGGACACGGCAACAGGAGCTGTGGCCGT
Organism: Drosophila sulfurigaster albostrigata; assembly: GCF_023558435.1. Classification (NCBI taxonomy): domain Eukaryota; kingdom Metazoa; phylum Arthropoda; class Insecta; order Diptera; family Drosophilidae; genus Drosophila; species Drosophila sulfurigaster. The sequence continues at coordinate 13,340,756 of NC_084885.1, read as the reverse complement.
TGACTGACATCGATGCAGTCGGCGCCGCTGCATTGATAGCAACGCAGACGATCCACGGGATAGACATGACGATTGCAGAGACTTGTGCTGCACCGATCGCAGGGCTCGGCACAATAGGCATTCGGATAGAGGCGACGCAGGCAGCCGCGTCGCGTTAATCCCGCCGTAATCGAGGTGACACACACATCATTGGCCACCGAGCACTCTTCCACCTCCAGCTGTTGGCCCGGATTTGTGGCACACTCCGCATCCTCGGCCGAATCGCAGGCATAGCACTCTAATCCATGTCCAAGTTGGAGCAGCTGGAACAATATTATTAATCCGAGCAGCATTTGCTTTATGGCCTTCATCTTGTCAACTGTCGCAAGTGTCATTTGCTTTTGGGGCATTTCATTTCATTTCATTTGAAGAAGCCAAGCAGCTTTTCGATTAGATTAAACACTTTGTCAAGTGGCTCGTCCAAAAATTGGCCAGTTGCATTGCATCGATAGCTCTATTGTTCAAGTTCCATTGTTTAACATGGCTTTGATTACCACAAACACACACACACAAACACACATACATATCTAGAATCTCTCTCTCTCTCTCTCTTGTCATTTAAGCCGATTGAAAAGTGATAGGCGAAGTTGCAGTGACCATTGAAATACTCTACATATTTGTTGCTTGCTTTATTTGAATAAATGTTTTGCTAATTTAAATGCTAATTCCAACTTGGAGAGGTAGTAGCTTCGATTAGTAAGCATGTTACGTGATTACTCAGTACCATCAATTTTTAGTATCAATCAAATATAATGAATGATACATGATACTGATTACTGATACTTATCGACGAACAGCTGTTTGTGTTTTCCTCTTTTCGTTTCTTAAATTCAATTAACAAAATGAATTTCAGGTTGGGTTTCATATTTTCTTACAAATTCATTATTTTTCTCATGTTAATTATTGATGTACATGAATCACAAACCTAAATAGCTACAAGTTTATTGAATAGTATGCCCATATTTGCATAAAATTAGGGATTTATTAGCTGTTTTTGTTCTAAATGGAATGAATTCAATAAACAAAATCAATTACGTGGTGTGCTTGATATTTTTAAATAATAATTACATACCCAGATCGCTATAACTTATTGTTTTATGGAGCAGTGTGCCCATAATATTAGGTATTTCGTAGTTAATAAGCTAAATTCATGGGCTTGCTTGATATTTTTTTTATAAATGCATTACTTTTTATTAATTACTATTTATTCACATATAGAATTATATACGTAATTCGCTACAACTCTTTGTTGTTTTCAAAAGTGTGCCCATATTTTAAAAAATTTTGGTATTTATTAGCTGGTTTCGTTGTAAATTGAATGAAAAGCTATGATTAGTACTCTGCTGAATATCTTCAACTTATAGCAAGTTGCTTATTCCTATTTGGTTCGCAATAATATTTAATGCAAAAATGGAGATCTTATAGTTTCAACTATGTTTCTCGTTCATTGCGTATTCTGAATGTCTTCTGTCTATGCAAGAGAAGCGTAAAAGTGGAAATGAAATGAGAGGAAAACTACAATGGAAAACTACAATTTGAATATGAAGAACTGTGTGTGTGTGTGTGAGTGGGTGTTGCATTCAATAAGGCTTTCACTTGTTGTTGTGCTGTGCGTCGTTGGCGTCTGCTTCTCTTCGTCTTCATCGGTTGCGAGTTGCACGTTATTTTATTGTTGCTGTTGCTGCACTTGCCACTTAACATTGCATTGTTGCTGCTGTTCTTGGGGAATCTGGGGGAAGGTTGCGATGCAATCAATGAGGATTATGAACTATTTTCAATTCTTTGCTCGACGTACTGCTCGTTAAAACATTTACGACAACAATGCCCAGGCAAATAGCAAGAATAACAATAACAATAGCAACTATTTTGCTGTCGCAGCGCCACAAGAGCGACAGCAACAATAAAAATAACAAATAAACTAACAAAAAATAATACACAAATGCAGAAAAAGCAATGACAACAATAAAAACCAATAGTTGGTTCTTTATAAGTGTATTTTTGGCTCTTTGGGGGAAACCCCGCAAAATACTCTTTCTAATGAACTGACCAAGGATACTGCCACGCAGCCATAAAGTATGCAACAGATTGTGAATGTATTGAAAAGTTTTTTTTATTAAGAATTTAAATTTTAGAATGTTCATTAAATTTGTTGATCTACAAGAAAGTTGATATAAAAACAATTACCTTAATATGTTCTGCTTTCAAAAATATTACTTTTATTCTTTTAGGCTAGATTTGAAGCGAAAAACAAATATTTTTGGCACATTTAAATTTGCTTTATAATTAATATATATATTAAAATTCATATATTAAAAAAGAATTTAATTTTTTTCACGAAAAAATAGTTGCAAAAAATTACAATATTGTATTTTGTTTTCAAAAAGAATAAGGATTTTTTTTAGGCCAGATTAGAGTACAGAAAAAATATTATTTCGAGCTTAGAGGTAGCTATAAAATATTATAAACGAATTTTTTATTCCACAAGATAATAGTTACAATATTAATATTATAATGAAATGTTTTTTTTTTTGTATCAACTTTGAGGTCAAAAACATTATTTGAAGCTATAATTTTGCTTTAAAATTTATATATTATATAAGATAAGATAACCATTGGATTATTATATTTTACTTTCAAACACATTGAGAATTTTTAAATTGAAAAGTTCATGACAGAAAAAATTTTATTCGGACCTTAAAGTTTGCTTTTTACATTATAAAAAAGAGTAAACATTTTTTCCGTATCACAGTCTTTATGTTTATTTTTATCAATTATTAGATGAATTTAATTTTACATATTTTTAGAAACTTCTGTCTTTTGTGGATCTATAAACAGTTTTTCCATTATACTAATGCACTTATAATACAATTTGCAACCTAAAAGCTACCCTTAATATGTTGTCAAGGGTCTTGGGCATTCGTTGAAGTTTGCTTTGTTTGCTTTCATGTTTTAATTTTATTTTATGCTGCCACGAAATTTGTGTTTTGTGGTTTTGTGCCCATGTTCTACTGTTGTTCATGTTATTAATGCTCTCTTTGTTGTTGTTATTATTATTGTTGCTTTTGCGGCATATGCCCCAGAATAATCAATAGATTTGCGTCACTCACTGCTTGGGTTGAGTTCGGACTTGGGCCTGAGTTTAGATTGGGTTGGGTTAGCTGAGAGAGACCGAAAGCGAAAATCAGAGAGAGAGAGAAAGGGGGAAGAAGGTTGAGGTTTCGGTTGTGCCTTGGATGTAGATTTATTTGGCTGCGTTATGCATAATCCAGAAATAGACACTTGCCACAACACAAGATCAAACAATGTATACAGCAAAGTTGAAGCTTTTAATACCTTTAGAAACATTGTTTATCCTGCTTGTATTTCATCTGTGTTATGAATTATCGTCAATAAATTTCATCACTTAAGTGAACACACACACATATAAATAAAAGGGAATCTCATTAAAATGACTCTTTGCACCGTCATTAATGACAAAGAAAAATATAAATTGCATTTACATAGAAACTAGCTGCGACCTTGACGATAGAATAGAATAGAATAGAATAGAACAGGCAGCAAAACTTCAAAGCGGAACTAATTGAATGAACTAGTTTTGAACCAGTTGCTCTCCCCATTGATATATGGCATATTGGTGTATAAATATTAGTAATTTATGTTTGTGTGAACACACAAAATACACATACATCAAATTATTGTTTATTTAAGACCATTAAATGGAAAATTTGCCTGACCCCCATCGCTCTCTGTGTTGTGTTGCGTTTTGTTGCGTTGTGGGCAAGTTAACGTCCATAAATTTGCCTCAGCTAGTTTCTTTCCCTCAATTTCTTTGCATTGTTGCTTGTGTGTGTGTGTGAATGAGTCGATGATGGACAGTTCGGAAACAGCTGGTTAATCCCAGTTGAGATAGTACTATAAAAGTCAGTATGTTGTTCGTGAGAAAATTAATAGATATTATTTTTTAAATCGTTGAAATAGTTTTGTGAAACATTGAATTGCATGTGTGTTTTATAGCAAAATTGTTTTTGCAAATTCTTTTGGATTATTTCCAAGTATTAAATCATCACACACAATGAGCTATACAATAGACCCCCAAAATAAACCTTAGATCATAATAAAATAGAAACATTATGAGCACAGCAATTATGTAAATACTCAGATATATTGAAATTACTAAAAGTCTAGTCATGTGAACGAAACCAGATGGATTTTTAGGGGCATGTCTCTTTTTAGATACTCTGTAATATTCATTGGCAGTTCACATACAACTTAATTCTCAGTACGATAAGTTGGCAGCCCATTGCCAGCAAGTGGGCAGCGATGATGAACAAAGTTTTTAGAATTTATAGCCATTAAATTCATATGTGCAGTTATTTGATATCTTGTGAAATTTCCCTTGGCATTAAGGTCACATAACAACACTGTGGTATTAATATTTTATTGTCATGCTTTAGCTAGAAGGTGTGTTGAAGTTGCACACGCTATGGTATCTGAAAGCCGCTTTATCGTGAACGAATTAATTTGATTGATTTATGTATGTTGCGTTCCTGGTCATGTGTCTTAGATACCCTTCAACTGGCGAGGCCCATTACTTTCTGCGCCACAAATGAGTGCAAGGAGAGCCACTAAAGCTCACAAACCTCTCTCGCTCTCGCTCTTGCTCTTGATTGATAAACCTTAATCCGCCTTTACAGCTTTTCTATGACTCTCTCAGTCTCTCTTTCTTGCGCACACAGAGCATCGGCGATCAGTGCATTAGGTTTATGTATGTGTGTGTGTGTGTGTGTTTGTAAATTTACACATGTTTTGTGTGTGTAAACAACTTTTGCTGTTTTTATCAGCGAATGAGAAGTGAAAAGGAAAGAGAGAGAGGGAGGCTGATATGCAAAAATTGCAACGCATTGCGACTAAGAGTGCACAAAATGTGCTCGACTAGCAAATACCTGCACCACTCTATAATTCTACACATTTTGAGGGTATTCGAAAATCATAAATAATTTTAGCTTTCGCTCGTTTATATTTATGCCAGTTTATATAAATATTTATGCGTACTCTTTTATTTATGCATTTGGCAAATCCATAAACAAAATAAATTGTTTGCATCGTTGTTATGCTGAAATTCATAATATTTAATGATCATCAACATGCAACAACAGCGCCCTCTACAGTTTGATTATTGCTGCTGTTGTTGTAAATTGATTTCTAGTATTTATTTGGAAACTTTTGAAACTGGTTTCTTTCCACCGCGTCTTTGTCTTACAATCACAATCTTTAGCTCAGTGTAAGCTCAACTTTTACACTTTTCTTTGTTCTTTATGCTGGTTGGCTGAACCATCAACGCACAGCGTCAAACGGTAAATACGAGGAGGCTGAAAATTGTGCACAAGAAAGGTTTGCGCAACTTGATTTCGCGCTATGACTAACTTTTTAAAAGTTTTTTCTTTATTTCTATAAATTCATTAATTACAATTTGCGTGCCAAGTCTTCACTAAGCTTTAAAAATAGTGTTGTACCTTTTTGCTTTTGTTTGCAGTGCTGCGACTGTGAATGGCAAAAGCTTAGAAAAAGCTGATTCGTGATTAAAGCTTTCTAGAATTAATCTATTTAAACGTAATTATGATTAAGTATTAAAGCTAATTCCAGGTTAGATTTTAATCAAATTTGTTTTTTTTTTGTTTGTATTTATTTAGAGTATAGTTAGTTATAATTAATAATTCTGGATTCCTTGATCTTCTGCCAGCTTCATAAATTTGCTGTTGATACAATATTGTAATATTAAATTATATTATTCATATATAAAGAGTAGCTAGTGATATTGTAAATTACCAATTTGTGAATGAATATTCATATTTAGCGTTCCATTGTTTTCTACTTTATCAAAAATCAACGCATTATATATGTTTTCTTTTTCATATCTTTATAAAGAAGCAAGTAAGGTTTGCATGCCAACTTTGGCTGCCTTGCAGTTGAAGCTTTGTTGTTAATGTTAAGCTAAGATGTTATCTAATTGAAAAGTGATTTGATAAGCATTAGCGATATTATCTTACAAAATTAACAAGGTAATATTAAAGGTTAAATATGTGTATATTCAATAAAAATAATATTATGAAATAATGCTTAAATTAGTTCATATTTATTTGAGGGCAGAGTATCGAACTCGTCGATCACGTTGCCCACGTCGTCTTTTTGCTGTCATGCATAAGGAAGAAACATGCCAGAGGAGTTATTATGTAGAATGTAAAAATATGCTAGGTATGTTGTCTCTGAGTCATGTTATTGTTTGTTGTTGTTATCGTCTCTGTTGCTGTTGTTGTTGTTGTTGTTGTGCCTGTGCGTCACCAACAACACGACAAACACACGATAGCTGCGATTTATTTATTTGTGCTGCGGTGGCAAAAGTCAAACCGGAAAGACGCACAAAGACTAAGAGAGAAAGAGAGAGAGAGAGAGAGTGTACGAAAGAGACAGTCCAACATGAGGTGAAATAGAAGCAAACCATGTAGTAAATGTGGAACTGGCCTAGGCTCAAGGTGGCTCCCACTGGGGACAGGCCAAGAAGCCAGCCAACAACAGCACGCAGACCTCAAAGTTCGCCATCCAATTTTCCGGTTTCAATGCAACTGCAATAAGAAAGAGACAAATATGCAAGCGTTATCGACTGTGAGTTACTTGCAACATTTTGTTTTGTTTTGTTTTTTGGAATTGTAAATAAAATTATATTGGGTTCGATAGATATTTTATATAGGATTTTTATGTTACGATTAAGTTAAAAAAATGTGCCGAAAAACCAATGCAGAGTGAACGTTAAGCGAGGTATAAAAATAAAGTGAAATACGAGCACGTAATCAAATTAGAGACCTTTCAATTGCTTATCAGAAGTGCCCTCGGGTCTCACACTTTCCTTTAGGGGGTTTCTTGAGGCGCTTACAATTGTTGCGACTTACGATTGGCGCAATTAGTTTTACTCAAATTTGTACTAATGACGTTGTTACTAATCCGCTTACCAAAACACAGGATAATACACAACTAAAGTCTTTAGTCGATTGAGAATCAATTGTAGGGTAATCATTTGTTATGGCGAACTAACGTCACATTTTCACGAATGACGAATCGCGATGCATTCATCGTTGCTACGTGGTCTGCGAATGCAAAAATTTGCATATGCACTTACGTCATTATCGATATGTGTGGCTGTCGATCAAGGAGATCAACGCGGTATTTTGCGGTTATTCACTGAATTTCAAAGCGAATTCTGATCATTTGATACGGTGAATAATGCAACGAACAATGTGGAGCGATCATCATGGAAGAAAGGTGCAACGGTTGTTTGTCTACAAATTTCAAAAATTTGCATAAGCTACGTCACCAGTTGTTGATCAATATGTATAGGATTAATTAAAGTTTGTTCTTGAATGAGATTCCAATAAATAACTTGAAAAACTATCCAACAACGTTAATGCAAAATTTGTAATAGGCATACCTTTAAAATGACGTTAGCAAGTTTAAAGAGTGCGTTACAAATTCAAAATATAAACTTGATTTGAATACGATCAATAAGAGTATTAAGCGAAGTCTCTTAGTTCATGCAGATCAATAACAGTAGCTCGCTGTGACTCTTAAAAATTGCTGAAGCAAACATGGCTAAATTAACTCATCTGTTTATGCTTATCTAGAACAAGTAAGAAAACTATAGTCGCGAAGGGTCGACTATGACATACCTGTTAACCAGTGTCAATAAAACACAAAAGAGTTCGGTATTATTCTTAATATATATCAAATTCATATACCGAAAAAATACTTAAGTGTACCGAATGCTATGTGTGGTATATCGATATACTATTACATTCAAAATATAAAAAAAACAAGTAAGGAAACTACACCCATTTGGAATGAAAGCAAAACAGTGTGATATTATTCTTAAAATATACCATGAATATATGGTATATCGATACACAACTACATTGAAAATATACCATAAATTACAAAATATACCAGATTGTTTAGCAATGTTAGACCAACAGACATGTCTATTTGCTCTCTGCTGTTGACGCTGATTTAGAATAGATGTATATATTTTATGGGATCTACATTCCCTCTAGGCACAAAGTTATAATACCTCTCTGGCTAGGGTATCGTGTATTTAAAATAAACAAAATACAGTGGTAAATTGTTATAAATTATTTTGCATTTAAAGGATATATTTGTATGATTTCGTTGTTGATTCATGTAGCTCTTGTTCAAGTTGTTGTGTTGCTTGTCACACAATTCAGTTGAGAAGTAGCTGCGCCATGGATCAGTTCAACAACTTGTGTGTTTATCATAAACCAATTCAACTTGACCCGAATCACGTCCGTCTGGGACTTGAGTTGCAGCTGGCGACGACCGGCTTATCAGTGCATTGACGACAAGAGCTCTGTTGATCAACTACTCGCTCTCTTTCTATCTCTCTCTCTCTCTCTCTTGCTTCTACGCTCTGTTTGCGATTTTGATGTTATATTTGTTGATTCTTAAAATGATCGGTGCGTGCCAAACAGCTCGACAATTGTCAACTGACTATCGAGTTGCCTGCAACTCTGATCTGATCGCGATCTGAAAAAATGTTGCCATTCCATGGCGTGCACTTTGCCCAGTTGACCGCCTTGGAGCGTCGCTGTTTGCGGTGCGTTAAGCTAGAATCCTTTGCCACAAAATACGAATCTGACTAATTGTGCTTTTCCAATGTTTCTCCTCTTTTGCAGCAATGGCGTCAGCGTGGAGGGCGCCACACACAAACAGGTGGTGGATCTGATTAAATCTGGTGGCGATTGCTTGACCCTAACGGTCATATCAGTGACACAACAGGAGGCCGATAGACTGGAGCCGCAGGAGGATCAAAGCGGCTACTCCTACATTGATTACTCCGACAAGCGTTCCTTGCCCATTAGGTGAGTCTCTCTTTTTGTTATTTCGCTGATTGTGCTGAACTTATCGCTTTGCATTTCCCCCATTTCTTTGCAGCATACCCGACTACAGCATCGTGAATCGGAATGGCGAACGCTACATTGTCTTCAACATACACATGGCCGGGCGGCAGTTGTGCTCGCGTCGATATCGGGAGTTTGCCAATCTGCATTCGATGCTGCGCAAAGAGTTCAGCGGCTTCACATTCCCCAAACTGCCGGGCAAATGGCCATTTCAGCTGAGCGAACAGCAGCTGGACACACGTCGCCGCGGCCTCGAACAGTATTTGGAGAAGGTTTGCGCTGTCCGGGTGATTGCCGAGAGCGATGCTGTGCAGGACTTTTTGACTGACACCGAGGATGATATCTCCGCATCGCCGGTGGACATTAAGGTGATGCTGCCCGATCACGAGGTCACCAGCGTTTCGGTGAAGAAATCATCAAATGCTCAGGTCGTATGGGAGATTTTGGTGCAGCGCGCCAATCTCACCGCCTATACGCAACAATATTTCTATCTCTTTGAGATTGTTGAATACAATTTTGAGCGTAAATTGCAACCACACGAGATTCCCCATCAACTCTATGTGCAGAACTACAGCACCGCCTCATCGACATGCCTCTGTGTGCGACGCTGGCTCTTCTCGGTCCCCAAGGAGCTGACGCTACCAGATGGCGAGCAGGCATCGCGTTTCATCTTCTATCAGGCTGTCGATGAGGTCAATCGTGGCAATATACGTGCCGATGGTCGGCTCTATGAGTTAAAGGCTCTGCAGGATGCCAAGAAGGCCAACGATTATTTGGCCCTGGCACGCACACTGCCCGGATACGGTGATGTCGTCTTTCCACACTGCTCCTGTGATAGTCGCAAGGAGGGACATGTTGTACCCGCCGTTGGTAAGTGCTCCACGAAGAAGAAGATTTATGATAGGTGCTGTTAGAATAGGTGAAAGTCAAGGTTAAGCTAATTGTAGACAAAGTTGGTGACTATCAAGGTGAAAATAGGCTGAAAACATCTGAATGAAAGAGATGGCAGAGAAAGAGAGCGAGCAGAGATAAACACAAATTATTGAAATACTTTAGAGCAGGTATTTAATGTAATAGCATTATTAAAAAAAAGATTAACAAAATTTGAAAGTTAGCTGCAAGTATTTTAAATAGAAGAGAATTATTATATAATTTTGTGACGGCAGGAAGTGCAGAAGATGCAGATGCATCTCGGACCCTATAAAGTATATAAAGTATATATATTCTTGACCAGAGATAGAGATATACAAATTTGGTTTCGATCACACAACAATTTTGGTAGTTATTAAGGAAATACTTTTGTATTGACTGACAATCTTGTATATTTTGCACTCTATGGTATATTTTGAATGTAGTACTGTATCTGTATAACAAGAATTGCCTTTGGTATATTTGTAGAATTGTAGAATGTACAGCAATTGGTATATTAATACGGCACTTTTATTCATAATGGGTAGCACACTCGACTGTAGTTTTCTTTTTTGTATATGATTGAAATTTTATTAAATAGTTCTATTTTGTTCTATTGCAGGAATGAAGAGCTTTCGTCTGCACGCTTGCCGCGAGGATGGCTCGCTGGAGGCGCAAATGGTCGAGCTGACATGGGACAGCATAACGCGTTCGGAGAGCGACGAGGAGTCCATGTCATTCTGCTTTCAGTACAATCGTCCAGATAAGCCAGCACGTTGGGTCAAAGTCTACACGCCATATGTAAAATCAAATGCTTCAACTCTATGAATATGTCGAATTGAGTTTATTCTCTATTTTAGCACGCATTCCTTGCGGACTGCTTTGATCGCATCATGGAGGAGCGCAAATGGGAGGATAGTGGCGATTAAGAGGCAACTAAGCAAGGCGATGCAAGCAGGAGGAGGAGGAGGAGGAGAAGAACGTGGAGGAGGACGAGGAGGAGGCTCATCAAGCGCATTGATTAATTCGATAAAGCAACTCAATCATCTCAAGATCAACATCATCATCAACACACCATCACAGCAAAGTGGCTCCAAGGCAGTCTTAGTCATAAACACACACACTCATACATTCACATTTACAGTCACACACACACACACACACACACACACACACTTGCAAATTCTCAGTTATGTTTTGTGTTTTGTTTTTGTTTATCGAAATTCTGTTGTATGTACAATTTTCTTGTATCACAAAGTTGTGTGCGTGTGTTTGTGTATGCGTATGTGTATGTGTGCATGTGTGTGTGTGCTTTACAATATTTCACGCTTAGTCGTAGAAATTGAGAACACACGAGATAATATTATTTAAGAGTATGTCTTATATTGTAAAATATATCAAATACGATACTTGTAAATGATGCATAGACGGGCGAACATGGGTTAATCGACAGCAATAACGGAGAAAGTAGAAAGCAGAAGTTGAGTTCAAGAAAAAACAAATGTTAACAACGGAAAAAAAGAAGAATGTTTCAAATAGTTCAGCAAGCACTTTAGCACATACACACATAGAGATAGCCAGTTAGTGTTAGAAAGAAAGCGAACAAGTGGTAACACACACACACACACATGATACTCACACAGACACACACAGCAATACAGCATGGCACCAAGTTAGTAAATGCTGCAACGATTCTCATTCAAAACAAATTATGAAAAATCGCAAAATCACATAAAATAATTATAATAAATAAATATACACACACACATACACATATGTAAATTGTAAGCAAATAGCAAAAATCATTACAAATTAGTAATATGTATGTGGTTTTTTTTTGTGTAATTTTTTTGTGCTCGTTGAACATGCAAAATGAAATTGTAAAAAGTCAATTTTAATAGAACTTAATATAGATGAACATTGATATACATATATACTAGTGCATACATATATATTGAATAGGAATATGATTTGTAAAGCGATACAACATGTTGACATTATGTACTCATTCTAATTTTCTAATAGAAAATGTTAGTAACCATTTAAGAGCCGTTAATACATATATGCAAGAGTGTATTTCTGTGTGTGTGATTGCAATTGAAGTAACACTTGAATCTGATGGCAATGTAGTTTAGTGTCCATACAAACACACACACACACACGAAGCACACTCACTCACCCACACACTCACATAGTACTTAGGCACAAGCTAAATTTGAATTGTAACTCGAAAACAAGAAAATGCAAAATTGAACACACTTTAGAGACACGGCGAGACAGCTACAGCTACATAAGCATACACATACACATAATTATATTTCTACATACACACACACTTACATATATACATATATATACACTCACACACACGCATAGATACATATATGTATGTATATTTACATTTATCAACGATGCAAGTGACGTCTGCTTGTGATATTTACAATTTACACAATTATTATTATGATTATATTTACCACTATGATATGATTATTATGTATGTACGAGAATATTCTCATTCTGTCATTCTCTTTTTGGCTGTCTTCTATGGTTTCTCTCTCTCTCTAACTCACTATATATGATTTTCACTTGTTTTCATTTCTTTTCGTTTGTATAATTGTATTTGTAGTGCAAAACGCTTTGTATTTCTGTATCAAAGTTATTTATTCGAATTATCTAAGCAAGCATAAGGCATATTGTAATATGTAATGTGTAAAACAAAACAAAACCAAAAACCATAACAAAATTTTTTGTCACAAAACTTGCGTCTAGTAAAGTAAAAACCAAAAAAACCACAAAAAACAAGAAAATGATGAAAGCAGATTGAGAAATCACAATTAGACGCAACGCATCGCAACGCTCTTTGGCCATTTACTGTAGCAACGTTTTACGTTCTTAGTTGTACAACTAATTAATTATGTATATTCCATATTATTATATGTTTATTATCTATTTCTCCCTAAGTTCTTTTTTTTTTCCATTGTAATTGTAATTGTACTTGTATTTGTTTTGTTAGAAAAGATATGTAGATCGGCAACAATTGAACAAAAAATATGAAAAAGAAAACAACAAGAAACAAAAATGTTAACACATTAATTAAATACATAAGCAAAGGCTTCAAAGTGGTTTTTGCATTTGCAAAAACATAAAAACGGAGATAGCGGAGTGAAGCAACAAACATATGCATATACTTATTTCTAAATATTAAATCGAAAAGCAAAAATCATGAAATATGCTAACAAAATAAAATAAATAAATACAAATTAAAAGAAAAATTCACACATTAAAAAAATGAATGAAAGAAACAAGCAAACAAAAAAAAACATTCCTTAAAAATCGATTGAAACAAAAGCAAAGCGTCATATAAAAATGAATATCAAATGTTTTCTTACATATTTAATAAACATAAATGGATAATGAAATAAACATCAAAATACAAATAAAAAAAAAACCAAAAATATGCGCCTAATTCAATAATTAACAAGTTACGCTCAACGCAATCGCTGGACGGCGTCTCAAGAGCCATATATCGAGCATCTACTGTACAGTCAGTATCCAAATTAAGCAACACACATACACACAAAACAAAAACAACCTCCCGCCAGCAGTCTGCGAGTTAAAATGTAAAGTAAAATGTGAAACTGAAACTGAAAAAAACAAACGAAACAATTTAATGCAAGCTAACAAACAAACACAAGAGATAGAAACAAATTGTAGAAGACAAACATACAAAATACAACAACAAATGAGACGAAACGAAACGCAAAGAAGCCGTGGAGAACAAAACAAAAAAATAAACTAAACAAATTACCAATTTATTGAAAATAAAGATTGCATTTTTCCCCTTTTCAAAATATCGAGTTGCTCTTTTCTGGGTTTTATTAGTGCAGCTTCTTGCCTTATGTCTCGAATTCTTTAAATTGATTGTTATTAATTCCTTTAAATAATATTAAATATTTTTAATATTAATGTTTTGAAATTTAGAGCTTCGAAAATAAAATGGTTTTTCATGGTCTATTATTATTATTATTATTATTTTTTATCAGTCTTGAAGTTCATTTAAAAAATAATTCATTTATTTTTATAGATTATAAAAACTGCACTTAATACCTCTTGGCACTTGTGAGATGAGGGAACCCGTTTCTTGGAGAAGCTTACAAAACACGAGGTTACATTTTCAGATTTCAATTAATAAGATTTAAGACTTTATAAAATAAATGTTGCCTATCATCAAGGCGCAGGATTAGCTCCCACATCTTTTTGGTAGTATTTGTGCTTTTATTGTTTCTTGATTTGAAATGTAATAGATAAACTTATTAATAAACTGAATCAAAGACGAGACGAAACGTCTTTTAATAAAGACATGAAATCACATGGTAAGTACTAATAGAAGCAGGAGCTAAAAAAGCTTAGAAGTATGCAACAGAAATATTTTCTGCATGCTGATTATTGGAATAATGATCCTAATTTGGCCAAATTCTGGCGAATCTTTCAAGAGCACATATTGCTAGGATCGATAGAACCATATCTATCGATTGACATTAAAAAAAATGTGGCGTCATCTAAGGATCCAACATTTGCAATTTTTAAGTTCGTAGGCCTAGAAAAACATGAGAACCACCAGGACGATTTAAATGTCCTTTGGCACGACAATAGTCTTCATCAAAGGACTTCGTTTGACATAGGGCCCGCATTGATCAGACAGTATATGGCCGCTTAAGACGCATTTCTCTGTATTCAAAAATGTTGTTATATCTCGAGTCCTGTAAGAACTTTCGTCCTATTTAGGATACTACTCTGTTTGTCGTCATAAGACAAATCCTTGTGCCAAATATAGCATGGATAGGAAGATCGCCCTTCAAATGACCAAGATACAGTGGATTATTGATATATTATACTATTTGGCCATTTTTCTATACCAACCCCTTAAAAAAATTGATGGTTAATTTTACAGGAATATCCTCAACGTCCTTGAATGACAATCAATAAAGTTAGTTATCCTGATTACAAATAGGTCAATCCTTGCAAGATACTTAAGGATTTTGCAGAGGTAAGGCAAAATAAAAAACAAAGAGGATATTAAAACAAATTATTTTTGAATTTTAACAGATTTATTTATTTTCTTCTCAGTTACTTTCTACTTTCAATTTTAAAGGGGATAGCCCCACTAATTCTGTAGGTGACTACTGGAGATCTAATTGCTGCTGATTTATTCTTCCGCATTTTCACAGGATACGCATTGCTAGAGTTGCTAGGAAGAGCTCTAATTGATTGATCATCCACCATTTGCAATATTTAAGTCCGCAGAGTTGCGTGTTCTCTGAGTTCTTTGTTGAACTCAAATTTTTACATTTATTTCCAATTACAATTTACAATTAATTTTTAAATGAACAATTTGTAAGCCAACCATTTTCGCTTAGCATTCATAGCTCACTACATTTTTGTTAAAAATACAATTGTCTTCTCAAAATGAAATTTTGCGGTTTGGTTACAAAATTTGCGCTTACAGCCCATGCCCATTGTACATAAGTAACTTAGTATGTATGTTCATGAATCTGATGTGGTTTGAGATAGCCATAATCCATATTACAATCTATTTTCAATCCAATTCAATTCACTGCGCAGAATTATTAGTCAGGAATTTATTAGCACAATATTGCGAATTCGTTTTATAGCCCCGCTCGATTGGCTTATATGTAAAGAGCTACGCTAATCAACTTATCAGGGAAAGCCGCGGTCCCTTGTTCCGCTCTTGGCCAAGCGTTAACACATGTTATTATTTAACAAAACAAAAAACGCAAAAATCGCACCGAATGTTAGATACCCTTTAGTTGTAAGCGAAAACTTTTAGATTAATAGATTCAATGTTTAACGGTAAAAAAGTTTTTATAAAAGAACGATTACAAAGTGAATATTATATTTTCATATAAGTAAGTTATGTATATAAGGTAATAAGGTAATAGTCAAAAATTCCATTTGTATTTGTATTTGGAAAATAAGCTTTTCAATTTTGCATCATTAAAAAATTGTTGGGCTTACATTTAAAACTCAATCAAATTTGAGTTTAAAACATTCTAAAACATTGAAACATTCTAAATTTTTTAAAGTCAAGTAGTACAATACTTATCTAGTTAACAGTTGTTAAGTGAATTTATTGCATAATGTTTAGGATAGCAAAGTCCCTGTTATCAACAGCAATTGAGTTAATTGAGTTGTTATTAAGACGCTTTCTAAAAATTTGTTAATAGAGTGCTACATTAACTATTATTGAGTATACATTTTGAAATGTACAATAATTTTGCAGAAGACATTTTGTTATTGTTATGCTTCCTAGTACTTAAAAGCAGAGACCGAAATCATTAAAAATCACGGAATAATGATTATATTGTAGTTGATTTTTTTTGATTTTCATCATTAATAACAATTTATTTTCTAGTAGTTTTTAACAAAATAAAAGTAACTATTGCATAATTTTTGGTAAGTAAAAAATATAATATATATATTATATAATATATAAATATATAAAAATATATCAAATCATGTATAAAGATTTTAATTTGTTTTTATTAATCGATTTTAAAAATTTCCAAATCATGGTGCACATGCATAGATTATTAAAAATATCATATTATATTTAATTTCTAAATTTTTGATTTTTGCATACAAAAAATCACATGAATAATCACTGTTTACGGTCCCTGCTTAAAAGTTTAAAGTTTTGCCTGAAGAATATCAAAGTTGTTGCTAAGACAGTTTAAAAGAATAAATTAATAAGCCACAAGTCAAAAGATATAAGTTAAAGTTTTGTTTGAAAGAAAGCAAAGATCATAAACTTGTGACCAACAAAGAAAAAGATACCTACAAAGTTCAAAATTGTTTCGAAGACAGTTTAAAAGTAATTTTGTAACCTTTAACCTAATAAAATTCAACAAAAATATATCGAAGAAGTTCATTGAAGTGTGAATGTTTAACTCGTTAGAGTATAGACAACCTTTGAGGCTTGTAGGTTGTTCGTATTATTTGATCAATTGGCGCGATTTAGCGTTTTATGTGCACTGATAACAGCCTAAAACCGTAGACGTTAAGCGATCGAGGGCGAATGAGGAAGATAGTGAGCAGCAGAAGAGCGAGAGAGAGAGAGAGAGAGAGAAGAGTGAGAGAGCGATAGGGATATTGGGTAATTAGGTGGACAAAACAGAGCGATCAGAGCTTGTTTTGTGGGGCGAAAAATGAATTTAATTAACAAAATCAATAAACAATAAACAATGTTATTTGGCAAACAAAAGCGGGGGGAACAAAAATGAACTGTGTGTGCGTGTGTGTGTGTGTGTGTGTGGCGGCCCAGTTAAAAGCGATGCGTACAACGCGTCGCATACGTAATCAGTGCTGGCGATAATCGTTGCCCACAACGGAATGGGATGATAATGATAAGTATAGTATAACGATGATGATTAAAAGGCAAATCGACGGCGGCTTTATGGCTCATAACCCTATTACCTATTGCCACCCTCTACAAGTAGTCCCCCCGCCCGCCCGCCTCCCCTTCCCTTCCTTTCCCTCTCCACCATAGTTGCCCTCAGTGCTGAGCTCAACGTCGCGCTCTCAACGCTGTTGACGGGTTTTGGGTTCATTTCGTTTCGGTTTGCGTTCGCGTGCGCACGTGTCAGAGTGTCGGTGTCGGTGTCGGTGTCTGGATCCATTCCATATCGTGTGTGTTCCTTGCTCGCAGGATGCCGCAGTCGAAGCCGCAGTCGCTGTTGGCTGCGCAGGCGCTTAACGCTCAGCATGGGCTACCCTTGGAGTTGCCCTACGCGGATGAAGATGATGAGCAGACGAAGGAGAAGGAGAAGGAGCAACAGCCGTTGCTGCCAGCGACTGCGATAGAGACGCGCCTCTCGCGGAAACCTTCGTTGGGGCAGCGACGCAATGTGGATTTGCCGCGTTTGCTGGTGATCAACGAGTTGCCCGCTCAGCCAAGCACAGCACCAACGCCATCGCCATCGCCAACGCCTTCACCTTCGCCGCCGGCCAACGAAAAGGAGCGAGAGCGTGAACACTTTGGTCCGGGATTGCGACGCAACTCCATCTCGATGCCATCGGGCATCAATTCGCTAGAGTTGGAGGCGATGAGGCGACGGCATCAGCTGCAGGCGCAGGAGGCGCTGCACGAGGAGAGCCAAACGGAAAGTGTGAGTAGTGTAGTCGAAATGTAGCTGTCAATTGTTCTCACTGAACTCAAGTCGCAGCGTCAACCGAACCGAACAGAGCTGAACTAAGCTGAGCTGAACTGAAATGTTATATCTTGCAAACGGGTTTTTCGCACAGTCGCCAAAAGTGTTGAGCAATCATCGTTGGCATCATTAAAAGTATAAAAATAAGTAATCATAAAACGCTCATTAAGTGTTATCTCTGCCACAGTGTGTGAGTGTAGTTTACCCCCTCAAAAAAACAGTAATTCGCCAATTCAATTTGAGTTGGAAACAACTTAAGTCAACTCAACTCAACGCAACACGCAACTGAAACACTTTTCCAGCCATATTCAAATCATCATCAATGCATTATTTCATCATGCCATCAGCTCATCCTCTCATCATGTCATCAGCCGATCAGTGAGACGCATTTGATCTATTCTAATGCTATTATTGTTGTTGTGGCTCTTGTTGTTGTGGTTGTTGTTGTTCTCTTTTCACCTGTGTTTACACTTCGACTGTAATTAATGTGAATTGCAAATAGTCAGCGAAAAGTTTTGTTTGTCTACGACATGTATGATTTATTTATTACCCTGCAATATTTACGCAATGCTCAATTAGTGACTTCAGTTGGAAGATTTGAACTCAAGGCAAGATTGCGTTGCGAAATTTTCAAGTTGTGTTTCGAAATTATAAAAATTCAATATCAATTACAAATGCTATAAGCTGCGTTTTATTTATTCAAATTATTGGTATTCATTAATTCTTATTCAGAAAATGATAATAGCCAATTGATAAGATTAAACTCTGATAATAACGAACACAATTCCTTATTGCAATCAGATTAGCCAGATCTTCAGATTATTATTTTTATGCGTGTTCATTTAATTGAAGTTTAGTTGCCTAAAACTATAAAACTTGCATCTGAACTTCTTTAAGTAATGCATGCCGCTTGCAGTTTCTATTCTAGAGTATAAATACACAATGGAATATTGCGTTACGATAATTACACTATGCAACAAAGTCAAGACTACAATTGTTTAGTGTAAGTAAGCGTTGTTAATGGTCTATTGAAATTTAAAGTGATTGCAGATCTTTTATTATTTTTTTTATTTAATTAGAGCACTCTTTTAGAATTAAAAACAAGTAAGAAAGCTACAGTCGAGTGTGCGCGACTATGAGATACCCGCTACTCATTTTGAATATAAGCAAAACAGTGCGGTATTATTCTGCAAAAAAATTAATATAAAAAACATCATAAGAATATAATAGTTATAATTCTATAGTGATTGATGATTTGATTGATGATTAAATAACCAATGGTTAATGTGGATAATGTTCAAAATGTTTTTCCTTTTTATCAACTTTTGTTATTCCTTAATGTGATAAAACTTGCATTTGGTTGTTATATTTAGACGTTTTTATACAGGTTGCCCATAGAGGAAAAGAGTATTATAAATTTGTGCCTAAAGAAAATGTAGGAAATGGTTTCCTATGCAAAAAAAATAAAGCTTGTTTAGAAGTGTCTTAGTTGCTTTGGTTGACAATCTGGTATACTTGATGCTTGACTTGTTTTTATTTACATTTTCACTTAAAGAAGAATATCACCATTTTTGAAACGTGCATTTCTAATTCGAAGCAAATTTTGAAATTACAACTTTTATTTTTTCTATGTCAGACAACAAGTATTTTCAATACCAGAAAGTAAATATTTTCTATATCACAAAACAAGTAATTTTTGTAGCTAAGAAAATTGAAATTTTGCAATTCCGGGTTTGCTATAACATATGGAATGCACTTAATAAGCTCGACTTATATCCGAAGTGCGGCAGCCTAAAAGTATGCAACGAAATTTGAATTTTATTA
Organism: Drosophila sulfurigaster albostrigata; assembly: GCF_023558435.1. Classification (NCBI taxonomy): domain Eukaryota; kingdom Metazoa; phylum Arthropoda; class Insecta; order Diptera; family Drosophilidae; genus Drosophila; species Drosophila sulfurigaster. Next base: position 13,320,793 of record NC_084885.1, on the reverse strand, counting down.
GACGCCTCAACCAGCGGCAATTAAAATTTCAAATATAATGCAACACAACAGACAAATGATAAATCCAAGCGTTTGCAGTCGGGCAATTAAAACAAAGCCAGTAAATTAATTTGTCAGCTAAATTGAAATGAACATTTTGCAAATTTAATTACAAATGTTCTGCTTGCAAGCTGCAAATATTTGCTTGATTTTCAGTTGAAGAAATTTCAATTTATATTTAGCAAAAACTGTTTTTTTTTTTTTTAATATTGATTAAACACTTCTAAAAACTAAAAGAATTGCCCCTTGATTGATGTTATCGAATGCGGGATGGTTTATAAAAGATAATTAAATTGTCAGCAGATATCAGAGATAGTTGATGGCATATTTTACACCTGCGGGAACACACACACAGCGATGAGAACAATGTCCAAGACCCGATAGACTGTAATTTATGGGAAGTAGTTTAGATTAAATGCTAAATCTAGTCGGCTGCAATTATAAAGCACGCCAAAGTCAACTGAGCTGAGTAATTTATGAGTCTGCCACGGCAATTTCTCGCCACATATCAAAATCAAAATTCCATGGCGAGAGTCGATGTGTGGTTGCCGCGAGGTGTGCTCAATAAGTTGCCGAGCAAGTTGCAAAAGTAATGTGATTATTATTTATATATATATTACATATATTAAGAGTAAATCCCCAACTCGGACAACTCATTCATTTTTTTGTTGTTGAACATAATTTGGTAAGTAAAAGTATTTGTGTGTGCCTGTGTTTCTCCTGGATAAGCACTTAACCAATTAGCATGTTTAGCCAATGGCCCTAAATAAACCAAAAGCAAATCTTTTTTTGTCTCGCGAGTGTTTTGCGTCGAAATAAATAATAATACTTACCATATTTGATGTATACGTCGCGCTTTGATGGATGAGCAATAAAAATAAATGGCATACCCTAAAATATTTGAGTGTTGCGGGAAATACGTTGATTATTTTACACGATAACTGATCGAAGTTTAGAATATATAATATACCGAAAAATATATATGTACAATATTTCTTTCATTATTTCTTTGTGTATTTAATTCATTCTTTCTTGTGCTGCCCTCCATTGCAATAGAAAAGCCGCGCGCGGTTGGCAAAAGTCTCAATGAAATTGTGAGAAATGCGAAGCCGAAGCTGAAGCTGCAGCGATGTAATTAATTACTCAGGAACGCGCACAGTGAAGCTTGCCTTTGATGAACCACACACGGCATCTCTTTTCAATTTGTGGTGTTACAACCGATAATTATTTACTTCCCTTTCGAGTTCGTCATAGAGAAGCTCGTTTGTATTCGTAGTAGCTGTTGCTGTGAAGCTCGACGTCGAGTGATTAAACCAACACACATTCACACATTCGCACACAGAGACACACATAGATAGCAAATTCAAGCAAAGCCGACCGACACTTCTAATACAATATTCGAGCAATTATCAAGCAGCCGGCAAAGGCAGCAGACGAACTGTGTTCTGGAGTCAGTGATCTTTTTTTTTTATTTTTGTTAAGTTTGTGAGTTGTGCTCCTGGCGATGAGTTCGCCGAATCGCAGTGACCGCTTGAGTGCAGATGAAGAGGATGCAACATCTCAACTAATCGCGGTCAAGGCAGGTACTACTAAATCCAAATCGAACCGATCTCTGCTGGATGCGAACTGATCAATATTGGTTCTGTCGCTGGATTGCACTGGTTTTGGTTTTTTTTTTGTTGCATCTCAAGTGATTACCGCAAAGAAAACAACAGGCAGGAGGCGTCATATGACAGGCTGCTGATATATTACGTATACGTCACGTTGCCTCGCCTCGCCTCATTCTGCAAGATATCTGACCAAAATAATAAAATGAATTGCTGCTGCTGCTGCTGTTGCTGATAATAATCGTGTTTTATGCGTTGCTAATTTTATGCAGATTGTCGACGATGTTTCCGCCTCGAGCATGGGCACGCCCACAGCGGTAAATCTGACGCCCGATTCAGGGAATGCAAATGGCAATCACAAGGATGACGGCAACAACGGCGACGACGACGATAGCAGCGATGAGTTTGGCAATGCCAAGAAGCCAGTTTATCGGTGAGTTATCCAACGAACATTCACGGAATTCTTTACCTTCGAAAACCTTCAGTTCAGTTTCAGTTTCAGTTTTCTGAGTTCAGTTAAGATTTTTCAATAACACTTGACATACAAGTGTTAATTAGTCAGAGTTTACCAGGAGAGCTTACTAGACTGTCAAATGCCCTGCTAAGAAAGTGTTCTTAATACTTTTCAGATTCGAACACTTTAGCTTCATTAAATTCATTTGTAGAAAATGCAAAAACTTTTTCTTTTTCTGCATGCTTCAGCATTTTGTACAGGGTATCCAGAAGTCGATTGCTTTGCCAACGTAATATATGCTTTTCATACCCTATTATTAAATGTTGGGTATTTTGTAGCATTTCCCGTTGTAATTATTCATACGTTGCCAGACAGTGATCATTGCTCGCCTCATGCCAAAGTTCAGCTTGCAATTAAATTAATTAATTTAATTTTGTTTTGTAGTTGTACTCACTCTGTTTAAACTACATTAACGACACGCCAGTTGGCTTCAAATTTAATGTTGTGCATGGGAAAAAAGGGTCGGTGGTATGTGAATATTTTTGAACGTGTCTTTTTTAACATACCAGCCACAGCAAAATCTGTTCCCACCTTGAATTTACAGTTAAAATGCAGTCAAACGGACGTTGAAGCACAAGTTTGTTGTTAATCGGTGTCCAGACAGTGAAAAGTTGTCAAATACAAAGCTTGCGCCGAAATTATTAAGGTTTGGCCATTCAAAAATATAGTTGGACAAAATATGAAATTTATTTCCTATAGAAATAACCGGTTTGTGCAAGTGTAAGACGCTGTTATCTGATACATCAGCAAAAAAATTAATTAAATAAATCAAATTCATTGCAATGCAATAAAAAACCCAATGAATATTTGAATTAATAAGCAGCCAAAGTTGATTACATTGCACATTGAAAACCGTTTAACAGTCGACTGTTAACTAACAGCGCAATAGCAGTGCAGTAACAGTCGGATGCACAGTTAACAGCAAACAGTGAGCTTTAACAGATGTTGCGCTTGCGCTTTCAACCCCCAACAAAAGTTTCGAGCAGATAGCTTTTAAAACCGTACGTGTGTGTGTATGTGTGTGTGTGTGCGTGCTTGTGTGTTTGTGCGTGCTTGTGAGTAATTTTGCAGTTTAAGCGAATTAATGTCATAGCGATGGCAGTGGGTGGTGTTGGAGGGGAGCGGAGATGAAGGTAAACGCAAATCTCGCTCGTTGTTGATAAGTAAATGAAAGGCAGAAATACACACACACACACACACACACAATCAAGCGTTGTTGTTGATGTGTTGGCGTGCATGAAAACGTTGTTGATTGCAACAACGAATAAATGTAATGTACATGTACTTGTATGGAGATAGCACTGAACTGATGTGAGGCGTGTGTGTGTTATTCTACGGAGATGTACATAAGTACATAACTGAGATGTCGGGATTTTAATATCTTAAAGTAGCTTCCCAGCTCAGTAGATAGTTGAGATTAGGCGTGATAACAACGGAGAGAAAGCAACACACAACAGGCACATTTCTCGACTCGATTGCAATAAAATAAATACATATATAAGAAGTTATAATACTACTATAATTACTTGTTACACAGGTAACATTCGTACTTGTTGTCGTCTTTGTGTTAACTATATGTATATATTCTGCTCGCCAAATGTGCTAATTTTGTGGGGCAACACACAACATTTATTTATGGCCTTATCGCGAACACGTTGCACATTGAGAGATCTGTGGATGCGAGAATAAATACGAGTAAATGCAAATATTTATATGTTTATACGAATATAAATACTTATACTTATTGTACACACATCGAAGCTTAAAGAGGCCTTTATCAATTACGAGCATGTTTATTACGATCCATTAACGGTTCTGTTTTGTGCCACGAACTTTTCGCATTTGCATAAAGTCGCCATAAAGATAAGCCCCAAGTAACAAACTCACACTCTACAAAGAAAACAATACGCAAAATGGGTCATCAAGTTGCTTTTCGCCAAGGCTTTTGAATGAACAAATAATCCATTCAACCTTCTGTTTTAATACGCCGCAACGATCAACATTAAACAGGCTTTCATCGAAATTTCCCTACTCGAATCCAATGCTTTGCAGGGTATCATTTAGTCGACTACCATAGAGACTATTCTTTTTTGTGTACAATCAGAGATAAGTGAGCACGATAAGAACAGCTCTTAACTACACCTAATCGCAGGCTAAATAAGAATTGAAACAAATCTCACGCCTCGTTAAAATTTACAAGTTTCGCAACAATATTTTTTTTGTTTATATTTTCATGCTTAAAGTATTTTTACTTTACTTTTCAAGAGCAGTCAGTTTATTTATTATTTGCAAGTCTAAAATTTAAGAGATCTATATATTTCTTAGAGAAAATAAAATGTATACCTAATGATCCAATAGGTTTCAACATTTGTCTCAAGCGTCACAAAGATACATTCATTATACGTCAATACTTGAAGTCATATATAATATTATTTTAGTGCTCTGAAATCGACAGTTGAGATACGAGAATAGACAACTGTCACAAAAACGAAAAAAAATACTTGTCTTGGAAGAGCATCTAATAATATTTATGTGCTTTTGTCTTTACTACTCATATCTGAGTCGCATAATTCATTATTTATAAGACGTTTGTCAGCACTTTGATAGGTGAATATCACTGGGGAATATCGTTTATCAGCAATACGATCATGATCGTAAACATTACCACAACTCAGAGATAGTCAAAAGAGTTTTTTTTATTGGGCATTCACCGACAAGAAAATTGTATTTACTTTTCTTATTGTTTTTTTTTTTTTTTCTTAGCGATCGCTTTCGCAGCCGAAGACGCGCTTCCATCGCCCCGCTGCCCGCCCTGCGACTTAACAGCAAGGAGATGCTGGCAAGTGATTTCGACACCCACAGCGTGGCAAGCAACCAGGCCTCCATCACCAGCGTCAACTCCTTGGCTAGTTTGTTGCGCGAGAAAATGCAGGTGAGCAAAAAAAGTTGGGGAAAATTTATGGGAAATGGAAAAACACAGAGATATAGAAAGTAAAGTCAATAAGAATGAAATATTAAATTCATAATTATACAAAAAAAGTGAGAGAATGTGAAAGACAGCAAAATAGAAGAGGTAAAGCAATAAATTAGAATAAGAAATAAATAAAAATAGAAAGAATAACAAATTTAATTAGATGCCATCAAAACTAAGAGGAGAATACTTATGGATATGATAGAGAAAGAAAAGGACAGTGGATTGAAATGTAAAGCAAAGAGAGATTAGCTAAAAAGTATTGAAAAATCAGAAGAAATCAGAAGAAATAAAAAAGTACTCGTATAATGTATAGAAAGGTGTATCGGAGAAAAAATGGGGTGAAGTCAGAAGATTGAAAAAATTCATGGAATAAGTAAATAAGTTTCCGACAACTAAGTTAAGAAAATAAAAAGAGTGAAATGATACGAGAGATAAGTGAAAGTAGAGAAAGATATATAAAGAGTTACGTCATGAAATGTCAGAAGAATGCATAGAAGAATGAATAACATAAATAGGAAACTGATCAATAAAGTGAATTCAAAATGGGAGAGAAAAGTAAAGAATAGGTGTACCTAGCAAAAAAATGATAAAAAGGCAGAAGAAAGGCAACTACACTGATATGGCGAGCTAATTAGGTGTACAAAAGGTGATAAAAGCCTTGAGACAAGAAAGAAAGTAAACGCGTGAGAAAGAAGATAAGGAATGTATAAAACGATGGGCAGAAAAAATGTTAGAGAAATTCCAAATAATGCTGAAATAAAAACACACACAATGTGATTACACTAGTTAACTTATCGTTGTCTGTTCTTCCCAAAGGCCTTTCCACAATTGATTCGCAAGAAGAAGCGGGAGACAAAGGACTACAAGATTAAGATCTTTGTGATCATGATGTTCTTCATCATCATCTTTCTGGTGAGTTACTTAATAATACTCTCGTATTATATTAAGATTAATGAGCAATAACCTTTGTGGCTTGCAGATTGGCTACGCTTATGTCGCCTACCATCAGCAGGTGCTGACGAAGAGCTACTTCCAGAAGATCAAGTTTAATTCAAAGGATCGCATCTTTCGCATACTCAGCCACGAGGACAAGGAGGTGATCATGGGCCATCTGGGAGTGACGCTGGGCAGCGATACGGCGCCGTTTCACTGCCTCGAGGATCATCGGCGCAGTGATGGCAGCGTGTGCATCGAATGGAACGGAATAGCGAGGCTCCACATGAACTTCGAGGACAAGAAAGTCTTTCGCTGCTACACGCTGCAGTGGCAGGCGTTGACTCCCGGCCTGCTGCCCACCGATTGCTATGAGCTGAAGCGGGACAATGGCTTGTGGTTTGGAGGCGGCATTACCAAGGGTCAGGAGTGGTCGCTGAGCTATGCCAACTTTGACTTTATGCCCTATGCCAGTGGCGATCACAAGGTGCATCAGTTTGGCAATGCGGTCAAACGGTATTTCATCAACTCCATTGGCGTGGCGATGCAGGTGAATGAACGCACTCCACTGCAGCTTGGCATCAATCGCACCGAGAATCAGTTTTGTTTGCGGGCGGCCAACGATGATTTCACATTCGTAAATCGTTTGACCGAATTGCCGCAGCTGGACTACAAGATTTGCACGACGGAAGATATGCGGAGTCTGCACATGCTGATGACACAGCAGCCGCTGTTTAATGGCGTCACCGAGGAGCTGGAGCCGTTGCTTGCGGAGCCAGTGTGGCAGATACCACATCAGGCGCATCGTGACTCACTTAATGAATCGATCATTTGCGACTATTCGGAGAATGCGATTGCCATCGGTTTGGGGCACATTGTGATCAATGAGTTTTGGCAGGAAAATATCGGTGACTTCACCGTCGATCGCTCGAGATTTCCCACGCTGAACGACACCATCGCTGTGCTGCATCGCCGTGGCTTTAAGGTGGTCTTCACTATCCAGCCGTTCATCAGCACCGACAGTCCCAACTTCAAGGATGCCGTCGCACGCAAGCTGCTCATCTATGAACGCCACTCGGAGCGCAGCATCCCGGCGCTCACCCGCTACAAGAGCAGCTCCAGCGCTGGTGTGCTGGACATCACGAACAATGCGTCGGTGCCCTGGCTGCTGGAGAAGCTGCAGCGGCTAAAGGATGAGTACGGTGTCAAGAGTTTCTATTTGGATCTGGGCACCGGCTACAATCTGCCGCATTACTATCAATGCCGCCAGCCACTCGACAATCCCGATCAGTATGCACGTAAGCTGACCCAGAGCCTGGAGAGTGCCGGACTCATGGCGGTGTCGACGGCAAGTGTGGTGCCCAAGCCACCGACATTTGTCAGCACTCCGCCGGCGAACTCAACGTGGGAGGGACTCCGCGAAACGCTCGCGGCTGTGCTCAACTACGGCGTCATCGGTTATCCGTTTGTCTTGCCCGGCGCCATTGGTGGCGATTATCTGCTTCAGCGACCGCTCACCAAAATGGTTTCATTCTACTCGTTGGCTCAACCGCCGCTGCCCGACATGGAGCTCTTCATACGCTGGCTGCAGCTGGCCACGTTTTTGCCTGTGATGCAGTTCAGTCATCTGCCCGATGAATACCAGAGCAAGCTGGTGACCCGCGTTGCCCAGGAGCTGAAGAATGTGCGACAAACGGTGGTGATCAAGTTGCTCAACAAGTATTTGCACTCATCGATGACGGAGGGTCTGCCCCTGGTGCGTCCGCTGTGGATGTTGGATCCCCATGATCCCGCCTGTCTCATTGTCAGCGATGAGTTCTCCGTGGGCGAGGAGCTCATTGTGGCGCCCATTCTCGATGCAGGTCGCGAGGAACGCGAAGGTAATACACTTCCGTTAATCACTCACACGATTCACTAATTTAATTATCATTTCTTACAGTGTATTTGCCGCAGGGCGTGTGGAAGGATGGCATCGATGGATCACTGCGCAAGGGCAGCCGCTGGATGCATGGCTATCGAGTGCCCAAGGATAAGGTTGCCTACTTCCGCAAAATGCCGGACAACACGCGCTTCTAGTTAAACAATCACGCCATCATATAACTGTGTATTATTATTATTATTATTATTATTATTATGATTATGTTTATCGGCTTATTTTAAAAAAATACAATACAATTTATAGATCGATCATAGATAATACTACATACATCATTAGAATCTATAATGTTTCTCATTAAGTAATGCTAATATTAATTGCCTTTTCTAAATATATATTTTGTTTTTTTTTTCTTTTTTCTTTTTAAGTACAATTTGTTATATGCCCGGCATGCATTCGGATCGAATTAGATATATCAAATGTAAATGTATCGCTTTAAGCACGATATGTTCATACGCTCATGTGCCCAAAGTTAACTGTATAACTATTAGAATAGTTAGCTTTTTCGAAAATTATTTATAAAAAAAATATATATGTATATTAAACGTTGATCAACAATACTTTTGTCAGGTATTTCATTTAAGTGCAAATTTTTAGGCATTCTTTTCTTTTTTGTCATTTTATATATATTTTTAAAAATTTTCTACTAATCATGGTATGAAATTAGTTTTGTTTATTAAATATGTTCTGGACATTGCACATAATCAAGAGCAAGGAAATCAAGTTTATAATGGACAGATCGAAAGCATTTTATGCCAATAGTTTCACTGATCGATTTTCGAAAAAAAAAACAAACATCATTACAATCAATGAAAGAATATTGCGGAAATTTACCAAGAACTGAGTTCACATACGTACAATACAATATTACAATATTACAAACTAGAATTAAGGGGCTTACATAATTTGCATGCCATGTCTGAACGCTAGATGGCGCCACGGCACAAATTGAACCGAATTGTATAATAAATTATGTAGCTTGACTGTCTAACTGGGATTTAGTATTTGCAGCTCTCACTTACATTAGCTTTAGATTTATTAGTAGCAAATAAATAGTTTCCATCTCCTGTTTGGCCTCAGGGCTTTGCTCTGCACTCGGGCAGCGTAGCCTCGCAGGGCTCCGTTTCGGGCAACCGAGGCAGCGCGCTGCATTGGGCATCCGTCACAACGACATCGTGCTGATCGAGACAGACAACGGAGCGACGTCGCTGGGGCATCGGAGCACCCGGTTGCCTACAAGTAACCGGGCAGAATTGCCAAGGTCCGGGCCACCAGTGAGCCGGACACTGTTGCTCGCCACAGGCACGGGTCTGTCGCAACGGACGTTTGTTCTTCGCATGCGTCCAGCAAGGCAACTTATCAGACAACACTGTTGATAAGAAATAATTAATGAGTACATAAAGGAATGAGGACTTTTAAATCATAGTCAATTCTTTACCTTTACCATTCTCATGGCAAATGGGCTCACGATGCTGAACACCGCCGCCACAGCTGACGGAGCAGGCTGTCCAGTTGCTGAGACGCCACTGATGCTGTCGCCCAGCGCTCACATTCATGGCGGGCAATGTGAACTCATAGTAGATGCCCGGATTGCTCTCATTGCCGCGCACGATCGCCTGCAAGTGGAAAGAGATTAGATTAAAAGTTGAGTAGGAATAAGCAACTAGAGTGCTAAAGAATCAGAGACTAGGAAAGAATCTTATATAAGAAGAAAAGAATCAGAAGACGAAACGAATCAGTGACTAGAGAAGAATCTTATAGAAGAAGAAAAGAATCAGAGACTAGAGAAGAATCTTAGTTAAGAAGAAAAGAATCAGAGACTAGAGAAGAATCTTATAGAAGAAGAAAAGAATCAGAGACTAGAGAAGAATCTTATATATAGAGAAGAATCTTAGTTAAGAAGAAAAGAATCAGAGACTAGAGAAGAATCTTATAGAAGAAGAAAAGAATCAGAGACTAGAGAAGAATCTTATATAAGACGAAAAGAATCAGAGACTAGAGAAGAATCTTATAGAAGAAGAAAAGAATCAGAGACTAAAGAAGAATCTTAGATAAGAAGATAGAGTTTTAGACTTCTAGTCTAAGAATACACTTCTACAAGATCAGAAGTCTAGACAATTAGCACACAAGAGCAATAGATATATGTAGGACTCATAGTCTAGCTTAAATAATGCCAGGATACTAGTCTTCATACAACTTACGTATAGCACTATGGAATGCTGTATGGGCTGAGGTATTTTGATAGTCTCCTGTTCATCCTGGCGATCGTAGAGACTCTCGACGCCGGCAATTTCCAATTCCCCTGGCATCGAGATCAAGCTGTCGCCATTCAAATAGAACGCACCCGATCCACCCCGTCCGATGGCAAGGAAATGAGGTGAATTACCCAACTCTCGGATGAGTATGTGACGAGCACGCGCTGGGATGCTGACGATATCAACGTAGACACCGTCACTGACATTGAAGGGTTCGATGAAGGTTTCCTTTATGGGCTTGCATTGATCACCAGCACCGCCACAGACACCGCAACGATCGTCCTGCATGTCCGAGTCAACGATCCAATCGCAACCAACTTTCTGAATGAAATACACGTTTAATTGATCTCGCCGTGAAACAAGTGTGCGCTGTTTATACCCGAACTTACCTTGCAGATGCCATCGATGCACATGTTATTCGTGCCCAGCGTGCAGGGAGTTCCATCGAGCACCGTTTCGCCCCAGTTGGCGATGATTGTGTCATCCACATCGCTGCAGAACAGTCGACAGGGATTGTCTGCAAAACAACCGAAAGAGAGAGTTCATTAGCAGGGAAGTACACTACTGTAGTATAATATCGTTAATTGCACACAAAAATGTTGCAATTATATGCAATTTTTATTTGAAGTAAATTTATTGTTGGTTTTTCGACTACTAATCTCCATAATTTCAACTACATTTCATTATAGATCCAATATAATTGCATACAATTGTTAGTGAATAAGCTTGAAATCTTTTAACTTTAATGCCATTACATATAAGGGCACATTTCGTGTTATTGCTAAGCCATGTGCGATTAAAATAAAAATAAATAACAGATGGGTTTGCAAATATATGTATTTTAATTTTGAATGAACACCTCAAAATATATGCATTTTGAATGTACTATATTTTGCAGATAATTGCATAATTTGTTGTGTAGGAAATGGATTTGCAATTATCTGCATTTTTATTTGTAGTATATGGACCTGCAAATTTTGCATATATAACAAACAATTTTAATGGCTTTAAATTTCACAATAATGCAAAATGTGCACCAATGTGCAGTGCACTTAAGTTAAAAGATGAGCTGCTTTATGCGATCAACATTGGATTTTATACAATTAACTTGGATGTGCAATGCATAATTTAAATGCTATGCAACTAACTTTGATTCGCAATTATCTTGAATGCACAATTTAGAAAAGATATCGACATTATACCGTAAATGTCTTCAAATTTCCCAAACTTACTCTTATCGAAGAAGGGCAGCCACTTGTAGGTGGCACCCTGATAGCTGACATTGTCGTAGCGCGCACACTGCTGGGCCCGGAAGCTGGGCTCGTGTTCGGGACACGGCCGCTTGCGACAGATTTTGTAGCGCTTGCGCTCACCAATGCAGAAGACGCCGCCATTGGCGGGCAATGGTGAATCGCATTCGCGCTGCTGCGTGGAGACGCCACCGCCGCAGCTGCGCGAACATTCGCTCCACTCGCTCCAATTGCCCCAGCCCCCCGTTGATGGGCGTCAGCTCCTCCATGCGCACACATTTGCCATTCTGGCACCATTTGTTCTTGCCACACGTGGTGCCCGGGGCCGTGGGTCGCATGTTTGTCACACATTCGCCATTGACGCGACACCACAGCGTCGAGCAGAACTCATGTGGCGATGAGCAGGCGCCCACATCGCTATCTGTGGTCAGGTTGAATTGCATGCGGCACTGCCGCTTGGCGTTGTATGCCTCACCCGGCAGCGTCTCCGGATAATTGTATTCCTTAATCGTGGTCGGCGAATCGTCCAGACATTCGCCCAATCCCTGGCTGTAATGCAAAAATTGGTTCGTTATTAAGATCATTTAATTTCTTACTCTTTTTTGTACTTACTCCAAAAAGTGTGTGATGTACTTGCGACTGCAGTTCGACCAGCAAACTTGCAGCGTGTCCGCCCCAAAGGTCGGCGTCATGATGTGCACTATGGAGCCCACTCGCGGATGGCAGCCGATTTTTGCAGTGTCGTGGAACATGCCAAAGCTGCAAGATACAAGCATTAGGTTGGATTACAAACAAAAGTAGTTATAGCTGAGTCCCCATGACTCTAAGAGACCCTGTATATATTCAATGACTAAGAAAATGTCATTTAACTGAAAAAATAATTAAATTGGGGTGACCCAAAACAATACAATAATAAATATAGTACAAATAACAAAACAAAAAACTAAAAATAAATTAGAAAAAAAAAACTAAAAACAATAAAAGATATTCAACAATATAAATCGGTTATCGGTTGTGTGTACATTGGTTTTCCAGAAGAGGGATAAGCAATCAGACTGAGAAAAACGACGATAAAAATCAAGCTTTTTGGACGCTTAGAGACGCAATGCTTACTCTGTCATAGCAAACCTAATATAACTCTTAAAGAAAATTTGACTGTATACTAGTTTTTGTATGGATATATAAAATTGTATATGAATACATAAAGTAATCTGTACCCTAAATTAACTTTAGGTTCCCTAAGTATTTAGGATAGTAAACTAAAAGCAATATTTATTTTCTTTGGTACTACAAATAGTATACAGCTTGTACCTAAAAATTTATTGTAAAAAAAAAGAAAAATAAGTAAGAAAGCTACACATTGATGGGCTCGACTGTGAGATACTCGCTACCCATTTTCAATTAAACCATATTATACAAATATACAAAATTAATATGCAGAAAAAAACTAAAATATACCACAGGCTGTATTTGGTATAACGATGTAGTACTACATTTAAAATATACCATAGAGTTAAGAATATACCAAATTCTGTCAGTTACATACATTTCCTGCAGACATAAAGTTATACTTTTGCTTTTTAAATACCGGGTATATAAAACAAATACATTCTTTTCCACAACTATCGAATAAGAAAAGCATTCTAAGCCTAAGTCAACAACATATTATTAAATCGAATTACAAAAGTATTGCATCTATATAAAAATACTTTCATATTTATTTATTGAAATAGTCGCAGATCAATCTAGTGCTGCCTTGCAACGCTGCAAGCGTTGTAAGTTAAAAACAAATGTGCAAACTGTGCACAGTTGCGCCACAAGGGTTAAACTCGATCAACATTGTTGCGACTGCACGACAGCGTAAAGTAAAATTCCCCTCCCTTCGCTCGCCCCCTCCATTCGCTCGGACAGTTGCCAGTGGCAAAATGAGACGAGATTTATTATTTGTATTGTCTTTGGAGAAGCAAAGCAACAGCAACAAACGCGACAAGCAATTTATGCCACGCTGTGCGACTAGCCAAAAGCGAGTCAAAAACCTGATTATTAGAATAGTGCTTAAATTAAGAACAACAACAGCAACAGCAACAATAACACACACAGGCACACAAACACAGAGTGTGAATAAGCATATCGTTGTTTGGACGGTAGCTGCCACCTGACGATGACCGTTCGACCCAGCGACAATCAAACCTAAATTGCCCAACAACAACAACAACAACAGGTGTCGGAGGTGTCTATGTGTGTGCGTGTGTGTGTGTGTCTGAGTGTTGTGATGACAGAGCTGGGTGCTGAGCTGAGCTGAGCTGGTGAACTGGTGATCCGTTGGCTGGCTGGCTGGCTGGCTGCCTGGCTGGGTTGACTCAATCGGAACACGCCAGACTGACGGGCACTTGGCTGCGCTTATAAGGCGTTTTACAAAAATCCACTTGGCACGAACACGAAACGAGATAAGCCTACGAAACCGGACAACCGACAACTGCAGCAACTGCGACACCAACAACAACAACGACAACAACAGCAACACTGGCTACCAAATTGCCGCCTACTTCCCCTCTCACTCTCTTTGCCAACTTGCGCCAGGGTTGCACTAAACTGCGACTTGACTTCAAAAAATGAACTTTCCAATATATTGATTTTTAGCAGCAGTTAGCGCCACAGACAAGTTAATTAAATTAACATTTTTTGCATGAACGGAATTTACTAAATACAAAATAAACTGTTGACGTTGCAAGTCAAGTGTTTGAATTAAATGTTAGAGGTTTCAACGTCTCAATAATTCGCACAAATAAAAGTAATAAACCACAAATTCGAAATTCGTAAACCATAAAAAAGCTTATAAGCTGAAATATGCCAAAGTTACCTACCTATTATAATGCATTGATTAAAAGCGTGCTTAATATGAAAAATTGCTCAAAACGAAAGCTCATTAAAAACAATTCAATTAAGCTCATTAATATGCAATATACAAAATAGTCAAGCAACAGTTTAATGCGCGTTTAAACACAAACTATAGAACATCTAAATATGTCCCATATAAAGAAAATAAAAACTTGATAAATACAATTAAGAAAAAGGCTCACTTACATATTTATTTTAATGTGATTTGAAACAGAAACAACACACGCTAAGAATAGCCCAAACTATAAAACAGCTAAACATGAATTTTGCTTGTCATAAAAGCTCGTTAAAAACAATGTAAAAAAGCTCATGAATGTGCACCTAAATGCTTAATATGTTGTGCACTCAAGTAACGATTTAATGTGCTTCAAAATACAACAAGAGACTGAGTTAAAACCTAAAAGTGACGGAACATTTAACTGATTGTGCATCCCTAGCAGTGGGTAATGAGTGAGTGTGTGTTTTTGTCGCTGAGTCTGCGACTAATTGAGTTTGAATGGCGGAGGAAGCGGCAGCCGCCAAGGGGAAGGGGCAAGGCACGAAGAGGGAGAGTGTCAAGTGTGGAGAGGAGGCAACTGTGGTGGCAACTGTTTTGCTTGATGCTAAAAAGAAACTGTGGGCGTGGAACGCAGGCGATCATTGTCACACAACACACGCAGGTGTCAAAAGCATCCGTCGCGTCCACTTAGAGGCAGCAATTCATTAATTTTCAGTTGCTGCTGTTGCAGTTGTTGTTGTTGTTGTTGTTGTTGTTGTTGTTATGGTTGTGGTTGTTGCTTTGATTCATTCATTAAACGAATTGGGCTGCACATAAATCTTTGGCTGCGATCAATTGATGCATTTGCATTGCGTTGGCTGCCTGCCACTTGCCACTTGCCGCTGGCCACAAGTGACTGGCCTGAAAGTGCATTTCGATGTTGGCCAACTAGCATACTGTGTGTGTCTCTCTCTCTCTCTCACTCTCTGTCTCTTCTATGGGTTGAATGTTGCATGTTGCAAATGCGACTGCAACTGCGAATGCAAGGCGCCGCTAAACTGACGGAAGTGCCGACTTACTTGTGCCCCAATTCGTGCGTGATCGTGTGGGAGAGCATGATGCCGTTGTCCTCGTTGACGCTGCACGATTGCCTCGGCTTGCACATGCCGCCCACATTCGCCAGTCCCAGAGTCCTGCAACAAAAACAAAAAGAAGAATAAATTGAAAATACATAAGAAAGACGTTTGCACCTTATGCATTCTAGAATAGATTTAAAAACAATGAATGTGATATTCGCACTTTATAATTGTTGCTTAATTAACTTGTGATCACAATGAAATTCTTCGAAATCCTACAGTGTCTGTGTTTAAAATAATATATTCTGAAGATTGTAGAAACTATTGTTTCTGAACAAACCTTCGATCGTAATGAAATTCGCAGAAAACATGCAATATGTATTTATAATAATATGCTGAAGTTTGTAGTATTTCATTTAAAGTAAATTTCTATTTTGTGGAACCTAATAATTGTAGCTTAATAAACTAACGATTGTAGTTAAATTCTTTGAAATCATACAATATGTGCTTACAATAATATATATTGAAGATTATAGTATTTAGTTTAATATAAATATATTTTTAAGAAATTTATAAAATGATAATATACGAAATTTAAATTTGCGATCGCAATGAGAAAACGTTCTAAGTAGAAAAAGTAGTTCAATAAAATTAAATTTATTTTAAATCAAATATTAATTTGGTATTATTTGTTTATTATTAGCACTGTTTGTGTTAGTATTTAGTGTATTGGCTTTTAATAACATATACACCACAAATTGTAGTATTGCATTTAAAATACATTTATTTTTTTGAGAACTTAGTAAATGTTGTCCAGCTCTTTACTTTAACTTTTAAAATTTCCGTTCGTCACTAAGCTAGTAGTAAATAAGTTCATCATTTTCTACTCACATGCAATTGTTGCCGCAAATGTTTTTGCGCGTGATCAGTATGGCAACATCATGATGATTCGGATCATTCTCGTTGGCCGAGTTCTGCTTGTGCTGCCAGCTGAAACATACGAGATAATAACTTTGTGATTCGCAACTGACGGGATGATCATCGATTTTGATTTACCTGCAGAATCGATCGAGATTCTTTTGCGCATTCTGGGTTAAATTTAGTTCGGGTGCCGTATCGTTCTCCTGCAGTTCGATAATCTTGACCACAACAATTTCGATGGCATTTCCAATGCTGGGATCCTTATACAGAGCAGACACCATATTCATAATGGTCAGCAGATATTTGACGACATCCTTGTGAAATGCCGACATTGTGGCATCGGCCACAATCAGTGTCTCCACATGCCGGGGACTGCTAATCGAGCGTCTGCTGCGTGGCCCCGTCTGTGGCTCCTCGGGCTGTGTGTCGTACTTGAACTTTGTGTGTGGCTGCTGATGGTAATGATGATGACGTGCAGGCAAATGATGTTGCGTATGCTGCTGCTGCTGCTGTTGCTGCTGATGATGCTGATGATGCTGATGATGGCGACGCACTTTGCGACCACCTTGTATCTTAAACTTGCCACGTGACTGCCACTCGAGACGCGTCTCCATGCGTCGTCGTGGCTCGCGTGTGCCACAATTGCTGATGTGACCCTTTTGGCGCTGTTCCTTACGCTTTCGCTTGTGGCGACGTCGTTGTTGTGTCGCCTAAGCGAATCAACCATGAGAAACTATATTGTAAAGCACATCTAAATGACTTACCTTTTGCTTGGGCATCACCGAGGAGCGCTGGAACACCACATGTGGATGCCCATTGATAGGATGTGCCGCATACTGCTTGGACGGCTCTATATAATACTCATTGCTGGCCGTCTTCACATGTCCCACCTGTCATTGAAAAAAAAGTAAGAAATAGTGATTCAAAACAAAAGACTTAGGCAACAAACTTGGTGATGTAATTAGAATTAATAAGTATATATCAATATATCATCAATATAAGTATATACTATATACAATCTATTATAAGTATGTACTATATACTATCAATATAAGTATATACTATATACTATCAATATAAGTATATATACAATATACTATCAGTATTTACTAGCTTAACATATATACTCGTATGTACATATATTTTCTTCGAAAATTCTAATAAGGCCCAATTATACGCAAAATTCTGTGAAAACAATTTATTTCACCATAAGCAAAAATACTAGCAACAGCTTTCGTAAGCATGATGGAAAATTCTGAATAATTTTGTGTGGCACTTTTGACGAGCAATTAAAATGATTAAACACATTATTAATTGAGATTATTATTGACATTCTTGGATAGCTAAAAATAACGAATGTAGTAGAAAAACATTTGTATTTAAAGTGGTAAAATATTTTAAACAATTTAGAATTATTGGAGTTATTGCAACAAAACATGAAATATAAAATTTTCTATTAATTTGTTGTGCAATTTGTCTTATATTTAAAGAGAAAATAAATCAAAGTTTCTTTGAAATATGAATTCGGTTGTATCTTGACTTACCAGACCGGAGCAGGTGGATATGGCGACGTTGGCCGACGGCTGGCCACGCACCTTGCCATGGAAATGGCAATTGAGCTGATGCGCTGCTGGAGGCGCACGAGTTCTCAGATCGCGACGATGACGCTCCACAATGAGATGCGGCGCCAGGAAATAGCTATTTGGCCTGCAAGTGGAAGTGGAAGTGGAAGTGGCAAGGCATTAGAATACTTGAGGAGTGCAGACATTTCGTGAGGTGGCACTTACGTCAGCTCCAGATGCAACGTCTCGTTGGCCAGCGGCAGCTCGAAATGCAGCTCTGGCTGCTGATGCTGATGGTCAGTGCTGCGACGATGCCGCCGATGATCCCGATCGTGGGCATAGACGAGTGTGTGTGTCATGAATGCACCATCGGCGTGCACACGCCGTGGCACCACCAGCTGTCCCTCGCCCTCGAGCAGCTCATCGGTGTGCAGGCCATAAAGCTTGAGGCTGCCGCCAGAGCTGAACCACAGGCAGAGCAGAGTGCTCAAATAGAGGCACTTCATACTTGCAAATACTTTGTGTGTGACTCTCCTCTATATATTTTCTTACTCTCTCTCTTACTTTCTTTCCTTATCTTTCTCTCTCTCTCTGTCTCTCTTTCTGGGATTCTCTCAATGAGTTTTGTTTAGGGGGAATCTCTGTCTCTTAGCCGTTATCGATGCGTCTCAGCAGCTTGGCAATTAGCGGGCACATGGCAGCGATTGCATTATATCTCCAACTGGGCGACAGCTGTAAGGCAAATAGATTAAAGGTTTGATTTCATTTCGATTTGAATTCATCTTATTCTTGGTATAGACTAGCCACAGAATAAGATTTCAAGTGTATTATACAAAACGCGAGAACCGCAAAAGTTAAAGCTTAGCTCAGAAGTAGATCAGATTTAACGAGACTTTTAGATTCGCCAAAAGCAAACAATGAATTTAAATACAGCAAGTTTAGAAAGATACCCGCTTTCCATTATATATCTGGTACTACATTCGAAATATACTACAGATGTCAAAATATCCCAGATTGTCAGCCTTAACTGCTTTTAAGATCCGATTGCAGTAGGCAATCTTAAAAACGTAATTCTGAAATAACTTCATCAGATCTTAACTAAATTCACAGGAATCATAAATACTATAGTTATTGTTACTCTTTTACTACAATTAACTTTATCTTCAAAATTACGATTTGTATTTGTTCGTGATGATAATCAAAAATATATATAATTTAAGGGATCGAAGATGCCTCATTTTACTTGTTGGTACAAAATTCTAATACACTTCTACTCTATGGATAGCGAGTATACAAATTAAATTTAAATTGGAACTAATTTTCAGGTTTTATGCTGCACCAATTTCAAACCAAATAACATATTATAAAATTGTAAAACCATTTGTATGAAGCTCCAACATATTATGTATTACATCTTTTATCATATGTTGCGATTGTTTTTGCATTCCTCACTTTGCACATTCAGCACTTTTGATACAATGAGCATTTTGAATATTGAAATTCCATTTGAAAGAGGCAAATCTATTTGTTTTCTCACGAAATGTTTTTGTAAAATGAGAATGACATAAAAACAGCTGTAACATATTATTATCAGAAGTTTAAAAGTAGAGCACAGATCGCAAATACTTGTATATATCTATAAAACAAAAGTGATAACTTGACAACTTTATTTGAATATTAAATAAATACTTAGCATCGCATTTAAGTCATATTTTTTCTTTATTGTCGCATTAAGAGAACATCTGTTTATTAATCTAAAATATACAAATACATTTAGCAAAGATTAGCTAGCAATTAAAAGATTTGCAATGTAGGAAATGCAATAATTAGTTAATTCACATTTGAATTTAAAACAGCAGGAAGAGCTTTGAGAAGAGCATGGGACGAACTCATTTGCATTGTTCAAGAGTAATTAAGTTTGATGTGTATTGTTGTGTATTGTATTATTCATGTGACTTACATACTGATTAATCCAAGATTAATGTAATAATTTGACAGGTTTTGAAAGCCCATTAAGATGGAACAAGTTTAATTGCTGCGAGATGAATGGATTTAAGCAAATTGGACGCGTTAAGCTCGAATGAAATGCTGCATTTATAAGATTAATCCAAGATTAATGCCACATTCAAGTCACTCGACACAACAACAGCAACAACAACAACAACAGCTACAACAACAACAACAACAGCAATAGCGAAATCGAGTAACCACAGCGCAGTGTTGGCGTCGCTTTAGGCTAAGATTGTTGCCACTGCAATGAGATTGAATTTCAATTGTGCGCATTTCATCAAGATTATTGCCTGTTGTTGTTGTTGTTGCTGTTGCAACAGTTGTTGCTGTTATTATTGCTGATGAGGTAGCAAATTATTGCTGCTGCGCTGTGTGGCGCCACTCTGAGCTCCACAATTGACAATTGACGAGGCAGGACATCAACTATGCCAACTTGCAACAATTATGGCACAAATTTCTACGAAAATATGCAACAACAACAACCACAATGTCAACGACAACTATTGCTGGACAACAAATAAAAGCTGATTTGCTTTTAGTAAATGGGAAAATTAAGTTGCCAATGATGTTTTTGTTTTTTGGGCAGTTCCCAAAAAGTGCGAGTGAGACAGTGAGCAACGATGTTTGGTTGCCAGATACACGAGCAATAAAATTAAGCAAATAATTTGAATGCGGCGCTTGAAAGAGAAACACAAAAACCACACAGCAGCAACAGCAGCAACAGCACCAACAGCAACAACAACAACAATGTTTCTAGCAAGAACTACAACAACAACAAGAGCAGCAACAGCAGCATTGTTGTTCTTATTATCAAAGCAACACACGACAACTTAATTATTCATCAGATGAGCAGATGACGAAGTCAAGTTGGGAGATCAAATGAAACTGGGAACTGAAGCTTCAAACACAAACTGAGAACTGACTCGGGCAACTTGTTGTTGTTGTTGTTGCTGCTGTTGTTGTTGGTGTTGTTCTGGGGGCACTGGCGCTGTTATCACGATCACGATTTGTAATTTATGATAAATGTTGGCAATTCCATTAATAAAATTAAACAAAGCTCATTAGCTTGGAAACAAATTAAAAAATCTTTTCTTTTAAATTTTGCAAAGCGCGAAACGTGCCCAAAAAATATACAAATCACATGAGTGAGTGACTTCAGTCTTCAGTCAGCTACAATGTGTTCTAAATACTCTTTCCCAGAAAGATAAAAAATAAATAAATGTCTCATTTTGAAAAGTTGCTAGCAAATAAAAATCGTAGAAGTTGGTTAAGAAATAATTTTAAACTTAATTGCTTTAGTTGGTATATTTTGCATGTCCTATTTTATCTATATACGAAATATAAATGTTGGTATTTTACAATATTTTTTATGTATTTTAATTTGGTATATTTGAATGATAATATAATACCGCACTATATTTGAATATGGTATATTTTGCATGTATGTATTAGTATATCGAAATACAATTGTTGGATCATTTCAGTATTTTTTGGTATATTAAATTCATAGATTTATATACGAAGTATATATTTTTCATTATTATTCAGTATTATGTTGTTATATTTCAGTATTTTTTTCAGTATATTTGAACTATAATATCACACTGGTAGATTTTAGTATTTTATGATAATACCGCACAAATCTTACTATATTTGAAAATAAAATAGCATGTAGTGGTATATCGATATACGAAATATAACTGTTGGTATATTTCAGGTATTTTATTTTGGTATATTTAAGTGATAATAACGCTATTATCTTACAATATTTGAAAGTGTATCATTGAAATAGTATTATAAAGACGAGTTTGCTTTTTGTTTGTCAGTATTTTTTGCAATTGCTTTGCGATAATCTTGTCTACAGTTAATGATGATTTGAAGTCCTTATTTACGACCGAAACGGATTAAAAAGGTATAATATTTTTACGATCTGCTAACAACACACAAAAAATAATGTGATATATGCATAAAATTAAATGACTACACTTTGTACCTCAAAATGTTACTCTAAATTTAAATTATTATCAATATTATTATATATTTTATTATTATTCATAAGTATTTCTGACAAATTTAAGATACTATAAATAAGTCAAAGCACTCTAGAGTCCAGACCTTCCGTTAATGAGCAGCCAAAGCAGATGATCGGATGAGCAGACTCGCAAGGAGAGCGTATTGAAAGCGAAGACATCACAGATTCTGTTGGCGCCTTTAGCAGGCGCCGTTTTAATTTAAATTCAAATGCAATGCAAAATAAAAAAATTAAAAACCCCATCGTGAGCATAATGTTGACAATAAAATGATGATTTAGCTCGACTTCCAGAGTCCAGAGACAGTCTCTCCATCAGTCAGTCAGTCTGTCAGGCTGTCTGTCTGTCCGTCTATCTGTCCTGTTGTCTATCGTCCCATCCTGAGCCGCGAGCTATTCTCATTTGCAATAGCGGCGAAACTTGAAAGAATCGCACGAAATTAGCAAGCGCCACATTATCATATGTTAAACGTTGCGTCGAATCAAGTCGAAGTCGATGTCGAGTCCAGTCTCAAACCCAGTCTCAGTCTCAGTCTCCATTCCCCCATACACAGTCCCCAGTCTCAGTGTCTGTGTATCAACTCGTGTTCCAGTCTCTGACTGACTGACTGACTGAGTTGGCCATTGGCGCTGTTCATTATGCTGCACTGCGTCGACTGGCAGGCGCCACTTTTAATTATCAATCAATCACATTTGACGGCTCCCTCCATTAAATGTCAGGGCAATTGATTGAATTTTCATTTGGCAGACAGCAAATACCAGTTTCCTCTTTATTCCCTCTCGCTCTTCCATTTGCTGTCGCAGTCGCAGACGCGCATCCACATCCGCAGAGAGCATTGATCAATGATTTTGTCTGCTGATCAGAGTTGGCCATGCTTCGTTGGCTGCCAATTGCAATTGCAGCCAAAGCTGATTGATGAACTCTCCGCGAGGAGCTTTCGTTCATTCATTCATTCAGTCGGAAATTCAGTCGGTTCCGACATGTTCAAGTCGTAAGTCATTCAATCATTAGGCATTAGGTTAACTGATTTATCTAATCGCCAAATGCTTATTTTCTTTCGAGCTGTGTAAAGAACCCACGTGTTGAATGATCTCACAAACCATGTGTATGTTAGTTTCTCTCTCCTAACTGGGCTCTTTTATCCTCAATAACCATCAATTGCCAAAAAGAAAAAAACAAAGCTAAAATCGACAAAAATTTCACTGCAACGATACTCATCATCATCATCGTCATCCTCTACACATCGTCCATATTGATTTTGTATTCGGAATTTGTATTCGTATTTGCATTTGGCTTTTGCTTGCTGTCTGTTTGGCTGTTTGGCTGTTCGGCTGTTTGGCGTTGGTGTTCAAAAATTGACATTTGTCAACAGCTTTGTTGACGCTTTGCCTAATTTATTAGCCACGTTTTGTTGTCGCTTTACATTTGGCTGGTCGATCACATCATCATCTCACGATAATGATCATCAACATCGTCATCATTTGCGACATGGGCGACAAACTGAGCTCTACTCTTAGATCATCTCGACTTTGTATGCAAATAATGCGACCCAAGACACAAAAAAAAAAATGGAGAAAAAAACAAAATCAAAAAAAAAAAAAAAATTCCCAGAAAAATGAAAAATACGCCATGCCTAAGAAGGAACGCAAACGCAACCGCAAAATGGAATCACGTAAAGCAGAAAATTTTTGGATACCCTGCACAGTTCTGAATATATTCTAGATGATTCATAGATATACCAAGACAATCGTTGTGATCTATATAAGGTTGAACATTAATGGCATAACGATGAATATAAAATATTCTTTTAATTTGGTTCAAGTATTTCGTTGACAAATATGATGGCATATCTTTGACGATCGTCAGCTTATTATTATTATTTTTTTCAGTATTAAAATTTCTTATGTTATTATAATAAGGGATCATCGAAATATAATGGAGATCACAAAAAATGTTAAAGACTATCAAAAAAGGAAATTCAATAATACAAAAAATAAAAAGTGCATTAAACACTTAAAAAGCATAATTTTCTATTACAAAACAAATTCTGAATTAAAAGATACGACTGATTTGATTTTTAAAACAAGAAATATTCAAGTATGCCAAATCGTTTTAAAATAAGTTAAATATGTGAAATCTATATTAAAAGAAATGTATCCCCAATAATTTTGTGTTTTTATTTATTATTTTAATATTGTTTTCCTACCTTGGTGAAACGTTTTGCTCAACTTGTTAACATATGCTTGAATTTTGTAAATTAATATATAAGATAAATTGGATTTTCGGTTCCTTATCTCTGATCAACTGATTGCTGATCATTTATTTCGGATGATCGCCTTGCATGCAAATGCAGAGTATCTCGATCTATGCTGGATGAGGATCTTCTGCCCACCAACAGCAAAGAGCAAAGAGCAAAGAGCAATACAGCAACATATGGCCAGGCCATAAAGCGAACGTGAAAATGGCAAAAACGCTGAGAGAAAAATGATCTACGAGTCTGCAACAAAGCGTAGCATAAATGGGAATGGGAAGAGGTGAGAGGAAGGGGCTGAACATTTGAGGCTTTGAAAGATTTCACTTGAAGCGAGCCGGAGACGAAACCAAAGCAATTTGTACGCCTACCCGCCAAGACTAAACTCCCATTGTCGAAGCTTCATTCACATATTTTTCATTCATGCGTTGTAGTTTCATTGAGCCACACACACACACACATACACAAGCACACACTTACACACACCCAAGTCGTCGCACACACACACACACACACACTCGCACAGTCACAGTTTTTATTTTTATGAATGAAATGAAACTTTTAACGTAAAACGCGGAACGACTAACGCTCTTAGAGGAGCAACTGAGGGGGGGGCCAGGGGTGGAGAGCGAGGCGAGGTCTGTCCAGATCGCACGTAACTCCAAAGATACACTCACATACATGTTGTTGTTGTTCTTGTTTTTTTCTTTTATTATGTTTTTTCTCTGTGTTGCCGTCTCGAGGCATATTTTAATTTCTTTAGTGGCGGGCGTCTCCGCGTCGGTTCGCATCGCATGTGGGCCGAAAATGTATTTTTTATGGCGACGTCGTTTTGATTTTTTATTTTTCTTTTACTTTTTTGTTTCTCCCTCTCTCTGTCTCTCTCTCTCTCTCCCTCTCTCTCTCTCTCTCTGGAGCTGCGACTCCAGCTTCTTGTTGTAGTACAACAAAATGCAGGCCATAAATTTTGCACAGACGTTTCTTGGGATGGCCGCGGATCGTCACAAAAGAGACGGATATAGACAATTGGGATGGATGGACCGACGGACAGACGGATGGATGAAGTTTTGGACGCACTGCTGCAGCCTACAAAATATGTTATAACAAATCATTTAATTCGTTTTGATTTGATTTGTTTTGGTGCCGCATACAGTGTTGTGGCGTTGTTGCTTTTTGTTTTGGCCAAAAACATGCGCCGCGCTTATTTTGACCATTTTTGGGAGTTGCTTTTGGCGTTCATTTAGCTCGCCTGGCTTTGTTTGTGTATCTCTCAGATACGAATGTGTGCAAGTGTGTGTGTGTGTGTGTGTTTCACTCTGTCTCCGACTGTTTGTGTGTATGTGCGCTGGCTGAGATCACACAGGAAATTAGCTTAATATATGGCTACTGTTTTGCCCGAAAGGCAACAACAAGCAATCCACAAAAAAAAAAAGAGAAACAACTGAAAATAGCCTGAGCTTTGAAATAGCAAATTGGAAAAAAAACAACTGTCTATTTTTTTTTTGTGGGTTTTTTCTTTAGGTTTTTGCTATTCCCCCAGTTTCTTGAGAAAAACAAAGAGCGCCCTCTCCTTAGACCCGCCGTTCCAAAAAAATGGTGCTGGCCTTAACTCGACGATCAGTGATCAAAATCACGAGCCCAACCAGCATAGCGGCATGATCATAATATTATACTAAATAATTCAGTATCGGAGCCTTTTAAGATCTAACAACAGAAGCAAAGAAACAAAACAATTGTTAATCACAGAAAATTGGCATTTTGAACAACAAAAATGTGAATAATTTGATTAAACGATAAGTTTCGATGATAGGCGATCGATTCAAGATTGCCTACAAATAAAAACTATGTTAAAATCTTTACTATAAAGATCGCCAAATATTATATGTTTCCCCCGTGAAGAGACAGTCTTAAGATATAAGATATTAGATATATCGTACTCGCTACTCACCAAAATAATGCCGCGGTTCGTGATGTTGTTGTTGTTGTTGTTGCCGATCCGACTGCGTTGCCGTTGCTGTGTTTGTGTTTGTTTTGGTTATTTTGCTCTGAATGAAGCCCGTAAAGATGTCAACCGCAAATGCCGACAGCGCTGTTGCTGCTTATAATTATGATGGCGCTGATGGTAATGATTATAGTGCTATGATTACGACGTTAAGATAATGGGATGATGTCAGGTAAGTGTTGTATGTTGTCGTCAGAGTTGCACAGTAAAACACAGTCACAAAAAAAAATTGTAAAAAAAAACACACACACACACACACACTAAATAACAACAACAATCTATGCGCCGGCAATGACTAAGCGATTTTAGATTTTGATTAGTTTTATTTTCAGCTTCAGCTTTAGTTTCCGTTTCGGTTTTCGTTTCGAGTTTCCGTTCTTTCTTAAGCTTTTGTTATTGTTGCGCATGCGCAGCACACGCGCAAAAGAAAGCAACAACAAAGAAGCTTACAAATCGATAGGACGAATTCTACAAATAATTAGTTTGGCGCGCACGTTCACCGATTACTGTTTATCGATTGCAATTGCAGTTTCAGTTTCAAGTGATTCGTATCGCGATCTTATTGTGCATACGCTTCTTACTCACGCACGCGCATCTTACACACATACACACACACACTCACGCACACACACGGACACGCCGGCGCAGTCGCCGTTCAGACTCAAACTAAGTGAAAATTGCAAGCGGGCACTGGTTTTATTTGAAGGAAAGATTGGGGAGCCCACTGCCGCCGCCAACCAGAGACGACAGACGACAGACATAGCCAAAGTCAGCAGCAGCAGCAGCAACAGCAACGGCAGCCGCAGTCAGAGCCAAAGCCGGAGCCCAAAGAGCCGAACAAGTGCCGGCCGAACGAACACGATGTGCAAACGAACGAAACGAACCGAATTGAACCAAACCGAACTCACGAATGAATAAACGAGCGATCACGACGCGTCGTTCTCGCTCTTACGAGCATTGTTGATGTCGAGATGTTGTTGTTGTTGTTGCTGTTGTGCGACGGCGACGGCGACAGCACAGCTGTTACAATGAAATTGCTGATGGCAGCGACGTCACTCTGAATGGAGCTGCTGCTGCTGCGGCGTCTTGCTGCCGCGCCAGCTGCATTGTGACCCCCAGCGAATTCCCTGCAAAAGGAAATGCAACTGCGACTGAGTTCTGCTTCTGTCGACGTCGCTGCTGCTGCGGTTGGCAGTGACCCTGTCGCTAGTCCATTATCAGCATTGTCATCATTTGACTGTGTCTGCGTGTTGTATTAGTTGCTGTTGTTGGCGTTGTTGTGCGTGTCGCTATCAACGATTGCGACTGTTTGCCGTACATACATATAATTATCATCATCATATCATGATGCGCAGAAATTGCTGCGTTATCGTCTTCTCGGCGGCGCCGTCGATTCCACAGTTCGTCTTGTTGCTGTTGTTGTTGGTACATCAAGGACGACACCGTTAAACGCCGCCGCCGCCGGCGAAAAAAAGGGGAGTAAATTGTTGAAAATTATCACATTGTAAAAAGTGCAGACGCCAGACGCCACAAATCAGAGTCGAGTGAAGTCCGAGAGCAGGAGAAGATCATTAACAATGCACTCCGGCTGCGCAAAAATAGCCACACGAGAACAAATCACATTATTAGTTCAAGTCGCCGCCGTCGGCGTCGGCGTTGTTGCACGTTATTTTTCAAAAAAAAAAAGCGAGGCGAAAAAAACAATGTGGCGCCCCGTTTGATTTTTAGGCGCCAAGCGCGGCGGCGGCGGCAAATTGTGGCGACACGTCTGCGCTGTGTGCAGCTAGAGCTGGAGAGCGTGTGGCAGCAACATCAGCGACAATAACAAGCGAGTTTGCGCGACTCCAAAATACCTGTTGCTGTCAAAGTGTGACCAGAGCGTTGCTGCTCGCATTTCGCTGGGCCCAATTTGAAAATATCCCTTCTCCTTAGCACTTTACTGTTTCCATACATACATACATATACATATACAAATGTATGTACTAACACCACATTAAAATACCCTGTTCTGCTGGCACACCATTAAAATATCCCTTTAGCTAGCATATTATTTGAATACCTATCTATACATGGGACTTAAATTAAATTAGCCATTTAGTTGGGCACAATAATTAAAATGCTGCTAGCCACATCATTAAAATACCCTTTGTACTTAACTGGTTAGCGGGTAAACATACAAATACTACTACAACACCAACAGAGATACAAGATAAGAGATGCGACGCGACAGCAAACAGACGCCAGGCACAAACGGCGACGCAGCATCGCCGCCAACGCCACAGTAGACAGCGGAGACGACGACAGTGAGATTGAGCTGCTGATGCCAACAGATATCAAGCACGTCTCAATCTCGAATCATTCAGGGCCGGGGTTTTGTTGGTCAGACGTTGCCAGAAAGGTTTTTTTGTGTTTTGTTTTGTTTTGCGGCTGCCGCCAACGCCGCTCAATTAACAATGAAAAGTCAGTCTGGTACGTCATAATATATTTTTATCTGATTACTAGGCAAACAGACAGCACTACAGAGACAGACTATGCACAAATCGTGCGTTGGCACACACACATGCACACAATCATGTTCATCATCCTTGCTACTTGATTGTTGTTGTTTTCGCGTGATCTCCTCTAATCAACAGATCTCACTTGTGGCGCCGGCGTGTGTGTTGCCCCAGTGGCGCCAACATTGCATTGTTGTTACTGTTGCTGTTGCATTTGTCCATGTCTTGTTGTCTGACCCACACTTCCATTCTGATTCGAAACTACAATTTGAATTCGAGAGATTGCACATCAAACATTGTTGCGTATACGCATTAACGGCAACATGTGAATGGCAGCTGCTGCAAAAGAAGTAAACAAACCGCAATAACAGCTGTTATGAACAGCATTGCCAGATGTTAATTATATCCAGCAGGGCTGCATGAGTTCGAATTTTAAAAAATAAGTTAATTTAAAATAAGCAAAATATGTAAGAAGTGCTTGCAATAATTATGAAATCGAGTCTTGTGAAAATTAAAACACTTGAAATACCTGTAATTTGTTTCTAGATGTTTGAATGGAGCGCGCAATTTGGCCAGACCAGCTGTCATGCTAAAACAAGTTGGCAGCCCTGCACACTGTTACACAGTGCGACTGTCAAAAGCGATAAAAAAAAGTTGTCTGCTCGGCATTAGAAATTTTTGTGTAGCGCTGCAAAATATTTTCCTGGTAAGTTTTTGTTTTGCTTTCGATGCCAAAGAAGAAAACGTTAAGCTGACGTTGCAAGCTGCACAATAAAACGATAAATCAATACGGGGCAGCAAAGAGCGTGTTGTCTGTGTGTCTGCTTGGCCTGCTTGCAACTTATGTAATTGGCATAGGTAAAGTTTTAATGTTGTTGTCCATCCATTGGATTTGATTGTAGAAAATATGATACGTGCACCGCTAGTGAAGGCGCTGGGCGCACTCGGCTCACCCACACACCAAATAGCCAGCCGAGCAGTGCGCACCAGCGCCGTTGTGGCCCAAACACCGGCCAAGGCGCCTGAGAAAATCGAAGTGTTTGTCGATGATATTCCCGTCAAGGTTTTGCCCGGCACCACAGTGCTGCAGGTAAGTTCCTCCTCATCCCTCTTTCTCTCTCTCTGTGTAAGTGTATCATCCCTGCTATTCCCTTTGCAGGCTGCTGCTGAAATTGGCGTGGAAATCCCACGTTTCTGCTATCACGAGCGCTTGGCCGTCGCCGGCAATTGTCGCATGTGTCTCGTCGAGGTGGAGAAGTCGCCCAAGCCTGTCGCCGCTTGCGCTATGCCCGTGATGAAGGGTTGGCGTATCAAGACCAATTCCGACTTGACACGCAAGGCACGCGAGGGTGTTATGGAGTTCCTGCTCATGAATCATCCTCTCGATTGCCCCATTTGTGATCAGGGCGGCGAATGCGATCTGCAGGATCAGGCCATGGCCTTTGGATCAGATCGTTCGCGTTTCACCGACATCAACTACACGGGCAAGCGGTAAGGATGCAACAAAAAACGATTCCCATTTCAAATGAAATAATTTTATTGTGTCTACTTCAGTGCTGTGGAGGATAAGGACATTGGACCACTGGTGAAGACCGTGATGACACGTTGCATTCACTGCACCCGCTGTGTACGCTTCGCATCCGAAATTGCTGGCGTCGATGATCTGGGCACCACGGGACGCGGCAATGATATGCAAATTGGCACCTATGTGGAGAAACTGTTCCTCACCGAGCTGTCGGGCAATGTGATTGATTTGTGCCCCGTCGGCGCGTTGACCAACAAACCCTACAGCTTTGTGGCACGTCCCTGGGAGATTCGCAAAGTGAGCAGCATCGATGTGCTCGATGCCGTTGGCAGCAACATTGTGGTCAGCACACGCACCAACGAAGTGTTGCGCATTCTGCCCCGTGAGAACGAAGACGTCAACGAGGAATGGTTGGCTGACAAGTCGCGCTTTGCCTGCGACGGTCTGAAGCGTCAGCGTCTCATTGCACCCATGGTCCGCATGCCAAATGGTGAGCTACAGTCTGTGGAATGGGAAGGTGCACTCATTGCGGTGGCCAAGGCGGTGAAGAATGCCAACGGACAGGTTGCTGGTGTTGCCGGTCAACTGGCCGATGTGGAAGCCATGGTGGCTCTCAAGGATCTAGTTAATCGTTTGGGCGGCGAGAATCTGGTGACCGAGCAGGACTTCATCAAGGGCAGCGGCATCGATGTGCGTTCCAGCTATCTGCTCAACAGCACCATTGCTGGTAAGTCGCTTCAAACATTTACAATTTACCTATTTCTAGCTTGTGTGTATTTTTGTCACAGGTCTGGAGACAGCTGATGCTGTGCTGCTGGTGGGCACCAATCCACGTTATGAGGCCCCGCTGATCAATACCCGTCTGCGCAAGGCCTATGTGCACAATGAGCTGCAGATTGCATCGATTGGTCCCAACATTGATTTGTCATATCAGCATGAGAACTTGGGTGCCGATGCCAGCCTCATCAAGGATGTGTGCAGCGGTTCGCATGCCTTCTCCAAGGTGCTGGAGGGTGCCAAGAAACCGGCCATTATCATTGGCGCCGATCTGCTGGCGCGTCCCGATGGCGCTGCCATTCATGCCACCATCTCCGAGTACTGTCAGAAGCTGAAGAAACCCGTGAGTAGAATGCTCCTTTTCCGTATTGTTGCGGTCACTTTACTACCATGTTTATTAACTACTGCAGGATTGGAATGCCTTCAATGTGTTGCATAACAGTGCCTCTCAGGTGGGCGCCTTCGATGTGGGCTACCAGCCGGGTTTGCAGCGTGCGTTGCAAGGACAGCCAAAGGTGCTGTTCCTGCTGAATGCCGATTCTGGTAAATTGACCCGCGATCAGTTGCCCAAGGACTGTTTTGTTGTGTACATTGGCTCGCATGGTGACAATGGTGCCTCGATCGCTGATGCGGTGCTACCTGGCGCTGCGTACACCGAGAAGCAGGCGATCTATGTGAACACAGAGGGTCGCGCACAGCAGACTTTGCCAGGCGTCTCGCCACCAGGCATGGCACGCGAGGACTGGAAGATATTGCGCGCTCTGTCCGAGATTGTGGGCAAACCACTGGCCTATGACACACTCGATGAGCTGCGTTCGCGTCTCGACGATATTGCCCCACATTTGACGCGTCTCGGCGAGTTGGTGCCTGCAAGCAACAGCGAAGCGAGCGCACAGACAACACCCGTAAGTTTCAGTTGAAAGAATTGCTTATCATGTAGCTAATTGCTTTTGTTTTGTGGTGCATAGAACAAATCCATCAGCGGCGGTGCCATCGATGTGAAGCTCAAGGAGCTGCGCGACTACTTCATGACCGATGCCATTTCACGCGCCTCGCCCACCATGGCCAAGTGCATATCGGCGGTCAACAAGCAGCAGCGACAGAATGAGGAGGCCAAGCAGAGCGCAGCGATTTAAATGCCGAATAACGCTTCAACTCTGATCTGATGATATAACATAAATATTAAATAATTAATGTTGAATTTTTTTTTTTTTTTTTTAATTATTGTATCTTGTCTTCGATTATTGCTATTCTACTCAAAACTTTAAGCAAACAACAGCAGCCAGCGGTCAACAGGCAACAAGCGTCGGACAAGCGACAGACAGGAGCGTGAAGAGCGACAGAGAATGCAGAAGAAGCTATTTAAAAGATACATTTATTGAGCGGGCACCGAGCAGTTTGTAAATGTCATTGATTTTTTGTTCAAAACAAACAATTATACAATACGAAATTAGGAGAAAAACAAAAACAAAATACTTAAAACGCAAATAAACGTGAAATAGAAAAAATAGCCAAAATATTTATTTTCGACTGCTTTCGCATATGTCATTGCTTGGGCGACTAGTCGTATACTTGATATACTATAGATAGCAGCATATCTCCATCTCGCTCTGAATTATGCTCATGTGCATACAGCACTCTGATTTGCAACTGTACAACAGCAATTCATTAGTTTAGTAACATTAGAAAGGAAATCACAAGAAACAATTACTTCATTATAGAGGGAAGAATTCAAGACACACAAAGTTAATGTTTGCCAGATATAGAAATTATATCGACGTTGGATTTTAATGCAAGATTGCCATAAAGTTTCTCGTTTAGAATAAGGTATAATAATATTATAGTTTATGACATAATATTTTACCTTAGCACATCTTTTAAATCATTATATATTGCTCTTCAAATATCTTTTGTTCTGTTTGTTGAATTTATACCAAAATTACAGGGTATATTAAGCATCTATTTGGCAATAAAGTGCAGGAAATGTTTCTTATAGCGCTTATAGCTGATATAGCGCTATTGCGACATTGAAGAAATGAGATTCTCCTTATTCGAATAAAAAGATTTATTGAGAGATTAAAAAATCCGCCCCTTAGACTTTCAGTTTTAAGGTATAGAACTCTACATTGCAACTTTCGAATATTTGCAAGTTATACATAATTGCTCTTTTAAAAATACATAAGTTGTTTAGGATTTTCTTAAAATGAAGCAGAAGCAGGCGTGGCATCTAAAATTTAAAGTAAACTCGACCCACATAGAGCGCCTAGCTTTGATAGTCTCAGTTCATGCATATGAACAGACAGATCAGATATATATATGCAAGTGTTCATATACATATACTTGGTAGGTATGTCGCATCAACATACTTTCATTTATAATGTACATACCATATGTATATACTTTATAGAATCGGATATGTCTTCATCTGTCTTTTTATATAAAAAATATACTTCCCAAAAATAGGTTTTTACGTTTACGTGGCACTTAATATTAGTTACTACCTAACCTTATCGGACAGAGGCCTTTTCCAGTTAATGATGCCAAGAGTGTTCATGACTTCATTTACTTAGTCTAGTTGCTTTTCGTAATAACTCCAAGACAGACTAACTGCTTGACAGGATCCCGTTTACATTTTCATGTATGGCTTCTTATTACTTACGGAATTATGTTCAATTTAAGTTATCCAGTTGATATAAAGCAATAGCTTCTGATTATACAAGCTTCAAAGTTCCAAGCTCCACTGAATCCAAAGCAAGCCTTTTGCCTTTTTTATCCCATAATAAATATTTAAAACAAAACAAAAAAAACGACATTGCAATTTTTGTATGTGGGTGAAAAATTCTATTTTTCGACCGTAAAAATACAGGTTTAGTTTATTTTTATTCATATTTTGTATTCACATGTAAGATAATTTCGTAATTTTGAGTGCATGCCGCACAGAGGCAGAGGCAGAGGAAGCAACGGCAACGACAATATCCAACATCAACGGACGACATTGTTGTGGTTGTGTTGAAAACAAGGCCTGCATTCTCCCTTTTCCTCGTCAGACGTTTCACGTGCGTGCTGCTCCAGTTCGACTGGAGTTGTCACAACAGTCTTGCCCTTTCAACTCGCCTGTCTGTGCAATAACTGAGCTATTTTGTAAGTGTAAGTGTGTGTGTGTGTCTGTGTTGGTGTGTGGAAAAGGAGTGTGTTGTGTTCTATCGAATCTAAATAAAAACGGCTCTTCTAATTCGTTGGTGACAATCTTTGTCGTGTAGTATTGTGTTCTGTGTTGATTGGTTTCATTTTTGTTTTGTTCTTTTTGAAGGGGGAGAAAGGGACAATACGTTTAGATTGATGGGGTGGGGCACTCGAAGTGTTTAGCTGCAGCAGCTGGCTGGTGTGGGGTCCAAGCCAGAGCGCTTGGTGATGCTCAGACGTGTAAACTCCTCCGCGGTGGTTGGGTGGATGCCCACCGTGTTCATCAGCGTGGGAATGGTCAAGCCAGACTTGAGTGCGGCCGCAAAGCCCTGGATAACCTCACCGGCCACGGGGCCCAGATAGTGCAGGCCATAGACACGCTGCTCGCCAGAGCGTTGGGCCACCGCCTTCACATAGCAATAGCGCACGCTCTTCTGGGGAATGAAGAACTCCGTGGGCTTGTAGTAGCCGTGGAACACTTCGATTTCATCGGCACCGTGCGCCTTAACGGCATCCTCCTCGCTCAGGCCGACGCAGGCATACTCGAGGGGCGTAAACACAGTGGTTGCCACATCGGCATAGTCCATGCGCAGATCAGAGTCGCCGTAGAGACGACGCGCCAACAGGCGACCGGCCAACACAGCGACGGGGGTCAGCTCGGGCTTGCCATAGATAATATCACCAACAGCATAGATGTGGGGCACATTGGTTGTCTCTTCGCTGTCCACGGGAATCTTGTCCTTTTGCACCAAGACGCCGGCATTCTGCAGATTGAGATCCTCGACAAGACCCTTGCGGCCAATGGCCCACAGCACCGTATCGAAGACATCGCTGGCCACCTCGCCAGTCTCTGTGTTCTCGTACTTGACCAGCAGGCGGCCATCGGCTTGCTTCTCCACGGACAGAGGCACGGTTTTGTGCAAGAATGGGATGCCACGCTCCTCCATGGAGGCGGCAACCAGACCGGCCATTTGCTGATCGAAGCCACGCAGCACAATCGAACGGACCATCACAGTGGGCTCATAGCCCAGACCCTTCAGGAAGCCAGCGCACTCCAGGCCGATGTCTGTAACGAGTTATAAAGTTATCATTAACAATTGCATTCGAGGGAGTGTTGCGGTTTAGGGGTGAAACTTACAGCCAGCGCCCACGACAAGTGTCTTGCCGGGCTCGTGGTCCAGACTGAAGATATCATCGCTGGTGATGCCATACTCAACGGCGCCGGGAATATTGGGGTAGCGTGGACGACCGCCCACAGCAATCACAAAGGTCTGGGCGGTGATTGTGCGATCGCCGCTCTTCAGTTTAGCGGACAGTGTGTGTGAGTCCACAAAGGAGCCCAAGCCATTGATGTACTCCACTTTCCTATAACACAATTCAAATTAAATTAGTTGAGTGACTCTCCTTAAAGAAGGCAACTTTTCAAATACTTACTTGTCACGCATATCGATGCGAGTCACCCAGTTGACAGACTTGATGTGATTTTGCACCGAGGTGACCAGTTTGTTCCAATCGGGCTTGATCTTCTCATCCACATTCCAGCCATAAGCGGCAGCCTCATGCACAGACTCGCCCAGCAGCGAAGCCTGATGCATCAGCTTCTTTGGTATGCAACCGACATTGACACAGGTGCCGCCAATACCCCATTTGGTACCCGTTGGCGTCGGCTTGACAAAGTCCAGGCAGGCAACACGAGCGCCATTGGCCACAGCCTCCTTGGCGCAGGCCAAGCCACCGGAACCGCCACCAATCACAACCAGATCGTAATCATAGTTACCTGCGAATATGCAAAGAACACAAATAGGAATTAAAACCAATGCAAGTCGAAAGCGTTATTCAATTCTGTGCGCTGCTTGATGCTTGAGGATGCTACCCTGCTCCATTTGGGGACGCAATCGTATGTCCAAATAGGCGGAACGATAAATGCTGCGACCCTGCGAGGGCTGCTCATCAGCCAGCGAAGCGGGCACAAACTCGAACAGATGCATTTGGCCAGCAACTTGCGCCACAACTGAGGCTTCTCGCGGCACGCCTTCTTCTTGTTGTCCTAGCACTCGACAACGACAACGACGACGACGACGACGATGTTGTCAATGTTGTCGTTGTAGTTGGTAACAATTGAACATGTGTGTCGCTGTGCAAATCAAACTGGAGCAATCATCAGAGCCCCGCCTTGACTGGTGGTTTGCTTTGACCCAATACGCTTGCCATGGTTACGATTTTCTACTGATGGCACGACGATTATACGAAGTTTTTTGGGTGTTGGATTACACATAGTACTATAGTAGTTGGGGAGGGTTGAGCAAAGAGCAGCGGAGAGCAACACCTGAGGCGGAGCGCAATTTCTCATGAAGCATGCAAACCTAATCAAATGTGCTTCACATCAAAGTCGGTATCAGAAAACCGTATTGTTGGACCGTTAGTGTTGCGTCATTAGCCGAGAGTTTGGTTTAGGCATCTAATTATGACGCATTATAAGGGCAATTGATAAGCCAATTGCCAGCGATAGAGTGCGAATAGTTGGTTATTATTATAACAACAAACCACGAAACAACTAAGAGGGCAGCTACTGTAGAATGTGCTCGACGTTCAGATACTGGAGCTACACATTTCTAGAAATTCCACAAATATTTGGTGAGCGACCATAAAAGTGATTATAGTAACTGGCAAATTTATTATGCGATCGCAATCAATTAATAAGCATAATCATTGAGACTATGTTATTAATGGGTCCACAACTTTGATAGTGCCTGACTTGTAGATCTTAAAGACAACTGCACAGTCTTCAATTATATACAATTATATACACTAAGCAGAAAAAGTCTGCGTACAAACTTAACGCGCAACTTTGAGTTTAAATAAAAATAGTTGTATTGAAGATATTGACTTCATTTTTTTTTTAAATTAACAACATATCTTTTATGAAAAAATATAACCAGTCTTCATTTATTTCCATCAGGAACTTTTTTAATTAAAATCAAAAAACAAAAAATACATCTGTTTTCGAATCAGAAAAAGTCTGCGTACAAACTTAAATTAGTTTAAAAAAAAGCCATTTATTGATAAAATATTACAAAAATTAGTACGAGGTAGGATAAATAGGAAGGTTTATTGTGCCAATCAAGCGTTTTGGCATTGATTAAACCAATTTTTGGTGAATTCTGGTGGTATTTCGATCCACTCATCCAAAATGGCTCCCGAGGGAGGAAACCGTTCGTCAAACTGGACCAAAAAGGGAAATCTCAGCGGAAATTGTCGAATTTGTTTTAAAACGCATTCTATGATTAAAAAAGTCCAAAAAAATTGGAATCAAACCGGCACAGTTCAATCAAAGCCACATTCTGGTAGGCCTCCAAAGCTGACCGATCGAGAAGAGCGGGAGATTTTGATGTCGGTGAGGCGTAATCCTGGGTCAACTGCCGCAAAAATTGGTCAGGACATAAAGAAGAACTATAAGAAGGATTTACATGATAAAACAATCCGAAAAATTTCCAAAAAATTTCCAAAAAGTAGGACTTTCATGCCTGTGTTGCGCTGAAGAAGATTCTCATATCACCCGTCAGTAAAGCGAAGCGCTTTGAAATGCATCCAAGAGCCTTTAGCCTTTTGGAACAAAGTTATTTTCAATTATTGGAGCAATTTGACATAAAAGGGCGAAAATTTGAGTGGCGCAAACCTGGCACAGCCCTTGATGTGCATAACCTTGCGCCAGCAGTTAAGTACGGTGGTGGCAGCGTGAGCAACACAGGCATGAAAGTCATACTTTTTGGAAATTTTTTGGAAATTTTTCGGATTGTTTTATCATGTAAATCCTTCTTATAGTTCTTCTTTATGTCCTGACCAATTTTTGCGGCAGTTGACCCAGGATTACGCCTCACCGACATCAAAATCTCCCGCTCTTCTCGAACGGTCAGCTTTGGAGGCCTACCAGAATGTGGCTTTGATTGAACTGTGCCGGTTTGATTCCAATTTTTTTGGACTTTTTTAATCATAGAATGCGTTTTAAAAACAAATTCGACAATTTCCCGCTGAGATTTCCCTTTTTGGTCCAGTTTGACGAACGGTTTCCTCCCTCGGGAGCCATTTTGGATGAGTGGA
The DNA here is from genome assembly GCF_023558435.1 of Drosophila sulfurigaster albostrigata. NCBI lineage: Eukaryota > Metazoa > Arthropoda > Insecta > Diptera > Drosophilidae > Drosophila > Drosophila sulfurigaster. The sequence continues at coordinate 13,282,480 of NC_084885.1, read as the reverse complement.
TCGAAATACCACCAGAATTCACCAAAAATTGGTTTAATCAATGCCAAAACGCTTGATTGGCACAATAAACCTTCCTATTTATCCTACCTCGTACTAATTTTTGTAATATTTTATCAATAAATGGCTTTTTTTTAAACTAATTTAAGTTTGTACGCAGACTTTTTCTGATTCGAAAACAGATGTATTTTTGGTTTTTTGATTTTAATTAAAAAAGTTCCTGATGGAAATAAATGAAGACTGGTTATATTTTTTCATAAAAGATATGTTGTTAATTTAAAAAAAAAATGAAGTCAATATCTTCAATACAACTATTTTTATTTAAACTCAAAGTTGCGCGTTAAGTTTGTACGCAGACTTTTTCTGCTTAGTGTACTTGAAGTAAACCTTGGTTAGTGGGCATAAAAGTCTAATAAACGGGGAACGGTCCAAAAGGGCCTTTTTTGAACCACATGGCACAGAAAGTTTGTCGCCGATAAGCGCAAATCTCATTTCGTAAAACTTAATTAAGGAAACCATAAAACAGCCTTATCAACTTATTACGACCGCAAATGAATGCAAATAATTTGGGAGAGGATCGTGACAGAAATACAATATGTGTCTATCGAATATCTAATAGTTAATATAGTTAGTTACTAAATTTGCCTAATTACAATCAAGGTGTAATTGGATTAATTCGTAACTAGTTGACGATGACATTGCAATAAACGATCTTTGTGATCCCTATGAAGGGCAAAGAACAAACAAGTCACGATGGCACTTTGCCATTCACGATGACGAAAGTGTTAATGAAGATCGTCATCATCATGATAATAATGACGATGGCGGATGACGTAATCAATTGCCAGTACTACTAGATAAGCAATCAGGTGGGAGATGCGCTTTGTTTTGTGCTTCTGAAATACATATGTCAAGAAATTCTCGAATATTCATTAGTTCGAGTTAAATGCATATACATATTTGTTGTGAAACCGAAAATAATAATTGTTTATGGTATTTTTTGGTTAATATCTTACTTAGAATAGACTTGAAATGAATTGAACCTCTTAATTTTCAATGCTTTGCTGCAGTAATTTCATACTTTTTAGACGGTAATCATTATAAAACCCAAAAATAATGATTATTTATCTATCACGTTTTTTCGCACACAATAAGGCTGAAGTGAGATTTGAAATCAGCAGACAGAAAGACAGACTGATAGGCAGACAGAGTGGGCAGCATAACAGTTAGAAAGTTGCTTTCAAACACACACTCTACGCACTACATGGGCCCTATCGTCTCGCCCACTTCCCTTCCCCCGACAACGAACATACTACATTGTTATGATCGTGACGGTGCGAATTTTTTTGCCTATAGGTAAAATGTGTAACACAAGCAAAAGAGCCGGCAAAAGCCAAAATGAAATTCGATAAGTAAGATTCGCAGGTACGTGCGTAAAAGCGCGAGCCGCTTAACAACAGTTATTGCATAACAAACATACATACATAAGTATATATCTCTATGGATGTACAATGTGAGTATGCAAATATGTGCGTGTATGAGTGTGTTTGGGTTTGCATGTTGAGCAACAATAAAGTAACAAGAATAAGAGCAGCCATTGCGGTTTATCGCTCGCGTTGCCAACTGACTTTGCAAAATACTGATCGATTTACAGCTGAAACGCGATTGCGATGATTGCGACTCTCTGTCTGCACGCTTTGGGGCTTCACCTGCCTACTGCTGCTTCTTACCTCGAAGGGGCTTCACCTTGCGCACTGGCTGTTGATACTGAGCCTGTCGATCGCAATGGGGATGATTAAATGGCGGCACTCCAGTATCACTTGCCGAGCTGTCGAGCGAAGTGTGACCCTGCGGAATGTTGCGAGTATTGCGACCCCCCGATACTAAACTAGAGTTGCGATTGCCGCCCCGCTCAGCACCACCTTGATTTGTTGGTTTCATACTTGTTGTTGTTGCTAGATTTCTCCGTTGTTGTGATTTCGAATTCGTACTGAACGTGTAGTTGTAGTGTAAACTATGCGCAGCTGTTATTGGAGCAGCTGACGTAAATATCGTCGTGTGCTGGCGCAATAACGTTACGGAAAATCTCGAATTCCAAAGTGTCAGCGACATATTTTCGTTGATTTGATTTTACAGCACGTTCTTTTTTGCAGCACAAGATAGTTAAATACGATTTTCTATTATTATTGTTTTTTAATAAATTGTTTACTACTCTGCGCTGCGCGTTTCCTACAATGTGCAAAATATATTTGATGCAGACAGAGACGGAGAGGCAAGCATACAAAAAAATACGCGACGTCGTCAAGCAAGCGCGGCAACACTTGGAACGATTTATTGGAAAGCAGCGCTGACGCTCAACTACGTAACAGCGGCAGAGCGGTTGAATGCGAATGCGCGATGAAAAGAGAATGCGCGTTGAAGAAGTCGGCAGCAACAGAGTCGCCAAGTTAGCTTTCGTAGAAATGGAAACACGTTATGCTTAACAGAAGAAAATAATATAATCGGCATCATTAGCATATATACTTAACACAATAGAAATGCGCAACAGTTGGTTTTTTGGCAAGAGTTGCCACATGTTCTCAACTGATGTCATTCTGATTTTGCTCTCAGTTGGCAACTCTGTCAGCTGCCGTCGCCGGCCGCTGCTTGCTTTGCGCTTTGCTTTCAGCTCTTTTTGCTTCTTGTCTAATACTAATAAAAAGAAAAAGCGAATACACGACGACGGCAACGTTTAGCGATAAACGCGCATTTAACGCACTTCACTCCAACCACAACCACATCGACTCATGCTCAAGGAGCAGACCAGCACAGTTAACAGTTAGCAAGTGTCAGTTGTAAAGCTTCCACTTTAACGTAACTTTTTTTTTATGGTGTGTGCGTTCGCTCTGTGCTCAATTACTTAATCTCAAGTATAAATACACACACGATTAGATTTCGTGACGAAATTCGAGTGTTAAAAAACTAGTGACAATCACAACAATTCAGTAGGAACGCAAACGGGAATAGGATGAAATCGATTTTGATAACCGGCTGCAATCGAGGCCTCGGCTTGGGCCTCGTCAAGGCGTTTAACTCGTTGCCGGATCCGCCGCAGCATCTTTTTACCACCTGCCGCAATTTAGAGCAGGCCACAGTAAGTTATGACGCGCAATTATAATTACTACTAATATTACTACTCGATGATGAGTCATCCACGACCATTTTGTCAAAGACATCACATCACATATCGAAACTACTCGAATATTTTAAAAGGTCAACACAAAAAATAACAATCCAGAAACGAGTGTGAGAGAGTAAAACTAAACTCACCTTTATCGACGGGCGCCATATTTTGCAGTTTGGGCAAGTGTTTTAGACTAACAAATAGGATCAGCAGATATTTCCAAATAATGCTAATTAATTTTCTTGTTTGGGATTCAGTCGCAGATGAAAAACACTCTCTTGTTATACGGAAGTGCAATAGAACACAGACACAAAAATAACAGTAAGCAGCACGTTAATTTTACTCCGCGTCACACTCTCGAACACTCGCACAGCGAACGCAAATGCGAAATAAGCGGTAAACTTTTTGCAATTGCTTTTATGTTTTCTGTCGGCTCACGACGCTTTGTTCGTTCATTCGTTCGTTCGCTCGTTCGCTTCCAGTTATGGAAAGCACAGCAGCGTGACCGCATCATAAAACTTCCACTAATATACTGTTTTACTTGGCGGAATATATCAAATATGTCGCTATTTAAATAGTTTTGGTTACATTTTATTAGTTTTAAATTGCTTTATAAACAGAAATCAAATACAGTTTAGCAAATTAGCACTAAGTGATTACCAAAACTTGTTTAACGAATTGACATTGTATAAGTGATCGCGAGTTCAATTTCAGAATATACCAAAAATTAACTTTTTGGTATTCTTCTTGGAAAAGCATAAAACGGACGCACTGAAGCACAGTTAATGGCGCTATCGATATATATCGATATTGAGGTCCTACAGTTTTTGGCGCATGATGAGTTTTGAATTTTTAAATATGTATCAGACGGTATTATAGCTCAAACGGTAAATGCTAGAATACTGCAATCTTTATATGAAAACGTGGATGTCAAAGGAGTTGGGATTTATTTGTAATACTAGTTATAATCAACTAAAATCACTGATTAATTAAATTCATAAATGTTAATGTATGAATTTTTTAGGAGCTTACTGAACTGGCCAAAAAGCATTCGAACATACATGTGCTTGAGATTGGTAAGCAAATTCGTTTATTGATTTTGCGTTTGACCTTTATAATGTGTTTGTTTAATGGCAGACTTAAAAAACTTTGACGACTATGACAAACTGGTGGGTCAAATTGCTGATGTTACCAAAGATGCTGGTCTCAATGTGCTCTTCAACAATGCTGGTGTTGCCACAAAGTCGGTGCGTCTTGGTGCCACCAAGCAGCAGGATCTGCTCGACACGCTTCAGACGAACACTGTGGCGCCCATAATGCTGAGCAAGGCGTGCTTGCCGCTCTTGAAGAAGGCCTCGCAGGCCAATGAGCAGCAAAAAATGGGCGTGGGACGGGCGGCCATCATCAATATGAGCTCAATACTTGGTTCGATACAGTCGAATGTGGAGGGCGGCATGTATGCGTATCGCACTTCGAAGGCTGCCCTAAATGCGGCCACCAAATCGATGAGTATCGATCTGCGTGACCAGAAGATACTCTGCATCAGCCTGCATCCGGGTTGGGTGCGCACGGACATGGGAGGTGGCAATGCGCCTCTAGATGTGACCACAAGCACCGACCAAATCGTTGAGACTATTTGCAAGTTGAATGAGTCTCACAACGGTGGCTTCTATCAATACGATGGTGCTCAACTGCCCTGGTAAGTGCAAAGCACACGTACTCATCTATGTATGAATGTACTGTATGTATGTATATACTAACTATACAAAGTATATATATTTTTGTTGAAGCTTTGTATATTGTATATTTAGCTGGTGCTTATTAAAAAAAAAAAAAAGAAGAAATTCTAGAAATCAGAAATTTTGATATCGCCTCCTTGTCTAAGTCAAAGTGGTGGCTGCGGCTGTGGCTGCAGCGGTGGCTGATCCATTGGATATGCCACGCGTTTCCGCAGATCTAGTCGGGGTCTTCGGGAGTTCAGATTGCTGGCCGCTTCCGCAGAAATTGGTGGCGGATCGTTCCAGCCGGGTGTTAGTGAACCTATTGAAAAGAGAAATTCAATTCGGTCTCTCATACGTGGTGCATGTGGCTTCGTCAATCGATTTACCTGGAAAGGCGCCAGTGGGTGCAATGTTCTGGCCCATTGGTGGTGGCGGCTGCAATGGCTGTTGTGTTCCCGTTGGTGGATGTGGCGCTTGCGTTGGCAGTTGGCTCATTTTGTAGGTTTTTGCGAAATTTATAATATTGTTTACCTGTTTCAAAATATTGTGTCAGCTGTTTAGAGCGCCAGCCTGCCAACCTAGCCAAAATTACTCTCGGAAATGAATTTTCTTATCGGTTTCTAAATAAAAAAACGTCATGTGAGACAAAATTTGCGCACCGCCAACTTCACGTCGGAGGCATTTTTGCGTGCAGCCAACTTCATGGGCATGCGCTCGAAACGCGCTTTCCATTTGAATTTAAATGATAATTTAATTAATTATCGCCATTCATAATTTTGGAATTTGTTGTAAAAGAGAGTAAGATCGCTTATTTAAGCTAATAATGGAGAGGATAAAATATTAATAGATTGCGCTTTAAATACATAAATTTTACATATCAGTAAGAAAAATAGTTATTTTCGATGTTCGGATTCGTCGCTGTAGATTCTGTGCTGTATTTACGGTCTCTTACAATAGCCGCTGTCACACGCACAAGAGTCTTGAGTCTAATCTTGTGCAGTGGCCAGCAGCTGCAATAAGCACCTCTCGATTCGTTGTTTTTCTATTATATTTTTATACTCGTTATCATTTGCACATTTTGCACTGTACTGCATCACTAAACACTTTCGACTGGTCGCCAAACTATTGGTATTTGGTAATTTGTTTTGTTTTTTTTTTTTTTTGTGGGTGTTGACAGATTGAAGGACTCCTCGGACTCCATTCTATTGGCATATTTGATGCGATTTCGTTAGTTTTGAATTAATGATGAGAAACAGAACCAACATATGTTCTGGTTCACAATTCCAAAGTGTTTTGTCCTAGGGCTCTTGGGCACTGTTTTGAATATTTGATTTCTTACTGATTGCTGTTGTTGTTGTTGTTGTTGTTGCGACTGTTTACAATTTTGTTGTTTTTTATACTGAGTTGTTCAGTTCGATCCTTTATTGATTTCCAATTGAAACCATTTCCAAGCTCCATAAATAACGAATGCATCAATAATTTGTCCCAAAACGAATGCCAGCGCTGCGCTTTAGTAATTTGCATTTCTCCTTGCCGCCTAAAAGCAGGCAAGGATTTTACATTGAACGTTGCACCCAAAAGTATGCAATAGAAAATTGCACATTCGCCTCTTAATTGAATTCTTGTTCCATAGTTTTTGAAACATAATTTGCACTGACAACCACAGAGTTGGAAAAAAAAATTCTTTTCAAAAAAAATGTTGCATCGGGACAATCTCGGTATCCTTGTTTCGTTGTGATCCATGCAACGATGTTGTATGTAGTTAATGCACTTAAAAAAAAAAATTAGTTTTTACTTTGTTGACGCTGGCTTTGGTTGTTACATAGTATTTGTATTGTTGTATTTAGATGGATTTGCTGCTGCTCGTTGCTGTTATCGCTTAATTAACAATGTTTAACTGAGACAATGTTCAGGCCACCAGCCAGCTTTTATAGTTGCAGGTGAACCACAATGGCGTCAACGTCAACGTTGACGTCGACGTCGGCGTCAACGTCGCGGTCAGCGTTGCCGTAGGCGTCGCATCCCTCAAGCTACGATACGATAGTATAACACACACACACACACATATATATCGTAGTTGCCGCTGTAGTCAAGTTTTGAACTGCCTTCTGTGCGGCGCACCGCATCGAAGACACCCACACCCACACACGCACACACACACACGCACACACACACGCTCGCATACATACAGATGCACGCATCGTTGCGAAGTCCCACATGTGTGCGTGTGTGTGCTTGCGACTTTGTAATATTATTAGACGGTATTAGTGTGTGAAAGCCCCACTATATTGCATGCCTTGACCGGACACAGACCGCCTGCATGTGTGTGTGTGTGTCTGTGTGTGTGTGTGTGTGTGTGTGTGTGTGTGAGTGCTAAACTAAAAGTCGCTGCCTACTTTTAGGTGCTAGTGGATTGCACGCTTACAGCAGGCAATTAAAAAAAACAAAAAAATAGAAAAAAACAGCAAGAACAACAATGCGACACATTTGAATGAGAGCGTAGCAGAAAAAAAAATCATTGAGGCAGGCTTTAAAGAAGAAGCCCAACGCCAGCGAGAGAGAGAGAGGAAACCGCGAGCGCGGAGAGAAGGGAGTGAGGAAAGTGAGGAAATATGATGCCGCCTCGAGCTATGCAATTGCAACTCCACTTTGCAACAATACCAATTCCCTATTCCGATTCCGATTCCTATTCCGATTCCATATAGGGTTGTTTTTTTTCCTTCTTTCTTTTTCTTCGGCTGCATTTCGAGGAGGGTGAAGAGAAGTCGCGGGGGTTGTGGGGGTTGGGGGGCCACAATCAGTGGAAATGTGGTGCCGTATTCCATGCGAGGGCGTTACGAAAATTAAATAACATTGTTCCTCTGCATGCATGTGACACCGTTCACCCCCTTCCCCCCGCAGTCACCCCCCCGCAGTCATGCATTCGGCGGTGCTCGCTCCGCTGACCGATCACTTGTATGGCATCTCGCCGTTTGGAATGCTTCGCTGCGCTGCGCCCGTATAACGGGGCCTGTCCCCGTGTGTTGGGAATCTCAACAAGGTAACAACCATCAGGAGCTTAAAGTGGCAACGCAAGGTGAGCGGGGCGGGGCGGGGAGGACAGCGGACAGCGGACAGCGGCGCTTAGCGAAAATGGCGAGTATCAAGTGACAGATTGTCTGCGGCAAAGAGGCCAACAGCTCCACATTGGACAGCAACACACACCCACACACACGCACACACACACGCACACACACACACACACACACACATACATACAATGCAGACAACACAACACACAGCAGACAAGAACGTTGTTGTCCGCACAGCGTCGAGCTGTTGTTGCTCTTGTGAAACCATAATTTTCAAAGCGGACGGCAGCTAAACGCATTCGCACACACACACACACACACACACACACACAATCGCACACACCTACATTCATAGATACACTCACACACATGCATATTTGTAGTTGCAACGCTTTTTGACACCTTCTTTCTGTTATTTGCGTATGTTTCCATCGCTTGCATTTCTACTTCTTCGCACAGTTTTTTCTTCCTTTTTTTTTACTTTTTTTTTAAGTTTTTAAGTTTCCATATCAAATCGGGGAATCACAGAATCGACAAACTGAGTTGTTCAAAATACGAGTAAAGTGCAACTTTTATCAAGCAACAATTTACAATATTTTACAATTACTAAACACTTTCGATAACTATTGATTTTCAATTGAACAACAATATTTTTTCATTCGATTTTTCAATTTTTCTATGTGTTGTTATTCACTGTAAGTCTTCTTAAAACAGGACATCATCCTTTTTACCTCTTTTACCCTTTAAGCCAAGGTCTATCAACTCTTTAAATTTCAAATCTTTTCGGTAATAGTTTTTTTTAATTCTCTGTCGGAATTGGTTTCATGCGACACTATTTAAAGTGAACAAATATGAACATAACCAATTTTAAAAATAAGTGAAGGTTGTTTTTATAGCTCTGGATTAGAGGTAAGATTAATTTTAGGAGATTTTTCTATTTTACGATATTTGTTTTGCTTTGCGTACGAATTTGTTCATTTTTACAACCGACAAATAATTGCAAAAACCATTCTTAGCTACATTTAAGGTGCTAATTAAGATGTATAAGATTTATATTTACTCAAAAAATAAAAAATGTTTCGTTATATCTTTTTTTCACTTTAGATTTTCGATAGAGAATTATCCACATAATTAATTATTTTCAACAAATATTTATCTAATATTTAAAGTAGGTGTGAAATCATAATTCAAAATAAAGTGTAAGGACTAAAGCATTTCCAAATTAAACAGATTAGTGATTAAACTGAAGAAAATGAATATAAAAGATTTACTTTAATGATATATTTTTAATTTATCTAAGTGAAAAGGGACCGATTGTCATTTACGATTTATTTTATATTTTAAATTATAGAAAATATATAATTTTGCAGGGAAAGCTGATTTCGAATGTTTATGCAAATACATTTTCAACAATTTAGGTAATTCTTATTAAATTTGAAATACTCGTATTTGTTCCTAAATTGTGAATAAACTGATTGTATATCGAGATGAATGAATTGAATTTGTGAAATTTAAGTAATTTATACAAATAAGTCGACATTAGCTGGCCAAACTAATAATAATATTTATGTATTATTATTTGAATTCTTGTTCTATTGTTTTCAAAACTTAATTTTCATTAAAAAAAAGGATACCGAAATTATTGCGTCAATTAAAATCAATATTTTGATATGCTTAATATTATATTTTTGGAGAGCCGAATTACAGTCAGTTTAAAATTCGAATTTATATATATATATATAGATATATTTTATATATTTTTCTTTATGTTTGTATCTTCAATAGTAAACAAAATTATTTTGTTGAAATGAATTCCAAATTATATTTCTGAACTGATTTGAATTGTCTTCGCAGTTTTAATGCAATTTATGATATTTAACTTCACTTTTTGTTAATTATATTTTGTTATTTACATAAATTAACATTTACCTTTTCGTAAATATGCCATCTAGGTTGTATTTCTAAAATAATATTTAAATGGTAAATTAATGTGTAACATTTGCCTTCGCTTGTGACAAGCTGTGAATGCAAGTTGGATTAGGTCAACATTAGTAATTAGTTGAATAAGTGCTTAATGCGTTTCCTTTGTTCAACTGTAGTGCAATTCAACACGCTAGACAAGAAGAAGCCACATAATTGACTTCAACTGCGCAACTATGTTGCACCCACGTGTGTGTATGTGTGTGTGTGTGTGTGTGTGTGTGTGTGTGTTGCCAATTGCAAAAGGACTTGCAACAGTTTTCAGTTTCAGCCAGAAAGGCAGTTGGCATTTGAGTTTATACTCAAAATACATAAATAAGTATTCCGGCAAATTAAATTCGAGCCCATCGAATTTGGCATTTGAATGTCATTTTCAATTTGGAATAACTTAAATGTAGTTTTAACATATGCGTCATTTACCGCTTTAATTGTTAGAACTTGTTCTTGTTTTTCTCTGTACCGCTTTTTGTTTTGAGTTTGTGGCATGTGGCGTGTGGCGTGTGGCGTGTGGCAAATAACATCAGCTGCAATCATTTGCTATTGACACTTTTCAATTAAACAAATGCTAACTTAAAGTTCAATTTATTGTTATTAATGTGACAGATTTGTGTTTTCTTTTCAATGCAATATTAGGTAATGTAATGTTCTATCTATGTTAGGGATAGTTTATCTTCTTTAAGATTGGTTTACTTCATTTTCTGTCAATAACTGTCCATTGGGATTTTTCATTAATCTTCTTATTCTGATTAGATCTCACTTTTAGTAATTATTTATTTGTTTTTCTTTTACTAAATAACAAGCTTGTAATTTAAATAATTTTTAGTACATAAAATAATATCTACAGTATTTGTGATTGTAGAAGTTATTTACTTCCTCTTAGCTGACAATCTTTTCTGTTTACTATTCTATAGTATATTTTGAATGTAGTACTATATTAATATACTATATTAATACATCAAATATAGCTTTTATTTTTGACTGTAGCTTTCTTACTTGTTTTAAATACATTTGGATTTCTTTAATCTTCTTGCCTGAAAATGTCTGTGATTTTAGCTTAATTATTGATTTCTTTCTTTATTGATTAGCTGGATTTGTGTATTTGAAATGAACTGGAAGTTTTTTCTTTAACTTACTTTTGCTTAAATATTTGTTCTTTTATGTTAGAAAATAACAAAATTCGTATTCATTGAAGGGAGTTTAAATACTTTAAAATGTATCTTCTTACGTAGCAAAAACATTGATATGGTCTTATTCTTTCCTTTTCTTCTTTCTTATTCTTATTTCACCTTCTTCTTTCTTTCTTCCTCTTTATTTCATTCTTTCTTATCTTAGATTTAGTATTTCATTATATTTTATTATATTGTAAATTGTTAGTGTCCATTACGTAAATTGAATGAAGCTTTTTAATAATCTTCTTTCTTGTCAATTATTTTGTATGATTTTAGCTTTTGATATACGGTTGAGCAAATTGAGGAATCAAGTAGAGTTATCGCAATAAGTTGCATCGCATAAACGTGATGTGTGCAGGTAAAATAATGCGTTTTGCGTTTCCTCATCAAACTGTCACATTCAATTTCAATCAATATTCACGAAATAACATTGTAATTAAATGTCCACAAGTACACACACACACACACACATATACACAAAGAAACCACATTGTACACACACTCACACACACACACACACACACACACACACACACACACACGCACACACACACACACACCTGAGTATCAGTTACTGACAGCATAAATGCCTTTTACTTGACTTGAGCTGCGTTGCATTGCATTGCTCTGCGATGGGCTGTCCTTTGGCTGGCTGTCCTTTGGCTGGCTGGCGTTGTGGGAAGCGCACGTCAAACGTGTCCTTTGCAGGAGGCGACCACAAAATTGCGAGGCCATATGCCAATGCAACCAAATGGACGTCAGAGACGCGACGCAGCGCGCAACAAATGCAACAACAACAACCAAATTCAACCTTCATTGTTGTAACGTCACGCAATCGGGCAGGGCAGCAGAAGGGAAGAGGGGAAAGGGTAGATGGGTAGAAGGGAGGGGGGAAAGGGGAGGAAGTTGCGCATAATTACATGCACTCGCATCTGAGCAGTGTTAAGAGTAAAAAAAAAGAGAAGCAAATAATAATGTAATGTTAACCAAAATCTAGGACAACCAACATTGTGGGCTCGGCTACAGCTTCTCCTTGTCTTTCCCTTTCTCCTCCTCCTCTCTTGCCATCCTCTTTGCGCCTCTTGTGTCCTTTGCCTTTGCCCCTTGCTGCCCACTTGGCAGCATCGTTGATGACGTTGCAGACTGTTGTTGTTGTTGTTCGGTATTTTGGTTTTTTAGTTCATTGTGGCTTTCGGTGGCCTTTGACTTCGCTTCGTTTCGCTTCGTTTCGATTCGTTTCTGCTCGTCATCTCACGGCACTGGGTTACTGTGCTGCTGCCGATGTCGATGTCGATGTCGATGCCGATGCTGCTCCTGACCTGGGCTTGGCCTCAGTGCGTTGCCACAGATGATGACAATGACGTCAGCAGCTTGGCGGGTAAATGGCCTCTGCCAGCAAGTCACATGTTGCTGGCGCACGCAGTCACAACACACACACACACACACACACACACACACACACGCACAAACACACTCTTACAAAGCACTCACATTTATTGGTCGCGCCTGAAAGCAGGCAACGTTTTTTTTGTTGTTACTGAATTCTTATTCCTAAATTTTTCAAGGAAAGATAAACTTAAAAAAAATTGAGTTAGGCGATGGCCTTAGTTGCTAGCACTCCCTTGTTTTAGTTATTACATTATTCTATATAATAATTAACATGTAAATAAATAAATTTATAATACAAAAATAGTGTAATATAACATTGTTTGAACTCAGATAGTAAACGTTGTAAATACAAAAATAGTATATGAAGCGACCAAGATTTTGAATTTGATTCATTTTGTAAGCAATTTAGTAGTTTCTGTGATTAGAAACTTATATTACTGGTAATAAAGAATTTAAAAATTGTATTAAACACTACATATTACGATGATTGTCAATTTTGTAGTGCATCAATATTTATTTATTTAAAGTCAGTCGTCATAATAATAATAATTATGGTTATATTGATACATTCGTTAAAATACACACATTTTGATATATAAAATAAAGTACTATTATTAATTGAAAAACTTCAATAATTTGTTTTTTAGGTATAAAGATTGAGATTGAGCGATTTAAGCAGTAACATAACAACACATTAAATAAACATATTCGAACTAATAATAAATAAGATTATATTTCTTATGGTATCTGAGATCTAGGTGTTCATTTGGACAAAAGGTCAGACAGACATGGCTATATCTTCTTGGCTGTTGAAGCTGATCAAGAATATATATATACTTTATGATGACACATTCTGCCTATTTCATTTACTTCCTTTACCCTATTCGTAACGGGTATAAAAATTGAAAAATTAACTGCTTTTTTAACATGCCGAGTGTGTTACTTTTTTTTTGTCTGCCCAGCTTTACTTGATGTTAACCTTAATTTATTTATTGCAATGTGAATTAAATTAGCTCAACTTGTTAGATTACAAATTTTGAATTTATAGGAATTGTGAAAATCATTTAATTTTTAAAATCAATATTTCATTTACTTTGTATTTTTTTAACTTTTAGTTTACAATATTTAAGCTGCAAAATTCTCAATGTGCAATTCAATTTTGTATTGTATTATATAATATGATTATGCTAATTTATTTATTGCTGTTAACAATAAGTCTAGTGATTGCTGACTTGACAATTTTCAATAAATTTGTAGAGATCAGTAGAGTTCTTTTAAGCTTGTTAAAAAGAAAAAGAAAACTAGTTTGTTGTGATAAATGTTTGCTTAATAATTTAAAGATTTATGAAGTAATTGAACAAGAACATAAGAACATATTATGGGGAATATATTCGGATTGAATCTCAAGTTGATGCGATAAATGAAAATAGAAAATAAAATTGAACGAAAGAGAAAATAAATTTTATTAGGCTTCAAATTATTCACGAAAAACACTTGAAAAATGTATTTTTTTTTTTAGTTTTTTTTTATATAAATTTTAGTAAGTTGAAATACGCAAAGATAGTTCAAAGCTTCGGCATGAAATGAATCTTTAATTACAAATTTGAATTAAGTGTTAGATTAAAGGAAAGTATTTGAAACAAAGTGAATTTTGAGAAATTGATTTCAAACTTTCTTTAAGTTTGTGTCGCTTTAGGCTTTAAGGTTGGGGCAAGTGTTGTTACTGCCACACATACGAGCTCAACGTGTCAAGTTTTTGAATTTCAAATACGCCCAAAACTTGATTAGTGGAACTCGCACGGATGACAAGTTCGCCTCCCGACTTTAAAGCCAAACTTACCCAGTGAATTTTTGTATTTGAATTTTTATTTGTAGTTTATAAAACACTTGCACCAAAAAAATGTTCAACACTTGCAACACGCATTTGCGTTCAACAGCACACGCCAAAAAAAAGTTGTAAAAAAAATTGTAACTGTTTTTTGTTAAAGATATTTATTAAGAGAGAGAGTTTGGATTGTTTTTTGAATAGGTTCGCAATGTTGCGGATGTGCGGATTGATGAACTGGCTGGCTTGGAGATGAATTTCCGACTGATGTTACCAAATGTGCCAGCTTCAAAATGTAAACCCCAACCAGGCGCAACAACGACGTCGACTGCGACTGCGACTGCGACTGAGTTTTGCTGTCGCACGGATTGTCCTTTGGCAACATTGGATGCTGCTCGGTGTTCGTTGTCGCTGCTGTTGCTGTTGCTGCTGTTGTTGCTGTTGTTGCTGACTCTTTTTCTCAATGAAATTGCATGTCCTTCTGCTTCTGCTGCTGCTGCTGCTGCTGTGCGTGCCGCACTCTGTTGCGATGTTTTTTTTGGGGCCGCACCTTTTGCCTGCCGCTGCCGCTGCTGCTGCTGCTGCCTGGCTGCAGAAATCCTGCTGCCTGCTGCCTGCTGCCTTCTGCCTACTGCCCTCATATCCTGTGAATGAATGCCAGCTATGACGTCACCAGACTTTTGACTTTCGCTTTCGCTTTCGCTTTGGCCACATCGCGCTCGGCTTTTCGGCTTCAGCTTCGGCTGCGGCCTCGCCACTAGGTCACTGTGTTAGCAGCATCATAGCAGCAGACGGCCAGACAAGCAGCCAGGCAGGCAACCAATCGATGCCTCGACACACACACACACACACACACACACACACACACACACACACACAGTCTCACCTCTCAACACTTGGGCAGACGATGACGATGACGAAAGCAAAGGCGATGGCGATGGCGATGGCAGAGAGCAAGAATGATTCTGCTGTGAATGATTTTTCCTATCGAAACAAAATGGTGAATGCGCCTCAAGCAGCAGCAGCATCGGCAGCAGCGGAGGTTGCAAGCCACAGCACAAGTCCAGAAGAGAGGGGGGCGGGGGCGGGGGCCGGGGGGGGAACATCAGAGTAGAGATCTGCGCAGCTTGCAGCCTGCAATGACGTCGACACCTGTTTGGCATTGCAACGCCTCACGTCATACATGGTGCATGCCCCCTGCGCACCTCCCGAACGTGCCACCTCCACTCGCCTTCACTGGCATATGAATGAAGCCATGGAAGGTTTTTTTGCGATGTGTGTTTGACACTTTGACCTTATGCAGCAGCTTCAAGACGCGACAGAGCAGGGAATGGGAGGGTAGGGAAAGAGGATAGGGAAAGAGGCAGGGCAAAGTGGTAGTGGGGAAAGGGGCAGGGAAATGGAAAGTGGAAAAGAGTAAGGGGTAAGGAAGGGGGCAGAGAAAGGGCCTGGGAAGGGGGGATGGGGAAAGAAGTCGCGTAAGCAGCAGAGAAAGTGGAAGAAAGGGCCAGAGAGAGAGAGAGGGAGAGAAAGAGAGAGAGAGAGGGAGAGAGAGAGACAGACAGAGAAAGGTACTGGGAAGGTGGGCAAGGAAAAGGACAGAGAAAGAGGCACGCAAAGGGTCAGGCAAAGAGGCAGAAAAAGTCGTAGGAATAGTGGTAGGGAAAGGGCAAGGTGAGGGACAGGGAAGGGACAGGGAAGGGACAGGGAAGGGACGGGGGCATGGAATCCAGTTTGGCACACCCGACAACGACGTCGTCGGGCGTTGCAACGACCTTCGCATTTATTTTTTAGTGCGTTTTCTAAATATAAACGGGGTCAGCGCCAGTCGAGCAGCACAACAACTTTGCCAATGCTGCAACGTGCCCCCTCCCCCCTGCCCTCCGCCCCCTCTTCATCAGAGTTTGGGCAGAGGAAATTGTTTGTCGATTTCAATTGCATTTGCATTTGCACTCGATTGTCGGACTGTTTATATGGCCGACATAGGCAATAGCCAAAATATGGCAGGCAGACGGACGGTTCAGCTCGGTGATTAGGAAGAGAGAGAGAGGAGGGTGGAGGGGGGAGACGGGGGTGGGAGACGGCAATGTGCCATGAACAGCCTGAGGCACTTTTCGGGCGGCGAACGAAATGTATTTTTATTGTGCCGCATATGCATTGTAGAGGCGTGCTTCATTCTATCTTCATTCTTTCTATATAGAAAGCAGACGATGATTTGCCATCTCTCTCTCACTCACTCTCTCGCTCTCTCTTGCTACTTACTATATATATTATATGTCTATATATATCAATATGTGTCTATACTCAGGCTAAATATACAAACATATATAACACATATATTTAGGTAGTTGGTCTCGTTTATACGCTATTATTGCCACGAATTGTTGCATGGATTTCGAACAGCAATCATTTTCAGCTCAATTACTGCAAATTCGATACCCTTGATCGTTAGCTGCTTATTACATAGCTTAAATGAAAATCCTAAATTGAAATTCACTCATCAAGTTTTTTTTTTTATTTTTAGTATAAAATAATACCATAACAACATATTATAGGAATACTTATTCTGACTCTTTTTTCATTCTTTTTTATGTGTGGTATTTTTTAGTATAAAATAATACCATAATAATACATTAGAGGAAAACTTATTATGGTTCTTTTTTCTTTCGTCTGTATTTTTAGTATTTTTAAGGAAATGGTATAAAATAATACCATAAAAACACATTATAGGAACATTTACTGTGGGTCTATTTTCTTTCTTATTTATTTTGAGTATATTTTTTTAAGGAAACATTATAAAATAATACCACAATTACAAATTATATATATTATAATATCTATAATACATATAAATGCAACTACAAATTTCAATTATCTGAGCTTCATTGTTGGATTCAGGTTTTATGTGATATCCTTATAATGATAATTTGTTGTGTTGACTTCATTGAAAGTATCTATGAATTGTACCAGAAGAAATCATTGCACTATTATTTGCATCAGACTTTTGGGGTGACAAAATAAAACAATCTGCAGGCAATTGTGTAGCAAGCAACGAGCGTTTACTATATAGACTGCGAACATTGTGAGTCTACAAAAATATACATAACACACCACTCAATAAGTTCCCGGCCTGAGAGGGAAAAACACATTTTTTTCTAAAAATTTACTTTTATTCATCAATTTAGTTTCCATCTAAGGCTATACAGTCAGTCCAGCGCTTCTCAAACCTTTCGATGACATTTTTATAGAAGGATGAACTTTTACCCTCAAAATAGCCCTCAGTATCGGCAATCACCTCCTCATTTGATCGATATCTCTCGCCTTGGAGGTGCTTTTTGAGATCTGCAAAAAGCCAGTAGTCGCTGGGGGCCAAATCTGGAGAGTAGGATGGGTGTGGCACTAGTTCGAACCTCAATTCGCTTAATTTCAGCATTCTTGCCATAGACTTGTCACACGGTGCATTATCCTGATGAAACCGCGGTTTCTTCTTTGCCATATGTGGACGTTTTTTCTAAATCGCTTGGCCCAGTCGATCTGACAGCTTTATATAATATTCGTTGTTGATTGTTTTACCTTTCTCCAGGTAGTCTATAATCAAAATCCCATATGCATCCCAAAATATGGACGCCATAACCTTACCCGACGATATTTGTGTTTTGGGACGCTTCGGACGGCTTTCACCGGCTACCACCCACTCAGAAGATTGACGACTGGATTCTGGAGTATAGTAGTGTATCCATGTTTCGTCCATGGTTACGTAACGGCGAAAAAAATCGGTTCTTTTGCGCTTCAACATGCTTAAACACGCCTCGAAAGCATCGATACTTTGTTGCTATTGGTCCGGTGCTAGCAATCGCGGCAGCCACTTTGAGTAGAGTTTTTTCGTATCCAAATGTTTATGCAAAATCGTAAACAAACAGCCTTCTGATATCTTTGAGGCATCAGCTATCTCCTTTAATTTTAATTTGCGATCGGCCAATACCATTTTTCACATTTTTGCGAAATTTTCTGGCCTAACTGCTGTTTTTGGGCGTCCGCTACGCTCAGCGTCTTCGGTGACCACACGACCACGTTTAAATTCATTATACCAATCCTAAATGGTTGATTTTCCTAGAGAAGAATCCGGGTAATGCCTATCAAGCCAAATTTCGGCTTCTACCGTATTCTTTCCCATCAAAATACAGTGTTTAATGAGGACACGAAATTCCCTTTTTTCCATATTGTAGAAAAACTCAAAGGTTGTTTCACTTTAAAAATTGTAATTTAAAAGCACGTAGTCGCAGAGTTGTAAAATTTTTACACAGAGCTTTTGATAATTGACACTATCCATAAAAAATATCGATGTTTGCTTACTACTGCCCCCTTTATGTCAGGCCGGGGACTTATTGAGCGATGTGTTACATATATAAAAATATATAGGCATATATATGCAATGTATGTGTGTGTATGAGCATGAGTATTTATACCAGATGTTTTTGTCTCAGCGCGCTAAAAGAATATTTATTGAAATACATTCCATAAATGAAAACGAAAATGAACACGAAATTGTGATTTATTTGAAACATGAAAAAACAGGCTGTGGTATTCAATTGGAATAAAATATAATCAATTGAAAAATAGAAAAATAACGATAACATTTTGAGGAGCAGAATAATAGCAGATTTTTTTTTTTTAAATAATTTTTGATAAGCCTCAAACTATAAAACAATCTTTTTAAGCAAAATAATGATAGCAGCTTTAGTAGCTTTTGGTAAGCCTCAAATTTAAACGTCGTCAAGCTCTTGAGGTGAAATGAATTTTTATTATTATTTGACTTTACAATGTTCGCGCATATTTCCATTCATTTGAAAAACATTATGAGCCGTACTTCAAACTGAGACTATCAACTTAATTAGCTGATATTATGCGGTTTATGTAAATCATTTAATAAATTATCGCAGCCGCTTGACTCAAGTAGCAAACAACCTGGACTCAGAAGCCACCTGAGTTGTTAGCATCTTCAGTTTGTCCCATAGAACAGATTGCCGGCAAACTTATTGGCTGAGCATGACAAGTAACTGGACGCAATTTGCGCAGCTTTGCTGCAAGTGCATGCCACCGACAGAGAGTGAACGCTTTACCTCAAGCAAGTCCGAGTCTCAGTTCCACTTTACGTACCACAGAATGCAATTTACATTTTTCGCAAAATCACTAAGTACACACAGATTTTCGCTGATTTCCGCAAGCAATTATCTTTGCAGTCTTGAAGCTTAATTTATTACTTACACTAAATAGATTAAGCACAATATGAAAATAGCCAAAGATACTTTTAAAGCAAAGTTGCGTCGGTTTCATCAGCATCATATTTTTATTTAAAATAAAATTGAGAGCATAACTTCATAGATTAGGAAGAATTTAATTCTAGAATTAGACTTTCTTGAATGAAGATTACAAAAACTATAGCAAAAAATCTCAATAATAAATTCGATTGCTTCTTTGAAAAAAACTTTTAAAATACATTTTGTATTATTCATTTTATACTTATTTGTTTTACTTTGTTAACATATGATGGTGATATGACTAAATAATATAAATTTCTTAGTAAGCATTTAATATTTAAGGCTTTTTTTTACTTTATTTTAATAATTTTATTGGAAAAATACAGCATTGTTTCACTTATTCCCACATTAGACTGTAGCTTTCTGACTTGTTTTTAATTTTTATTGTTCATTTTAAGTTTTCAAAAATGAGGTTTTGGTATTGAAATATTTTTACAAGTATATTTGTTAGATAACTAAAATTCTGAAGATGAATTATTTTTCCTTTTTATGCATACAGTCATTAAATTTTGCGAATACTTCATAAAGCGCAAACTAAATTGCTGGCAACTAGTTTGACATATGCGTGCGTATACGTAATATTTGTAAAGCGAATTGGTTCCAAGCTGACAGCAGAGTTTTCTGGTCTTTTTGCTTTTACGTGGCTGCATTATAGCAATAATATTGCGTTCAAGTCGTTCCGTATTTAATGACAAGCAATATACTGCTGCTATTTTAATGTGTTTGAAAGTTGATTTTAAAATCATGCTAAAACATTGAAAAATTGCGTAAATTCTTGCATTTTTGTATTTAAAGAAAAAGGTATAACAATCATTATTTAATATAATTATCAACTACATTAAATGAAGATTCGCTTTTTATGTGTCAATCTTAGAATTTGTTTTCAAAAATTGTCTTTTTGTTTTTCTACGCATTGGAAAACGAAACAAATCGGTCAACTACTTGAAATATATATATTTTTGAAATATATATTTATTTATTTTTAGCATAAAGAGAATGACAACAAATGTTTATTGTTTACAACGCATTTTCGACAAGAAGTGAATTACGTATGGATATTTCTTTAGCTTAGCCCTTGAGCTGTGGTCAAATGCAATTTGACATTTGTTTAAAGTAAATGAAAAGTTTCAGTTTCAGTTTCAGTTTCAGTTTCATTAAAAGGGAATTAATGAGTTACAGAAGCAGTGAACTGAAACTGTTGTTTGCTCATAATGCGCAATGCAATTAATTTTGCAATGTTATTAAACATTTTGTGCATTTTGATTCTCACATAATTTCCGTTGACATTCGATCTAATTAGCTGCACGTAAACAATCTGTCATTTAATTGCAAAAATATGAATAAGTTATATTTTGTTGTTACACTTGTGAAAATAAAACAAGTAGGAAAACTACATGCGAGTGTACACCGCTACCCACATTGAATTCAATTAAATGGTATTAATTTTAAAATATACCAAATTAATATACCACAAATATACTAAAAATATACTTAAGGCTATATTTGATATACACCTGGCCCTCACTTAACTCGGACTCATTTAGCACGAACTCGGTCTTACACGGTTACAAATTTGCTCCCATCTCCCTTTTAACACGCTAAAAACCTCGTTTTTACACGATTTTTTTGATAAGGAGTCACCAAAAGTGAAAACATGTTGAAGCAAACTGGCTTAAACTATAAATCATATAGAAACATATGATCTCCTTACTTTTTAACATTTTTAAGTTTCTATAAATTTTAACCTGTTAATTAATTATATGAACCGTCTTTTAATTTTTAAAAAATGAATGTTATGCATTTATTAAAGGCATATACTCGAATATAATAACTTTTGGCAAATTTTGAACAAATGTATGAAACTTTAATAAAAACAAACCAAATAGGTACAATAAAAAATTTTTTTTGCTGCCAATTTTGAATTTTGCGAACGTAACCCCTTATTTTGTACTGAATCCATTTTTCGCTTAACACGAAGATTTATAGGAACGTAACCCCCGTGTTAAGCGAGGGCCAGGTGTATTTATATCAAAATATACCATAACTCTAGCTTCAAATCTACGTTTTTTATTCATTTTTTATCGATTTACGGGAAGTGCAAAAATTAGAAGCAAACTTGAACTGCGTGCAAACATACCATGGGCTGTCGAAAAATGTTTATCTCTATCTCTTATAGTCTCTGAGATCAAGGTGTTCATACGGATGGACGGACAGACAGACAGAAAGACGGACCGACATAGGAAAGGACAATCGGACATGGCTATATCGTCTTGTCTGTTGGCCCCGATCGAAAATATACATAAGTAGGTATGTATAGAATTTGTGGTTATATTACATACGCTTCTATCTGTATTTATTATTATTATTGTTGTATTAACTAAGTTTTTATGATTCCCGAAAATTTGATTGCGATCAGAATTGTAGAAGTTATTGAGGTAATATTTTGAAAAAAAAAAAAAACGCCTACTTACTACGGGTCTTAGTTGTTTTGGTATATTCTGCGCTCTATCTAAAATAGTATAGTATTATATCAATATACCAAATATAGAATTTTGCGTGGTATTTGGTATATTTTAAGTATAATATCGCATTGCTTTGCATTTTGCTTTCATTATCTAGTATCTAGTAGCTATCTTAATTGCTTATATAGAATTTAAATATTTCTTAGTGTTTTTTTTTGCGGGTATAATTTCTGAAAGTGTTGCTAGTGTTTGTAATTTGTATATTGTTGTGAAGCAATGCATTCGCAATCCAAATTTGGATGTTGCATTTGGTGTTGCAGCAAATGCATTTCTCAATAACAAAACAGATGACGTCTGGGTCTGGGTTTTCATGATCTGGGTCTGGGTCTGGGTTTGGGTCTCGTTCACTCTCGTTCACTCTCGTTCAGCACATTCCATGTATACACACATTGTTATCGAGTGTGTGTGTGTGTGTGTGTGTGTGCCATTGATGACGCGTGCAGGGCGCACAAAATTTTCATTCACAAAACTGCAAGAGAGCAGAGTTGGTTCAAGGCGAACCCCAGTAGAGGAGTGAAGAGTAGAGAAGAGGAGAGAAGAGGAGAGGAGAGGAGCTTGGCAACTGAGAGGAGATCAAGGCGTTGCAAGGGGGGGAAGTGAAGCGGAGGCCGGCAGTTGCTAACGTCAGACCGACAAAAGCGAATAAACCGAATCAGCACACATGCAGTCAGAGCGACCTTCGAAGTGGCATGACCCAGCAGCAGCCAAAGTCGAAGCAGCAGCAGCAGCAGCCAAAGCCGAACAAAACAGGGCTGAAGCAGTCAAGTCAAGTCAGCAAGTCAGCAAAAGACAAAAAAACAAAGGGACGCACAGTAAAGTGGTTAAAACTGTTAACCGGGATTTGGCACAGTTAAACTGTGTGAGTTGAGCTGCTAGGCTGCTGCTTCTATTGCTGGCATTGTGCATCCATCAATTGGGCGCCACATGGCTGTTGCATGCCACCGCGTGGCAGCATGGCAGCATGGCAGCGTTGCAAGGCAGCATGGTTAATGACGTCATTGCCGGTTGTCAGTGACGTGCAACGTGAAACTAGTGCAAGTTGTTGCAGCTTCCCTGCAACTCTTAGCCATGCAAATGTGTGTGAACGAGAGAGAGAGCATATATATATATATATGTGTGTGTGTGTGTGTGTGTGTGTGTGTGTGTGTGTGATTCCGTATTTGTTGTGCTTATCTGTAGCTGTAACTGCCGCTGCACATGCATCTCGCTCTCTCTCTATCCGTATCTGCATGCGTTTCTATCTCGCATCTCTATCTGCATTTGTATCTGTAGCTGTAAAGCCTTATATGGGTCAGAGAAGCGGCGGCAAGGCGACGGCGGCAGACGCAGGTGGCGGCGGCATCAAATTGTTATCAGGTAGTTCGCAACGCACAGCACAAGGCCAAAAAGGGGTTGCAGCCTGTTCTTGTTGCTGGCTAAGGGCAGCAGCAACAACAGAAGCAACAACAGCAACAACAGCAGCAGCAGCCACACACTTATGACGTTATGACGTTTGTTTTGCTTTGACGCATTCCAAGTGCTACAACACTCGAATGTGTGTGTGTGAGTGTGTGTGTGTGTGTGTGTGTGTGTGTGTGTGTGTGTGTGTGTGTGTGTGTGGACCTTTAGTACTTACCTTGCCTTGCCTTTTGCCTTTTGCTTTTTGCCTTTGCCTTTGCCTTGCCCGCCCGCAGTTTCCTGTTTGCCAAAGTCCCAAAATAGCACACACAAAAAAACTTGACCAAAAGCAAAACAGCAACTCTCACACACACACACACACATATAGGGGCGTAGAGAAAACAATATCGAGCATCATAAATTGTGTTGGCCATTTACTGAAAATGCTGCTCAAAACTGTTTCAAACGGCTTTCAGCATAAAAATAGAAGCATTGGCGAGAAGAAGAAGACGAAGACGAAGCAGAAACAGAAACAGAAGAAAATGAAGCAGACGAAGCTGTCAAATTTTCAAGTATTGGGCATAGACGAATTACATTATCAGCTACCTTTGTTTATTGTAGTATAAGATATTTGCTTTGAATAACATTCAATAACATATTCAAGGCCAAATTTAAATATGCTTAAAATGGATTCACACATTTAATACATTGCAAAATCGTGAATACTTCATTTTCAAAAATTTAAAATATCTATTGGATTTGGTATTTTAAAATGTGATTTTCAATGCAAATTACTTCATTCTAATTAAATTTGTTGATTTCTTATTTGTCTACATTATTAATATATAATTACATGTTAAATTCTTGCACACAATTTAAGAAATACAAAATATATAAATTAATTGTGATTCTTATACAAATGAATTCATTTTAATGTAATCTTTTAATTTGTTATTAATTGGTTTTTTTAATTCATAATAACATCTCCATAATTTTCTATTTTATACGCAATAAAAAAGTATTTTCTTAACTTATACATATTTTTTAAACTTACTACATTACATTATATGTAAAAATATGCTGTACAATTTTGTTAACTTTTTACTATATTTATAAAGTACCAATAATAAATGCTATTGAAATTGGTTAACATTAAAATTGTAAACCAAATTAAGTTTTGTTTGAATGAAATTAATAAGCCAATTTAAAATTTGTTTAAAACATTAAAATGTTTCAAATATTGAAATACTAATTAAGTATATAAATCTACGCCAATTTTAGTTTTGGTTGAATTCATATAAAAATTAATATAATAAACCTTCAAATTTAGATAAAATATTAAAAAATTCGAATTTAAAACACAAAAATTCGAAAAATATTTTTTTTCGCACAAGAATTGAAAATTGCTGAATATAGTATAAAAAAAATCAATCAAAGTATTTTCCACAATATTTATCATTTACAAATTTTGAATTAAACATATATATTTAAATTAATATTCCAATTCAAAAGATTGCAAAAGAATTGAGAAAATGAAAAGGTTAATCTATGTTAATATTCTAAATAAAGAGATTACAAAATAAATAAAAAATCAAAAATTGAACAACGAAGTTTCAGCATTTCAAAATAGTATCTTTAATGGAATTCAACAATATCGCAAATAGTAATATTGATGATTACACATGTATTTTTGCTCGAATATGTATGTTATTTATTTACATTTGGTGCTGCGGAATCGAGTGTGTTAAACGCAGCGTGTATCTCATGGATAGAAGATAGAATAAAGAAGATCAGAGATGCTCGCTGCGCTACATGAATCGTTCGCTGCTGATGCTGATTTTGCTGCTGCTGCCTACAAAATGTTCTATTTCTAAATACAAGACAAACAAAACACGCCCGACCCGACCAAGAAATAGAAAATTCAAAATTTTTTCTCAAAAATGAAAAACAAAACACACAAAATAGCAGCAACAACAATAATTTCGAAATTTCAATGTGTAGAAATTTTGAAGAAGCTGAAGAATTCTTTGTTGTTTTCAACACGAAAGTTTACAGAGAGATACATACATGTATGTATATATGTATATAGAGAAAGAAGTGTATATATTATACATATCTACAAATTAAATGCTGGCTATATGGTAATGCACGCCCACACACTCACACCCACACACACACCCACACATACGCAAATAATCAGACGTGATTGAAACGAAAATTGCTTCAAAGACAACAACAACAGCAACAACAACATCAACATTAACAATTTTGTGTTGGGGAATTTTTAGGAAATTTTTTGCACATTAGCACTGAGCTTGCAAGGCAGCTGCCTAAAGATAATATATCTGTGTGTCTGTATCTGTATCTGTATCTGTATCTGAATCGGATTCTGATTCTGATTCTGAATCGACGTGTGCAACTGTCTGTTTTGTCTGATTTGTGTTTTGCTGATTGTTTGCCTTTGGCAGATTGCGCATACGACGCGTTGCAGCGTCATCGACACACACTTTGCCAAATCATACAATCTATGTATAGATATATATATACTATATACACACATATACTATATATACCATATATATATATTATGTATGATTCGTTTCGTAGTTTTAGGGCAAGATTTCCGCACTTAATTGATTGTTTGCCACAATTTTCTTGTTGTTGTCTCTTATTTGATTTCAACCAAAATATGTTTCGCAAGTAAATTGCAATATATAATATTTGGCGATTACATAAATCCAAATTTGTGTTAAGTTTGTTGCTCTTGAAATCGTTTCACTTCTTGTTTGACTTGATTTTGATTTTGATTTTTTTTTTTATGTGCTGTGCTGCGAACCGAGTTCGCGTCCTCTCAGTAAATAGGTCATTTCATAGCATCTGAAAATAGTGCGCATACATAGATACATACAAAATGTATCTGAAGTGCCTTTGGCTGCAGATTAAGTTCATAATTTCGAGTGGAGACTAGAGAGAGTAAAAATAAACAAAGGCGATTAAAATGGGAATAGAAGACAGACCGAATTATTGTTACACTTTGAATGAATGAATAATTAAATGAGCATTCAAGTTAAGATAATGCAATTTCTTTGCTTGATTTCTGACTGATTTCGATTCATTTTCTGACAGTATCTTCTTTCATAATCTGTATTATGATTAGGAATTTTATTCGTAATTTCAATGATGAAAGTTCCTTTGATTTCTTTTTGGGGTATCTTTTGGGGTAGCAGGGTACCAGGGTTGCAGTCACAACGTTTGTCAAATTGTTTGGCTTTCGCTATTGTTTGCATGCCTGGTTAATTGCATATGGAGGCCGCCATCAACAACAACAACGACGACGACGTCGATGAGAGAATCGTATCGCTGGCCCACTCAACTGAACCGCTCAACTGGAGCAAACTTATTTTTATACATGCATTGAATTCCAAGCGGCTCCGCTTACATAGCCAACACACACACACACACGCATATTATGTGATACACACACACACACATACACACGCACACACATTTGCTTTGGCTGGTTTCTCCAAGTGCCTTGCAGCAGGCAGCAGGCAGCATAGAGTCGAGTCGTTGGCCACTGGCTGATCGCAGAGATCGCAGAGCGCAGCGCCAGCAACAACAACAACTAGAGAAACAACAAGAACAACAAGAGAAGCAACACCAACACCATGAAAACGTGGGCAACACATTTTTCGGTATCCATTTCGATTTGGGTTGCCAGCGCCGTCTATTTTTAGGATGTGCGCCCAGATACAGACACATAGGCCACAAATACATGTGCACGTTCGTCCCTCTCGCTCTCTCACACACGTTTGCCTTCTCGCTCACTCCCACTCTCCCACTCTAGCTCTCTCTCTCTCTCTCCCTCTCTCAGCACAGCGAGAGCAAGCGTCCAAAATACAGTCGAAGGACGGGCAGGTGGGCGGATAGATATCGATGCGTGTATGTGTGTGTGTGTGCGTGTGTGTGGCGAATCCGAATCTGAATCGGATTCCGAATCGGTATCTGTATCCATCGGTTGGCAGCCACTAGAATATAGTCTGCCGTGGATCGTCGGACCGTTCAGTCTTTTTGTGTCGTTCAGTACCATCCGATTCGTGTGATCGACAGCATCGCTCAATTTTTTTTCTTTTTTTTCTAATTCCTTGAAGGTGAGTGTGGGTTGCTGCTCTGGCCACAAGTTTTTTTTCTCTGGCACAAAAGAAATGCAACAAAATATGCAAAGATCAAAGCAAATCCATACTTGTTCCAAAATAATAATCATGATCAGCAAAAAGAAAACAAGAGAAAACGAGAAAGAAAAAGAAAAACTGCAGCTGCATCGACTGCAAAAAAAAAAAAACCCAAAAAAAAATTTCAATCGACATTCAACAACAATGCAAAAAAAAAACCAACAACAAATTGTGTGCAACGAACAAAAACAAAAGAACAAGAAAACTTTTGAATGAACAACGCGTGCGTGTGACAATCTAACGACTTTACTATATATCCTCCATATCTCTATATATCATGGATATAACTCAACACATTTTTTTTTCTAGTTACTTTTTTTTGCGTATTTTTTTTTACAATATTTTTTTCAAGTGCTCAAAAAGTACGACAGCAAAAGCGTAGCCAAGGATTAACAAAGCAAAAATGCGCTTTCATCAAAAGAGATTTGATTTTGTTTTTGAAATTGAATACGAATTTGATTTTCGAATTTT
Organism: Drosophila sulfurigaster albostrigata; assembly: GCF_023558435.1. NCBI lineage: Eukaryota > Metazoa > Arthropoda > Insecta > Diptera > Drosophilidae > Drosophila > Drosophila sulfurigaster. The sequence continues at coordinate 13,254,245 of NC_084885.1, read as the reverse complement.
CGAATTTTTGAAATGTTCGATTCATAATTCGCAACGATTATGTAAGAAGTGTGATACATATGCGCACAGGCATCTATCTCTCTGTGTGTGTGTGTGTTGTATGTGTGCGTGTGTGTGTGTGTGTGCGTGCAAAAGCTAAAAATGTAGCTGTCAGATACAAGAGACAGCCACACAGATACAAATACAAATACATATACAGATACAGATGCGAGCAGCTAGCAGCGAATAAGCCAAAAGCCAAGTCAGCAGCAACAACAACAGCAACAGCGACAGCGGCAACTGCCCCAAAATAGAAATGTGCCATTGTATACACACTAACACACACACACACACATATACATATGTATATATATATATATATATATGCATATTCGTACGCAGATATATATACGCATATATACTATGAATATATAGAAAAAAAGATTTGAAATTGAATCGATGGACTTCGCGCTGAACTTGGAAATTTCGAAACTCAACTACTTTAGCCATAAAGTTGTTGGTTATAATGCTTACGATCAGTTCGAAAAAGTATAGAACTTTAACTTTATAGAAAGCATAACTTTACTACATACATACATACTATATATTCGAGTATATTTTCGGTGTATAGATAGCATTCAATATCTGAGATTATTTCTATATATATATTTTCGAATTCCATTTAGAATTTGCAAAGCTTTTGTTATTGTTATTGCGTCAAGGCAAAGCTTTGGCACTTTTAAGCTTTTTCGACGCGTCCTTCAGTGAAATTACTAATATAGTAAATACTCTATTTAGTTGACCCATTTGGCTTGACTTGTCGTGGTTCAGCTGTCGTTAAGGTTTGGCAGCTACAAGTTCAGCAATGCCATGAACGAGAGAGCATAATCATCTAGTATCTGGCTAATCAATGGACTTGATCAATCACTCGCTTCGGTGGTTGCATTAGCTTTCACATAGCTTTCGCGTGAGCGAGCTTTTCTGTTGTGCGTAACGAGCTTTCGTTTTCGCTCTCGTTCTCGTTCTCATTCTCATTCTCACCTTTTGTAATTGGATATCGATAGGCAAAAAAAAAATATTAATTGTGTGTGTGTGTGTGTAGGCCATCTCGCTCGCACCTGCCAGCAGAGTGGCAGCAGTGAGAGCGAGAGAGTGCGAGAGCGAGCGTGCGATCAGCAGGCGGCCCCCCATATACGGTGCGGCAACGCTGGCGTATACGTAATCTGTTTATCTATATGCATTGCGCATACGCACTGTGTGTTCGCCCCCGCCACATGGATGTGTGTGTGCGTGTATGTATGTCGATGTAGAATCAGCAGCAGCAGTAGAAATCAGGCTATTATTTTGGATTTATGGAACATTTTGTACAAGCCAATTAAGCGACAGCCTGTCGCTTCACCCACACACCCCCACCCCCTCTCTCTCTCTCTCTCTCTGAGTGTGTGTGTGGGTGTGTGTGTGTGTATGTGTGTCGTGATGATGTCATGCAACATCAGCATCAACATCACAGCTTGTGTCAGTTGCATTCACTAATCATTCAACCGTTGTGCTCGACTCTTTCTCTACTTGCAGTAACTAAAAACACAAATCAAAATGGCTGATGATGAGGTGAGGTAAGTATCGCTGAACAGCAAACCAGCTTTGCCTAGACATAGACTTAACTAACTCGACTTCCTTTTCGCAGTTAACAGTGTTAAAAGTGCAAAAATTGTGTGTGTGTGATCATTTTGGAGAATCGAACTCTGCTGCGCCGAGGGAGTCACAACTGTTGAGGTGAGTAAGAGATGCATAATCTATGCCCAAGCTTAACACTAACTTAGTCTAAGGCTTTCTCACGCTGCAACTAGTTCCCTTTTTTGCTTTCACAGATTTGCTTGCAGAGACTAGAAACAAGAGACAAGAGAGCTCAGCAGACGCGATAACAGGGGAAACAGTCGCCAAGTGATCAATGTCTATGCGATTGTTTGTCGTTTGTCCTGTTTTGTCTTGTCTTGTTGTGCTGTCTACAATGTCTTTTTATGATTTATTAGATTCCATTTCAAATGATATTTATACCCTGTTTTCTCTCTCTCTCTTTGTGATTGCAGAAAAAGGCAGCAGCAGCGGCGCCAGCTCCAGCTCCAGCTGCAGCTGCAGCTGCACCAGCTGCCAATGGTAAAGCTGCAGCGGCTCCAGCTGCTAATGGCAAAGCGGCAGCGGCGCCGGCGGCCAATGGCAAAGCGGCGGCAGCAGCGCCCGCCGGGCCCCCCAAGGATCCCAACGATCCGAAAGTGAAGGCCGAGGAGGTACACTGGTGTACGTGTAGCCGTGCCTTAAGCAATCGGCAATCGGCAATCGCCTCAGCGTCCAAACAAGTTGTGATCTCGCCACTCCTCCCTCCCCCTCGTTTCCAATTGTTCAACGAATCGTATATCTCCAACGATATTATCACCATTATGCGTGTGCCATCTAAATGTTATGCTACAAGCATCAGCATCAGCATCAGCGTTGATTGATTGATTGTTATTCTTCCCTTCCCCCCTTTTTGCAGGCTAAGAAGGCTAAACAGGCTGAGATCGAGCGCAAGCGTGCTGAGGTGCGCAAGCGTATGGAGGAAGCCTCCAAGGCCAAGAAGGCCAAGAAGGGTTTCATGACCCCAGAAAGGAAGAAGAAACTCCGGGTAAGTGTCCAATGCTTTGTCGCATCTTGATTTATCCACTTATCATTATTCATTCTGCTTGCAGTTGTTGCTGCGCAAGAAAGCCGCTGAGGAATTGAAGAAAGAACAGGAACGCAAAGCGGCTGAACGTAGACGCATCATTGAAGAACGTTGCGGCAGCCCAAGGAATCTCAGTGATGCCAGCGAAGGTAAGTCTCTGCGGTCCAAGCGAATCAAATCCAGCAAATTTTGAATTGAAATACCAAAAAAAAAAAAAAAAAAAAGAAATGGCGTAAATCAAACTTTTTATAGAACTATGAAATAATAATCGAGAAAAGCATAGAAATGAATATAAAAAATGCGTAAAAGAAAAATGAAGAGTGAACAGCAGAAGTAAATTGAAGGCAACTTTGAATTTGCTTTTGCTGTTTTCCTCATCATATCTAAAAAGAAAAGCAATGCAAAAGAAAAATCAAAAAAACGAAAAAAAAGATGCATAAACATTAAATTCTACAAAGTGTCATCTATCATCAAACACACACACACTTACACATGCACACTGGAATAAAACCGATGAAAATTGTAAAGAAAAGAACAAGTTGCGCTCCACACACACACAGACACACACAAGCACAAGCACACACACACACATACACCTAAACATAGATACTCGTACACAAGAAAAGCATTTGATATGTATTTAAATATGTCTATTTTTCTCTCTCTCTCTCTCTCTCTCTCTCCAATCTATATTTCCCTGTGTCCCGTATTCCCAAAACACACACATACAAATACACAATCACGCCCATGTCCACAATGATTGTTATATGTATCTATCCCAACACAAACACAAACACACACACACACACACACACACACACACAAATATATCTATTTGCAATTGTATCCGTGTATCTGGGCTGCAGATACACTGAAAACCCTGATTAAGCAACACTATGACAGGATTAATAAATTGGAGGACCAGAAATATGATCTTGAGTATGTTGTTAAGCGCAAGGATGTTGAGGTACACACAAACAATCATACATACATATCTACCTATCTATATATATATAGAGTATATCTATGAGTGCGAATCGCATTCGTTTCACATACTATATATCAAAATCAAAACTACTTAACTTAACACTTACAACTACAATCATAAGAGCAATAGCTAAATGGCTAAAGCAAAAGCAGCAAACACCTTCTCTCTCTCTCTCTCTCTCTCTCTCTCTGTCTCTCTTTATACATACATATATATATCTATATTTATCTCTATATTCTGCAGCTAATTCTAAAATCTCAATTACAACATACTTATATGTATAATTGCTGTCTACTCACTCTTGTATAATACACTCTTAATTCTCAAGCCAAAAATTTAACCAACAACTGATCAACAACAACAACAACAACAAAAGTCCCTTGTATATATGGAAATATATATCGTATCTTTAACCCAACTTAATGATCTCAGTATTACCAAAAAACTCTTTTAGCTCTCGTCGCGCTCTCTATCCCGTCCATTCTCTCTCTCTCTGTCTTTCACTCTTTGTCTCCGTCTCCGTCTCTGTCTCTGGGAAGTCGTATCATATGCAACAAAAACCACACAACCAAAAAACAAAACAAAACAAAACACCCCAAAAGCAACACTTGATCTACACCCGTTTTACACCCTTTGTTTCACACCCAACACTCACACACACCTCGACACCTCCACACCTCCCCGACACACACAAACACACAAGTTGGCGTCGTTGTTGAGAAATCTCGCGACTCACTCGTTTTTGAACATTCGCAGATACACTACAGAAAGTTTGTCAGGATTATTACAGTAAGATACTGAAATTGGAGTCTGAGAAATACGATGTGGAGCACGAGGTAGCCAGAAAGGATTATGAGGCAAGCGTTGCACCCGATTCACTCAATATATTTGTTGCAATTCTCTTGTTTTCTAGAAAACAACAACCAACAAAAAAAAAGAATTCAGAATCAAAACCAAACAGAGAACTTGAGTCGTACTCTATTTTTTCTTGCCGTAGTCTCGTAGAATAATTACGTTTTTTTTTTTTTGTGGAAAACTGTTAATAACCACTCGTAAAATGCTCCACACACACACAGACACTCCGACACACACACACACATTTTGGATCGTAGTACAAAATTTACTCCCGATGCACCTGAAAAAATATATGCAAATATTTCAAAGATGCCGGCACCAAAGCGCCATCTGGCGGCCATCCCCTCTTCAATCTCTCTCTCTCTCTCTTTTTTGTTTGTGTCTCTCACTCAACGTGTGTGTGTATTCGACTGGGGCATCCTGTAGCTGTAGATCACATTGATTTTTTTGAGCATAGTAGTAGTTAACCCACAATAGTATTTTTGTCCATTGATTATTTTTGTATTTTGGATGAGAGCAATGCAAGTTTTGAATCAAAAAAGCCATCAAGAGAGCGCACTTTCAAAATTTGATATCCCTCTTTGAATTTTGGTGAACAAAAACCCGACAAACGAAAACGCCAAAAACTATTCAAGTAAATAAAACCAGACCAAACCAAACCAAAAAAAAAAAATAAATAAATAAAGAGTATCCTTTCTGCCATTAACCCAAAGTTAACTCTATCAGCTTGAGGTCACGACTCGATCCCCAATTAAATAATAATATATGGGTCGACCGAAGATAACTCGCTGCTTTTACTAAAACATCTCCGAAAAAATAAAACAACAGCTGACAACCTTGACAGAACTTTTCGTCATGTGACCAGCTATTTTGCTTTTTGAGCTTGGCTACTCGCTACTTTTTTTGGCTGGCCATCATGATTTTGTTTTTTTTTGATTGATGTGCCGCCATTTAGATTAAGCAATTTAACAAGTTTTTAGTTATAAATCTGTGTGTGTCTTTTTTTGTCGTAGAACACGTAGAGGCTGTTGTTATTTTGTATTTTGTATACAGCTTTTACTAAAACCCAATTACAACGAACAACGAATTACGAATAACGAGTAACGAGTAATGAGTAACGAGTAACGAGTAACTAAGAAACCAGCTATGAGTAAACGGGGTCTACCATTTAGTTGTTAAGCAGGGTCTATCACTTATCCACCTCAAGCACAGACACAACCACTGCCTCAGCCACAAGCACAAGCACAACAACAACAACAACAACAACCAATACAATAGCAACAACCACAACAACAACAACAAGTACCACAACAACAGACACCTCATGAAAACACACACGAAACAAAATGTAGCGCACTACACAACAAAAAAAAAAAAAAAAAAAAAAACAGAAAAATAAAGTACAAAGAAAATAAGAAACGTAATGACAATAATAATGACAATGAAAATCAATATGAAAATGAAAATGAAAATGAATATGATAAAGCCAATGATAATGATAATGCCAAAGCACATTATTATGTATTTATGTATATGCAATTCGTATGAATAGGTGAATAGAGCTAAGGATAAAGTTCAATAACTGACTTTGATATTAATCTTGTATTCCTTCTCTTTCTCTGACACGCGCCGAACAACGCGCGTAACATGTGCGTCGTCTCTGTCACTCCTTCACAAAATCAAAATCTATCGATCACTGTCTCACTGTCTCTCTCTCTCTCTCTTTCTTTCACTCTCTATCTTTCTCTCTTTTTCTATATCCCTCTTTCACTATCACCCGAAATCTCTCGCATAATACAACTTTCATTCAACATAAACAACTATTTGTCTCTCTTCCTCTCTCTCTCTCTCTCTTTCACACACTTTTCTCTTTATATAACTATCTGTCTTTTTCTTATATCCGCATCAATATGCGTAACTTTTTGCACATACATTTACACTGCAATGACTATGACAATACACACTTACACACACACACACACAAACACACACACACACTCTCTCTCTTTCTCACACACTCTCTCACCAACACACTCACACACGCACACTCGAACTTGATTATCGTTTTGCGATTGAACGTAACGCGGTTACGTCAACTCGGACTATTTACGTTACGCATACCGATAACGATACCGATAACGATTACCGATTACTTTACCGATACCACAGCCGAACTGCAAACAATATGCAAACAATATTGGCAACGCGTTTACAATTTGGAGGGCGATAAATTTGATTTAGAGCACGTGCAGAAAGTCAAAGCACAAGAGGTAAATTCCAAACAAATTTTGCCTTGCACCCAAAAAAAACAAAAATATCAATTCAAGAAAACAATATACAAATATGCCAAACCAAAAAAAAAAAAAAAAAAAAAATATTTAAACACAAAATACCGAATTACCAACAAGCAAATACCAAAACAAATGAGCAACCAAAATGCGAATGTTTTTTTTTTCTTAATTATTATTATTACAATTGAATTCAACAATTATTATACTATTATAATATATAAAAAGCAACAACAGCAACTACAACAAAACAGCAACAACAACAACTACAGCAATAATAATAATCACTATAATAATCATAATTATAATAATAATAATAACTATTCTATTTTTTTTTTTGCCCTTGATATTTAATTTTTTATCTGAATATTTCTTAATAATAATTTTTTAGTTCATTCTTTTTCTTTCTTCTTGAAACCTAATTTTTGATATTGTTTTTAACTGCTCTAAACTTTAAAAACAAAGTACAACCATACAAAAAAAAAAAAAATAAAACAAAATTTCTTATTTAATATTTGCATATATAAATACATATATATAAATATATAAGGCGCACGATACTAAGCAAATCGGCGCGAGCTTTGAACTCTGCAAATCGGGAGACCCCCTCCGGAGAAACGTTGATCAGGATTTTCAATTTGATATCTAAACAAAACGAGAGCTAACTATTGATCCTGGACTCTCTCTCTCTCTCTCTCTCGGAGGTTGTCTCTCTCATTACAACAGACTTCGGCTTTGGCTCGAAGCTAAAGTTAATGCAGATACTTAAAAAAAACTTCAATTAATAGTGACTATCAACTAAACCTGCCGAATGAGTCTATCTCTTTCTCTCTCTCTCTCTATCTATATTTCTCCGTTATTCTATCAAATTCTATTTTGTCCGACTATGGAGTATTTTTCGCTCAAATGATCAATTTTCAAACCACAATTATAACATATACCAAATACCATAACCAACAACAACAGTATAAAGACATTTCTCAGACCCGAACGTTGCGCCCCCATTCCAAATACTATATATAAAAAAAAAGGTTCACCCGAAACTCAAATCTATTTTTCAATTCAAATCAATTCTCGAAATGAAAGAAAACTTACCGAACACATAACATCTAATGAAGCTGCATCAAATGCTAAAAAAAAAAGAAAAGAATGAAAACAAAACGATAAAAGAAATCAACTGATTATATAATTATGATATTTGCATATACATATATGATAGATATAATTTTATAAAAACAATATAAACAAAACATGAAAGTTATTTCTAGTTCTTTAAGATTCGTAGTGACAAAGTAAACCGTACCAAAAAAATACAATTAAATCTTAAAAAAATAATGTAAAAACGTCGAAACAACGACAAACCAAAAAAGAAAAAAAAACAAAAACAAAACAAATACCCCAAAAATATGTTTTTACAGGCGAATTGCAAGAGATTTGCGAAGAGTATTACGAGCGTATGTATATTTGTGAAGGCCAGAAATGGGATCTGGAATACGAAGTCAGGAAAAAAGACTGGGAGGTACTGCAACAATTTTCAATTCAATTCAATTTAAAACAAATATCCATATATATATGTTTACAATATATATGAACCAAACATATCTCAAAAAAAAAAATACAAACTCTAAATACAAAAGAAAAAAACAAAACAGACAAATGCAACATCAAATTTTGTTAGTACCATGTTTAATTTTCCGGTATGCGCTCATGTCATGTTCAAACAAAAGTTCTTGAATATTTTTTTTCTTTATTAAATTATTGTGTCTCTTTCTTGTATCTGTTTCCTTAATTGTTCACATTCAAACCAAAAAAAAAAAAACAACTCAAATACGTATTTATACATATTATGTACAACATATAAATGGTTCTTTATTATTCTTACTACTCTTTGTTCGATTTTCAAGTTTTTAATGCCGTTCTTAATCTCATGTTACCTTTAATTTAAAAAAAAAAACAACAAATTCAAAACGGAAACACAATCCAATCAACAACCAAACTAAAAAGAAAAAAAAAAAAAAAAAAAAGTTAATAAGTGTGAGTTGAAAATTGCCATAGAGAACTGCAGCAACAGACGCCATCAATCAGTCAATCAGTCAATCAATCAATCGAACAAACTTCATAACAAAAAGACAAGTTTATCGCCTCACGCTACGTACAGTTAAAATGCACAATCTTTATAAAGAGATTTAGATATATAATATTATTATATTGGCCAAAGTGAGGTTAGTTTCTTCAGTCTACGACTTAAAAAAGAAAAAAAAAACAAAAATCGACTTTGACTGCATTTTGAGGCTGTTTAGATTTAGATTGAGATTCTTGCGATTTACTGCACATTCCATTTGGCAATCGAAGCACTCACATTGCACATTGTACACGACAAAAACACTGCAAAAAAACGAAAAACAAAAAAAATCTTTTGTTCTTGATATTCACTAGATCTGTTATTTCTTTTGAAAATTTTCAAATTGTTGCACACCAAAATTTCTGACATTGTTTTGTGTTTTCTTCTTCGCTACTTCTTCTTAATAATGTTATATATATATATATGAAATATATATATCTAAGTTTTGTTTAATTGTGTTTTTCATTCTGTGATAATTTGTTTGTTTCGCTGACGCGTCATCTGCACCTACTTTTGTTGCCTCTGTCTGTGCGTCCGTTGACAACAACAACAACAACAACAACACAAGCACGAGCACACACCCACACAAGACACGTTGACACACTAATTTCGACACAATCAGAAACAGACAAAGTAATATACAATCTTACAACAACAACAATTCAATTAAAGCACGCGCGCGCACAAATGTAGGCAATGGTTATTTTATTAAAAGTTCTGCATGTGCACTTGTCAAAAACAGCAGCAATGGCACACACACAAACACAAACACACACACACACACACACACACAAGTAGTCAACAGCAAAACCACAGACAATAATTAAATAACAACAACAACAACGTGTACACAACCTTTGCCCCCCCTTTGCAACAATGAAAGCAGCAAGAACAAACAAATAAGGGGCAAGCCCAACTTTACAACAAACAGAACCTGTGCGCTGGAACCTATCAACCAAAAAAAGTTTCAAATCCACTTCGACCTCAACCGCACGCACTTCATTGTAAATAATGTAATGTGTGTAATGACAATTAAACAAAAACATTGTATCGTTCGTTTAACTAGCTCGCTCTCTTTCTATCTGACGCTCGCCTTAACTAAAAAAAAAAGAAGAAAAGAAAAAAAAAGAGAAAACAAACAGCAAAGCAACATTAATTATTATTATAATTGAGAAAAGCGTAAAATCCAAGCAATTGAAGAGCATAAAAGCCAAGCGTCGATTTTCTTAAGTTCTTAACTTGATTTCACAACCACAAAAGAAAGAAATACAAATGAAAAGAGTAATAATGATAATAATGGAAGGGGGAAATAGGGGCTGATTTGTGTCCAAGTGTCGGTTCGCTTTAACCAGCTACCGCTAATCATTGCCACCGCTGTCTACTAAATGTTACCGTTACCGTTCTACCGATTTACCGATTCACCGTTCTACTACCGATACCGATAACACGTTCTGTTATATTGAACCCGAGTGTTGCTCCAACAAAATTAAAAAAAAATTAAATATATATAATAAAAAAGCTTAACAAACAAATGAAAGACATGAAGAAGCAAATGAAAAGAAACACATCACAAAATGCAGAAAAATATTGATCGACAATTTGATATATATTTTTGTGTACAATATTATTAGTTGTAATTCAGTCAGTAGTCAATGTTTGTAATGTATGTGGCATGCTGTGCAGTACCTCAGGCCCCAGATCCGTACGCTCAGGTGTGTTAGGTACCGATCCATAATAAATAATAGGTCACAAAATTTGTCAACGCAATAATATCGTATATAAAATAAATGAAATGCTGTTTAAAGCAATGAATGATAAGAAAAAGCAAAATGAAAATGAAAACGAAAACGAAACAAAAAAGCAAAAGAAAATTAAGAATTATGAAGAGAAATCGACATTTGGATGTTATGCTGTTCAATCGACAAAAACAAAAAACAAAAAAACAAAAACCAAACAAATAAAATAAGAAAACCAAACCAGTCAAAAAGAAAGAAACCGACCTTAGAACCAACGCTCCTCCGATGTCCCGTTCAAAACAACCGTTATACCAACAAGCAACAAATTAAATCAAATAAATCAAAATAAAATTGCAAATTGTGCCTCGTAACTTAATCTAGCTCGTTCTTTCGCATGCTCTAACTCGCAATCTAGTATAAATGATCTGAATCTGCACTTGAATGTTTTAGTTTTAGTCTTAATTTTAGAGATAGCTGTAAGTTTAACTCCCCCCGCTTGCTCCCGCTTGCATCTTGTTTTCCTCGAGAACTAGAAATAAAACAACAACTAAATGTTGCAAAACCCACGCTATGATGCATGCTTATATTGATTTTGATTTTGATATTCAAGTAGTTTGCCACAATTTAGATTATATGTCAATTGAACCAAATAGTTTGAACTTTAGATGCATTTTATATTCATAATTAACTTGATGTATTTCTCTCTTCCTCTTCAATTCTCTCTCTCTCTCTCACACACACGCTGCGATCAACCATAGATCAACGATCTCAATGCCCAAGTTAACGATCTTCGTGGCAAATTGTAAGTTTAATCCACAACATTTTGCATCTCGAATTAGAATCTAATTTGAATTTGAATTTGATTTTCATCTTTTGTGCAGCGTTAAGCCAGCCTTGAAGAAGGTCTCCAAATACGAAAACAAATTCGCCAAGCTGCAGAAGAAGGCTGCTGAATTCAACTTCCGCAACCAACTTAAGGTGGTCAAGAAGAAGGAGTTCACATTGGAGGAGGAAGAGAAGGAGGTAAGTGATGCGTTAATAATCTTGATTAGAACTACGATTACGTATACGCAATATTAAGTAAACGAAATGCAACGACTAGTGAATAAACTAGCCGAATGTGAACTTAAACTTTATAATTGATCTGCTATATATCTATCCATACTGCAATCAATCTTCAAACGCAATATAAAATCGGCGCAAACGCTCTATAGAAAAAGATAAAAGATGCCGCTACTCTAAAAACAGCCAAAAAGTGTAAGAATGTGTAATGTGTGTTTATGTTAAGCACCAAGTGTCCTCTCTTTCGTCACTCTCTGTCTCTCTCTTTCTCTCTTTCTTTCTTTCTGTCTCAATGTACTTTTATGTATTTTTTGATCACATGTTGTTTATCTGTAATACACACACACACTTTAGTATAGTAGAATATTATATGTAGAATGTAGTTGTCGTCGTAGTGCCCAGCACAGTTGAATCCGGAATGTTCTGGTTAAATGTTAAGCCCCAATTTGAGGATCATTCACTAATGCCTTCGTTTTACTTTCATGTGGTGCTGCATCTGCTGCTTGCTGCTGGATGATGATTTTGAACTCTGCAGAAGAAACCCGACTGGTCCAAGGGCAAGCCCGGCGATGCCAAGGTAAAGGAGGAGGTTGAGGCCGAAGCTTAAGTGTCTACGTCCAGTAGTGTCCACTGAACCCGTGACTCCCGCCCTAAACAAAATAATAATTCAACAAAAAATATTCACAACAATATTATCTGAAGCAAAATACTATCAATCAATATACGTGTATATATTCTCACTATATATATATCTATATATGTTATAACTATGTACAACGCAGATATATGGCATACATATCTTTATATATCTATATATTTGGGTGTGTACATATGAAATAAACAACCGCTACAGCTTAATCAGAAAACATTACAAAAAAAAAACACCAGCTACAAATAATTCAAGTCAAGGATTCAAACAACATTCAAACATCTGAACGATTTGATGAATTATTTTTTATTATATTTCATTAATTACAAATTCTATTTTTTAATGTAAATTAAACTAAATTACAAAAAAAAGAATCGCCCGTCGTATACCTTCTTTTCAGTTCTTGTCGATGTCGATGTCGATTTCGATATAAAAGCTGTTGTCAACAGTTTAAAAGTAAAATTCTTTTCGTTCAAGTATCTCAAGTCTGGCATGTTTTTCAAATACGAAATCACGAACTTCGGAATAATGTCTTTTAGTTTTCCACACTATCAATTTACATTTTATTTTATTGTGGCACATTTATTGTAGCGCGTAATCCATAGTTGAGCACAGTTTGCAGTTCCTTGGGCACGCTTACACGCATTTGTTTCTTTGCTGAGATTCCTTTAGACATCGTTTTGCACTGCACTTGCGATATCATCATCATCGCAGCACACCGTCTCAACAATCTGAGCACCTGGCCATGACGAATGTCGTTCGAATCGGTCCATCGATCCACTTATACGGTTCTGGTTCTGGTTCTGTTACAGGAACAGGCGCCCGAGACGCCAGCCCCGGCATAGCTAATACCTCTTACGACATCAGCTGCTCTGGCAAATTGTTCTCAATTCGCTCACCCACAAGTATTTTTTCAATTTAGCAAATTGTAATAAAGCTTGCATATTTATGAAAACAACAACTAAATAAATACATTTCATAAAACGAAATATTGCTGTGTTCTCTTTCAACTGTATTGAAATAGGTCTTCGCGCTCAGCGGCAAGAAAAGGAAACCCTTGAAACACAAAAATTATTTTTTGTCTGATTAATTTTGTTTTTGCCAAATGTCTGCCAAGTCGTTAAGGATTGGTATAGAAAAATGGTCAACAATTTCAATAAGGCACTGCATCTCGGTCAGGAAGGATGATCGCTATGTCCTTTAACACAAAAATTGCTCTTACAAACACAAACTGATCCAACACAAGCACTAAATATAAAGATTCAATTGTAATTTGTAGCCTCGTCAGCAACTGCTTAATAGCGCCATCTATGGTTCGTTGACGCAATGAGTAGTTAAATTTGTGCAGTCTGAAAGTATACTACAATTATTTGTTGGGCATGCGTTATTTGAAATTTGCGCGCAATACTGTTAAAATAGTGTAGCATACTTTTAGGAGTGAAAGTAGCTGCCACTAATAAGCAAGTGATTTTCTGTATTTCTACTTGCTACTGATTTATGTTCGCCTGGTATTTCATCTGCTCACTTGGTACTCGCGTCTGCTTCAAGTGGCCAAGAACATCATCAAATGACGGCAAAAACTGACCAGTCAGCGAATGAAAGACTAGGAGAACATAAATCAGAAGCAAGCAAAACTACAGCAAGACACCTACTAAATTAGTGACGCCATCCAAGTGGGCGCCAATTTAAAATTAAAAATTTGAAAGTAACCGACAAAATTCAAAACAAATCCGTCAAAAATCAAAAGTAATCGTTTAAAGGACGAGCGTAATGTCCTTGCGTATGTCCTGGCAAGCGATATATCAGTCGTTGGGTATTAATAAGCCCTATCAAGGGACCAAAGGACATTGTAATTATCCTTGTAGTTCTCGAGTTATCCTTTGGCCCTTGGACCAAAAAATTCCAAATCTTGGATCCTTAGAAAATCCCATAATTTGTTGATGCCAATCGATGGAGGAGGTCCTTGCGATTCTGACAATACGGGTCCTTTGAAAATCCCACAGGATATGGCCACAATATATCCAATTTTCAAAAAAAGACCCCAGCTGTACCCTCAAAGTATGCTATACAAAATTGAATTCTTTGGCGCCAGTCTTAAATTTAAAAATTGTAAGCAACTGACAAAAAATACAGCCGTTCAAGTTGAAAAATAACGTTTAACATTATTGTAAAATTTTATATATTTACAGCATACTTTAGGGGGCGAAATGGCAGCCGACAAATAAGCAAGTAACTTTCTTTATTTCTGCTTGCTACTGATTTATGTTCTCCTGGTATTTCGTCTGCTCACTTGGTACTTTTAGCCAAGCACAGCATCAAATGACAGCAAAAAACTGACTAACCAGCGAATGAAATACTAGGCGAACATAAATCAGAAGCAAGCAAAACTACAGCAAGTCACCTACTAAATTATTGACGCCATCCACTTGGGCGCCAGTTGCAAATTTAAAACAAGTAAGAAAGTTACAGTCGAGTGTGCTCGACTGTGAGATACCCGCTACCCATTTTTAATAAAGGCAAAATATTGCGGTATCATTTTCAAAATATACCGAAAATACTAAAAAAATACTAAAAATATACCAAATGGTATGTTTGGTATATCGATACAGCACACCATTCAAAATATACCATAGACGACACAATGTACCAGATTGTCACCCAAAGCAACTCAGACCCCTAGTAATTAGGTGTTTTTGCCCATACAAAAGTATTTCTTTAATAACTTCCACAATTTTTATCTGATCGCAACCAAATTTTTAGGAATCATAACTACTACAGTAATTATTGTATATACCAAAATTCGTAGCTCTAGCTTTAAAATTACACTTGTTATTCGTTTTTTTTGATTTGCGGGGGCGGAAGTGGGCGTGGCTAAAATTTGAAACAAACTTGATCTGCGTGCAAACATATCAAATGCTGTCGAAAAAAAATTATAGCTCTATCTCTTATAGTCTCTGAGATCTAGGTGTTCATACGGACGGACGGACAGACACACAGACACACAGACACACAGACGGACAGACGGACAGACGGACAGACGGACATGGCTATATCGTCTCGGCTGTTGACGCTGATCAAGAATATATATACTTTATAGGGTCGGAGATGCCTCCTTCTACCTGTTACATACATTTCCTGCCGGCACAAAGTTATAATACCCTTCTACCCTATGGGTAGCGGGTATAATTAGAAAAAAACGGCAAAAAATAAACAAATTCGTTAAAATTCAAAAATTTTTGTTTTTATTGTTATCATTGTCTCAAATCTATTTTGCAAGGACTTTCTTGTTGTATTATAAGGATAACTAGCTCTATCGATTGATACTTAAGGATTTTAAGGATATTCCTATAAAATTTACCGTAAATTTTATCACGGGGTTGGTTTAGAAAAACGGCCTAGAGTTTCTATAATCAACTGTATCTCGGTTATTTGAAGGACGATCGTGACGTCCTTGGGCACAAGGATTTTTCTATTAAAGATAAACTGATTGGGGTTCTTAAAAGACCAATATTTCCTACTGGACTCGAGATAACACGATATTTTTTAATAATGAAAATTGGGGTTTTCTCGGTCAAATGCTGTCTGACTTTTGCGGGTCCTGTATTAATCGAAGACCTTTGATGAGATCTATCATCACGCCGAAGGACATTCAATTCGTCTTGGTCGTTCTTGAGTTATGATTTTCGCGTGTTTCCATATTATTGATGCCAATTGATAAAGTTTGTCCTTTGAAAATGCGGATATAGCCAAACTATAACTGGTTTTTAATCAGCTTATATGCATTACACATGAATCCTTAGATGTATTAATGCAAATGAATAATGCAGTATTAAAGTGCTTCTAATTTATGTATATTTGTAAGCTGCATTTGAATATTCATAACTATAACGAAGCATAGATGGCGCTGTTTGTTGTTGAGGTGTGACCACATAAATATGTAAAATACTATAATACGGAAAACCGATAATTACAACTTGTATCTTGGTATATGTTGTAATAAAAAGCCTAATACTCAGGTGGCAATTTATAAACAGGGTATTTTCTTTAGTTTAAGGAAGTCGAACATTTGTTTCTCACTATTTTAAATATCGTTCCGCTTAAACAGGTAATACGGCTGCGAGCAACTGTGACGTCACTAACGATTGCGCAGTATTTAAATACCAAGGCAGTTCGATAACGATAAATGATTTTGTTTACATTTTTCAAACATTGATTTTATTACGCTCATTTATTGCAGTTGGACAGATAGCTGTTATTAAGTATAGTATGACAAATACCGCTCAGCCAAGCAGTGGACAACGATAGGGCACGCCCTCCTTGCAACAATACTCACGACCAGCCTGCAGATTCGTATTCACCCATTGATTATGACAGTTCTTGATGAAGAGATAGGCCCGCTCCTTGTGGCAGTTGTGTCCCAGCGTGGCGCACACAATGTTCGCCGAGTTGGGCAAGTGCTGTACAATCTGCAAAATAATTATCGTATTGGGAATGTTAACCGAACTTCGCAATTGACACAATTTCAGCGGCTGCCACTCACCGCCTCCAGGCACTTCGTCTGACACTGTTTGTGTCCAATGGCATTGCAGGGATACATGCGATCCATTTCGTTGTGGATGAGCGGCGTATCGGGGAGACCATTTTTGATCTGCGAAGAGAGGAATACGCCGCAGGTACAGGGCACAGGCTGATTCAATGGCACTGCGGCTGCAACAATTGCGCCCGGAGTCGGTGGTGATGGCAACGTGTTGTCTAATCCCGACTCTGTGGTACTAGTGCTACTACTGCTGCAGCTGCTGGTGCTATCTGTTGAAGTAGCCACAGTTCTGGTGCTGCCTGGCATCTCTGTTGTGGACGTGGCAGGACTTGGAGTGCTGCTGATGCTTGACTCTGTCGTGGATCGCGATGTTCCTGTGCTTCTGGGCGTGCTATTGATAATGAACTCCACGGGCGCCGGCCAATCATCCTCTGTGGTGTCCGGGCTGCTTGTTGTGCGCATCTTGTAGCGACGATCCTTCACATAGCTGGTCTTGCCGTAGATGGGTTTCTTGTAGGCAAACTTGCTGGCAGCCACATGCTGCTCCAAGGCAATGGCAGCCAGCAATACCAGCAGCACTGTCATCAGTCGTGTAGTTGTGTTGCAAGCTAAACCATTATCACAATCAGTTTTTACTGCAATGCATTTGCTTTAACCATCAACTTACCCATCTTTCTACTGTTCTGTAATCTAGATTCACTTCTGATTGACAATTGTTCGACTCTCGCGCATTTTATGCAAAATATTTGCAATAGCGTCAGCAGTTTTTTTTCTTGATTTGTTTTTGCTGCGACTGCGGCCAACGCTCTGACCTCCAAAGAGACAGCAGCTTGCTTCCATGAAGTTCAAGTTTAGACGGCATCAACTTCGACAGCGTCATCGCTTTATGATATTTTAGGTCAGGGCATTTGACAGCTACTCAGTTTCGGCTTGCATTGCATTCTTCTCCGAATTGTCTCTCATTCATGAGCCACTCGCCTTCCCTCCCACAAAAAAATGAAGAAGCACTTGAATTACTCGCTTGATATTTTAATAGTTGATAGCAGCCATCTTACAAATTGGCATTCTTGACAATCCAATCGCGATGATAGAAGACCTTGGCATAGCCATCGGGATTTGTGGAGCCACAGCCGCCAATCACAAAGCCAGCAATGCCAACGAGTTGACCATTCTGGATAGCCGGGCCACCAGAGTCGCCGTTGCAAGCACCGTTGCCGGCGGTGTGGGCCAAACAGATCAAACTACTGGTGAACATGAAGGTGGAGCTGATGCACTGATTCTTCGACAGCGAGCTAAGCGTGTTGTACTGCAGCAGGCGGGGCGAGGCTCCGCCAGTGGTGAGACGACCCCAGCCAGAGATGATAACCTCGCTGCCAACTGCGGTATCAACGCTGGCCAGAGGAATGGCCTTGATCACGGCGGAGTAGGTGAGGGGCTGGTCGAGCACCAGGAGTGCGACATCGTTCAAGAAGTTCCCATAGCTCTCATGGACAATGACCTTGGCCACGTTGACGACAACGCCGCCGCTGCTGCGATCCACGGTTCCGGCACGAATGCTCAGCTGCTTGGCCGAGGTACTACAAAGGGAATAATGGTTGAGAAATCAATTGATGAACTCCGATTAACTCTCAGGGTATCACTTACACCTTCAGGGAGCCGTCGGAAGCTTCGCTGGTGACGCAATGAGCTGCAGTAAGAATGATCTGGGGTGCAATGATGCTGCCGCCGCAGATGTGCGAGGTAAGCTGACGCAACGACACCTGATGAGGGAATTGTCCTTCAACGGCATCCAATCCGCCCACAATGCGACCATCCAGCTGGGAGCTATGAGGAGCAGCAGAGGCCAAAGCAATGGCCAAGCAGGCAATCAGAAGGCTCTTCATCATGTTGAATGCTTTAGGATTATGTCCAGTTACTTTGCAGACTGCAAGTGATGTCAAATCGTTGGTTGGCACAGCTTTTTATATGAATCGCGATTCGCTTAGAGATATCTTATCAGCTCTTTAGCATTGGGCTGGTCAGTTGTTCCGATTGGATTGGTGGCGATTACTCTGGGTTTCTCACGATTAGAGGATATTATTTATGATCCATCAAGAAGTCAATGGATTGGGAATTGCCCCGTGCCGAAAGAAATTATATTTATCTGCGGCATGTGCCTAAAAAACGTCATTATCGCGAGGGACTCGCCCACTATTGTGCAATAAACTAATCTGATTTGATTTGTGATTAGCAACTGAGATTGTTCAGTTAGGAATTATCTCTAAATATCAGTTCTTGGGAATTACATACTCATAAGAGAAATTAACCAAATCTTTGCTATTTTTAAGTGACAAAAGAATATTGGTTGCAGATAGAATTGTGTAGAATCATTTCCATATAATTTGTTACACATTACATTTTGTAAAACTTTCGATATGCAAATAGAGAAGCCTTTTGATACAATATAATATCATCTGTGTAATTTTTCATGTGACACATATCAAATATAATTGAAAGACATTTATTCTTTTTAAAATAATTATTTTATATTTATTATGTCAAAAAAATTTGCATTTGCATGTTTCATTCGCTGTTTTAAGTTAGGACAACAAAAAATTTTACAATTTACACATTATAATTAAAGAAAGAATCGCAGCAAAACTACACAAAAAAAATAGGAAAATAATAATAATAATAATAAAATTAAAATTTGACAGATGTCCAAAATCAATTGCGATGACAAAAAAAAAACTGTTGCATATTTTTTGAAAATATATATATAAAAATAGAAATATATATATTCATATAAATCGCTGTCAGTTAATAAAACTTAAATTGTAGTCTGCCTAATGCCTAACTAAAAAATGGTTGGAAAATGTTGTTATAGTTTGTTGTCTTTTTTCATGTTTTTGCTCTTGCATTTGTTTTTCAACTTAATTCAAACAATTATGAGAATCTTTTTACAATTTATGCTTAACTAAATAGATTTATATGTAGAATTACATAAAAAATATAAGTGTAAATGTATAATAATAAAAAAAAATTGATATTGTTTTTTTTTTTGCAGAATGTGTTTCGTAGTTTGTAATCGTATATGTATATATAGTATAGCTAACAATTTTGTTTATATAAGCACTTCAGTTTCGAAACTAACAGCTAAACATGATATAATATATTATGCAATTAGTTAATTGAATTGTCTTTTGTTTTTGTTTAAACTTAATAGTAGACGGTAAAACGAACGTAGTCGATGCTCTAATTGCTATTGTTAATTAATTGAATTTAATTAAACTTATTTAGGGCGCTAGAGAAAAACGTTGGCCGACAATTACAAGATACAATTACAATAATTCATAATAATAATAATAATAAAAATAATTTGCGCTAATTATAATTGTTTTCATCTCGTTTATCATTAACTGGAAGCTGTGAAACGGATTGCAAAATGTTCCGCTCGTTATCATTTCGTTATCTCTCATCGATCAAATTGTTTAAAACGTTTGCGCGCAAAATATTAGTTATTGTTATTGTTGTCTTAGGGGGGGCGGGGGGTTGGATGCGAAACTGAACAGTTCACTAACTACTTACGAATATATATAAGTATATATCTGGCGTATATGTATATATATCATTTATGATATACGATTTCAACGCGCTCTGTACAACAAACATTAATATTAAATCATTTAAATTACTACAATTATTACGTTTGTTTTGTTTTTAAATTAAAGCTTAATTTCTAGGCAAAAAAAAAAAGGATTTAGTTTCTTGTCTGTTATTCGTTTTTCGATTTTCATTTTGGGAGGGAGGTGATTGGGTTGTTGGGATATCATTCTTCTCGTTGTTGTAGTTCTTGGGCGCTCTTGGAGCTGTCTTTCATTCTATCGAACCATTATTATCGCCTCATTGTCAAATGTAAATGGCCTCGGACCCCTTGTTGGCCTGATGTCCGCCGGAGATGTACAAATTGTTGGCCGCCGGCGATTGTACGCCCTCGGACCAATCCGAATTGCTGCGGGGCGACGATGAGGACCAGTGTCCGGGCGATTCAGGCGATGGCGTCGGATAGCTGTCCAGCGTCTGCACCAGATGCTGTGGCGTATGGCCGCCCGAATGCTGGCTGGGCGGCGTTAGGTACTGATAGAAGGCCTGATTATGCTGTGACGATGGCGACAGCATGTTGGTCGATGGCGAGGAACCCGACATTGAACTTTGTATTGAAGGCGGATTCAT
This sequence comes from Drosophila sulfurigaster albostrigata, assembly GCF_023558435.1. Lineage (NCBI taxonomy): Eukaryota > Metazoa > Arthropoda > Insecta > Diptera > Drosophilidae > Drosophila > Drosophila sulfurigaster. Next base: position 13,233,119 of record NC_084885.1, on the reverse strand, counting down.
TTGACCCGAGTGAAATGAGTCTGCAAAATGATAGAATGTGGAGTTTCATTAGTTTCGTTGTCTTTCTTTCTAGTTTGATCGTTTCACTTACCCGGAGATCCACAAAATCCATTCAAGTCCAAACCGGCTGAACCGAACTCAAGGCCTCCAATTGCTTGTTGCTGTTGCTGCTGCTGTTGTTGCTGCTGCTGTTGTTGTTGCTGCTGCTGCTGCTGCTGTTGTTGCTGCTGCTGTTGTTGCTGTTGCTGCTGTTGTTGCTGCTGCAGCTGCGGTGACAACGTCTGCATTATTGCACTGCCTTTAGCATTGTTGGAGGACTGGGGCGCCAGCATGATGCCCATGTCGCTGCCCGTGGGCGAGATGATGCCCAGGCTAACCGGTGAGCTTTGCGGCCCCAACGAACCGTTGCCCCCACCGAGCAGACTGTTGAGATTGCTGCCGAATTGCTTCTGCTGCGTGGCATGCCGCATTGCTTGAATGTGCGTCGGCGATGTTGGCAAACTGGGCCGTGATTTGGCCGGCGATGGTGAGCCTATAAAACGAAACAAAGAGTGACAACATTAGTATAACAGTTGAGTTGAGTTAACCAACACACAATTGACTTACCCAGATAGGCGTGTGGCGATAACGCCAGACTGCTCTGCACCGAATGCGGTGGCGATTGATTCGAATAGGGCGGACTGAGTCCCTGCTCGTGACCCCCATTGGGCACTCCACCGCCGAGACCGCACAGCGTATTGGTGTTGCGTCCGCCGTTCAGGCCCATCGCCTGTCCGTTTAGCATTTCTTGCTGAAATGGCGAGCCCATCGAGTAGCCGTAGGTGTCCAGCTTGATCATGTCCAGGCTGTTGGCTGGCAGGGATTGCAGTGACTGTGCGTTCTGTGCGTGGGGAAAGGGAAAACAGCATTAGAAGTTGTATTGGATGAAGGGTATAACAGTTTGTTAGTTGATCACCAAACTGATATACATATGTGCGTATCAAACGAATCGAAAATGAACGTATGATGGTATAACAGTGCGAATGAAAAACTTACCTTGATGCAATCCTCATAGCTCGGCGGCTGCTTGGTCCCGTTGTTCGGCGGCGCTGCCATCGCATTCGAGTACATGGAGGTCGTGTCGTAGGGACTGGGCAGGTTCACCAGATTGCCATTGGCGCTGCCGTTGCCGGCCTGCACTTGTGGCGGTGGCGGCGACGAGTCCAGGTCCCCGCAATTGCCCACCGTTGGTCCCGTCGCGCTCAACAGCTGGGCAGCATTTATGCCGCCGTTCATGGCCTTTTTTTTGAGGCCGCACTGCTGCCATTGTTGTTGTTGTTGTTGTTGCTGCTGTTGTTGTTGGCCTTTTTTTGAACTTGCCTTGCGACGCAAACTTCCCATAGCGGCACCACCACCGCCAGCCACATCCAGTCCATTGTCCGGACTGTTGCTTTCGATGAGCTTCGCCTTCTTGGCGGCCTTCTGTTTGGCAGCCTGGCTGCTCTGTTTACCCGCAGCACCGCCAGCCGCAATCACCGTCGGCTGTGTGATCAACTGCGGCTGTTGGCCAGGTGGCGGTGAACCGATCATGGCCTGTGGCGTCATGCTGATCATTTGCGGCGAACGCGGTACATGCTCGTCCAGCAGCCGGACAATGTCGTGATGCAGCCGCTCGCTGGCGACGTCGCGTGGCAGGCGATCCATGTGATCGGTGATCTCGCGATTGGCAAAGTTATCGAGCAGCGCCTTGCATGCCTCGTAGCTGCCCTCGCGTGCGGCCAGAAACAGTGGCGTCTCATCCTTATCGTCCTGGGCATCGCGATTCGCATGATGCATCAGCAGTATGTTGACCGCCTCCGTGTTGTTAACAGCCGCCGCCCAATGCAACGCCGTCTTGCCCGAATTGTCCGCCGCATTGATGTCCGCATCCGCTGTAATCAGATCCTCGACCATGCCCTCGATCGCCAAGCGGGCAGCCAGTATCAAGGGTGTGGTGCCGTCATGCATGCGTGCATTCAAATTGGTGGCCCGATTGCGCAACAGTATCTGAAAGACGCCCATGGCATCGGCGGCGACCGCAGCATGCAGCGGCGTACGTCCGGTATTGTCCTGGCAATTGGCATCGGCGCCGGCATCGAGCAGACGCTTGGCCGCATCAGCACGCGCATAGCGAGCGGCCAGATGCAGCGACGTTTCGCCCGTCTTGTCCATGGTGGCATTCAGTTCGGCGCCCTGCGCCAACAGATCCGAGATCACCTGAGCCGTGCTATCCTCATTGTTCTCCACATCCTCGCCGCTGTCCAGGCCACCGCCCCGTACCGCCGCAATCATCAGAGGCGTCAGACCGCACGGACCTCGGGCATCCACGTCGTGTTTGCCGCCATCCTGATGTGCCGGCGGTGTCATAATGGCACGCACATCGGCCACATCGAGATGGGCTTGCGACCAGACACGTTGATCCGCCTCCTCGTATTCACTGACCATGGTGTGATCGCTGGCATAGCCCACGCTCGTCAGACCGGCAACACTGCCGCCTCCTAAGCCGCCCAGACCACCAAGTCCGCCGCTGTTGAGTTGATCGCCGCGCTGACGCTTCGGTTGTGGCATGTCCGACTCATCGTCCGACCAGTGACTGCCTCCGCCAACACCTCCCGGTAGCTGATGTGCCTGCGCCTGAGCCAAACCCACTTGTTTGTTGAGGTTACGCATCTCCTGGCCATGGGGATCGCGACGACGTCGTTGCATCACTGCAGCAGCTGGGGCACGGAAACCCTCGGGGAACCAGGTGACGCCATGAGCACGCTTGCGCTGCGTGCTCAACACCATGCCCACGAAGGCAAGCGCTATGATCACCAGTATAATGCCAGAGATCACGTACTTGACATTCGCCGGAGATTCGTAGTCAACATCAGCGGTGTCCTGGACACCGCGCACACTGTAGATGGGATAGCGATTGGCGAACGTATGTTTGGCGGCGGATGCGGCCAAGAATTCGGCTGCTTCGGTGGCACGATTGAAGCACTCGGTGCACTTGCGATTGTCAATCTCCAGATAGATTTGTATGCCCGTCTGTCCGTTGCTCTCCGTGTAGATGATCTTGTGTTTGCGTCCAAACTCCGAGTCCTGTATATCCGGCATGCGTGAGCTGCCCTTCCAGGTGAATATCATGTCCTTGCCATCGGTGTTCTTCTTCACACGCACCGTGGTGCGCAGCACGTGACTCATCTCGCGCAGGAATTGCGCCTGCTTCGCACGGAACTGTCGTATATCCATCAGCATGACCACCGACATGGCACCCTCGGCCAGCTGCGGCGATTGCTCCGACTTCTCACAGTCGAGACCATCCCAGCTGCACTCGGCATTGTTGCAACCGTAGTCACAGAACCCATCACCGTAATGCTTCTGACAGTAGGCATCATAGATGGCCGCACAACGCTTCAGCTTCTGCTCACAGTCGCGTCCATCGTAAAGGCAAGCCGCGTTGTTGCACTCCTCGTTGCACTGTCCGTCCATGAAGACACGCCAGCACTGCGGCGCAGTGCAATTGGCCCACGGATTGATGCCCAGCGAACAGTCGTTGCCATCAAAGTTGCACGCCTTAGTGTTGCACTCGTTGTTACAGACGCCGTTGCTCTGCTTCTCCGGACAGCCGCGTTTCTCGCACATCGCCCGCTGTTGCTCAGCATCAGCATCATAGATACCCGCACCTGCTGGACCAATGCCATTGCCGCCACCGCCGGCTGCACCCGAGTTGCCACCGCTGCTGCCACCCGCCCATCCGGCATAGTTCTTGTCGTAGATCTCGCAACGTTTGCCTGTCCAATTGCTGGGACAGAGGCAATCGTAGTCACCAAGCAGATTGTCGCAGGCGGCATTCTGCAGACACGGATTCGGCTGGCACTCGTCCAGCGTGTCCAGCTCACAGTGTTCGCCAGCTGTGCCGCGCACGCATTCGCATCGATAGCCGCCGGCGTCGTCGATGATGCAGCTGCCGGCGCGACACGGATTCGAGTCGCAATCCTGTCCGCTAAACTCACAATTCTTGCCGTAATAACCGTCCGCACACACACAGTGATGTCCGCTCTGCTTGGTGCTACAGACGCCGCCATTCTGGCACGGCGACTGCGCACAGAAGTTCACCTTGTGCTCACAGTGGCGTCCCATGTGTCCGGGTCGGCAATTGCAGTGATAGTTGTTCACCAGTTGCACGCAATCAAGGGTGCCCGCATTGGAGCAGGGATTACTCAAGCACTCGTTGATGTCGCCCTCGCAACGTGCGCCCACAAATCCAGGCGGACACGAGCACTCAAAGCCACCGACACGATCAATGCAGCTGCCATTGTTGTGACACGCATCCGGCTTGCAATCGTCCTGATTCAGCTCACAAATGATGCCCAGCGTACCCGGTGGACAGCTGCAGCTGAAGCCCTGCACCAGGTCGTGACAGGTGCCACCATTCTGGCAGGGATTCGGTGCACAATCATCGATGTTCAGTTCACAGTTCTGACCCTGGAAGCCCTGGCGACAACTGCACTTGTAGGCACCGATCAGATCGCGACAAGTGCCGCCATTCTGGCACGGCTGCGAGGCGCACTCATCGATGTCCTGCTGACAGTAGCTGCCCGCATATCCTTGTGAGCAGTAGCAGACGTGACTGTTGCCGTGATTCTTGCACGTACCATTGTTACACAGCTGCTTCACTGTGATCCCCTTGCGCTGTGCCGCATCCTGGCAGCTGATCATCTGCACATCACACAATTTCCCCGTCCACCCAGCGGCGCATTTGCAGTTGAACTGATGCTTCAGCTGGCTGCAACTGGCGCCATTCTCGCACGGCGACTGTGCACACCAGTCCACATAGTCGGAGCACTGTTTGCCCGTAAATCCGCTGGGGCAGTGGCAAGTGTATTCGTCGCGTTGCTCGTGGCAAGTGCCGCCATTCAAGCAGGGAGCCGAGTCGCATTTGTTCAGCTTGTACTGACAATTGGCACCGCTGTAGCCGGCCAAGCAGCTGCAGTTGTAGCCATTGATGCCATCCACACAGCTGCCACCGTTGAGGCACGAGCTCTCCGTGCAATCCTCATCGTTCGTCTGGCAATTGATGCCGCTAAAGCCGAGCGGACACGTGCACGTGTAGCTGTTCACATACTGGCGACAAGTGGCTCCATTCTGGCACGGCATGCTCAGGCACTCGTTGATGTCCGTCTGGCAGTGTTTGCCCTCGAATCCATCCACGCAGAGGCAGTCGTAATCGCCAATTCCATCCAGACAGGTGCCGCCATTCTGGCAGGGGAACGAGGCGCAATCGTCGGTGTTGATGGCACAGTCGCGTCCCTCGTAGCCCTTGGTACAGACACAGCGATAGGAGCCGGGCACATTGACGCAAGTGGCGCCATTGCGACACGGCGAGCTGAAGACGCACTCATCAATATCCTCGGCACAGTAGCGTCCCGTATAGCCCAGCTTGCAGGTACACGAAAAGTCCAGGAAATTCGGACTCGGTGTGCACTTGGCTTCGTTGCGACACCGATTACTTGCACACGGATCCAGCTGGCTCTCACAATTGAGTCCGGTGTAGGGCACCTTGCACACGCACTTGTATCCATTGACCTTGTCGATGCAAGTGCCGCCATTGGCGCACGGATTGCTCAGACAATCGTCGATGTTCGTCTCGCACTTGTGACCCGTGTAGCCGGGCATGCATTGGCAGCTGAAGGCGTTGAGCTTGTCGAAACAGATGCCACCGTGCTGGCAGGGATTGCTAGCGCACTCATCGATGTCCTGTTCACAACGTTTGCCCGCATAGCCGGGCGGACAGTGGCAGATGAACTCGTTGATGCCATCCTCGCAGCGTCCATCGTTCACACACGGACTCGACGCACACTCATCGACATCGCTGAGGCAACGCGCATCGTAGAAGCCCCGGGGACACTCGCACTTGAAGCCATTCACCAGATCCATGCAGACGCCGTTGTTGGCACACGGATTGCTCGCACACTCATTGACATTGAGCTCACAGTGCTGACCGGTGAAACCGGGGACACACTTGCAGTCGTAGCTGTTGATGCCATCCACACAGGTGGCGCCATTGTTGCACGGATTGCTGTGGCATTCGTTCACATTGATCTCACAGTTCTTGCCACTGGTTCCCGGCTGACACTGGCAGATGTAGCTGCCCACGCGGTCCACGCAATGGCCACCAAACTGACAGGGATTCGATTCACATTCGTTGATCTGCTTCTGGCACAGATAGCCGGTGAAACCGCGATCACACAGACACTTGAAGCTATTGTCGCCATCGATGCACTTGCCCCGATGACACGGACTCGAGTCACAGTCGTTGATGTTGATCTCACAGCTGGCGCCCGTATAACCCGGGGGACACTCACAACTGTAGCCGGCAATGGAGTCATGACAGATGCCCATGTTGCGACACGGCTGCGACTGGCAATCATCGATGTTGATCTGGCAACGGGCACCCGTGAATCCCAGGGCGCAGCTGCACTTGAAGCCATTGATTTTGTCGTGACAGGTGCCATCGTTCAGGCACGGACTCGACTGGCATTCGTCGATATCGATTTCACACTGGGTACCCGTGAATCCGGGCATGCAGACGCAACGAAACGTGCCCGGATCATCCAGACAACTGCCTTCATTCTGGCACGGATGCGATTCGCACTCATTTATGTTTGTCTCACAACGCGGTCCCGTGAATCCCTGCGAGCAATTGCACATGAACGAGCCCGGCGTATTCACACAGATGCCGTTGTGTTCGCACGGCGATCCCTGGTCACACTCATCGATATCCTCGGAGCAATCGACTCCCTTGTAGCCCGTGGCACAGGAGCACGCATAGGAGCCATTGATGGGACTGGTGTCGCAAATGGCATCGGCGTGACAGGGATTCGAGGTGCAGGCATCGTCCAGATGGCACAACAGTCCCGTCTTGCCCGCCTGGCAACGGCAATAGAAGCTGCCAACGCCATCGATACAGGTGGCACCATCGAAGCATGCCGCATTCAAGCAATCGTCAATGTTCTGACTGCAGTCACTGCCGTTCCAACCATTCACACAGATGCAACTGTAGGTGCCATGGGCATTCGTGCATGTGGCTCCATTCTGACAGACGGACGGACGCATCGCACACTCGTCCACATCCACGTCACAGAAGCGACCCGTGAAATTCGGGGGACAGTTGCAGCGATAATCATTGATACCGTCCACACAGGTGCCGCCATTTTGACACAGATTTCCGGGACAATCGTCGATATTCTGTTCACAGTTCTTACCCTCGAAGCCTGCAAATAAAAGAACATATTGTTAGATGTCTAATATTCAAATCAAGATATGTATGTTAGTTATTACTTAAAAACTACACTAAAGCCGCAGACACATATTCTAAGTGAAGTTTGGCAACGTTGCTCGACTGAAGACGCAATTAATCATGCGCAGTAGAAAATTATGTGCTTGACCATATAAGAATTTGGAAAAGATTGTTAAGGCTAGCCATATTAAAATAATATGTTATATTATTATGAACAACGTAGTATGAGAATAAATGTAAAATAACAAAAAATGTATTCATGTTTGCAAATTCATGAAATGAAGTCCAAGCCAAGTCCATGTTAGTAGACTTAAGCTGCTAGGAGAGATAAGCAAGACAAGATAATGCAATTGATGTTGAAGTTGGAGAGTTTACAACTTGTTCATGTGTAAACATTGATTTTGCAGTGCGATAAGAAGGATAGGGAAAACGTTCGTTTTTAAGACGTTTGACTGTACAAAAATGTATGTAATCGCATAAGGATTGGCGCTTCAAGCTAGGGAAAGTTGTCCGAAAACAAATTCTATTGAAATTTGAAGTTGCGTAAAAACCTTAAATATACTAGCAAAAAGTATGTAGTGTCCACTTAAAAAAGGGTCACACTTTCATGTGGAGATGTGGGAGTTGGGTACACATGTGTGAGTGTGTGGATATGTCAGACATGTGTGTATGTGTGCTCAATGAAGTGCATAAACAGATTTATGGACAACAACACACAGCATCATAAAATGCTTCAATAAACGAAAACGTTTCCAGCAACAACAACAACAACAGCAGTAATAATAACAACAACAACCACTGGCCAGGGCTGATATAAAAAGTGGTTGCCAGGCAATGCGAAGAAGGCGCACAAAGCGCAGACAACGCTTAAAATATGTCTACAAATACATAAGTATGTCTGACAATGTGTGCGTATGCAGCTGTGTTGCACATGTTTAGGCAGCCAGATGGATAGAGTTTAGTGAGCGTACAGAGCACAGCATGAGGGAGGCAACCAAGAGAGATAGAAGAAGAGAGAGAGAGAGAGCTGAAAGAGCGAAGACAGGTAAACCAAGAACAACAGCCGGCGCTCTTTTACTCTCTCAAAAGGTTGCGCCTGCGGCAATGTTCATACATACACACACACACGCACACAAAAAATATTCATACATATTCACATTCATACAGACAAACAACAACAATAAAGCCGTCGCGCCGCTGCGCATGCGAAGCGAATGAGCAAACAAAATGCAAAGAAGAAGAAGTAAAACCGACGCTCGCATGCGCATGTGTATAAGTATGCATGTATACATGAGCGAGTGTGTGTGTGTGTGTGTGTACAACACGTCTTTGGTTGTTCTTTCCCACGGTCTCATATCTGGCCAGGCAGCTATCTGAATGCGCGCCAAGCAAACGAGCGCAACGAGCGTCGTCCACGAGCGCGCTCGTTTTCCCCTCTTTTGCCATCCACAAAGCACAGCGAGTGTAAGCGAGAGAGAGAGTGAGCTCGCGTTTGTGGAAGCATAACAGCAAGAGCAACAACAACAACAACAAGAAATGTTGCTTATGCTGCGACTGCGACTTTGCTTCGTTTGCTCGTTCGTTCGTTCAGTTGTCGGCACGCCTCATCGCTCGGCTTGGCTTGGCGCGGTTTGTCTTCGGCTCACTTCGGCTCGACTGCGCTCGGCTTGGTTCAGATCGTGGTTCGTGGCTCGATCGAGTTTTCTACTTTTATGTTCGGACTTCGACTTTGTTCATTGCGCTTTACTTTGTGCTTCATTCGAGGAATTAAATCGCACTTTATGTCGACCTCTCCCCACTCAACGGCTCGCTGTTCTCCCTCCTCCCCACTCCGCACTCCGCAAGCACCTTCTTTTACGTGCATACATACATACATACACACATACATATATGCTCGCCCTCACTCTCTCTAACTGCTGGTTAGGTTAACTGGCTCTTTCTCTCTCTTTGCGCTCAGTGCTTGCTGCTCGCCCACAGCTTATTTTAATGGCTTTGCCTGGCTAGGTCGGGTTTCGCTTCGTTTTGGTCTTAAAAGAAGGGCCCAAAACACATATATACACACACACACACACACACACAGACATACATAAATACGAAGAGCTTGTTGTACCAGCCCAGTTATTGTCATTGTTGTTGGAGCTGATCGATTTTGTTGTTGTTGCTGTGCACAGTTTTTTTTGTGGGCATTTTGTTGTTGTTATTATTATTATGATTATGTGTGTGTGTATGTGTGTGTGTCTGACTGGGGAGACTGCAACTTGTTGCCTGTGGATTGGAGAGTGGCATTTTCAATGCATACTTTTTAAAAATAAACCAAGGCAGGGCAACAACAGCATCTGTTGCACATGTGTTTCAACTACAAATATGTATATCTGTATATGTGTGTATACATACATACATACATACGTCCGTTGCATGCCACATTCGTTGATGGTTACCGAGTCACTTAGTGGCACTTTGAACTCTCTAGCCAGCGACAACAACAACAACAGCAGCAGCAGTTGCTCCAGTGGCTCTCAAACCACGCCAAAGAGCAAACATTTAATTAAATGCCTGCTACAATGTAATTTGCTCATTTCTTCTTTTGTTGCATGCACAAATGTACTTATGTATGTGTGTGTGTGTGTCCATTTAAGTCAATTGGCTTGCAACAATTTGCATGAGTTGTTGGTCCGTTGGGTCAATCGGCGACCTGTGGCAAAAGCTTAGCAACAATGTTGCAAAGCAATTAAGAGCAAATGGAATTCCTTTCCCATCCGCATGCAAATACACAAAAAAATATTCTGAAAAGTTAAGCAACAATGTTGCCAAATGAATTGCCAGCTAAAACAGTTATCGATTAATGCAATATATTATCTGTGTGTTGGAGAGTGTGTGTGTGTGTGTGTGTGTGTGTAGAGTTGTTCTTCTGAGTCATGACTCGCCACGAGCCAAGCGCTGGTCCAAGTTTACTTTTGTTGCTGCTGCTGCTGCTGCCCACGCGAAGTCAAACTCGTTTGCTAGCTAAAGTCGCGGTCCCTTTCCCCCCCCCCCCCCCCCCACCCTCCCCTTCCACAGTAAAGTTGCTGCTGCTACCAATTGCATTATGCATCATTCATCAGCTGCAAGTTGCAACTTTTACCCCAAAAGCAACGCATCCCATTTTCCACAGCATTCAACATTTCTCTCTCTCTCTCACACACTGTGGCTTTCTCGCTCGCTCTTTTGTGGCATGACCTCCTTAGGGCGTAACTGCGCTTAAGCATCGCAACGTGCAACGTGCAACGTGCAACGATGTCGATCGTACATCATCTCATGGTCCGTGGCTGATTTATTTGTAATTTGCTTGGGCAGCAGAGCAAATTAAGCTCGATTTTGATGCCTTTGACTGTGCATCGACTTGTCCTGATTGAAGTCATCGTCGTCATCCGCTGTCCAAGGGAATGTGGAAGGGTTGAAGGCGGCACCTGGGAAACAAGTTGCAAACAGTATTTTTTCTGTTGTTGCAATTGCGACGACTGCGGTTTGTGCCGCCCGTTTTGCATAATGAGTGCAACTCCGCCCCTCCTTCAACAATAACAACAACCACAACAACAACGGCTACAACAACAAATTCCCATTGGCGTCTCCCGCGCTCTCCCATCGTGATGTCCACAGGGCGCTTCGTGTCGTGTTGTCTTGTGTTGTGTTGTGTTGTTAGTTTCGACTCGTTTATTGTTGCTGTTGCTATTGCTGTCGCTTTTGCTTTTGTTATATCTGTAATTTGTTTTGTGTTGCCCAACACTGGCGCACACAAAAGGCGTTATAACATTGCCATTGCATTATTCTCCCCGTCTGTCTCTCTGTCTGTGTTTGTGTGCAAAAATTCCTTCAAAATGGCCGCCGCCGCCGCCGCCTTTGGTCACACTTTCACACGCTCGGCTCATTAGAATTTTTGATTGGGCGCAATTAAAATAAGCAACAAACCTCCGCTTCCCCGTCGCCAAACCCGCTTCAATCGCTCTCAAACTGTATTCAGACTTTCCATTGCAATTTATGATAGTAACTAACCCCGCGTCGCGTCCATTCTCATTGCATCGAAAATGCAACGCAAGTCTCTTCATCAATTGAGCGAATTAAATTGCACACACACACACTCACGCACACACAGAGTCATAAATATATGTAAATGTTGGCAATTTACATGCTCAAATTGAATGGGGCGACAATTGACATCAAATGTGTGGAGTGGAGCAGCAGATGAGGGGGAGGACAGAACATTTGTTATTAAACAGCGGCAGATGTCACATTAACCAACCATTGACACTGACTTCGAAAACAAAAGCTGACTATTTATATCGATCGATATATTAAGTATAGCGACAACTAACATATCGATCATTTTGTGTTTCTTATACTGATTATGCATAATCTCCTAAATACAAAAGTAATAAATACATTTTAAGAACATCTTGCTTGAATAGTGTCTGTTGCTTTGCGCAGATCAATAACATATCTGAGTACAAAATATTGTTATAATATAATAGTATAGTAAGAATATCTTGTTTGCATATTAACTGCTGTTTACCGTTGATCGATAACACACTGATCGATAAAAACGATAGAAACTGAGATCTAATTGTAGGGAATATGACAAATATCTGAGTTCGAAATATTGTTATAATATAATAGTATAGTAAGAATATCTTGTTTCCATATTAACTGCTGTTTACCGTTGATCGATAACACACTGATCAATCCATCGATAGAAATGTAAGACTTGATATTATAGTAGTAAATATGTAGAGTTTAGAAATAACATTCAAGAATGTTTGTAGTTGTTCTACGCTTATCGATAGTTGCAAATCGGAGCAATAAAAATGTACACTTACCACGGGGACACTTGCAGTCGTAGGTGAGTCCGTTGGCCCGACATGTGCCACCATTTTGGCAGGGCGAGGGGGAGCAGGGCTTGTACTTGGTATCGCAATCCTTGCCAGTGTAGCCAGCGGGGCACATGCATCTGCAATGAGTTATCAAGAATAGCAATAATATTAGCAACGGGAATTTTGGTGGCAACGGCAACAGCAACAGCAGCATCACACGAATAAGTTAATTGCAACGTGCAACGCGCAACGTGCAACTTCCGTTTGAAGCGAAATGCTGATGGATGGACATGGCATGCGCCTCATCCGACACAGCTGCTGCTGCTGTGTTGGATCAGAGTCTGATCTATACTTTGGCCTCCTCTCTATCACTCACTCTCTTTCTTAGTCTCTCTCTCTCTCGCTCACTCATTCTTCCCTCTCTATTTCGGTTTGTTGCCTGTTACAATTGCTTTGAGCTAGGCAGGCATTAACCGGTTCTTTGGGGCTGGGTAAACTACAAAGAGGGCCATAACAATGTTGGTAGCTAGTTTTTCATTTTTTTCCCATTTTGTATTTGTATTTTTATTAGTATTTTTCTCTCTCTTTCTCTCGCTGTCCTCTTTTTTGGTGTGTGTGTGAGTGTACATTGATTTTTGTTTTTTGTTGGACACAATTCCTCTAATTGTTTATGTTTATTATATGAAAACTTAATTTACTGGTAAAGAGAATTTCTTGAGAATTCGAGAACTGGTTTGCTTGGCTCTTGTTTTTGGCCCACTGTGCACAGTGGTGGTGGTGGTGGTGGTGTTGTGTTTGTGTGTGCACTTTGACCATAAAAGGCAGCTGCTATTTAGCTTCCACCTCCCTCTCCTCCTCCTCCTCGTCGTGCTCTCCCTCGTCTCACGGTAGACAGCGGCTAATTAAGACCATTAAACGCATTTAATTAAATTAAACAATTAAATGGCACAAAAACGCTTAAATAGGCAACAGGCCTCGAGTGCCGCAATAGTCTTTAGGGACCTGTGTAACTCTGGCCAATGAACCGAACTACCTTACATCCCCCCTCTCTCACTCTCTTTGCCCCCTTAGCCGCCTTAGCGGCTTTGCTGACCAAATTACACATCGAAAATTGCTTCACCTTCGCTTTGGGCAAAACTAACGAACGAAATTCAAAATTGATTTTTGATTGACATGTGAAACTCAGCGGGCAAATGGCCGCGGGCCAAACATTTTTATACCCGGCATTTGCTTTTTTTTCCCCCTCATTTTTCGTTTTTCGTTGTGTTGGGTTGTTCATGGCGGAAGAGAGAAGCAGAAGATCAGACCCACCGCAAAGGTAAAGGCGAAGGTAAAGGGCCGATGATCGTTGTTGGATCATTAAGTTCACGTAGTGAATGCACTCATCGGATCGGATCGGATTGGATCGCATCGCATCGCATCGCATCACCTCGGATCGCGTGTGCGATAATCGTTAGAGTCCGGCCAATTGAGTATACTCGAACGTGTGACTCAATGTATTCATAAGTATTAATTTATTCACGAGTGTATTCGAAGCTGCTGAAGATGATTAGCAAATGGTTGCAAATACATCACTATTCATGAATACACTCAGTTGGCTAAGAGAAACCCCCCTTTTTAAGGCTCACTTGATATTCATGAATACACTCACTTGGGTAAAAGAAATGCAATTTCTACTCTAACTTGATACTCATGAATACACTCACTTGGTACTCCAACTTAATTATAAAAGGACTACAATTCCCACTCTCACTTGATACTCATGAATACACTCACTTCACTAAAGTGAATACAATTTTTAGTTCCACTTGATACTTACTGAATAATCTGACTTGGGTGAAAGAAATACAATTTCTACTCTCACTTAATCTTGATGAATACACTCACTAAGCTAAAAGGAATACTATTCTACCTATCACTTTATACTCATGAATACACTCACTTTGCTATACAATTTGTACTCCTACTGTATTCTAAAAGGAGTACAATTTTGACTCGCACTTGATACTCATGAATACACTCACTTCACAAAAAAAGTAATACAATTTTGACTCTCACTTGAGACTCATGAATACACTCATATTGTCTAACACATAAATCGAAAGAACACGAAATGTATTCATTGAGCTATTCATGTTGTTTGCAGCCGTAAATATTGCCAAACTGACAAGCTTAGAATCTAATCTAATGTTATTCATATGCAGCATTCACTCACTCATTCATATTCATTGTGGCATCGAGCATGACTAAGCTAGTGTATCGGCTGGCAGTATCTGTATCTGTATCTGTATCTATCGCTTCGCATCGATCGATCGAGTCCACTAAATTAACAATTTTATTTGGCGAAAATTTAAATAACGTTTTATTTACGCATAAACACAATCAAAATCAGCCATTGAATGGGAAATTAATGCGAATTTATCAACAGTGGCAGACATTAAACTGAAATCCAAAAAACTGAATCCCATTCAGAAAATGCAAAGAATACTGAATATCGATCGATTCGATATCGATATCGATACTCAAAAGGCATTAAAACGTCAATTTAACGAGTACTCAAATGCGATTCGTATTCAAATTCTAATTGCAATTTATGAGTTTAGGCAAACGGAAGTAGTGAAGAGTTTAACTTTGCAGGATGTTTGCTTTCATTTGGCATAATCAGTAAAGACTTTCAAAGCAGTAATTCAACAGCGCGACAATTCAACAAATTATCAATTAGTTAGCGATCGCAGCATATGCTAATTATCGATCGCAACACATGTTCACCTCGCACTTTTCAGTTCGGATTTTAGTCATTATTATTTTTTTTGTGTTTTGTATTTGGGTTGTTAGAAGTTGCCGTTTAAGCTTAACAAAAGAGTTAAATACCTTCGCCTCCCCTCAAACGCTGGCCGCCTCTGCCAAGCCTCTTGGTAATTTGTGTATTTCAAATTAAAAATGCAAATGATGCCAACGAAATAATTTAATTTACTTTGTGACCAGTTCAGAGCCGGAGACGCAAACACAAAGCGCCGGAAATTTCAGTTGGCTTCGTTCGTTCGTTCATTCGTTGATGGGGAAGGGGGGAGAAAACGAAACGCGGGGGCAGCAAAAGGCAAAAGGCAACAGGCGGAGTCTATTGAATGATCAGTTGTGTGTGATTTATTTTGAATAGTTTTCGTTTGACTGTTTTTTGTATATTTTAATTAGAGTGGAAACGTTGCGTTGTTGTCGCTGCTGACTTGGTAACTTGGCCAATTGCCAATTTGTTGACCAGTGTTTGAGCAAAAACGAAAAAAAAAAAATGAACAAAAATCCATAAACAATCTTAATCGATTTCATATGCAAATATTTAGTAACGATCCATTCGAGCACCGCAACAATGGAGACCGAATTCGATTTTATAAATTATTAGTTTTAAATTGTCATTAATTTGGCGCACAGCCGCAAACAGTTTTTCGATAAATTAGATAAATATGCAAATCTAACGATTTGTTTTCTTCTCCGTCAACCGTTTTTCTCCCCTCCTCCTCCCCCTCTCTCTCATCTCTTCGAGACAAGCTCATCAATCGGAATGTGTCTGATCTTTTGTCGAACAAGCGGCCAAATTTGCACTTGTCATGCGTTGAAATATGAACTAGATTCAACAAATGGCACCAGCTTAAAGTGATGAGTAAACTTTTGAGAGCAGTCGAAGTCAAGGTGAGAAACAGCGAGGAAGATTTAGTGCTTAGCCAACTTTTAGTCCTTTGTATAGATAAGGTTTTCCTGTAGTTTCATAGATACTTTAATTCTGACTTACAACTATAGTTCTCATTCTTATTAAAACTTAAAGTACTACATTTGATACTTTTTCATATATTCATAGTTCTCTAAAATATTTCACATCTTTATTCTTTTTTTGATGTTCGTCTAATAGATGTTAAGGTGGGTAACTTGATCAAACTTTTGTGCTCCTTTTCCATACAATCTTAGTTTTATTGAAATATTTCTAAAGCAGTTGCATGGCTAATAAATCTTTATACCATTTTTACTGTTCGTTTAATAGAGGATTATTAATATATAATATATATTTAAATTCTAATAGAAGTAAACTGAGAAACAATTTGTGGAGCAGATCAAGTGATCAACTAAATTTCCATCTTTCTCAAACTTCCCAAAGAAAACCAACGAATTGTAATAATACTTTTCCCATTTTGCTGTTTGTTTAATAGTTCATTTTATGCACTTTTCAATTCTAATATGAAAAACTCCATTAAGTAAAGTAAGCTGAGGATAAAGTGCTTAACTAATTTGTAGTCTTTTGATAAACCTTTAGATATTAGCAAAGTTTTCTCCTGCTAAAATATTCTAAAATAACATCAACTAGTTCTACAATACTTTTGCTCTAAAATAAGCAACTTAATCAATTTGATCTCATGGCTCAAAGACAGCTTCAGTTATCCGCGCTTTCATCTCAATTGGCTGGCGTCAATCAGACTTTGTGAATTAAGTTGCAACGGTGTGATAAATCAAATACAAAAAATACTTACTGATAGGAGCCATGCGTGTTCACACAGGTGCCGCCGTATTGGCAGGGATTCGATTGGCATTCCTCGACATCCTCGGAGCAAGTGTGACCGGTGAAGCCAGGCGGGCAGTTGCAACTAAAGCTGCTGCTGCCAGCCAAGGCGGAGCAGGTGCCGCCATTGCGACATGGGGAACTGGCGCAGAGATTCTGTGTCTGGCAGTGATCGCCTGTGTAACGAATAAAAGAGAGAAGAGAAGAGAAAAGAGAAGAGAAGCGTTCGTTAAACGCGATTAGCAATCAAGAAGACTAGATTTACTTACCCGTATAGCCATTGGCACAGATGCAGGTGTATTCTTGCAACGTTTTCAGCTGGCAAGTGCCGCCGTTGAAGCAACGCGTCTGATCGCAGGCATTGGCCACAGCAATCTCGCAGAGCGACTCCTCAAAGCCGAGCGGACACAGGCACGAGATGCTCGGCCGTCCATTCCGAAAGGCCACCTGACAGGTGCCACCATTCTGGCAGCGTCCATGGCCCGTCAGACATGGATTCCGATGTTCACAGTAGTCGCCAACGAAACGCGTATAACAACTGCAACGAAACAAAAAAAAATAAAGATGCATATGAGATACATATTTAGATTCATACGGGTTTCAAAAACTATGAGATACATTTTGTGATCGGCGATCGGCGATTGGCGATCGCGTTGCCGATAATGAACAACGCGCATTACACGAAACAAATATCTAGTTTATGGACACACGCTCTGGCACAGCAAATGCAATCGGCGGCAGATTTGTGTCTAACGATAAGCGCGGCAAAAGTGCGAAAAGCGCCTGACACTAACTGACAAACTTGCCTCATTTCCGCCAAAGACAAAGACAGGCGACAAGCTGCTCCGGCCAAACAACTTTGGAGCTTTCACAGCTCGCCGAGATGCAAATCGACAAAAGATAAAGCTGCCACAGAAAAAAAAGTGTGTCAATAGTCAAGCCTGGGATAAAGTTAATAACTTGGCATTGCTAAGCAGATTTCTATTTACTTGTTAAATCAATCAACGTTTTCATAATTAAAATACTTCAGTCGAACACATTATCAATCAAAAAGTCTCTTAAAGTGTTTCATATCCTTGACATAGGTAAGCTCAACTCGAGTCGATCAATTAATGCGTTTTTCGTCTCATTAAAAAACCAATAAGCATAGTACAACAACAACAACAATGATAGAGCAAACATAATACTGCAACAACAGCAAATTAGCAAAGTAATTGCAGTCATCGAATGCGGCGCACTTCGATTGCCGATGTTGATGTCGATGACGATGACGATGACGATGCCGATGACGTTGTGATGATGATGATGATGTTTTGTCAAGTTTGGTTGGTGTTGACTGGTTGCTGTTGTATGTAGTGGTTGCTGATGATGACTCCCGACTTGGAGCTAAAGTCGAACGACAACTTGCACATTGTTGTTTTCCCTTGAGAAAACAATTTTTATGTACGGTAATTTGTGCGCGATCTTGATTGCATATTAAATTTTCATCGAAGCCAAAGTCAAAGCCAGCAATGAGAAAATTACACGCATTGCAACAGCAACATCAACAGGCGGCAGCAACTGCAGCATCAGCATCAGCAACAACAACAACAACAGCGATGAGAGATGAAGACGCAGAAGCAATGAATAATCATTAAGGCGCGACTTCTTTGGCCAACGGCTAGCTCCATAGAGACAAAAGAGCGAGAGAGAGAGAGAGGGAGAAGAAGAAATAGAGAGAAGACTTGATCGGAACGGCTTTTCTTTGGCTTCGACTGCGGCTTTGCCACATACCGTTACAAGTGTGTGAAAATGCTTTAGATTTAGCATTAATTTGTAACACACATAACCTCACTAAATGCCCAACCTAACCTCACTTTTCAACTCTTTGTACGTACATATGTGTGTGTGTGTGTTGCTGCTGCCGATTGTTGATCGTAATCGAAGCCATTGGGAAAATTAAATGGCGGTAGGCAAAACAGTTAGCAACATCTTGTTGTTGCTGCTGCTCGGATGCTGCTTGAGAAATCGATGTTTTGCTGCTGATCGGCTGCTGCGTTGCAAGTGAGCCGAGTGTTGAGGGGAGAAGGAGAAGGGGTAAGTAGAGAAGTTGGGGCCCCGAACAAAACTGAAACAAACCAAGTGGACGGCCAGTGGCGATGTGGCTGATAAGACAGCAAAACTCCCCATTCAAATGAGGTGTCAGCCGTTTTTCTATGTTTTTTTTTTCGTATACCCGGCCAGGCAAAGAACGGAAAGGGTATGCTCGTTTAATGTAAAACGAAATAGTTGCTTAATACAAGATACAAGTAACTTGTGATCGATTATTGAAATTTTGTTAAATTTCTATTCTTTGAAATTCCTGATTATTTTGGAGATTGCAATTTTTGGGTACTTAAAAGTCGAGCACATTTGACTTGCACCGTTGCAGTGCTTGAAAAATTAATGTAATATAAATTATACACGAGCCAGTTGAACTGAACTGAGCCCAGTTACCAACGTAGTTGGTAGTGAGCTGAGAGTTTTGCCTGCTTCGGTTGGTAACTTGTTTCGTGTTGTGTTTTCAAATGAAACTCGCGCTCGCGAGAGACACAGAAAAATTGTTGGGGAAACAACAAACAGAAGAAAAAAAAAAAAAAAAAAAAAACAACACAGGAGAGACGACGACGACGAGGAGGAAAAAAATAAATGAAAACGTGACTCGCATTGGCAAATAAAGCAAAGTATCCAGCGGCAGCTTGGACAGGGTGTGTTTAAGCCTTATGCTGCTGGCTAGAGATGACCGCGTGAGAACGGCGTTAGCGTGAGTCACGCTCCAAAGCTCCAAACTCCAAGCTCCAAACTCAACACGCGCTCGCTCGCTGTGGTGAGTTGACAGACTTCCCTCACTCCCTTGCTCTGCTTCAATTAAACGCTGCACATTTGAAATGATCATCTCACGATCTATATGACGTTGACTATTTCGAACTAATCTAAATATCGCTGTGCAAATACAGCAACAACAACAACAACAACAAAAATTAACCGGGGTCGCCTTCCACAGTGTGTGAGAACATTTTGTTCTCCCCATCCCCATCCATCTAGTTGACTGACCGACTGTCTATCCATTCTATTTGTCCGACTGTCTGTCTGCGATTTCAATTTGCGGTTGAGCGAGTGAAATGCTCATAATCATAACTTTATAAAACTTTAGCTTGGCTTCTTCTCACGAGCGTGTAACCACAGCATCAACATCAACATCAACATCGACATCAGCATCGACATCGGTAGCATCTTCCACTTGGGGCCATATCAAATGTGGTATTGGTAACATTGCGAATGATTTAATGTCTTCGGCAAGCGATGATCAGTCACTAGTTCTCTAGTAGTCGCTCTCAACTCTCAGCTCTCAGTCTATGGCTTCTACGATCATGTTGTGTGCACAGTTGCTGTGTACAACGCCTCTCTGGATATCTAATTTCTGCCGAGCAATGCAATTCACACGCTGCAGTCTCGCACAGCTGGCAAATATCAAGATTGCAGCCAGAGACAGAGAGAGAGAGAGAGAGAGGGAAGCCTGGGGGAGCAGTGCCAAAAAAAAAAAAAAACAAAACAAAATGTGCTTATCGCCCAGTTAACATCGCTGTCAATGTCTGAGGCTGCAATTAAAGGCTCGGTTCGAAGTCGAGAGGATCGTCGTCGTTGTCGTCGTTGACAAAAGCGCCCAATTAAAGCATAATTCTCTTGTATTTGGCCGAAAAACAACAACAACAACAACAATAACAACAACAACGACAAAGACGACGACGACAACGACAACTCTCGTGTTTTCTCGGGGGGAAATTGATAACGATCAATGCATTGCAACTGATGAGCTGCAGTTTTGTAGTCGAATGACACAAGTGCGTAACATTGTTGCACACATTTTATGCAATAACAAAGCTGAGCTATTCATTCGGGGAAATACAGTTCAAAAGAGCGCACTTGCCAATGATAATTAACTTTGCCAAATGCCAAATGTCAGAGGGCAAAACCTATTTAGCTATAGCTTGTGATAAGTCAAACTAAATTGTGGCTTATCAACTGAGAATGAATGAGACGCAATTGTCTGTTGTCAACCGCTGATCCATGATCTGTTTTGGTTGAATCACAGCCACGATGCCACAAATGCAGTTCTAAGATGTCTGTTGATTTTTCAGTTTCTTGGGTAAACAGCGCACACTTCTCGCATTACCAACGTGGCAGCTTGGTTTTGCTTGTTCTGTTCAGTTCTGTTCTGTTCTGTTCTGCTGTCGTGTCTTTCACGTGAAAAGCCAAAGCGGCGGACATTCTACATAAACCTGGAGAGCTGGAGTTGGGCAGGTGCAACAGCAACAGCCAAAACAGAAAACAGAGTTGTCGACGTTGTTGTTGTCGTACTATGTCAATGTGCCATTTTGAGTCACCTCCCTTCGTCAGTGAAAAGACTCTTTTGCTTCTCGCTATCTCTATCTTTCTAGCAAACTAGCTAGCTGTCCGTCTGTCCGTCCGTCCGTCCGTCTCCGACTGTCCGCCTTTGCCTCTGCATTTCACCGCAGGCATTTATGTATTTATGTACTTGGTATTTGCTTAGCAGCTGAACCAGAGAGCTGAGCTCAACTCAGCTTCAGCTACGACTTCAACTCTGAGACCCGTTTTATTTCTATTTTTATTATTTTTCTCTTTAGTGTTTTTTTTGTTTTTCGTCAGCGACCGACAAATGCGTGACCCCACGGCTCAACTACAAATTTTACACCAAATTTCTTTCCGCTTTTTGTTTTTGTTGTCAGTCACTCATTCAGTCAGGCATCTATTCATCCATCTAAGCAACGTATGAGTTACATGCCATGCCACATTTTCAGCTGTGCGTTTTCATTTCGTTTCGTTTGCTTTTCTTTGTCTGGGGGAAGAGAGAGAGAAGCAGGTAACAGAAAAAACAGCATATTTTACGCTCTCATCCCAATCTCAATTCCAATATATCGACACCGGCTCGTCAAATGCTTTACAGGTAAATATGCAGCGACCTTTATTTACAATGCACCCATCCATCGATCCATCCAGCGATCGATCGATCCGTCGTTGTATTCATTCAGCGATCAGTTGTCAACACTCGACATGTTGCGCAACATTGTTGCCAAGGAGCTTTAACTTATCGAACGATATCTGGTTAATTATGAGGCACAACAGATTTGAAACTTTACATATTATAATCCCCAAAAAAACGATCTCCATTTATATTGAAATCTATCGAACATTGTTTTCAGACTTCATAAAGTTATTAGCTATCGACTTCAGAAATTAATTAGCTCACAATCTAAAGTCGATTGCAAATTGAAGCTTGCACTTGTTGCTTGCATCATTCAATATATATTATGCAAATCAATGTGCAACAAAACTACTAATTGGAAGAATGAATGAATTGTATTGTATTGTCGTTGTCATCATCATTAAAATGCCAAAGAAGTGCAATAAACCACCACGAAGACCGCAGCATAAAGTGTAATATAGCATGGGAAAGATGGCAGGCTGGCAAGCAGCTGCTGTCATCATCATCGTCGTCGTCATCGTCGTCGTCGTCTCTCATATGATGAAGGGAGTTATGACATGGCCCAAAACAATGCTAGATTTATGTAATGTGATGCGCTGCCTGTGACTTTAGTTTCAACTTCGACTTCGTCACAAGAAACTAAAAAAGATACAGATACAGATACAGCTACAGATTCCAAGTCTGACTGAGACCGAGAGTCATAATTAAAATTTTGGTGTGGCAGTTGTTGTTGCTGTTGTTGTTGTTGTTGTGGTTGTCGTTGTCCTCGTCGCGTGAGTCGTGAGAATGCCCAACTTAATTGAGTTTCAATAAAACGTTTTAATTTTGACGAGAGAAGCGAACGCGAACGCAACGGAATAAAACGAAATGAAATCGGGCGACTTCGAGATGAAATAATATAAGAAGAAAAAAAGGAAGGTAAACATAGCAACACAAAAAAAAAAAAAAAGCTTGCTTAAAGGAATTTTGTACGCCAACGCCTTGGCCGCAAAAAAGGGCGCGCAAAATGAGGAGCAGAAGGGTTTGCGATTGGGATTCAGGTTCAGGCTTCAACTGTGCGTGTGTGTGTGTGCGAGAGTGTGTGTGTGTGTGTGTAGCAACAATTTATGGCCATTGCTGTTTGCTGTATAAGGCAAGAATGTAAAATGCAAGCGGAATGCACAATAAACATTCGCTACGCTCGCTGAGGCGGCGACCGATCCGCGCACTTTGGCTTTGGGAATGGGCAGCTCAGCTCAGCTGCAGCAGCGGACAAGGGGAGACGGGGAGACAGGGAGAGGGGGACTGCCACTGCTGTTGCTATAACAAATCAGCAGCCGGAGTAGCAGCAACACAGAAAAGCAATCAAAGCAGGTTGCAAACAAGTTTCCGACTGCGGATTGAGATCTGGCAAAGGGGGAAACTCTGAATCTCTCAAGCTCAGCCTGGGCCCTGGGCGAGGAGATAAAAATCGAAGGATGCGCCACAAAATGGCCGCCAGCTGACGACGACAACGACGACGCTCAACTAAATGTGTCATCATCATCACAGTGTCTGCTAACTGTAACTGGACCAAGCATAACAAAAAAAAGAAAGAAATAACATACAAGTCTTGAGACGCTTAAGAGATTAGCGCCGCGGCATTTGCTTTTTGACGTGATGTGTTTTTCTTTAGCTGTTGGGCATTTTCATTGTCATTTCCTTTTGGCCCAGCCCAGCATTAGACACACACACACAACACACAACACACACACACATGGAGAGCTACACCCATGTGTTGGCTGGGCACCCGACTGTTTTGCTGCTGTCGTGCTTAATGATGAGTTAATTAAAGTAATTGCACAGAGAGCTTGAAATTTTTCACTTTTTTCGTCGTGGCAGCAAAACACAAGAAGCAACAGCAACAGCAGCAAAAGCAGCAGCAGGTAAGCAGCTAGCAGCAAGGCTAAGACTCAGGTAAGACGCAGAGAACGCGAGCTAAACTGAATACAAAAGGCAGAAGGAAAGCCAAAAAGAACATTTCAAGTGCAAAGCGTGTGAGCCGAGAGTTGAAATAAAAACCAAAGTTGTCTTCTCTCTGTCTCTTGGCTCTCTTCTGTTCTTGCTGGCCGTGTGTGAGTGTGTGTGTGTGTGTGTGGGGAAATGAAATTAAATGGAAATATACAACATGGGTATTAAACAACATACACACACACACACACACATACACACATGTGTGTGCTCTTTTGGCTGTGTGTGAAACAATGAACTGACGTCCCCACAAACAAAAGACTTAGGCAACGAACTTGCCAAGGGCTTTCAAAATAACAACAACAACGACAACAACAACGACAATCAGACGAAGAAAAGCAAAATACAAAAAGAAAAATAAACCAACAAAATTCTTTGATTCGGGTCAGCAAATTCAGTGACTCTGCAAAGGAACTGTCACTGTTTATCGCCACTTGTTAAGCACAGCGCAGAATTGAACTGCAATAAAAAAGCTTTCGAAAATGTGTTTAAACAAATTGTGAAAAATTTCTAGAAATTCATTCTATTAGGTGCATGAAAAATAAATGAAAATTTGGTTGCGATCAGTTAAAAAATGAAGATGAAAAATTAAGTGTTTCAATAAATACTTTTGTATGGAGAAAAACGTCTGCTTCGGAACACAATCTGGTATATTTTGTACTCTATAGTATTTTTTGTACTCTATAGTATATTTTGCTCATTATGGTGTGAATATACCAATATATATATTCGGTATATTTAGTTATTTGGTATGTTTTTTAGTATTTTTGTTGTACATTGACTCGGTGTATTTGAATAACACCACATTGTTTTGCTTTTCTTCGCAATGGGTAGAAGGTATCTCACTTTTTACTCGTTAATGCTTTCCCAACACGACAAAATATTTGAATTATTTGCTCTTACGAAAGTAGTTCACATCATCAGCAACTAAAACAGCTGTGCTGCTGTTATGTAGGAAGTAACTATCGAAATACGATACGCTGCCAGTCGAGAGTCTTCGTTCCCAAACCTCAATTGACAAATTGCAACGTTGCCGCTGCATGCAAAGTCAGTTTGCTTTCCTCCCCACCCAGTTTATTATTATTGTTTTTTGTGCTTTTTGTTGAGGCTTTGATTTCGAAAATCATAAATTTTTTGTGTTGTTGCCAAATACTTGGTACAGTAAGAGAATTGGCCGGCAGTTAGATGACTCATCAGCATCGGCATGAACATCAACCCATCATCACGCAGTTTTGAGTTTTTTCTTTTTCTTTCAGTTTTTTCTTTTTTTTGAGAAAGATTGCTGATCGCTCGCACTTCAAAGTAAACTTTTCAATGTGCCGCATCTGCTGGCAATGTCAATTTTGTTTTACTTTTTGTTGATTTGCTTTTTGTTTATTTCTTGTTTTTTGTTGATTTTTTTTTTTTGTGGTGGGAGACGTTTCAGCTGCTCATTAACATGTCATAAACCGCAAGTAAAAAGCGCTTTTGTTGTTGCCTATAAAAAAAACAGAGCCAAATACTATAATAAAAATGAAGAAACAATTTATGGCAAAAGCGGAGAGCAAAACTTTTTGACCACAAAAAAGACAGTTAGGAGCCAAAGCGAACGCGACTTTTATTGATCCACAAGCCTGATTGTAAATCAAATTCATTGTTCTGTTTGGGGGCCAGTGTTCAAGTGCATAATTGCAGAAGCCTCCGCCAGTAGTGGGCGATGCATTCAGCCCAAAAATGGACTTCTTTACAAAACATGACATTTGACATGGCCATTGAAGTGGGAGGAGGAGGAGGAGTTGGAGTTGTAGGAAAAAAGCAGACAATCCAAAGCAGATCAAGCAAAGTCAAAGCGAATCGAGGTTTGCCTGACATAAACTTTGAGACAGAGAGAAGGAGAGAGAGAGAGAGATCTCTTTTTTCGTTGTCGTGTCCTGCACAGGCCATCAAAGTCTGGCAATCAAGTCAATTAAACAAACAACAAGACGCGAGTGCATCGAGGGCTCACAGAGCCAAAAGCAAAGATTGCTGATCGTATCGAATTGATCGGTAAACACAGTTTGGAAAACCAAAAAACCAAAAACAGAATGAAAAAAAGCACTCGTGAAATTTTCAAATTTGCAAAATAATCACTGAGCGCGGCGCTCTGCACCAAATTCGAAATCAAGACAAAACTTAGAGCTAAGCTACGCGCGATCACCACCAACAAAATAGCTCAGCCTCCCGACTCCGACTTCGACTCCGTCTTTGACTTCGACTTCGACTCCGCCTCAGAGCTGAGATCTCCAGAGTTGCAGCAGCAGAAGCAGCAGCAACCACAAAACTTTTAGCTACAGTTACCATTTCCGAGTCTGTTTTGGCTGACAAAGTTCAAGCGATGTTATCGCACATTCAAAAAGAGAGGGCAACTAACTAAAAGAGAGCGAGAGAGAGAGAGAGAGAGAGAGAGATGCTTGCTTACATATGTAAAGACTGCAATGGAGCAGGCCTCTATAGCTTGATCGTGCCGTTGATGATCAGAGGCAACCGGGGGCAGCTCTCGTTGGCTCGTTGAGCACATTTGAGTGCCAATATAGACAAAGAGTCGAGACAAGACGAGACGAGACGAGGCAAATGCTGTGCTATGCTGCCTGCCACATGGCTTGATCATCAGCAAAACGATCGCAGCAGTTAGTCCAGAGAAAATGTCGTAAAAGCCACAGCGACAACGACAAAATAAAAAAAAAAAGCGGTCGCATTTTTAGGCTAAAAGCTAAAGCGCTTTTATGTAATTGCCTGCTAAAGATAGTGATAGCAACTAAACTGAGTTTAGCCAGCTAGTGTGTGTGTGTGTGTGTGAGTGTGTGTCAACTGGCTACCGTTGATTGGTAGTTGAAGCTACCATAGATCACTCACGATCAAGAGGAAACAAAAAACATAAAAAAAAACAACAACCTTATATGTGGGCTAAAAATGTGATGAAAAAATGCCAGAAATTCGAAATGATCGCTGCAGCAATAGCATCAATGTCTGGGCTAAAGATCAGAGCTACGTAGCTCTTGAATGAAAGCGCGTCCTCGATCGTGCCGTAGATCACACTGATGCCCAGATCATTGATCATCACGGCTGCAGCAGCTCAAGAGCGAGAAAGAGAGAGAAAAAGAGAGACAAAGTTGTGTAAACTTCGACTGCTGCAATGTGATCTTCTAACGATCTTGCCTCGCTTTCAAATGCACGCCCCGCAAGACTTTTTAATTATGCCACGTTCGCTTCAATGGCCAACTCGCAGCAGACTCGTAAAATTTTGACAGACTCTGTCAAAAATAAAGCCACTTCGATTGCGAGTGCGAGTACTTGGAACACAAGTACGCTCGTCGCATCATCATCATCGTATCATAACTCAGTCAAAGTTATGCGTTGCGTACGTGCCATTCGTTTGAGCCGCATTCGCATTTGATTTATTACAAAGAAAGACCAGCACCGCAATGCAATAAAAACAATGCCAACAACTCAAAATAGACAAAAAAAAAAAAACCGAAACGAAAAGAGGAAAGCCGCACGGCACGGGAAAAATCTAAACGAAATCTGCAAGAAAAAATCGGTAAACCGAACCAAAGACACGAACCAGAGTCGTTCGTCATCGTTTGACAAGATTTGCCAACAACAAGCTGAGTTCTCTTCAGCTGCTGCAACAACAAAAAGCAGGCATCTTTTTGCCAAAAAGAATTGTGCGGGCGCTATTGTCTCTGTGCGTCTTAAATGAAATTCTGATTTGAGAGAACTGCGTTTTGTGAATCTTTCTTGCCGTCCTCCTCCTCTTTCTTTCATCATCTCTCATCGTTGTCTGTCTAGACAAATTTCAAGCTAAACCGCATTCGAGTATTGTGAATGCAGTCGCCAGATATTTCTTGAAGAGTACATTTGTGTGCGTGTGTGTGTGTCCTTGGAAATGATATTTTGCCACTGGGCAGGCAGGCAATTGATTGACATATGCAAATTTCGCTGCTGGCTGCTGTCATTTTCGGCAGCCCAAAACTTATGCTAATAATTGAGTAAATCAATTCAAGTTTATGGCAAATATTTGTGCCCTCTCCTCCCCTTCCCTCCTCACCACACACACACACAACACAATACACAGCACTACTTTGGCGGCAAGTTGAATCAATTTGCATAAATTGACAGGCCTCTAGAGAGGCAGAGACAGAGACAGCGACTGCGGCTGCGACAGCGATGAGAGCCCAAAATGTTGTAAGCTGGGGCCCAATTAATGAATGCTTCCTTCCGCTCCATAAACTGGTTTCCTAATCACATTCTCCCATATGGACTAGTTTACACATGTCTAATTTGTTTTGACATTTGCATATCAATTTTGGGATGTGTGTTTCAAGAGTTTTTGGACTTTGGTTGTACTTACGAGCAGTAGGATTTGCCATTGGACTGTGTGATGCATGTGCCGCCATTCTTGCAACCGATTGTGGTGCAGGAGACCGCCAAAGCGACGCCAGTTTCTGTAAATATGCAAAAAGAGGTGTTAATAAATATTCATTAAATGTAGCTGCTATAAATATTCATAGTAATATAGTAAATGGATGGAGAAATAATATAAAAATGTATTGAGTATATTTTCGTTACATATTTCAATATACTTTTGTTATATGTTTTCAGTATATTTTTATTATATACTACAAGTATATTCTCGTTACATGCTACAAGTATATTTTCGTTACATACTTTCAGTATATTTTTGTCATACACTTTCAATACATTTTTGTTATATACTTTTAGTATATTTTCAGAACATATTTTCATTATATACTTTCAGTATATTTTCCTTATAAACTTTCAGTATATTTTCATTATATACTTTTAGTATATTTTCGTTACATACTTTCAGTAGATTTTCGTGCTATACTTTCAGTATGGTTCTGTCACACACTTTCGGTATATTTTCATTATATACTTTCAGTATATTTTCATTATATACTTTTAGTATATTTTCGTTACATACTTTCAGTATATTTTCGTTACATACTTTCAGTATATTTTTGTTAGACATTTTCAGTATATTTTCGCATATATAGTACGATCCAATCAAATACGGGTGAATCTAATTCAATTATCGCTTGAGTTCAATGCGTTCAACTGGTAATTTAATATTCATGATATTGCTGAGCTTTAAAATACTATACATCAGCAATCATTTGAAGCTGCTACTGATTTGATCATCACCGTCATCTGACGGATAGATCTCTATATCCAGTTACACATTCTATGCGTGAATTCAGTGTTGATTTTAAGGGCGCTCGGTCGGCATATCAAAGCAAGCAAAAAGCAACACTAACAGTCACAGCTACAACGAATAAAGTTCAGTGCACTTGAACTGTCCAGCACTGCAGATAAAGGGGCGCCAAAAAAAAAAAAAAGAAGAATTCAAAACTACAATAACAATAACAATATACAAACTTGTGCAATTTGCTACGAGCAAAAAGCGAAATCGCGAGAAAGCAACAAGCGAAGGAAAAAAAGACATAAATGTATGTATATGAATAAAACTCGGAATATGCTTATTTCTTTTTTTTTCTGTTTTTTTTTTTTTTTCATTGTAAAAATGGCACACAAATTAAACAAACGAGCCGCGCGCCAAAGCGCCCCAATGTTTGCTAATTGGGCGTGTGGCGATTTCCTGCCCGTCAACGGGAGAAGGGGGGAAAAAGGAGATGTGCAGGGTAAGTGGGGAACGGGAAGAGGGGAAGGGGCGAAGACGACCGCAGACGGCGACAATAAGTTTTGATTGCCCAGCACAATAAATAAATAGCTTTGTCTTCGCAAAGCGAGAGACTCGTTGCCCGTTGCGCGTCGTATAAAAGTAATATCTCTATGGCTATGACACTTTTTTTTTGTTGTTGTATTTTTTAGCCCCCCTTTCGTTGGAGTTTTTGGCCACCCTTTTCATTTGATTTCAATGGGCATTCGTTGTGTGTTGCGAGTTGTGCGTTGCGCGCGCGGCATTCGAAATAAGCAAATGCAACTGCGAAATTATCGCGTATCGCGCAAACATAAATTTAGCATTTAAATGATCGATGGGCATAAATCTTTCGCTGAAATATAGATGGAGTCGAGGCGATGGCGATGGAGACACAAACAAACAAACATGCATATGTACATATCTGCAAAGCAGACAATCAAGTCGAGTTTGAGTTTGAGTTTGCGTTGTGTTGAGTCATACACGGCGTATGCATAATATTGCGAAATTTATGCGAGCAAAGCAAAAGCAAAAGCAATATGCGACACAGCAACAACGGCAATAACAAGAGCAACATGTTGCTATACATTTTGCTGATTGTCTTAATTTTTTGCAACATTTTATGTCGCCAGCTGCGTTGCCTGCTTGCGCCTTTGCCCTCTCCCTCTCCCTCTCCGTCTCCCGCTCTCCCACTCTTGCTCTCTTGCTCTTTCAATCTCCCACTCGATCGCCTCTCCTGCGGACTGTGTGTAAACTAATTGACCTCAATTAGTGCAGCGCATAAAGCAACAGCAACAGAAACAACAAAATGAAATGAAATAAAATAAAAAGGCAATAATAACAACAACAACATTATAAACTACTATAAAAAATGTTTATTCGCTTTTGTTAAGGTGCGGTTCGATTCTGCGATTCTCCGAAAGAACAAACAACTCTGCGCTTACGAATATTAAGTATACTTCAAAATAAAGTGTGCGAATATATGTGTCTTTTAACCACATTATCGTCGTCGTCTTTTATACGAACAATCTCTCACAAGTAAGCAATAATAATTTGTTAAAGCGAACTCAAATGACACGAGCTGAAATTGCAAATTCAATTGCGGGCGGTAAACACAACAAAAATAAATACAAATAAAATACAACTTTTCAATTTTATTCACAGACCATAAATCAAGGTTTCAAAGATTTCGGGTAAGCTTTTGAAATCGTTAGTTTAATTGCAGACAGCTGTCTCGTAAAATGTAATAAACATAATTAATACCTATTTCAGTTCTATTCCAGCTTCTGTTGGCCCAAAAAAAAACTTGTCAACTTGTCTAAGTTGGGTTTTCCACCTTCTGTTAATTCGGCAAGTTGGGCGCTGTGGGCGTGGCTTAAATGAATTAACAGCAGCGCGCTTGGCGATTCAACGCTTCATCAACAGAGCGTGAACGCTTTTAGTTTTCAGTTTTTCATTTTTCGCTTAGTTTTTTTTTTTCTTTTTCAATTTTCCTCTTTTTATTGCGTGTGATTTACCGCACAATGAACAACAAAAACTTGCTGTACAAATCTGTTGAGGTATTTTTTCATTTTTCCTTTTTTTTTTTTGGTACGGCGTTTAGTCGGACGCTTGCCGATGCAGGCAAGTGTAACGTGAAGATCACCCTCGCAATTGAGTTCGCCTCCTCCGAGTGCTTTTACATGAGCTTCGACGTGTTGTTTAGACAAATGAGCTGTTAATTAGCCAAGTCATTTAATGCGCTGCTAAACTGTTACTAAGTAGGCGCAAGTTGAACAGATTTTTTGAGCTGATATCACAAGATTGTCTAAGTAATGATCAGTTGGTTTTTAGTTGTTTTAGTTGAAAATCTAGTATATTTTGTAGGCTTTAGTATATTTTTGAATGTAGTTATACCAAATCGGGTATATTTTGTAATCTATAAAAATATTTCGAATGTATAATCCAGTATATTTCGTAGTCCATAGTATATTTTGTATATATTTAAACCAATATGTTGTCTAGTTTTTAGTATATTATGAATGTAATAGTATATAGTGTAATCTGTGGTATATTTTGAATGTAATATTATGTCGAATCTAGTATATTTTGTAGTCTATAGTAAATGTTGAACGTAATAGTATATTAATATATTAAATTTACACTCTGCTGTATTTTAGTAAATTTGCAGTATATTTATTTGGAATATTGGACAGTTGAGCAAGCTTGATTTTTCTTATTTGTTTGTGTAATACATTTTTTATTGTTATAATAGACATGAAAAATAAAGATTAAAGTGAAATAATAAAAACCAAAAATAAATATGTTTTTAAATGCGATTTCTATATTAAATTTAAAATTTAAGTCACAATAAATGAGAAGCAGTAATACTCAAAAATAATTCAATATTTCAAACACGGCAATTTTGACATATATTTTACAGTTTTTGTGGTTTGTACATGTTCAGGTCGTAAAATTTTCCAAACTCTATGATAATTTGTAATGTCTTTTTTTTTTAACTACCGCTCAACGTGAAGTGGAAGGGGGCGTGTGTGTGCGGCAAGTAGGTGCAGACAAATGTCACTGGCCGTTATAAATGGCGCTTATCGAATTTAAATTTTTCGCATTACTTACACAGACATACACACACACATATATACAGAGACAAGTGGACAGAGAGCGAACCACAAACAAAAGCCACCCAAAAACGCTATCAGCATAATAAGCAACACAGCAACAACAGCAATAACAACAACAACATTGACGAAACTGAAACTAAAACAAAGGCAAAAAAAAAAAACAACTAAAAACAACAACAAACAACGTCGACAGCGACAAGTAAAACAGCAACAACAACAACTACAACAAGCTGAACAACAACAAAAAACAACAAACCACGGCCAAAAATTTCTCACGCTTTTCTCCACCACACAACAGCGCACAAAATAAGTAAATATATACATACATACAGACATACATCTATGTATATATAAATGTGTATAAAAATGTATAAAACTATCAAAAAATAACCGCAAAGTTGTTCATAGCGCAGATATAAAGCAACAGCAACAGCAACAGCAACAACAACAACAAAAAACACATCATAAAATAACAATTTATAAAGAAAAAATAATGCCAACGATTGCCCCAAAAAAAATAAAATCAGTCAGCAATGAAGCTTTGAAGCGGCAGAAAGAGAGAGAGAGAGAGAGAGAGATAGAGAGAGAGAGACGCAAAAATAGAGTAAAGGAGATGTTGATATCCTGGATTAGCGATCGGAATAATAAAAAAAAAAAATAATAATAATCAATGAACTAAGTGAGGCGCCCTCAATTTGTTAATTAGGCAACAAGACAAGTTGAATGATGTTGCATAGCTTAATTCATTTAGAAATTCAACTTTGCGTGTTTACAGGGCATCTGGCAGTCATGCAATCCGAATCCGAATGCGCTTGCAAATTTTTTGTTGTTGCTGAGGAAAACCCAATTCTTCTATCATAAAATGCATTTAAGTCGTTAACTTGCCACACACACACACACACACACACACATACAGCCGGGCAAAGTCATGCAAAGTGTCTGCTGTGTGTGATGTTGCCTCCTTTCGTTTCCATTCAGTTTTTATCTGCCCCCAACAATAGCAATGTGTGTGTGTGTGTGTGTGAGTGGCATAGCAAACTTGCCTCGTGTGGCAGTGGCACACATCTCTCTCTCTCTCTGTCTCTCTCTATCCCACTCATTGAATAATCTTACAAACTTATCGTTTGTTCAGTCAGCGTCATAAATTCTGCTACCGAAAACTTCGATACGCTGACGTTCGTTGTTCTCAGGCTTTAATCGTGCGAGCATATGAATAAATAAATAAATAAATAAACAAAAACATAACACAACGCGACAGCAATGTGCATGTTTCAGCATGTTCAAAATTGTCCCATGCGAGAGCTTTATCTGGAACAGCAGCAGCAGAAACATTTCATCATGTTTTGCAAATCACAGCAACAGCAACAGCAACAAATTTCGGTCTTCGATCTTTGGAGGAGGAAGTAATCCTCCTGCTGCATCTTGTCTCTTCTTCTTCTTCTTCTTGTTCGCACTTAAGTTAATCTACAAATTAAGAGCTCAAGATCAATCTTCTTCAAAGTTCAGTTCGCTCGCTGCTTGCAGCTCCAATTTCCGATTATCTGCTGCGGCGCTGCACTTTGCAAGTTTGATAAAATAGGAGGAGGAGGCAGAAAACTTTGGCTTGCAAATTGCGACGCAAATGTTGTTGCATGAATTCTTCCTTCGCTCTCTTTTTTTGTGTTCAGCTTCTTCTGGCGTATCTTTCCTCTGCCTGTGTTCTTTGTCTCTCTTCTGTCTTCTGTGTTCAGTGTGTGTTTGTTTGATAAGTCGCCGAGCCGACGAGATGCCAATGGGAGAGCTCTTCAAACTGTTTCACAGGCCAGGCAAGTGCTGACAAATTGTTGCGGGGGCGGTGGCAAGTCGTTTGCTGTGGTGTGGAGGTGGCACAACACAACACAACACAGCGCACCGTGCCGCAGCCGCAGCTACAACAATGAAAAGCTAAATAAAAATAAATAGTCGCCCCATAAATAATGTGTAATGGCAAATAGAAAACGAAACGAACGAACGACGAACAACAACAAAAGACACTTCTCGCTGCAGAGGCGTCGTCCAGTAAACGTGAACGTTGTAATAACAGTCGAGGGGTGGGGGCAACAAAATGCGGAAAGATTGTAAAGTGTTAATGAAAAAGTAGCTCCAAGTGCCTCTGTCTGCTCCGTGTCTCTCCCTCTCTCTCTCTCTCTTGTTCCGTCTCTCTCTGTCTCTTGTTGTAAAACGAAAAACGAGTGTGGGAACGTTCAACAGATCGCAACGGTTCGGTTCGGTTTTTTGGTTTTTGGTTCGGTTTTTGCCTTCTTCTTCTTCTTCCATTTGATTTCTGTAGATTTTTAGGTTACATCTCTTTCTCTCTCTCTCTCTCTCTTCTGTCTCTCTGTCGTGTGCATCTTTTGCGGTCTCTTGTCTTATATAGTATTGTACATGTATGTTAGCTTCCACCGATTTCGACGTCGCCTGACTGATAGATTAATAGGCCACAGTCAACTTACTGCCAGCCAGCGATATCTAAGCCGCCCAAGAAGCGTTCTCAACTCAACTCAACTCGACTCGACTCGACTCGACTCGAGTCGGTTAATCGGTAATCGGTCTCGTCGAGTCGACTTGACTTGACTTGTCTCGACTCTATCTATCTGTCAGTTGATGGAGCAGCAGCACTCGAAATACTCGTACTCAGTAATTGGATCAACGGTTGGGTGGCGCAGCAAATTTCGGGGAGGATGTTGTGGTTTTTGTGGTTACATTCTTTACTTGCTTTTCTCCGCTCTTCTCTCTTTCTTATTCATTTTGGTTACAAATTGATAAGCAGCTCAGCTCAGTTGTTAAATGTGCCAAGCTTCGTTTTCAATTAACTCTTCAAATAATGCCAAACAAACACATACTATAAGATCTTAATCTTGAGCTAATCAAGCAAGGAAGAACTTACTTTGAATTTCTAATAATGAAATAATTTCAACTCCAATAAAACTTTCTTTCCTATTAAAGCAAGGAACTAACTTGTAATTACAAATTATAAAGACTGACTTTAAAATTCAACTCGCTAGAAACTTGTTTAGTCATGCATCTGTTTGAGGTTTTCTTTCCTTTTGTAGATCTACATAGATCTATTTTAAACTGTTTTTACCCCTGGACTCTTATGCATCTTATTTTGATCACAAATCATTTGACAGAGCATATGTTGAGTGTGCATCTGTGTGCGTTTATCTTTCTGTCTTTCTGTCTGTCCGTCCGTATGCAAGACCTACCCTAAGGCGCCCTTAATGAAATGCTACGTAATTGAGCGAATGATAACCGCAACAACAACAAGAATAACATAATATAAATGATAAAGTAAACGGGCTCAAATGGGCCAGCTGCCGAGTAGTTGGTAATGCGTTGAAGTCGGGAGGTTTTTCATTCCTTCCTTCCTTCCCGTTGCCCCGGTTTTGGGTAATTGAAGAGTGCACTTGAAAACACATGCGACACTTTACATGGCATCATCAACACCCCCAACCCCAAGAGCAGCAACCCTGCAAGGACAGAAGAGAGCGAGAGAGAGAGAGAGAGAGAGAGAGGGAGAGAGCGACGCTGTGTGAACGTGGGAACAGAGAGAACAGAGAGAAGACACCCTCATGAGGTCGTCGACAAATGCGCGCCAAAGCCAACGACGAAAGGCAAATGGCTGCGCAGACGCACAAACTACACACACACACACACACACACACACACATGCACATGTACACGAACACTCACACATACACAGTGTAAGCAGAAAGGGTTGCTTTATACATAAAGTTGCATGAAGTTTAAAGACCATAATAATAATGTGGCATATGAGTGATATTATGCCTTGCTCTCTCTCTCTCCCTCTCCCTTTCTCTGTCTGTCGTTGTCGTTGTGTGTACTTTAAATAAAGTGAAGCATTTAACACTTCCGGCAGACAACAACAACAATACGAAAGCTACTCTTAAACATTCGACAGCGTGTGAATGTTTAGATTAGCGTCAAGTTTAAACGAGGATTTAGGGCTTTTTTGCTCTTTGCAACCAGAGAGGAGCTGGCTGCGCATTGTTAATTGATGCCACAAAAGCTGGAGACAACATCAATGTGGCGCCACCTGTCGATAACATACAAAATAGAGAGTTTCTCGTCTCGTCTCGTCTCGTTTCGATCTTGGTTGCTAAGTGATCTTTGAGGGCAGCTAACTGGTAGCTCATTTTAGCCGTTAACTTGACATTCCAAATGCAAATGCAAACAGTCAACACACTCACACTCACTCACACACACTCATAGTTAAGAGCTGGTTTGATCGATCATAAATGTGTAACTGCATTTTCCAATATGTTTTGCATTCGATTTTAATGGATTCGAAAAATGAAAAAGATACTTCAAAGATCACAACGATCATTAACCGATGCATTAATTAGTTTGAAGCTGCTCGAGAAAAAAAAAAGTGATTGTTATAAATGAATTTGTGCGATGTTAATGCCACGATAATGATGCAGATACTTTTGCATCTATTTGACTACATTTGACTTCCTTGTTCAAAATATACACTCAATATTCTATAATAATGCTCCTTGTTTGGCCATCTCTCTAGAGATCTGTGTAATTAAAGACATCCATTGTATATGTATTTTTATCTATTTTATGACTTTTTATCTACTCCAAAGCATTTTTTATCTCTTCACAAGTGTGTGTGTGTGTGTGTGTGTGTGTTGTTGATCTTGGGCTGATCTACTTACACAGCAGCTGGATTCTCACACCCAAGCGAAGAA
This sequence comes from Drosophila sulfurigaster albostrigata, assembly GCF_023558435.1. NCBI lineage: Eukaryota > Metazoa > Arthropoda > Insecta > Diptera > Drosophilidae > Drosophila > Drosophila sulfurigaster. The sequence goes on along the minus strand of NC_084885.1, from coordinate 13,196,365 downwards.
GAAGATGAAGACTCGTCGATTTCAGTTTCAACTTGAGGCAAAATACGAGTCTCTGCTCAATATGCGATCCGTTTGATCGCCGTCGCATCGCTCAAGTGTACATAATGATGATTGTCATTTCTCATTGCACACAAACACACACACACACGCACACACACACATACACCCATGCATACAGACAGAGTTCGAGAACTTGCCACATTTTGTTGTAAGTTTGAAACTTAGAAAGAATTTCTATGTCCAGCTGAATGAGTTGGCAGGCAGCATTCAAGCGAGTTTTCTCCGTCCGTCTGTCTGTCTGCCTGCGTGCGAGTGCGACAGCAATAGCAGCGCTATATGGCTGCTTGTCTCGCTCTAGCATCGCGTGCAATGCGGCCCCTGGGCCTGGGCTTGGGCTTGGGCTTGGTTGGTATCGGGTCTGGGCCTGGCCGTGGCCAAGAGACAGCAGCAAAGACAACAAATACACACACACACATACATCAAGAAAACAGAAGACAACACACAACACAACAAAACACAACACAACACAACACACCAGACAAGACAAGACAAGACACTTTGGGTAATATCTATAAAAATTGTTGTACTCCGAACCCGAAGCCGAATCACAGATCGAGACCGAGACCGAAACCGAGTCTCAAGTCCGAGAGGCAAAAGAAGGCCCGAAGAAGACACCGAAGAGCTGTTTTGCCCCGTTCATTTGTTCTCGTCTTCGTCGTCGTCGTTTGTCGTTTTCTTTAGCCGAGGTTGTCAGCCTTTTTGGACCCAAGCCCAAGCCCAAGCCGGGCCCAGGCCATGAAGTGGTTATAAGAATAAGACACACAAAGCAGAGAACAGAAGAAAACAACAACTACAAACACACACACACACACACTTAGCACGAAAACCGAGCAGCAGCAAAGAGAAGAGAAACACAACACAGAAGAAAAAGAAGAAGAAAGATGAAAAAAATACTAAAAACTTGTTCGGTCAGTGCGTATCAGACAGCAGATACTTCTCTGTGTGAGAGTATCTCTCTATGTGTATGTGTTTGTGTGTGTGTGTGTGTGTGTGTGTGCTGCGCCCTGGCCATAAAGAAAACTCATTAAACAGGCAGCAAGTCAGGCAAGAAGTAGAAGACCAAGTCGTTGGCCAAGTTGTTCGAGGCAAAAGTTGATGGGCTAAGCCAAGTCTAAGGAAAGAGAACAAAGGGTAAAGACAACAAAAACCAGAGAGGTGAATGCGTGCGTGTGTGTGTGTGTGTGTGTGTGTGTGCGCACTAATTCGCCTGACCATCATTAAAAGTCAATAAACAGACTGCAGCAACTTCTTGGCCTAATCGTTGATTTTTTCGAGATTTAATTACAGCAAACACCAAAAAAAAACGAAAGAAAAACGAATGAAAAAATGAAGCAAAGCGAAGCTACAATAGAAGTGAAGGATTGAGCGATTGGTTTGGCTAGCTAGCTGCTTTCATAATTAGTTTAAGCCAAATTGAGCTGGAAACATGCATCCCAACTTCCCCAACTGATTCCAAACAGTTTTGTCTAACCATTTGCGGCATTTTCCCAGCATCTCAGCATCGCAGCAGCAACCGCCTTGGAAAGTTGTTTGGACCAAGCTCATCTATGGCAATGCCAACTCTCCTGTTGTTGTCGTTGTTATTGTTGTTGTTGTTGTTGATAGATACTGATGCTGCTGTTGATGTTGTTGATGATGGGAACAATGACAGAGAGTCATGTTTATGCAATGTCCAATATGTCCATCCAATCGAGTCTCGAGTCTCGAGTCTCTCGCTCGCTCCGTCTGATGTGATGGGAAAGCGACTTGCAACTACTAATGTTACAACTTGCATTCTATGTTGCCCCCCACTCCGCACCCCACCCCCCGCCAAAAGCATTAACATCATCAACAGCATTACTTTACTGTCTGTGATTTCCGGAGCATCGCAAAATTCTACCTGCCAAACCAAACCAAAAAAAATAAATCCAAATTTTTCTCACTCTCTTCTCTACGTTATAAAGAGCTGTGTGTGTGTGTGTATTTTTTTGCAAACAAAAACAGGATCGCCTGTCTAAACGGAACTGCTCTGCAACATCAACACAATGATGATGATGATCATCATCATCATCTTGAGGTGGTATCAAGTAACACAGCATTATAATCAATATGCAAGCATTCCTTTAAACGGGTTTATTTCGTTTTCGGTTCAGACCAACTGCTGCATTTACTTTACTTCACTTCACTACACAACACTTTGCTACCATTTTCTTCTACTTCTTTTTATTTTAGTTTTTTTTGTTCTTTCCGATCGACTTTCGGTATTTGTTTCAGATTTAACGCATCACAAAATTAGCAAGCTTACATATTCCGTTTTTTTTAATTAAGTCTTAAGTTACCAATCGCTTAAGTGCTGAGAAAGTTACCAAAAGGCGGCATCGATTAATTAATAAATGTGACAGCAAATGGGCGATAAGTGCCCCGTATGAAAAAAAACAGGCACCCAAAGCAAAGAGAGAAGAAGTCTCGAGGAGGGGGGGAACGGACAACAACAACTCCATCGCCTTTGCTGCTGATGATATTCAAGCAGGCAACAAGACGGCCAAAAAGACGGACAGGCTTCAATTGGGCAACAACTTTCACACAAGTTGACATTGCTCCATTGCGCTCCTGTGTTGCGTTGAGACTCGGTTATCGCCGGAAGGCACTTAATTATATCCAGACTAATTGTGTGAATCAAAAGAAAGGCTTAAAACACTTATGTCTTCTTTCTTTCTTTCTTTCTTGGCCTCGACATTGTTTTTTACCTGCTTTACTTTCATCTACATATTATAAGCTTTACTCGATTTCAAGCAAGTCAAAGTGTTGACATGTGTTGGGTATCAAGAACTTAATCAGCAAGCATTTTGATGCTTTTCTTTTTTGGCAACAATGTTGCAATACAAAATGTATTTTCTAGATTTTAAAAACCTAAATATTTCTTTATACAGTTCTACAGTTTGCTTATTCATTCTTATAGCTTCATCTAAACTTCCTCTTTAATTAAAGAATGGAAATCAAGTTTACTTTAATCTCAAAATATATGAAACTGCTTTCCTTAATCTTATAGCTGTTATTACGATTACTGGGGCATCATTAACGATCCCTTAGCTAATTTTGCACTCTACGGGTCGCATTGGAATTACGTGTACATATATGATTTTCCTATGGGCAAGACACTATCGTTATTTATAATTCCCATATGCCGAAATCAACGGCAAACTGGGATAATTAAGGAGAAGATCTAGCAGCCAGTTTTGTATGTGCGTGACTTACAATAATTTTCGGGAAGAGCACATTTCGGGGCAGAGTCAAGAAATGTTGAATGTTTTTTAGGGTGCGCACAGTTCGGCTAAGGATAAGGATAGAGGAGAAGCAGAAGCAGAGCAGAGAAGAGCAGAGAAGAGAGAAAAGGCAGCAGCAGACAGGAAATACTTTTGCAGTTGCTGGCTAAAAGTGCAGGCACAACAGGGAGAATGCGCGACATTGAAAATACGAACGACGCGATACAAAAGTAGACGGAGAACTTGTTTTGTGGCTGCGAGCGAGGTTCGGCTCGACTTCGGATCGCTTCGGTGCGGATCGTCGTGTCTCGTGTATGTGCCTAGGTAGAGAGGTAGCATGTGTTATCCCGCTCACTCTCTCGCTCTCTGTCTGTAGCTGTCTCTGTTTTGTTCGCCCTGCTGTTTATCCGTAATTTGATCAGCAGAGCAAACAGTAAAAAGGACGCGCCTGTGCAATATGCTTAGGGGTTGCAGTTGCACACACACAGGAACACAGCAGAGTGTCGTTTGTTGTTGTTGTTCTTGTTGTTGTTGTTGAGATCCCTCTAACTCTGTATGGCAGCTGTCGCTTTTCGCTCGGTGGTTTTTTTCCTTTTCATTATATATATATATTTTTTTTTGCTGTTTCGGTGGTTGCAGCCGCTCGCTACAGAAAAACCGTTACGCTCAAGTCCAGCAGGCTCCAAACTGGTGAGGGGGGAAGCAACATGATTTGTCAGCTGCAGCAGCACCAAGCAACAAAAAATCTGAGAGACGCCAAGCGAAAGTTGAATGCTCTCCAAGATGCTGCGCCAACGGGGCGTGGTTCTCTTCTGCTTCAATGCCGGGCGTAAATTATTAAAATGCATGCAAATGTTACCAACTTGTTGTGGTTGTTGTCGATTATGCATAATATTAAACAGCCGAGCTTAAATGTCAATGTGAATGAAAATGAATGGGAAAGTCGCTTTACGTCTACCTTTTTTTTTCATCTGTTGTCTTGCTCCTTTTGGTTGCCACTAATTTGTCGCAGCATTTAATGGCGCCTTAATGGAGAGCGGATCTGATATGCAAAACGTTCAGCGCTGTCAATATCATAGACGATCGGTCGCTAGGTGAACGGGGGCTAATGAAGGAAACCGAGTCGAGGAAATCGCTAAAAGCGACAAATATGATGCAAAATGTAACAACAACAACAAAAAACTAGATTTGCCACAGCAAGTCAGAGCTATCGGGTTTGTGGCATTTAAACTGAGCTGGGAATGATTAATTTAGCTTTCAACGTAAGGCATCATTAGATTAAAGATATTTCTGCTTAATTCACATATCGCGCTGTGTCCATAAAAAAAGGAACGTCGTCTAATGGCCGATAATATTACCTTCGTTTCTTTTTTTTTATGTATTCCAGTGAAAAATAAGGTGTTTTTTTTTTATAATTCCTGGAAAGTTTAACAAGTTTGTAAGGGCAATGAGAGTAGATACAACTACAACACCTACACCTAAGTACACACACTTTGTATGTGTATAAGTAAGAAGACGACTGTTGACACAATGATTAGACAAGGGGCGCATATGCAAATATTGTATTTTCATGCATGATGTCTGCATATTCTACAGACCCCCAGACCCAGACCCTCTAGAGCTCGATTTGGAGTGAAGTTGTTCCTCTCTCTCTCTCTCTGTGTCTCGCTCTCTTTGTGTTGTGAGTGCAAATAGCGACGCACAAAAGTTTGACAAGTGAGACTAATTATTATTGGGGGTCCACACACAAAAGCCCAAAGACAGAGACAGCAGTGACATCGACATCGACATCGAGAGCTGAACTACAGGAAGTTGACAAAAGAAATAATATGCTAGCAAGTATAACAGTGTCAACTGTCATACACACACATACAGCACAGCAGAGCACAGCAAACCGTGTGTACATATCGCAATGAGACAAAATGGCATGAAACGAAACGAAAGGCTGCCGACGGTAAAATACAATACAAATACAACAACAAAAATATGCTCAAGCTGCGCACACAGAAATCTGAGCAAGGCAGACAGAGAGAGGGCAAGCATGCACAATGCGAGCGAAAGAGCGTGCGCAGCCCAGAGAGAGAGAGCGATCCAGCGACCACCTGTCCGTGCTCTGAGAGCGCAGGCAAGGCATGGCAAGCAGGCGCACACAGGAGCGACAGCAACGAACAGCGAGGCGAAAAGGAATACGAGAGGCAAATAGAAAGGGAAACGAAAACGAGTGAACGAAAATGCAGACGAATTCAAAATGCATGCAAAAAAAAAAATATAAAAAATATTATTGTATTTGATTCGATTATTGTTTTATGCTTTATTCTTTGTTTTGCATTTAGAATGCATGTACTTTGCGTTTTTTTTTTTGTTTTTAATATTACACTTACCCGTCGCTTGTGCGCAGCTTAAGTTAGCAAGCGCCAGCAGCAGCAGCGCGACGCCCGCAAGCATTTCGTTAATCCAAATTCTGTGTGCGGCGACGCGACAGCGACGTCTGCTGCGCTGTAACTGCATTGTAATCCAGTTTAAGATTTGCGTTTTTATGATTTGAGTTTTTTTTTGCTAGTCGTTGATTTTGTTATGGTAGTTGTGTAGAAGTATGTGTTGTAATTTTTATGTATGCAGTTTTGTTGTTGTTGTCTCACTTTGACTTTGGGGTTTTTATTTTTGTTTCTTTTCTCTTTTATATTTTCTTGTGTAATTCCTAATGCACTTTTATGTATTTTGCAGCCAAGCGAATAGAACAATTAAGGGCCGCCCGTTGCCGTTGGTTGTATGCAGCGACGCCGACGTCGACGCTGGCGACGGCGACATTTCCACGCGCAACCGCAACTAACTTTGAAATTGATCGACTGTAGAAGACAAAGACAGAACGCGTTGCTTCCTTTGCTCACATACACACACTGACACTTAAACACATATACGCAAATGCGTATTGGAGTCGCGTTGTTGTTGTTGTTGCTGCTGTTGTTTCTGTGCTTTTCTCTATCTCACTATCGCGAAATTAGCTTTTACTTGATTTGTTTGCACATGCACAGAACGAACACAAAAACACAGAGGACACCACACAACGTGGACAAAAAAAATAATCAAAAAAAGAATATTTGAATATTTCGATGACGATGAGCGTTAGACGATACCGATACCGAACGCGATAGCGATTATTATATTAGTCGCCGCAACGCATTCGCATGCTGCACATTTTCGCATGCGGCGGCATTAAACGCCATATTGTTGTTGCCTCTTTGAATTGCTCTCGATGCTGTTGTTGTTGTTTTCGTTTCTTTGCCTGTGGTGCGAGTTAAATTTTGCGTCGCTTTTGCACTTCACATACACATAGACGCACAGACATGCACACACACAATTGAAGCGAGGCACTCAAACAAAAAAAAAATATCCCATGCAATTGCAATTTGTGCTGACTGCTCATGCAGACTGTCCGCCTCGATATCCGTTTCGTTTCACGACTCGCAACACTTTGAGCCGCGCTCACGAGCGTCGCTTTGCCTGAACCCCGGAAAAAGACAACGACAACGACGATGATAACCGGCTCTCTCCTCTTTACGCTCTTGCGCTCACGCTCTCTTATTTCGCGCTCTTTTGCGCTCTCCGAACAGGCCACAGTGAGCCGAGATCCATTTGCAAACCGGACGCTCAACGCGCGCTCATAAGTGAGAGCAAACACAGTAGTGTATGATAGAGCAGTAATATGCTCGCTGCTTAAGTTAATGCGCGCCGCGTTGGGACACTGTAAGCAACATATTACAGTGTCGCTTGCAAGTTGCAACGTTCAGAGTCAGGAATTAATATTAATTTAATTCACATTTAAATTATACTTACTTCAAATTTAGAAAATACAGAATTGCTACTGAAAACATATTTTGAAACCCATTGACTTAACCACTCAGTACAATAAAGCATTTTACTAACCTGTTTGATTGAGCGAACAAACATTACTCTTTACTTTTTGGTGGTGCTCCTTAGAGAGCGCAGATCGTGCTCTCAGCGACAGCTACTGCGCCTGCGTCGCTGGGCTGGCTTGCATTCTTGTTGTTGCTGCTGTTGTTGTAGTTGTTGTTGATGTTGGCTGTGTCGTTATTTCTTTTCAATTTCAAAATGGCTGCAAAAATTAAATACTTGTTTTTTCCTTTTTTCATTGCGCGACGGTGCGACGATCTGCTCCGGCTATGACAGCTAAAATTGTTGTCGTTTAGTTCAGAACAAGTTCACGCTTGAACTACTGAACTGGTTCAGTCACTAGGGAACTCTGTAGATCACATAAAATGGATAATCCCAATCAAACATTGGTTTCGCAATCATTTTCGGTGGACGATACTCGAAGTCGACTTGCAAATACCCTGTTACGAAGCAGTTGTTTAATATTCGACCCGTACATACCCTGTAATGTAATTGCGTAAAATTACCAATAGCTTGAGTTTTATTTCATTTTAGGTTTTTATTTCAACTAATTTGAGTTTGTTGACTTAGGTTTTAATTGAATTAATTTTCATATTACACGAAATTTCACACTTTGCTTAGTTCTTCTGCTTTGTTGTTCTACAAACTTTTTGCATCTCATTCTTATCATTTGCTATTTGCTTTAACTTTACTTGCATTTCACATGCATATTTCGTAATGTATAATTATCATATTTACTTGGCTTAATAGGATTTCTTTTCGATATATTTTTTTTTTCATTTGACGTTTATTATTTTGTAATTGTATTTCTTTCTCTGCACTTAATTGAACTTTTAATTGAATCGCTTGACATTTTACCCAAAAGTTTCTTTTACTTTTTATTAATGTTAATTTTTTAATTTTCTTCTTTTTTTATTTAAACTTTTCGATTCATTACCTCCTTATGAACTTACGTAAAAGCTCTGCAAATAGCACAACAAAAATCAAATAGCATCGTCATCTAGTTAAAAAGTTTAAACAATAAACGTTTAAAGCGACTTTCATTCACTAGACTTGTATTAATATATTTCTATATATTAATATATATTTAATAAAAAAAATTTAATTAGTATTGGCTTAAATACACAAGTAATTTAAGAACCCAACAAATTTCACAAGGAATCATAAGGCAGCATTTCGTTTTTTTCTTTCATTATATATTTTTTTGTTTGTTTTCATTTTTATGCTTTAAAATTTGTTTTTACAATAATTTCAGTTGTTGATGTTTTTCATATTTTTTTTTTTTTTTGGTTTCTTTTGTTGTTTTCCTTTTTTGGTAGATCTCTCAAATATGTTTTACAAATTTCGCTAAGCTGTTTTGTTTTCATTTCGGTTTCTAGATTATGTTTAAAATGTTTAAATTCTTATTCTAATTTTACTTTTTTGTGTATTTTTACTATGCAGAAAAAAAAATTGCAGTGTATTACACTTGCTTTTATGTAGATATATATGTATATATATATATATAATTTTGTTTTCTTTTTTATGTACTACTTATACTCGTATGTATATCGAATTACGATTAAATATTTCATTACTTTTCTTTTACAGCTATTTAGTAAATTAAGTTAAGCGTTAAACCATCTGGCCTACATACACAAATGCGCTATATATATATACGATCCATATACATTATGATATATATACGTATATAGATATGTAATATATCAATTTGTAATTTACATATAAATACATAATTTATTTTAGGTTTTATGTCTTAGTGGCTAAAATTGAAATGGTTTCACATTGACGCTGTGCTATCGCAATTCGGTCAAGCTGATACACTGTATACCCTGTAATGAATTTGGGTGGTAGTTAAGAGACCTTTTTGTCGAAAATTGTATAACAATCGGATAATATACGTAAACATAAAGAAAAAAAATAAAGATATTGGGCAGTGAAATAATTAATTTAGATCCTTACAAGATTCTTATTTTTTTTGTGTTGGATTATATTTGACTTGGAACTAGTTCATTTTATACAGTGCCGTAACTTGACCAAATTGTAATAATAACAACGGCTTTTGCCGCAGTCGTTTTGAAGTATTTTCTAGCATGTATTTTAGTCCGTTTTGTAAGTCTAAAAATGTAATAAATTTTGGCTTAGAAAATGTTGCGGATGCTGCTGCGTTTTACTTTGGAACTAACTACAGGCAATATTATTATTTATGTTCATTTATTTATTTATTTTTTTTTCATATTATAATTTGTTTTTCGTTTTTGTTTTGTGAATAGTTTGCAATGTTTTGTGGTTTTGCTTTCAACTCGCGGTTAAAATGAACTTTTCAAGTTTCGCATTTCGATACGTTTTCGATAATTGATATAGATTTCATTTCATTTGTTCAATCGATAATCTCATCGATCTTAAAATTTGCACTATATATATATATATATATATTTGCCTTACTGACTGTTTTTTTTTTTTTCTGTTTTTCTCTTTTCATTTTCATATTCGTTTTCATTCGATTTGTTTTTTTTTTCGTTTCTTTTTTTTTGTTGCATTTTCTTGTTAAATGTTTTCTTTGCTTGAGTTTGCCATAAAATAATTAACGCTATAAATCACAATACGGTTTTTTTTATATATGATCGAATTATGTTCGAAAAAAAAACAAAAAAAAAATATTACACACACATTAGAACTGCGCTTAGTTTCCTAGGGGGAGTCTAGAGTCTAGACATTACAAATACAAATACAGATCGAATAAATATGCGCTACACTCGGCTAATGCGAGCTCCAATTGCAGTTCCGGTTCCGGTTCCGGCTCCGTCTCGAGTTCCAGTTCCAGTTCCGGCTCCGCTACTCGCTTAAACATGCGTGGCCAGCGGCCCCTTTTGTGTAACGCCCTTGCCATTGGTGGGCAGTATGAACTGCCCGGAGGGACTTTGTGCACTCTGCTGTGACCCAGCCACGCCCACGCCTCCTAAGGGGCCACCGCAGAGCGAGGGCTGTGTGAGAGGCGTGGCCGCCAGCGTATTACTGCTCGCCGTCAAATTGGAGCTGCTGCCACTGACGCTGCCAGGTCCGCCACTCGCACTGCTCCCAGCTCCAACTCCGCCACCGACTCCAACTCCAACTCCACCGCCGACTCCGGTTCCGGTTGCAGAACCCATGCTGAGGCTGGCACTCGCCCCGTAGCCGCTGCCAATGAAGTGCTTCAGGCCCCCGTTGCTGTTGGCATGCCGGGCAGCATGGTAGGGCGGTGGGGCGGGCGTGGCCGCTGGATTGGCGGTGCTCGGCGGCGGTAGCGGTGGCAAAATGGATGAATTTGTGCGTAGATACGGATTGCCGTAGATGGCGCTAAAGCGACTATCGATGCCGTTCTGCAACAGCGGTTGACCTAAAAAGAGAGAGAGAGCGAGGAGAAAAGAGAACAATGATTAATCGATTTGTTCGCATAGTTGAATTAAGAACTAGTTGTAACGATTAGCCAAGCTAGTTCTTGAACTAGTTCCGGCATGTTTTGATTTTAACTTATTGAAAGGAATCTCTTAAACAAACCTAATTAATTGAATATCATAAAAATGACTCATGTTTTGGAACTAGTTTAGCTTATTTTGCTCATATTTTAAAAGGAATTTGTTGAACAAACCTAAACAAAAAAATGACTCAGGTTTTGGAACTAGTTTTTTTTTAACAATCTTAATTAATGTTATCTTAAGAGTGTAATCGTTGAAGAAGTAGTTCTTTTAGGTAACTTATTTGAAGAACAAAACGCAGTAGCAGCTAACGAATTGATATTCTTTAATATTTGAACATGCCACAAAATTAAATTTATGTTTTTTTTAAGTACTTTGAGTGTGTTACATGTATTGCACTGAATTGTTTAGTTTAAGTTACTTATTTTTGTTAAATGCAATGAAATCAAAAATAAAATTAAAACACAAATTTCATTAAACATTTTTTTTAAAGGCTTTTTTCCATGTTGGGTAAAAAACATTGTCAAGATATTTCAATATTTGTTGGAAATTAGAATTACTTTAAAAGCAAAGTGTTTTTTTGAATTGGGAGCGTTTTCTGTATTTGATTTTCTTTATAGTTCTGATTTCCAAATTTGACTGTATTTGTTTTTTTCGTAATCTATTTTTGGTAGTTTTTTTTTCTATCCTAAGCTTGCTTTCGCATTTTATATAAGAATATGAATATGAGATGGAACTAGTTCTTTTGAAGCAATTCTTTTTCACAGATAATTTAAGAAGCTTATTCAAACTATTATGGAAAATAATCATTCTCAAGGCTATAAGTTGAATGTAGTCAGTGTTGAACTAGTTTAATGAACTAGTTCTTTTGTTGGTTTTGAAACTTACCCAGAAATCCGTTGGCCTGCGATGTCTGTGGCTGCTGCTGGTGCAGCTCGTGACGCTGATTGCGTGGCAAGCTGGCCCCACTTCCGCCCATGGTGGTCGATGTGACAACACCACCGCCGCCAGCCGCTGAGGTTGCCACATTGGCTGCATAGTGGGGCAAGGTGGCTGAGTTGATGCCACCGCCACCGCCACCGCCGACACCGACGCCGCCGGCTTTCGGCTTGCCACTGTCGGTGGGCGGACTGTAGTCGAGAGCGTATTCAAAGTACGGCGCATAGCCATTGGTGGTGCTCTCCTTGTAGGCCTGCTCCTGTTGATTCTTCAGATTCTTGATGTGACACTGGCGATTGTAACGCTCGCCATAATCGCCCGAGAAGCGTTCGTCGAACTTAACGGGACCAGCGAGTGGAACACCCAAGGTGGCGCCCTTCATTTGCACATCCGGCATTGGCGTCTGGGTGAGATTGATGGCGAGGCCATCGTTGCCCGCCTCGGAGTACTCCACATCGTAGGCCTTGGAGCGCAGTTCGCTCTTCAGTTCGTTGAGCTTATCGCCGCCACGCGATGCCTCCGGTATAACATCGGCTGGCATTGGCTTCTTGCGACTGCGTCGCTTGCCATACACGATCACAATCATCACGATCAGCAGCACAATGGCCACCGTTGAGATCGATCCCAAGACGACGAGGACAACGGGTATGCTGCCCGGTTCGGGAACAAGTGTAATCATCAGCGAATCACCGCCATACGAATTCAGTACGGTGCAATTGTATTTGCCATAATGCGTCGATCGGCTCTCCTTGATGATCAGTGCAGCACGCACGCCCTCGGGCAGATGATGCTCCTCGAATATGTAGATATCCGGATCGGCGCTGCTCATGTTAATCAACTTCCCCTCAAAGGACCAGAGGATATGCTCTGCCTTCGGTATGCTAAAGGCCAGACAATCGATCTTTGCCCGCGAGCCAACGGCACCGAATTGCACCTTTTGTGAGGTGATGATCGGTGCACGTTTCACATAGATCGTGGCCTCGGCACCGATCTCGGAAAAACCCTCGACCGTCGCCTTACAGAAGTAACGTCCCGCCGTATTGCTGCTCACCTTGATCTTCAGTTCCGGTGAGTTTCCCACAACCTTAAGAGAGAGAGCGAGAGAGAGGAATTTAGCTCGAGTTTATCGCTTGGTATTTTATTGAACTTACCCGATCGGAGTTCTCGCTGATCCATTCGATCTTCGGCGCAGGATTTCCGGCCACTTCACAGCGCATCGTTACAGTGGCGCCCAAGTCCGCCTCCTTGCTGGCGGGTCGTTGTCGAAACACGGGACCATCTGCACAAACAAATAGAAAGTTCTTTAGTAAAGGTTTTTTGAAGGTGTCAAAGAATGCAGCCAACTTACAGCTGATGTCGAGTGTTTCGGTTTCCTCGCTCTTGCCAACGGCATTGACCACTTCGCATTTGACGATCGCCTCGTCATATTGTCGCGTTACATTGTGTATGATCTATGGAAGAAGCAAACAGGGATTAATTAGGAGAGAAAACAAATATTTAGCTAGCTTCTTGTTCACTAAACTGTTGACTACTGTCAAGAAATCATTAATTTTAATTCAAATTTTCCTTGCAACAAAATTGATTGTATCCCAATTTGGTTTTGTAAACCTTTAAATTATTATCTGCACTTTTGATATTTATATATTTTAAAATTATTAATTTTAAAAGAGTGAACGTAAATGAGTTAATGAGAAATCGCTTTTTTTTTTGGCATACTTCAATTTTATGTTAATGAACAAATTGTCTGAACATTTTTCTTTAAATCAAATCTGAATTATGTAACACATTAATCAAATCGCTTAAATTCAATTTACAACTTTATCAAGTTTCGTTTCTTTAATGTTATACTTTAAATTACTTTTTGGAATAGAGTGATGTAAAAGAAAAATCGGGGTTTTTATTCATATTTCAATTATTAAGTTAAAAAATAAATTTTCTGCAAAATGTTCTTTCAAATGGAATCATTTTAATCAAATCTCTTAGATTTCAGGTTTAGCTTTATTTAGATTCATTTTATATATTTGAATGAAATTTTATTAAATTAAGTATAAAGAGATATTCTAGAAAACTTTAAAGAACTTTTCGGCATTTCTATTTAAATCAAATATAATGATTTTATTTTTGACTTAAACTTCATTGTTATGGTATATTTTATAAAATGTCATCATATGGATTAAGTACCCCATAAAGAGATACATATGTAGGTATTGTATAAATAATTATTTGCTCAATAATGTTCTATTTAACGAAATTGAATTTTTCAATCTACCCATAAAGTTATGTAGAACTTTTCATTGGGAATATCAGAAAAGGTGTCAAATCATTTATGAAATATTCGTTTAACAGTCTCGACTTAATTTCCAATTCCCTAATTTCAAGTCACATACTTACCATTTTGGTGGTAAAGTCACCAGTCATGAGCTCGTCATTGATGAACCAGCGATAGTTGACCTCGTGCGGATTCGCATCCGCCTGGCAGCCGAGAATGACCTCAGAGCCCTCCAGGATGCGTCCCTCGGCGAGAGCACCGCCCACCACTGAAACGGACACCTTGGGCGCATACTTCACCTCAAGCAGCACCTTGGCTGAGCGATATGTGCGATCGGCGGTGTTTTGCGCCTGACACGTGATTGTCGTATTGTGATATTTCTTTTTGGGCGCCAGCTTGAGGACGGATTTGGTGGTGACGCGTCTGGAATCGGCGAGCGGTTCAAAGAAACTCTCGGCGGTGAGGACATTGCCCAGGCCATCGATCCAGGTGATTTCCGCAGCTGGTTTGCCGCCCACCGACACGCATTCGAGTTCAATTTCACGATCCTCGGTGGTCACCAGATAGTCACCCTGTAGTATCTTTGGCGCCTCGGGTGGCACAAGGACCGTCAGATTGGCGAATCGCGATCGTATGCCCTGCTCACCCTGTGGCCCGGGTCCCACCTGGCATTGGTATTTGGCATCGTCGTCGAGCATCAGCGGATAAATGTCGAGCGAGAAATCGCCCTCCTCATCGCTGCCCACCATCGAGTAGCGCTCGAAGCCGCTGAGATTGCGATGTTGGCCGAGGCCAAAGTCATCCTTGGTCCATTGCAGTGCACCGACCTTTTGCATGACGCGACACGGCAGCGTGACGCGTGAGCCGACGACAGCGGTCTGATCCTGTGGCTCCATGGCAAAGTGTTGGCCTCCATCGCCGTGTCCTTTGATTTTTGTCGTTTCGTCGCTGTTGCCCGCATTGTTGTTGCTGTTGCTGCTGCCACTCGAGGAGGAGGAGGAGTCGCTGTAGTGTGAGTTCTGGTTCGATTTGTTGCCCTTCTTTGACTTGGCCAGCGTGGCATTTGGCAGGACGAGCAGCGTGGCAAGCAGGAGCAGAGTCAGCAGGGGCTGACGATATGGCAACATCGTGATTAGGCGCGTTGCAAGTCGCCTTTATTCGTGCTGCAAGTAGAAAGAAACAACAAAACGGTTTATTTAAAGTAAATTCATGATTTTTCTCTAATGTTTTAAACTAGTCAATATTCACTGTAGTTGGTGTAAAAGTAAATTCCAATTTAATTTCACCAACAGTTGGTTGTTGGCAGGCTTAGCTGGGACACACACCATAAGCAAGTAGTGAACGATTACCAAGCAGTATACTGCTTTGTCAGTTGTTCTGCGCCAAGCAGTTTCGTTACTGCTTGCTGCAGCGCACATGGAGTTCATTTAAAATTGCTTTAACAGCACTTGCATTTTCCCTCTCGCTTGCACAATTTTCTAATCACTCTTTTTGCTGTTTGTTTATCCCATTGCAATGGTAAAATATGCAGTTAAAGTTGTGGCATGTCAAATTCTACAGCAGCTGAATAATTTTGGTTGAATT
Organism: Drosophila sulfurigaster albostrigata; assembly: GCF_023558435.1. Lineage (NCBI taxonomy): Eukaryota > Metazoa > Arthropoda > Insecta > Diptera > Drosophilidae > Drosophila > Drosophila sulfurigaster. The sequence goes on along the minus strand of NC_084885.1, from coordinate 13,180,904 downwards.
GCTGCCAGCCTGCTGGCTCACAATTTGTGGGTCAAGTTTAGTCAAATGAAAGGGAAATGCGCGAAAATTGTGAAAAGCAGCGCAAGCAATGCAAACAAATAACAGCTAGAAATCTCTGCGTGTGTGTGTGTGTGTGTCAGTCAAGCAATCAAGTGCAGGCAAGTAGCAAATGAAACTGCAACTGTAACTGTAACTGTGAATGGTTCCGCCGTGAAATTGAAACATATACACGAAAACACACACACACATACGTACATACACTTGCACAGTGGTCCGATTCATCAGTTCAACATGGTCACATGCCACACGGGCATTTGCAGCTGCACCCACTCGAAAACACACGGTCTGCCCCCTTCTCTACCCCTCTCCCAGCACATGTCATGTGCGCCCTGTGTGGTTTGGCCTTGGCATTTGTGGCTTTTGCGACTATTACTCGCACTGCAGCAACAGCAGCAGCAGCAAGCACTTGTTTTTGCTTTCTTTAATATGTGTATGCATATATATTTTTAATGTCAATCAAAACACACAAAAGATATTTAATAAACACACAACCACACACTGCAGTGGCAAGCAGCTTGTCCAAGCAGTGCACATGCCTGCTGTGAAAGCAGTTGCTTCATTAAAAAGCAAAGCATACTTTTGGGCTGTCCACTTGAAATCAATTAGTACTTGAGACGCGAGACGCGATTTTGACCCAGTAGAGTTGTTCCATAGAATTGGCATTCACGCACGCAAAGGTTAAATACAGTAGTTATTTTGGGCATGGTTTACTTGACTTGCATTGTACATATTTATACATATTGGACAACAACACTTGGCAGTGACTCAGTCAGTTAACAAGTTGTGTTTACTCAAAAGTGTAGCATACATTTGGGCTTCAATTTAAATGTTACACATTTGAATTTATTAAATAACGAACTTTAGTTAGTTTGTGTTATTAGGTGTGCAACTAAATAAGTTAGCGAAAACGAAATTATTTGTATACGCTTTGAGAGGCAATTAGTGATTATATTTCAGCCATACAAATAGCAGTTGCCTCTGTACTACGTTTTAGTCAAGGTGACATTTTAAAATGGCTTAAACACCATTAAAATTGAGGGGGGAGGTGGGTGTGGAAGGAAGGTGGTGCTGCTGCTGCTGCTCGAGGAGCTGCAAAAGTGGTTCGTTTGCTGTATCATTTTTCATGACTTGATTTGGTTAGCTGTCCCACCTCCCTCTCTCTTCCTTTACCTCGCACACTCTTTTACTCACTTAGCACACACACACACACACACACACACACATGCACAGGTGTAGAGCGAAGAACATATGTTGCACTGTGTTGTTGCAGTGGCGTTAACGTGGCACGTCTAACGGTAATGCTAACGATTTCATCAAGTTATCGCCGAGTCGCGGCACAAAACGCTGAAGGACATCGCAACCAGCTTGTGCACCAGCTGACCCGGGCAAACTGTCTCTCTGCCTCTGCCTCTGCCTCTGCCCCTGTCCCCCACTCCTCATTCAGTTTGGGGCACATCCTCCTTGCCACACACACACACACACACACTCAAAGTGTGGCGCTTGCCTTCATTTCATTTCATTTCATTTTTGTTTCTCGTTTTTGCTGCTGCTTCTATTTTGAGTTGCCTTTTTTTTTGCTTTTTGTGTGTGTTTGTTGTTGCTTCTTCCACTTTTGCTGCTGCTTGTTTACCTGGCCCATGATTTACGGCATTTGCACTTTCGCGTGTATATATACATATATATCTCTGTGTGTGTGCGTGCCGGTCTCGGTCTGAGTCGGACTTCGTCTATGGCCAAGCCACAGACCTGGATTCGCATTCGCATCGCGTTGGCCAGCATGTGATAGCAAACACACACCCCCCCTTCTCCCTACTGGAGTGCCACCCGCAATATGCTCGTCTAAATTATTAAAAATTATAATAAAATTTTTATGACCATTAAAGGGCCAGCATGCTTAGAGAGAGCAAACTCTCTCTCTCTCTCTCTCTCTCTCTTGTCTGACTCGAGCTTATACCATTTTAATATATACTTAAATATATATTTATTATTCTGCTACTACTTCTACTTCTTTTTTTTTGTTCGTTCGTTCGTCGCGTTCCTCGGTTTATTTTATTTCAATTTTTTGTGTGTTTGTTGGTTTTGCCTGCTTTTAGTGGCCTTAGTCCTGTGAGTGTGTGTGTGTGTGTGTGTGCGGCGAAAAGTTGTACAGGAAATGACTCGACATGATTTTATACACACACACACACACACACACACACATAACTTTTGCTTTTAGCTGCTTTAGGTCTTTTGGTTAGTTAACTGAACCTCTATTCTGGGCTCAATGGGTTTCCGTTCCCATTCCCATTCCCAATACGCATTCCTTCCTCCCTCCCTCCCTCCTTTGAGCAACTTCCTATTTCATCCATTCGACTTCCTAGAAGACTCGATGTCGCCTTCTCATTAGCTTCAACTTTTCGTTATAGTTATGGCCAATTAATAAGTATGCATAAAAAGCATACGAGTGTAAAAGCCAATTAATGTCAAAGATATCGCGAGTTATTGGTTAATAAAATAATGGAATCATTAAGAAAGAATTGCGATTATTATTAGCTGTTGATGACTAACAGATTAAAGTTCTGTTCTTTACCAATTAATCCACATTCAATTTAATGTCATTTTTTTACTTGAATTAAAATCGGAATTTCAGAAAAAGCAAACAAAGAAATTTAAAGTAAGGAAAATAAAGATAAAGTTGATCATTTTCATGCTTCCATAAATTGAAATAAGAAATTTTAGTAATTTAAAATGTAATGCCATTTTTTTTACTTGAATTAAAAACAGAATTTCAGGCAAAAGCAAAAAAAGATTAAGTTGATGATTTTCATTACTACTACTATTACTACAATTTTTATTATTAAAGACAAACTTGATGATTTTTATAAGAATTTTAGTAATTTAAAATGTAATGCCATTTTTTTTACTTGAATTAAAAACAGAATTTTAAGAAAAGCAAACAAAGAATTTTTAAGTAAAATAAAAAACATAAAAATAATGATTTTCATGATTTCATAAATTGAAATAATAATTTTATTACTACTACTATTATTATTAAAGACAAACTTGATGATTTTCATACTTTCATAAATTGAAATAAGAAATTGAAGAAAATAAAAAAGATAAAAATTATGATTTTCATGATTTCATAAATTCAATTGTGAATTGATGATAATTTTCATACATTCATAAATTGAAATAAGATTTTTTAGTAATTTAAAGTCTGATGCACTTGGATGTAAAAGATTCGCGATCAAGTTGATGAATTGCAAATTGATTTCATTAAATATATGTCATTTGATTTCACATAAAGTAACTGCTTTAATGGGCGTTTTGCAGGCGATACTGCAAATGGAAACAACCTTCTTCTTCTTCTTTTTATTTTTTATCATTTTTGTGTGTGTTTTTTTGCAACAGTTTTCCGCTTGCAAAACTGAAGTCCGGACAACTGCGTGCCACTTGAAAATTGAGTTAAAGTCTGCAGAGTTTGCGGCACACACACACACACAGACACACACACACACACACACACACACACACACACACACACACACACACACACACACACACACACACACACACTAGAACTGTAGTTGCAGCAGTCGCAGCGAGTTGAAGCGAATTGAGACGAATTGAGGCGAATTGGGGCGAATTGAATTGCTGGGAATCGAGTTGCGTATAATGATATTAACATTTGACATGTCAGGACATACAACTTTAGTGGCAGGACCTTGCCAATTGCCACTTGCCCGCCCGTCCCCTCTCTTAACTCTCTCTATCTCTATCTCTCTCTCGCTCTTCGCTGCGCGTGTGCACAAACACAAAGGCAAAGGCAAAGGCAAAGGAAAGAGACAGCACACACCAATACAATCGCAGCTACGACACACGGATATGCGCATATATTAAGCGGAGACGAACCTTTGCTTAGCTGATCCTTTCTCTTCTTTATTCGTTATTCTTTATTCGTTATACGTTATTCGGTTTTCGTTATTCGTTATTCGTTCGGCGCTGGGCACTGCTGCTTATAATATGCAGGATTTTGTTATTAATATTCAATTAAAGGGTCGTTCTCTCCTTCTCCTCCACCTCCTCCTTCTCCTCCTCCACCTCCTACTCCTTCACCTTCATCTCCTTCAATATTAAGGCAAACTCATATAACAAAGCTGACTACTGATGAGCATGCTCAACTCTGAAATACCCGTAGCAACACTTTCAAATATTATTGAGATAGAAAACTTGTTAGTTAAATAAATGTTTATTACATATTATATCTATGAGCTATATAATATGATATATGTTCATTTAACTATTATTATATTGAGGTATAAATAAATTCTATATATAAAAAACTAGTTTTTGGCAGATTTATTACAACAAAGTTGATGATATATCAACAAAAATTGGTAGAAAATAAAAATGAAGTGCTATTTGGGAAATTATCTATATAAAGTAAAAAAAAAAACATATACTAAAACATTTTTTTATTTTCAGTAAAGATTAATATTATAGCTCTTGATTACCACTTTAATTTGGGCTAAGAATGATTTTAAGATTATTTTTCTGTCTTAAAATAAATTCAAAAATAATTCATACGCAAACCAAAAAAATTAACAAAAAATTAATAAAGAACATATATAATATAAGAAATTCGTTTTTGGCATATTTATTATACAAAAAATTTCGGTATATCAACAAGAAAAGTTAAAAATAAAGATAAGTGCTATTTTTATGACGAACAGTTTTTTTTTTTTTATATTTAGTATATTTTATGTTATTTTTAAGTTGAGCAATAAAATGAATTTCTTCATAGCATTCGATTACTGTGAAATTTTCAGAATTTAATAAGAATGTTGTTAAACTAAAATTGCCAAATTTTTCAAAATGTCTTTAAAGTAAAATTCAGAGCTAATTTAGAATGTTGTTAAACAAAAATTCAGAATTTATTTAGAATGTTGTGAAACAAAAATTAAAAATTCATTTTAAAGGCTGTTAAACTAAAATTCAGAATTTATTTAGAATATTGTTAAACAAAAATTCAGAATTTTTATAGAATGTTGTTAAGCTAAAATTAAGAAATCATTTTTTAAGGCTGTTAAACAAAAATGTAGAATTTATTTAGAGTGTTGTTAAATTGAAATTCAGAATTTTTATTGAATGTTGTTAAACTAAAATTCGAGTCTCTGTAATACGATCTTATCGCCTTTTCTTTTGATGTCCAACAAGTTAATTTGTAATTTCTTTAGTGGATAAAACCCTAAATTAAATTTTTTCGCTTGATTGTCGGGTATAAAAAGAGTTTTGTCGCTTTGGCAGTCTTGGGAAAATGCTTGATGAATTTATTGGGTCACGCCCCCAAGCTCCCCCCCAAAAGCTCTTCCAAAACGTCTTTAGCCTCCTCCAACATCTTGTCAGCGTCATGTGGCAGAGTGCCTCTAATTTATGGCACACACACACACACACTCGCACACACTCGCACACACATAAAAGAACAACAAAAATCGTTGGAAAATTTGATTAGAATTTCGTTTTTGGGGAAAAGTGTGGAAAAACAATTTAATGGGCCGTTTATGCGATTTTCTAATTGTTTATTCAGTGCAACAAGCAGTCGCCTCTAGCATCAACTCTTCTGGGGCAAGGAGGGAGTGGGTAAAGGGTAAAGGGTAAAGGGGAAAGGGGAGGGGGCGTGCCAGCATCTTTTGTCGCTCAACGTGCTGCGGTTTTGCCTTCAACTTTTGTTGTAAACTTCCGCTGCCAAAGGATAATAAACACATGACAAGCAGGCAAAGGCCCCCAGCAGACAGTCAGCGAACACACACACACACACACACACACATACTGCAAGTGTGCGTGTTTGTTTGTGTTTGTGTGTCATTAGCGTTTTCGTGCCATGTGTTTCAGTTTTTCCGCTGCCGCTGCCGCAGTTGCTTTTTTGCGGCGGCATTTTCCGCACGTGCGTTGCCACAACAACAACAACAACAGCAGCAACAACAACAACAACAACAACAGCAACAACAACTGCGAACAGAATTGCTTACCTTCTAGTTACAACAACAACAACAACAACAATGTTGACAATGCCTGCAATTACAATAAACAAAACAAAACGCAGCAAATGCTAACGGCTCTTCCGTTTCATGCGGGGGGGGAAGGGGGAGTAAAAGCAAATGGAAAATGGAGGAAATGAAGAAAAAGGGCGCAAAAGGGAAGCTGCGCTGGAGTAGAGCAGAGCACTCAATGGCAAACATTGCCCACTCGAAGGCAGAGCAAAGAAATGCCACTAATTACATTCAATTATCAGTGCAAACGATACCAAAATGTGCAAACTACAGGGTATATACTATATATATCTATATGTATAAGTACTATGCATCCACCACCCAAAAAAAAAAGTAATATAAACAAAATAAATGACCTTAATGGCGTGCAATTATTGGCGAGCAACTTGGCTAAATGTGCCAAAGAAATGAACAAAATCATTTTTATAGAGGGTATAAATTGCAATTTATAGCATAATTTAATATAATGTTGCAGTTATCGTTTATTATAAATGTGCAGGGTATATCCTTGTCGAGTATTCAACTTAATGTATTCATATTTCTTTATTATAATCTATCTGTCTATCTAACTGTCTAAATATCTAACTATCAATCTATTTTTCCCATCTTTCCATCTTTCCATCTTTCTATCTGTCTATCTTACTATCTTTCTATCATTCTTTCTTTTTATTTATATATCATTCTATCTTTCTATCTAACTATCAATCTATTTTTGTATCTTACTATCTTTCCATCTCTCTATCTTTCTATCTTTCTATCTTTCCATATTTCTATCTTTAAATTTTCTATCAAAATATCTAACTATCAATCTATTTTTTTTATTTTACTATCTTTCCATTTCTCTATCTTTCTATCTATCTATCTTTCAATATTTCTATCTTTCTATCTAAACATTTTATTCAGCTTTAAGTTTATGAACTTTTTTTAAAGGGTATATATTAGTCAAACAATTGCTATGAAAACAAACAAATATCAAAAGAGTGTTTGAATTATTCTTAAAATTCACTTTAGCATTTCAGTGCATTGAATGATGAACAGCAAAAATACCAAAGAAAATACTGATTCAAGCGTTAATAGAGTTGAAAGTACTATGAATTGGGAATTATGATATATGTAGTATTAAATACTCCTACTTTTAAAATTGATTAATTATGAGATTCCAAAGGTACAAGCAGCAAAAAGTTTCAATAAAATATGTTATATGCAATATATGTCTTTAAAATATACTATAAATGTACTATGTATGTACTAGAAGCTGAAATTAAAGCACAGTAAATATAAAATAAAGTATGTTAACAACAAAAAATATAACAGAAATATACTAAAAACATTTAAAATGAATTTAATTATTCAATTATAATAAGTTTTGATGAGATTGAATCGGCACAAGCATCGGACAAAGCTTAGTAACAATGAAAAATATGGTATATGCAGTATGTGCTAGCAAAAATATACTATAAATATACTGAATGCTCTAGAAGCAAACCATTACAATGCAGTAACAATAAAATTGAGTAAATGCGAGTCAAAAATATACAAGAAATATACCGAAAACATTAAAACTGAATTTAATTATTCAATAAAGTAATTGAATGGTCTAAATTGATTAAGAATTTAAGTAAAATATACCAGAAATATACTGAATACACTACTAATACTGAATTTAATTATTCAATAAAGTAATTGAATGGTCTAAATAGATTAAGAATTTAAGTAAAATATACCAGAAATCTACTGAATACTGCATTTCATTATTCAATAATAGCTTAAGAAATTGAAGATTGAATTAAGAAATGCAACCAACATTATTTTCAGTATATTCAGTATTTAGTATATTAATTTATTTAATAATATAATAAATGTCGCTTGAGCCTCTCTTGCTTAATTTCTTAATATAGCAAATATAATGAATAAACTTATTTATGAAATGAACTGAGAAATGCTCCAAGTTCCACATGAAATATACTAAGTTTAACTGCAGTATATTAATTTGAAATAAAGTGGGCGTGTGAATGCGACCAAGTTTTACATTGTGGCTGTTTGGCTTATGGCTAGAGGAGGAGGAGAAATAGGAGAAGGGGCGTGGCATTGCATAGAGCGTTGTATCGGGTGAGTTCATCGCAATTGTTATTAGCTCACCTCGAATGATTCTTATCGGTTGCATTTGCAAACATAAACCTTGCACCTAAGCGCCATCTATGGTAAATATTTGTCAGCTCGCACTTTGGCTGAGCTGAGCTGAGCTCAGTTTGTTGTTGTTGTTGTTGTTGTTGCTGTTGTTTCTATTGTTGGCTATAAACATACTACATATAGTCGCAGTCGACGTTGACGCTGACGTCGCTGCTGGCGTCGCAGTCGGCAACGCTTTGGTTTATTGTTATAGCGCAAACAATTTCATGTCATCCGCAATTAGGCAGACTTTGAGCTGCGCAACGGGACAAAGGTGAGCAGAAGAGATGAAGCGGGGGAGGGGGTGGGAGGGGGAGGTGCTTCGACGGGGCTTCAGGCTTAGGCTTCACGAGACGCGAGGCTCCGCTGGTCGCGTTATTATCGATTTAATTGCGAGCTGCCGCAGAGCAAAGCCCCACACACACATATGACGAGGGGCGGAGGTGGACGGGGGGAGGGGATAGGGGAGGGGGCGTGGCACACCCCTAAGGGGACAGTTGGGGGTGCTTGTCTGTTATTTAGCCGGCAACGTCATATGCAAAAACATTAAACGAAAAAAACGCAGAGCGAGACAGCAACAGCAAAGAGAGAGAGAGAGAGAGAGAGAGAGAGAGAGAGAGAGCGAAAGCTAGTGCAAAATTGAATACAATGTAAGAACGCAGTGTAGTACAACAACAACACGCCAGCACTCACGAAACACTCATATGCACTCATTCACACACTCATTCAGAGTGAATGTGTGGAGTCATTTATTACACGCAATTTCTAGTTGTAGTTGTATTTTTCCTTTTTTTTTGTTTTTTGTCGTTTCATTCTTGGTTTCAGTTTCAGTCTTTTTGAGTAGTATGAGTGCATGCCCAGGTATTCATATTCACTGCGAGTTGTGTCCATTTAAATTAATTAATGTTAAGTGCCAAGCAAAAAAAAAAGTACCAAAATAGTTTCTTGAATGTATTTTTAGTAAATGACATTTATAGCGAATTATAATATAAATTTGTGAATAAATATGAATAATAAATGAATGAATGTATTTTTAGCAAATAAAATTCTTGCCAAATTATTATATGGAATTGTGAATAATTATGAATGAATGAATAATTGTATTTTTAGCTAACAGATTCATAGGAAGTTATAATATGAAAATGTGAATAAAAATGAATAAACGAGTGAAACTAATGAATGAGTGAATGTATTTTAAGCAAATGGAATTCATAGGAAGTTATAATATAAATTTGTGAATAAAAATGAATGAACGAATGAAAATAATGAATTCATTTTAAGCAAATAAAATGCAAAGCAAGCTAAAATGTAATATTGTGAATAAATATGAATCAAGGAAAGCAAAAAATGAATGAATGTACTTTTAGTAAATTAAATTTGAAGTAAGTAGAAATATAAATTTATAAATGAGCGAATGCATATAAAAAAAATGAATGTATTTTTAGCAAACAAATTCATAATATGAAATTGTGAATAAATATTGTATGAATGAACGAATGCTTTGCAAATCGCAGAAAATATTCATTCCCATTACGCAAACTACTTCTTGCATTAACTTATTCAATTATTGAGTACTCATGCATCTATAATCAATGTATTCATATAGAATTGTATATGAATACAAAGCATGTATTCACTTGCGCTCGCTTCGTGTATTCATCTTGGTTTCGAGTTTCTTAATTATGGCAATATGTTGACATTCATTGATTCACAAGCTGTGCCAACACTCATTTGTAACCAGGCCGCACTCACACACACACACACACACACACTCACATGTATTCATATGTCGCGCTTGTATTCATTTCTGCGTGAATGATTCATTCATTCAACGCTGACTGCGCGTCCTCATTCATTCATGTTTCATGGCGCTTGTTCGCTCTCTCTCTCTTTCTCTTTCTCCTGCTCTCTCTCTCTCTTTGTTGTATCTTTCGCTGCTGTTTGCTGCTCTGAGTTGTGTTTAAAAAAGAAATTGTTTATTATGCAGCAGCAGCAGCAGCAGCAACAGCAACAGCAACAGCAGCAAGCAGAGGCGACTCCTCTTGCACATGTGCTGGATTTCACATGCAGCTGCAACAACGGAGCGAACACATGTCCCTTCGTCCCTTCTTCCCTTTGTCCCTCCCTTCGCCATGGCGTCGCCTTCGTCCTGCCTCTGCTAGGCAGATGGCGCCTTGTTGCACATGAATAGACACACATACACACTCACACACATGCAACTTCACATGCAACTCCCCAACTGGAGCCCCACTCGAAGCCATCACTTTGCTTGCCTCGCTGCACATTTTTAAAACGTTTAAAGTTTCTGCACTTTTTGTTCTTGTTTCGTTTTGTTTTATTTATATTTTCCTTTTTCGGGTTTTCCTTTTGGGTATTGCGCTCTCGCTTTGCTTTTCGCTTGCATTTCCTTTTTGCTGCCAGAACCCAGAAATTTGTAGCTAGTCGCTTTTGGGGAATTTTCAAACTCATTTGTGCACCTTTTTCTCTTCGTGTGTGTTTGTGTGTGTGTGTGTGTTGTGGCACACATCGATAATGCATGAGGGATGCAGGTAAGTTGCTTGACTAGACTAGCGAATACGCTGCCGCAACGTTAACGGATGTGGCAGCAAAATGGAAAAACAAGAGTGAGTGCAAAGGCACAAGAGATTGACTAAAAACGAACTGAGAAAATGAGTTAGAAGTAAATGGCATACTGAAAACAACAAGAAGCATGCTATTATAAGAATCTAAACGTTTACGAAGGCCAGAGCAAAAGAGAATGTAGAAAAAACAAGGCAAGACAAAGCTGAAGGAAATAAAGAGTGAGCATAGAGACAGGAAACGATGAATATACCAAGAAGAAAGAAGACAAAAGTAGATGTCAAGAAGTAAACAAATACTCAAAACATTTACGAATGCTGAAGCAAAAGGAAAAGCGAAATAATGGACTATGGAGTAAAATTGATAAACGTTGAGGAAGTCAATGCAACGTTTAAAACGCGCTTTATGTGACATAAAGTATATAAAAAGAAACGTTGCAACGTTTACGAATACTGCAGCGAAAGAGAATGTAACCAAAATAAGCAAGATAAAATAGATCGAAAAATAAGAAGAAGGAATAGAGAAGAGAGGCAGATGAGAAAACTATTAGAAAAAAGTCAAAACTAGACACCCTAAAGTAAACAAAAGTGCATGTCAAAACGTTTACGAATGTTGCTAAAAAAGAATGGTGAATTAAATTCACAAACGTTGAGCGAGCCACAGTTGTTATCTAGAAAAGTGAGTGGCAACGCTTAAAACTCTGACAAGTCCCCAAAAGAAAAGAGACACAAATATGTGCGATAAAGTAAACACATAAAGTAAACAGAAACCTTACAACGTTTACGAATGTTGCAGCCAAAGTGAATGTGCAGTCACACACAAGTTAATAAACGTTGTTGGAAGTCAGTTGAAAGCAAAGCTGCAATATTATCTGTGAACGTTTTTGCAAAGCTGACAAACAAGTGCACAACTTCCAAAAATGGAATAACGATAAGTTGGAGAATTTAGATAGCAAAGGCGAGAGCAAAGGCAAAGAAGGAAAACAGTAAATGCATTAGCTAAAATTCAGCATGCAATTTATGCGATGTCTCGCTTTCATTTGCAGCGCAACATTTTTCCTTCTTTTTCTCCCCTTTCTTCTTTGGGGAGTTTTGCTGCCTTTGGCTTGCTGCTGCTATAAAGCAACACAAAATAGCATTAAATTAAATAAAGACCCATATTAGGCATGCCCTTACAACTCAGACACACACAGAGAGGGGGAGAGGGAGAGGTAGGGGGTAGGGAGATAGGGAGAGTGAGGTGTGTCAGGGGCCAGCCTACAACTAGCAACGTAGCACATATGTTTTGCTATTGTTGCCATTACTTTGTTGCTGGTTGCTGGTTGTTGGTTGCCTTTGTGTGTGGATCAATAACGGGCACAAAGTTGCCATCTAGAAAAAGGGGTTCGTTGTATTCGCGTCGTCGTATGTGGCAAAACGTTTACCAAGTCCGTTTACTGTCGGAGGAGGGCAGATATATGGAATGTGTAGACTTAGTAACGGGGGGGTGGCGAGGCGAGGCGAGGTGAGGGGGCGTGGCCAGGTTTAGTTTAGATGCATGCGAGGTTGTTGTGGTTGCTTTTGCTGTTGCAGTTAAGTCAATTTTGCAGCAATAACACAACAACAACATACAAAAAAATTACAAGAGCTACAGTCGAGTGTGCTCGACTGTGAGATACCCGCTAGCCATTTTCAATAAGCCCGTATTCTCTAAATATACTAAAAATATACCATGAAATTCTAAAATATACTAAAGGATACAACAAATCTGTGTCTGCTACACATTTTCAATAAAACCATATTTTAAAAATATACTAAAATTTATACCTCAAAAATACTAAAATAATATATAACATATAATACTAAAGGATACAACAAAGCAACGCCCACTACATAGTATTAATAACATAATATTCTATAAATATACTAAATTTATATCACAAAAATACTAAAATATACTAAAGGCTACATCAGAAATATGGACACTATCAATTTTCAATACAACCATGCTCTGCAAATATTTTAAAAATATACCACAAAAATACTAAAATATACCAAAGGCTATATTTGGTATATCAATATAGTGCTGCCTTCGAAATATACCATGGAGGTCAGAATATATCATATGGGATGCTACACAGTTTCAATATTCTATAAATATACTAAGTGTATACCACAAAAATACTGAAATATGCTAAAGACTACATCAGAGATATGGGCGCTACCCATTTTCAATAAAACCATGTTCTGAAAATAATCTAAAACTATACCATAAAAATACTAAAATATAGCAAAATATACCAAAATATTTTAGTATATTTGCTATATATTTTCTACATTCGAAATATACCATAGATGTCAAAATATACCATATGGGATCAATGATGCCTTCTTCTGTCTGCTACATACGTTTCCTGACTGTATTAAGTTATAATACCTTTCTACCCTATTGGTATCGGGTATAAAAACACAGAGAAGAAAGGAGTAAAAAACTATACGAAACAACAACACGCATTAGAAATGACAACGACAACAACAACAACAATGGTAACAAGTGGCAACAATGTGCACTAAATTGTGTGAAACTTTGCAACTATTTACACAACTTTAGTTTGTAGTATATTTTTTATTTATTTGCCATACTCATTGCAATTAGCAAAGTGCTTTTCAATAACGATTCTATGATTTTTGTTTTTTTTTGCATTTTCAAAATTTGTTCAACATCACATTAAACGAAATTTAATTCATTTTGTCGGACGACGCCTTAAAGTATGCAACACAATTGCGAGTCAACACAACCAACCATTGCGTGTGTGTGTGTGTTAGCTTTTCTTCTATTGATTTAATTAAATTTGAGTGCCATCCTACATAAATAACAATTGGTTTACATGAAGTAAATACGCACAGTTTCTACTTAATGAGTTTCACCAAATGCATATTGCATTGTTACGTCTTAATTACTTTTGCTCCTCTTGCTGTTCATTCTTTCATTTACAATCTTATCGAGCTGATTGATTTTGCAAACGGTTCCAAGAAGTTGCATTTCATGATTGCTTTATATAAATAAAAATTTCATAAGCTACGGTTTAGCTTGTGTTAAGCAATATTGTAGATATAACAATTTATTTACGTGGTGTAAAGAGAAGCACATAAAAAGAGCACAGAACAGAATTTTGTACTTTTTACATAAACAGCTTAGCGAAGCGTTAACAAAATATTGTAAGCAACATAATATACAATTTCTAGAACAATATATGGACTATAAAAAAGTAGAGTTTGCAATGGCATATTTCTATATTTCATATTGTATGCAGTATTGCGTATACGCAATATCTAATTTGATATTTCTTTTCGAATACTGTTGACTACATTTTAGTATGTTATAATACTAATTTTACTAACTATTGCTTCGTCTAAAATTTCATGCTTTATTTTAATTTCAAATTCTGCTGATTTAGCTTTGATTAAAAGGTGATTATTTGATTTATTTTTATTACATTAATATGGCAACTTAATTTTTAAAATTTCTTTAGCTTTGTCCACTTGTCTAAATTTAAATTATTTACAATTTTTTTTATTGAAACTGACAACCCATTTTTCTACCTTGGCCTTTTTTTGCATGCCTTAAATTAAATTATTTATTGTTATTTCTCTAATCTGCGTATAACGTTTTAATTTGGTATTTGTCGCGTCTGTCACATATTTCATAGACTGCTTTTCGCTTATTACGATTTAATAATGTGTATTTTTAAATTCAGCTTGACTAAGATTTAATTGAAATTGATTTTCTTACCTATTTCGTGGTATTAAATAGCTTACATATTTGAAATATATCACCATAATTGAATTATTTATTTATTTTTACACTGATTTTTAAACGAAAGTAAGTCTGACTTAATTCGTTTCAATAATGCAGAAGATCTCAAGCAACATCTTTGATAAGACTTTTATTCTTGATGCTTATCGATAACTCAGCAATCGCTAATCGGCTGCAAAGCTGTGGCAAGTCTTCTAAGAATATCTGACGATAAATCGATCAGCCTTAGGCTGACACTGTATAGAAGCTACCTCTCTCTCTTTCTCTCTCTGTCTTTCCCTTTCACGCTTTGCCTATCTGCTGTCTGAATTGGATGCGTGGAGAATTTTATCTGTGTGTGTGCTTCGCTCATCGATTTGGCTGCTTTTCAAGTGCACACACACTCAGTATTCCTTCTTCTTTTGCCTTTCTTTCGCTCTCGCTGTTTTTATATTTTTCATATATCTGGCATATTTTTTGTTCGCTCTTGTTGTTTTTCTTTTCGTGGTGTTTGCATATCGCGACGCGACATTTGCAAAAGCCCGCATGAAGCCGCATGTATCGAAAGAGTGAGAGAGTGAGAGAGAGAGATAGAGTATCAGCAAAACCCAAAGAGGAGCCCCATTTTCTCTCTCGCTCTCTTTATCTATATTTTTCATCCGATATGCAATGCAATATGGATGTCTGTGTGTGTGTGTGTGTGTGTGTGTGTGTGTGTGTGTGTGTGTGTGTGTGTGTGTGTGCCTTATATACGACATATATACATATTTATTGTACATGCCGATGCACTCTCTATTATTTACTGAATTTCCAATAACAGCGAAAATGCCATCGACGATGTCGCTTTGTTCTTATTGTTGTTGTTGTTGTCCTTGCAGCGACGGCGTCCACTCATGCGCAAGGACAAAATGCATTTAAATTGATTGAAGGAGCGCGCGCCAAAGATAACTAATCAATAAATTATTGAAATATTATGCGACTCTCCCCTCACCGCCATCAGCACGCCCGGAAAACTTTCATCAAACAGCACATTAAATGCCAAAAAAAAAAGAAGAGAAAAACGAAAGATACTCAACGAACGAAACGAAAACGAAAAGGAAAGCAGAGCAGAGCAGAGCAGAGTTAAAGGAAAGGAAAGGAAAGCAATGGCAAGGCAAAGGAAACGAAACGTAACGAAACGCTTTTGGCAAACAACAAAAAAAAAAACAAGAAGAGCGAAAAAAATAAAATAAATAAACGGAAAAGGGGCAACGATGAAAAGAAATCAATAGGAAAATCGCTTAAAGCGAAACAATAAAAAATGATCGCTTGTGCATAAAATGAAATTTACGCATATTTAAAGGCAACTATCGAATTGCCAATGAGATTGAAGCTAAAGTCTGGGAATATTAACAGCAAACCATTCTTCTTAACAACTTTAAGCATCAATGAAATTAATACACGAAAGTGTTTAAAGCACTTTAAATGGCTTTTCTATATGTTCAATTGTAATTGGAAAACTACAAATAATGATATTTAATATTCTTGAAAGAGTTGTTGAATGTGCTTAATCATGTTAATTTTAATGTGTTTATGTTATTCAAACATGTTTTTAAAGTAAGTGTGTATCATTGACGTTAATAGTATACCAAATATAGGTTACAGTATAATTTGTCATTTTGGTATATTAATATGGTATGGTAATATGATTGCTAACCGTACTGATTTGATTTTATTGAAAATTGACAATTGAAAATTATAAATATACCAAATATGGACTACGGTATATTTTAGTATTTTCTTCAGTATAGCAATATGGTATATTTTGAGACCACTAACCGCACTGCTTTGATTTTATTGAAAATGGGAAGTACAAATTTTACAGTTTAGGGATATATTAAATTTAGCTTGCAGTATATATCAGTATTTTCGGTGTAATAATTTGGTATATTTTAAGACTACTAACTGACACTGATTTGATTTTATTGAAAATTGGCTATGCGTATTATACATTTTATAAATATACCAAATATGGCCTGCGGTATATTTTAGCATTTTCTTCAGTATAGCAATATGGTATATTTTGAGACTACTAACCGCACTGAAAATGGATTTATTTTATTTTCTTTTATTTTACAGTTTATAGATATACCAAATATAGCTAACGGTATATTTGAGTATTTTTCGGCGTATTAATTTGGTATATTTTAAGATTGCTAACCGCATACAATTGAATATTTCACAGTCGAACACACTTGACTCTAGCTTTCTAACTTGGATTTTTTAAACAAATAATAAATAGAACATATTTGTACTTTTTCATCCACTATCCACTCAATTCAAATCGGATCTGCTAAGAGATTGTTGTTTATAGTATTAAATAGTTATAAACTCAAACTTGACCTATAACATATGCTTTATTTAGGATCTAATCTTTTAAAGTTACTCAATTCATGAAATTCTTTAAACATGCAAAGCTTAGAAATCGCTTAAAGCTTAATTGAAAACTAACAAACAGCTTAAAGCTTAATTATGTGAAAGTACATTATTACGATCGAAATACCAAAGAAATTTTCGAATTTAGCTAATGCAAAGGCAATTCAATGTAATCGCAGTGCCTTCCAGCTAGTTTAAGAAATGGAAATGCGGCTCTCAAAGACATCTTAAACAGCTACAATAACAGGCTAAGGAAGTGCCACTCTTGAGTCTATCTGAATCAGTTTTACCCTTTACACGCTGTGCCATAATGAAGGTCAAAGCGTGCAACCAAAAAAAAAAAAAAAAGAAATAGAAAACGAAAAGGAAAAGGAAAAGGAAAACAACGAAAGGTAGCTGAGGGGCTGACATTAACATCATATCTAGGATTCCACGAAGGTTGATGAAATCAAGGCGAATAACTGATGCCAAAGGCAAGCAAAGATATTCTAATTGGCATTCGGAATTCGTATAAAGTACGTGGCCCCCTCCTCCTCCTTCCCCTCCTTCCCCACCACCCTTTCCTCATCCTCCTCGACCATACACATACATATATATTTTTGTGGCCAGTTTCGTTTAAAGCCGCATTGTGGTAGCTGTTGCCACTTTGCCACAAGACACACACCAACACACACACACACACACACACATACACTTATACACACATGTGACACGAGTACATAAAAACAATGCACTGGCGACACGCGACCAACAACCGAGCAACAAGGCAAAACGGACCAAAGGCCGAAGCGTCGACAAATGGCCGCGAGGGTTAAGCGATAGCACACACCAGAGAGAGAGGAGGAGGAAGTGGAAGTGGAAGATTGGTTGGCTTGGTTGGTTTGTTAGTGAACCACTAAGTTCAGAGACGGGAAACTTGCGCGACCGCAGCGACCCAGAGCGCGACCGCGACCCACACAGCTGAAGCAGAGAGAGAGAGAGGGAGAGAGAGGCGACCGCCAACTAAACATTACGCATACGCCCGGTTGGCCGCACAACTGTGTGTATTATGTGGCAATGCGGTGGCGTTTTTCCAACGGTGAGTATACCAAGTACTACAATCGTCTGATATGCCAAAACTCAAGGGGGTGTGTGTGGAAGGGGAGCAAGCAGCGGCAGCGACAGCAGCTGGCAACTCTCTCACAAGAAGGGGAGAAGCGCGAGGAGCGACCTTTTCATGAATTCATTGTCAAAAGCCTGGCACACACACACACACACACACACACACAGACTGAGCTGTCCTGCCACTTGAGTGTGCTCAAAAGAGACAGCAAATACAGAGTATGGGGGAGTGAGTGGGAGGACGATAGCAGGGTAATGAAACTGAATTGTCGACTGTCAGGCACTTCAAACGGTTTTTTTTGTTGTTGTTGCTGCTGCTGCTGCTGCTGATGATGATGATGATGATGATGACGACGAAGCGTTTATTAAAACTAATTAAAATGTTTAAAACATTTATAGAACAAACGCAAGACGTCAAGTGCCAAACAATGACCAAAAGCGAGGCGGCAGGCAAAGAGTCCTAAGACCAAGAAGACTTGGCCCAAACTCAAACCAAGACCGAGGCGAGGCGAGGCGAGGCGAGGCCCGTAACTTAATTGCGACAATTAAGTTGGCAATAATAATTTTCCAACTTGGCCAGCGAAAGTTTTCAACGCTTTTTCGAACAGCGACCAAATAAAAAAAAATACAAGAAAATAAAAATCAAAACGATGATGGCGTGTGACGACGGAATGGAAAAATGTTTTTCACTGTTTTAAAACGACTCGAGAAACTGCTGCATAAATAAGTGAACACTTCACAGCAGTTATTATATGACAAGGGGCGGGGCTGGGGGGCGGGTGGTCGCAGTGATAAGAAACTATGCGGCGTCATCAAATGTCCCCTCAAGCATTTTCCACTCGTCGGCGAGCAATTGAAAACAGATTTTTTTTTTCGTTTTTTTTTTTTTTAATTGGAGTGTGGGAATGTTTGACTGTCGCTGACATGCTGACATCGTTCATTACTTTTTTAAAATCAATTCGAGGCAAAGTCCTAGTTAATAAGTTTGCCTTGCTTGGCACACTTTTTATTTCAACTTTGAAAACAATTTTGTAGACTTCTCGATTGTCGTGCATTAAACATTTAGGTTGCATTTGTTGCTACCACATGAAATTCGAGTGCTGTTTGCATACAAAAAGGTTTACAATGTCATTATTAAGTATTAAATATGCATGCTTCATAAACACTTGATAGAAAAATCAATTTTCATTTTTATGAATTTCATTATTAATGTAGTTTTAAATAACGAAATAGGTCCACATATTTTTTTTTTTTAGTATTTTCAATGTTAATGTTTATGTTTTGTTAAAGGAATACTTTAGTTACTTTGGTTGACAATTTGGTATATTTTGAAATCTATGGTATATTTTGAATGTAGTACTATATGTATAGATTTTTGGTATATT
This sequence comes from Drosophila sulfurigaster albostrigata, assembly GCF_023558435.1. Classification (NCBI taxonomy): domain Eukaryota; kingdom Metazoa; phylum Arthropoda; class Insecta; order Diptera; family Drosophilidae; genus Drosophila; species Drosophila sulfurigaster. The sequence goes on along the minus strand of NC_084885.1, from coordinate 13,161,388 downwards.
TTGGTATTTTGCGTTATATTCATTTGGTATATTTTGAAATAATTACTTTGGTATATTTCTGACTCTATGGTATATTTTAAATGTCTTACGAAATGAATATGTCAATATACCTTTGGTATATTTTGGCAGTATATTATACGAATACCGCACTGTTTTGCTTTGATTCAAAATGGGAGTGGGTATATGACAATCGAGCACACTCGTCTGTAGTTTTTTTTACTTCATTTTTTTAATATTTCGAAAAAAATATTAATATTTTTAAATAAATTGAAATAGATGACAAAATGTTTTCATTTTATATTATCAAACTACATTACTGATATAGTTTAAAATGAACATGTTAATAAAATCAAATATTTATATTTGAAAATAAATGAAAAGAATAGAAAAAATATGTTTCCCCATTTTCAACTTACATTAAAGTATCAAAATAGTGGAGTTGAAATCGAAGAGAAAGATTTATAAAGTGATAATTTAGTATTGAACATGAAATATTGAATATTAAACGTTTCAAAATCCATTGCTAATTTATTTTCAAATCAAAAAGCCAAGTCCAGCTAATTTTTGGCAAGATTTAAAGATCTATATATCTTTGGCAAATAATTTATGAGTTTGTCGCTTGTAACTTTTGATTGTAACGCCAACAGATCTGAACTAGGCAATTAATTCAATATCAATCTAGAGGCTGAGCTGTTATTGTTTGTTATGTTGCTTACTTGCGACGATATGGAACGCTTTTTTGCCCAGAAGTGTCACATAAATAAATAATGAAAAATGTCGATAAAAAAAAAAACCTGAACAGAGCAGAAGAGATGGAGAAGGGAGAAGGGAGAAGACAAGGCAGTTGGCATTTTTTTTGGTTGTCAACACGCGTTGGCCGCGAAAGGAAGACGATTTGCAGCTATTTGTCATGTTTCGGGGGGTGGTGGGGGGGCCGGAAGTGCTGTCTCGAAAAATATCAAAAAAAATAAATATGTAATCGCAATTGTTGTTGTTGTTGTCGACACTGAGGGAGGGGGGGTGTTAAAATATATAAGCAGTAAATAAGCTTAAAAGCCGTAAGGAAAGGCATCTCTGCTGGGCCAGCTGGCAATTTATGCGTCTTGATTCTTCACACATGCAGGATTTCAGTTGCCATGCCAACAACACTCCCCCCTCCGCTTCTCACCCCGCACCACCGCTTCAACAACTGCTGCGGAAAAGCTGAAAATTGTAAAAAAAAAAAGAAAAAGTTTTTTCGTATTCGTTTTCGTTTTTGTTTGTTGTTGTTGTGTATTGCCTGCTGTAAATTTCGTTTAAAAGGCGCGCGCGAATAAAGTTTTTTGGCGGCCTCGATAGACTGTTCTGCTTTATGGGCGCCGCTCTTTGTTTCTACGCTTCGCTTTTGCTTTCGCTTCCTTTTGAGAGAGAGAGTGTAGTATGTGCTCCACCTCCACTTTTAACTTCCACCTACTCCTGCTCCTGCTCTCCATCTGTGCCTTTATCCACTTGCGCTCTCTCTCTCTCTCTCTTTGCTCTCTTGGTCTGTGTGTTGTTGTTGTTCTTTTTTCTTTCCGTTGTGTTTTGTTTGCAGCAATTTATTCAAATTGAGTTTGCGACTGCAGCCATAACTCAAAGCGAACTTCGAACAACATTCAAAAAACGAAGAAGAAGAAGAAGAAGCAGCTGTAGCAGTAGCTTTTGGAAATATATATTTTCGTTATACAGCGTTATACAGCACTGGACCGAGCGAAGCAGGTGTTGATGGCTCCATTTTGATGGCCAGCCGGAAGCCGCAAAAGTGCGTGAGTCATAAAAAATAAAACACCAACAACGGCAAATACTAAGCAACAAGCACTCACACACTAACACACATACAGACTCTCACACATTTACAAAACATATACATTTATATAACAAGTGCTGAGCGCAGCAAGTTGAATTATGCGATTTTGGCACTCAATCGTAATACGGATTGACTGAGACACTCGCAAGCGTGTGAACAAGACAGACAGCTAGTGTGTGTGTGGGAGAGGGAGAGGGAGAGCCACTGAGAGCGAGAGCGAGACAGCTGTTCGCTGTAGTTGGCGGCGCGTTTTGTCTGCATATCTAGATGTAAAAAAAAAACAAAACAAAAAAAAAAAAAAAAAAACGCAGGAAGTAGATAAAGATAAAAGAGCATTGCTTTAATAATGCCAACAACGAATAAATAAATAATACTTTAGCAATGGGGTTTTTTTTTGGTCGGTAGGCAGGCCAGTGTGTGTGTGTTGTGTGTGTTTTTCGTGCGGCAGCGTGTTGCAAAGTGCCGCAAAGTGTTGCATTAACGAGATAAAGTATGTGCGCAAAAGATTTGTGCGGCATTACAGCTCAACGGCTCTCAAAACGACACTTTACACTTTACACTTGCCGCACTTGCCGCTTTCCCATCGCTTGCTTGCCACCTTAACTCCTTGCCACGACTTGCTTCTAGCTGAACTACATGCCACATGCTACCTGCTTTGATTATGAACTGGATTTGAACTTGCTTAAACTTCTCTCTCTATGCTTCTTTCGTTGCGAATCGTTCTTAACTTTGCGGTTTGATCGTTTCAAAGGTTTCTTCTTCTTCTACTTCTACTTCTTCTTCTTCTTCTTCTTCTTCATCTTCTTCTTTTCTTCTTCTTCTTCTACTTCTTCTTCTTCTTCTTCTACTTCTCCTTCTTCTTCTCCTTCTTCTTCTTCTTCTTCTTCTTCTTCTCCTCCTCCTTCTTCTTCTTCTTCTTCTTCTTCTTCTTTTTCTTCTTCTTCTTCTCCTTCTTCTCCTTCTTCTCCTTCTTCTCCTTCTTCTCCTTCTTCTCCTTCTTCTTCTTCTTGTTCTTCTCCTTCTTCTCCTTCTTCTTCTTGTTCTTCTTCTTGTTCTTCTTCTTGTTCTTCTCCTTCTTCTCCTTTTTCTCCTTCTTCCCTTCTTCTCTTATACTTTTCTTTATGCGTCTTTTTTTACTTCCCTTTATTTTTTCTGTATGATCCTTTCTTTACTTCTCATTCACTTATGTAACATACCTTTTCTATGCTTCCTTCGTTATTTTTATCTTTTCTTTCACTACAATTCGCTCTAAACTTTGTCGTCTGTCTTTTCTTTCTTCACTTCTCTTTTATTTTTAAGTTTCTTTAGCTAGGACTCGGTCTAGGCTTTATTGTCTCTCTTCTTAAAGAGTTCCTTCTTATCTTCTTTTAATACTTTCTTCTTCTTTCATCTTCGTTATTTCGCTATACGAAGAAAACTTAACTTCTCTTTTACTTTTCTATATGCTTTTTTTTGTTGCATCTTTTTTACTTTTCTATGTCTTTTATTTTCTTTTTTCTAATGTTACTTCTCTCTATTTTTTACTATGATTCGCTCTTAACTTTTTCTGTCTTCTCAGGTTTGTTCTTTTTCTTTACTTCTCTTTTATTTCAAAGCTCCTTTCGCTAGGATTCGCTCTAAGCTTCTCTTCCTTCTTTCTTGCTTTTCTTTGTGCCTCATTCTTAACGGCTTTTTGCTTCATTTGCTAAAATTCTTTTCTTTCTTAACTTCTCTATAACTGCTTGCTTTCTATGTTTCTTTCTTTACTTCTATTTTTGCGTCCTTTGCTAGGCTTCTTTCTCTATTTCTATGTGTGTTTCTTTCACTACGATTCGCTTTAATTTCCTCAGTCGTCTGTCTTCTCAAGACTTCTTCAATTATTTCTCTTCTTTCTTCTATGCTTCTTTCATTGCGAATCTCTCAAGGCTTCTTTATATATAGTACATATTTCTCTTTACGCATCTTTCGCTACGATTTGTTTTAAACTTTGTCATCGTCTTCTCAAGGCTTCTTTCCTTATTCCTCTTTTACGTCTCTTCTTACGGCTTCCACTAAACTTTGCGGTTTGGTCTTCTTAGGGCTTCTTTTTAGACTTCTCTCTATGCATCACTAGGATTCGCTCTAAATTTTGTAGCGTGTCTTCCTTAGGATATTTATTTCTATGCGTTCCATATTTGTTAATCCTTTTTCATTGCTGCTCTTTATTTATTTGTTCCCTTGGAGTTATCGCATCGATTGCTGTCGCTTCTATCAAATATTCCCTTTTCGGGTCTTGCTTTTCACTTAAATGTTATTCGCGTATCATTTGCAAACTTCTCGTTTCGCTGCCACTTCCTTTGCTTCTCGAACTTCTCGCTTAAGTTTGAGCTTCACTTTGCTCTACTCTCTACTCTCTACTCTCCGCTCTCTGCTCTGCTCTGCGTTGTGTGCTGCCTGCGACTCAAATATTTATCGCACTTCTTGCCGCATCAATACTCGCGTTCACTTCGCATATTCCACTGCGAGTTGTGCAGATTACACACATATCTATGTAGTTAACGGCATTTCGTTGCAGCGTAGGGGGGAAGAGGGGAAGACGAAGTAGATGAAGCCCAAGCCAAAGCCAAAGCCAAAGCAAAGAAGGTCTTTGAACATCGATGAAGCTGAAATCCAACTCAACTCCAAGTTGCTTTGACACTCAGCCAGGATGTGCTTCGAGTACTCGAACTCCACCTAGACGAAGTATGGTATGCTATGCTACTTACACACACACACACACACATACATACTTATAAAGCATGCACATGCATGTGCATATGCCAGAGACCAGAGAGAGAGAGAGAGGGAGAGAGAGAGGCGAGCGACTTCAATATGTCATTAAGGCTGAGCAGGCGCTTGATGCTGTCGCTGCCTCTGCCTCTGCCTTTGCCTCAGTTGTTGCCTCTGCTGCTGCGGGCACGTCTTGGCTGCATGTGATGCTGATGCTGATGCTGATGTTGATGCTGTGGGGCCATGCCCCCAGCTGGGGCATTTTTCGGGCACATCACGTGCCTCAGTTTCAGTCTCAGTCTCAGTTGGAGACGGAATCGCAGCTGCCTTTTTTCGGTCATAAAACGTGGCGAAACAAAGCAAAACTTTTAAACGTATCAATGCGATTTATGCAGCGACAAAATGGGAGCAACACACACACACACACACACTCACTCACGTAAAGACAAAGATAGCACGATAAAAAGCAGCGCTTGCCGAGTGCACAAAAATACCGGCTAAAAGGAAAAAGGCGTTGGGGGAAAATGCAAAATAAATTGGCAGCTACCTTTGGCTGCAGCCCCAAAAGCGTCCCGCAGATTCCTCAGAGTCTGCTGCTCTGTTGCATATTTCAGCAGCACAGCAAAGGGAGCAAAGGGACGCCACAACAGAGGCTGCGCTGATCGACTGCCCGCTACCCTGTAGTTGTACATATTTTCATATGAATTTCATTTCGAATCTTTGAGGCAATATTAAAGATAATATTCACATAATAAAATTAATATATTTTAATTTTGAATTTATAACTACAATTATGTATTGACTTTTATGAGAATTTATATTTTAAAATTTGAAATTTAAGTTTTGTAATTTACAATTTAGTAATAATATATGATATTGTACGATTTTCTTAGAAATTTAACCAAAAGTGACGCATACTAAATTTCGACCCATGTATAAATACAATTTTATATTGAACTTGAACAAAATTTTTAATTAACGTTGAAAAATTTGAGATTTTTCAATTTAAAATTTGGCACTATACTTTTGTACTATTTTATTTAAAGTATAAACATAGATTTTATAGATTTGTATATTTAAAATGTAGGTTTTTTAATTTCAAATGTAGCAATATAATTTTCTACTTCTTAGCTCGAATTTGTAGCAAAAGTAATACAAAATTTTACTAATAAATAGGTCGATATTAAGTATACGAAACTTTTGCTAAAATTTCTAATAAAATATAATCTTTTATTATTATTATATTAGTGCTAAATTTTAAATTTAAAACTTTAATTTCAAACTGTAAAACTTAAATTGTAAATTGCGATGTATACTTAACAATATGATACTTTAATGCAACAGCATAAACTCCTTGAGCACTCGATTTGTAGGGTAGACTGGAAAAATGACAACAAGTGCAAATAATTTAGAGCAAGGCAAAGAAAATCTGCGACAGGCTTTGGCTTTGGCACTTTTTTTGGTTGTTGTTGTTTTTTGTCTCATTGTCGCAGCCACAGTGAAATTCTTGGCAACAAAGCGCCAACAGAGACAGATAGAGGGAGAGAGGGAGGAGGACAGAGGTGGGGCGACAGAGTCGAGTGTGGGGAATGTCGCTGGGCCCCAGTCTCGTCGATTGGCAGCCGCAGAGCGACATCGTGTCGTTGCCCATTAATCAATGGCAGACGCACTTTAGGCACTTTGGTCACACTCACACACTCACACACACAGACACACATTTCTTTCGGTCTATTTTGAGAGACTTGCTTGCCACACGATGGCGACTCTCAGTCGTGTTTTTTGCACAACCAACCAGCTGCTGGCCAATAGGTTAAACGACAGTCAGACAGACGGACAGACGGACAGACAGACAGATAGACGGACAGACGGACAGACGGACGGACAGACAGACAGACAGACAGATAGACACTCCTTTGTGTCCCTCCTCCTCACCTGCATTTAACAATCGCCTCACCATTCCAACTCTGTGCGCAATTAGCGCACATTTTGCCGAAAATCTCGTTGGCATTTTGAATAATTATGACAATTGAAAAGTTTTCTGTCAACTGACTGACTGCCCCAATAATGAGCTTAGCTTAGCTGATTGCCACCACAACAACAACAGCAACAACAACAGCAACATCAATAATAACAACAACAACAACAATTGTGTGGCATGTGTCAACAATAAATTGCTTAATTAGCAACCAAAGAATGAGAACGGAAAGTGTTGAGAGAGAGTGCCCGGAAAAGTCAATGATAAGGTAGGAAAATCACTGGTTAAACGACAAAAAGAAACTTCCATGGCATATCGAGACATTTTCTCTCTCTCTCTCTCTCTCTCTTTCTGTGACTGTGTCTGTCTGTCGCTTGTTAAGTGAGTTGGGTCGATGAAAACGAAAGGCTCGACTGGTGAATACATTAGACACTAGCATTGATTGTCAACCAAAATCAATGGGCAATTTGCTGATGAGCAGACCTTTAATGTTTTTTTTTCCTTTTTTCCTTTTTTGCTGATTAAAGTACAATTACTTAATGCAAGCTAAAGGTATTAGTGAAAGCTACCTTTAGTAGACTTCACTTCAAAGAACTCGTGTGTGTGTGTGGAAATAACTATATAACTAATTAATTTGAGAATCATCTAAAAGATTTCGACGCTTTTCTTTAATACTTGTTTAAGTTTGCTTCAGTTTCAATTGCAAATGCATTTAGTTAAAGTAATTAAATAAAAATAAATGTTAGAAAACACATAAGAATGTAAAATATATAAATATTATATTGTTTCGATATATACATTTTGTTGTAAAATATTTTAAATTGCTTTTGTACTAGTAAGATTGTGAAATATCAAATGACAAGTAAAAATCTTAAATATAATATTGGTGAGTTTAATAAAAAGAAACAATCACTATGTAGTTTTTAGTTTAGAATGTAAATATTCCAAAAAATGAACAAATATTTTAAAGTATCAATTTTTTAAATACGATTATTTTATTTTAACTAAATATTTGAATAATTTTGAGATGAACATCGGATAAAATCGTATTGCAAAATAATGTTAAATCGGTCGAAATAAATGTGCAGTGCAGCTTTTAGTATATTTTTATACTAAACAATTTTTATTCTAGGCTACTCTCTAGATGAAGAATAAAAACAAAAACAACTTCCCAAGTTTGAAATGTAACTTGTCGACTTTGCAATTTGCAAATGAGCTGCCGTCTTAAGCTTGCGTTGCTTGAGGGTTTTAATCAATTGTGAAGCATTGGCAAGAAGAAGAAGAAGTGCGTGCAGTTGGCAGGCAGCTCTGTGATCTGATCTGTTCATATAGCCGCTGGGCTGGCAGTTACCGTTACAATTACGGTTAGCTTTACGTTGACGTTACGGTTACGCTTACGGAATTCGAGTTAATTTCATGATTGTTCTGATTGTGTTCTCTCTGTCGCTAATCGAAAAGCTGACAGTTCAAAGTTGTGCAAACAAACTGTACTCGCTACTTGGACAGCTGTTGGCTGTCTCTTTCGCTCTCGCTCTCGCTCTAGCTTTGTGTAGTGACGTGTCGCTGACAACTAATTAGTTTTGTTGTTGTTGTTGATGTATAAAAGTTGGAGAATGCTCAAACACGATTTACACGTGCAAAATCGGCTTAATAATTGATGTGAATGTTTTGCTGGCACTTTGCTTTGTTTTAGCCTGGCCAAAAGCAATAAATACATGCAATATGTGAAGCTACAGTCGGAAACAACTAAACCAACAAAATGGCTGACAAGACTGTGCGTGTGGCTAAACTAACCTCCTCCTCCTTCCCCTCTCCCATCACTCTCCCCCACTCTTCGTTGCATGTGTACGTGTGTGTGAGTGTGTGTGTGTGTTTTGGGGTCAGTTGGCGCAATCAATTTCGATTTAGTAGCTGCCATAGTTTTGCTATGCGCCATTGTTCGATTATCATCGCCTGTCCGGCAAGTCAGCGATAGCTTGCCGAAGGGGGAGCGAGCGAGGGGAAGAGCAACAGCAACAGCAACTCGTGTTTGTCTGTCTCTATGTGTGTCGGTGTGTGTGCCAGCCCAAATGTGGCACGCCCACTTAATTAAATGCCCAGGCTAATTCGTACTTAACCTTGAGATGAAGCCCAACCACAAAACGTTTCTGCTCCACCATCTCTCTCTCTCTCTCTCTCTCTTTCGCTCACACCCAATGCTAGCACAACTCTATGCCAGCAGCTGCTCGCATGCTGAAGTGACCTGAATGAGTTGCTGCTACTGCTGCTGCCCAATGCATTTTACTGTAGATAAGCCCAAGAAGCTAAGGCAAAAACAAAACAACGAAAAACAAAAAAAAAAAAATACAACAAAAATAAAACTGAAGCTCAAACTAAGCAAAAAGCAAAACCGTCTTCTTTCCTTATTCTATTTCTCCTGCTTCTTCTTTTATGCATGTCACTGTAAGCTTCAGAGTTGAGCGCGTGACCTTTTTGGTGCCCAGCACGATGCACGACTGAAGACTTTGTACTTGTGCATTCGTGTCACGATGACCAAAAGCACGACGAATGCTCGGCACTTTTAACGAGCCCATGCCAGCACTCAAATACGCACGTGTAAAAGTAGTCAGAGAATAGGCAGGCAAGTGTGTGAAGACACGAATAAGTGTGAGAGAGAGCGAGCGAGAAAGAGAGCAAGGCGAGTGTGAGAGTGTGTACATTTGTTGCACTTGTTGTTGTCGTTGTAGCCTTGGCATTTTTCTAGTCAATAGAACGAACCAACGGACACTAGTGGACTGAAGCATAGGCTTTCAATGCCTTTGCCTGTTCAGCTTTCTGTTTTTCTCTGCTTTGTTCGATGCGCCTTATACCCGTTACACAAATAGCCAAAAGGGTATTTGCTGAAAATTACATAGACAACAAAATACATACAACTAACTTATATACTTGTACTCGTAAAGTATATTTGTGTGTCATATGTGAGGCTGCAACTTTTAAGATTTATTATAAAGTATGTTACCGGGTATTTTTGCAGTCGAGCAGACTCGCATTTTGTGCTTCAACTTTTGCTGATGGTGTTGCTTTTGCTATCGGCTCGTCCTCTTCTTTCTCTCACTTCATCTCCGTTTCGTTTCATTTCATTCTTGTTCATTTTCTTCTACCCTTTATTATTTGCGGTTTGCTGCGCAAAGTTGCTGCCCCAGCTCAAATCCGCATTTTCACCTGTAATTTTGTGCAACTTTCAATTAGGAAGGCATTAAGCCAGAAAGTGCTTCAATGAGCAAACCCTTTTCACTCCCTCCACCTGTTCCTCCCGTCGGTTCGCTCAGAATGTTCTTGAAAGGGCCGTGGCCCACAAAAATACAACAAAAAAAAAAAAACGAAACGTAAGGGAAGAGAGGCGAAAAAACGCAGCAGCAAAAGAAATGTGCAACAAAAAATGTGGCAAGCTGATGACTCGAATGGAATTTTTGTACGAATTTGACAGTCGTCTCTCCTCTCCTCCCCTTCCCCTTCCCCTTGATGGTTAGCATTTTCCATGAAATTGGGTTTGCCAGCCACGCCTCTTCTATTAGTTTGTGGCCTCTGGGCGTGGCACTTTAATTAAAATTTCACCTACACTGCATTTGACTCACAATAGTAAATATGATTTGCCATTACTCTGAACCACAGTCAAAAAAAAAAAACCGGAGAGAAATCTATAAAGAGTGAAAATTCTTAGCAAAAAAAAAAAACAAAAACTTTATAAAAACTGGATTCAATTAATTTGCAATTAGTCGAGCCAACAAAAGAAAATCTGAAATTTACTTTGTATTATAACCAAAAAAAAAACAAAACCAAATTGTTGCTAGGCAATTGTTAATTATTGATTGAATGCTAGAATTATTTTTAGAGTTTTTTTTCCTTTTCCTATTTTTTACGGTCGCTGGCCATTTGATAATAATGTATTCAACATCTCTATATGCAATATGTCAGTTGCAATTCAGAAATCAGATTTCAATTAAATGCAATTGCAAGTTTTTTCTTTTTATTGCACCACTTTTAGCATATACATATATTTTTGTTCAATTTCAGATAAAGATAATACATACATACATAGTATATATAGCCAGAGCTTATCTGTGACCAGATCTGTGACTGTGTGTAAGAACTCACCTGGAAAAAAAGTAAAGAGAGAGAAATCATCAGGTTAAAATCAATGTTTATAAATGCACATACATATGTATATTGGTGGTTTAGTTGGTTGGCAAAAATGTTGCCACAAGTACTAACCGAAAAAAACATCACACAAAAAGCGAGTGGTATTAAAAAAATACAACTACCCAACTTCAAATATAACTGGCAAAGCAATTGACAACCCTGCAATTACAACAAAATGCACAAAATACAAACGAGAGAGAGAGAGAGACAAACCAAAAATTTATTTAATTTGCCATCGACAATTGCGAAAATACAAAACGAAAATTGCAAATGTTTTTCGGACAGACAAAACTGTCACAACTCGTATGAGTGTGCACGACAGCGGAACACTGCACTGAGTTTTTTTTTTTTTTTTTTTGTGTTCTATGGATTTCTATGAAATTTGTAGAATTTCTCTGCACACAACATTTTTATACAATATTTATTTGAGCAATAAATTAGCTATACACTTCAGTTGATTGAACTAAACTTTTATGCTGCTCACTCTCTCTCTTTATTAGCTAATTTAACACTCCCTTTAGTTGGCGTTTTATGAGTACAGGGTATTCACACAAAACTAATGAACAACAAGCATTCAAAAAGTGCACAAACAGCGCAAAATTTTGTGCTTTTCTCACCAAAAAGTATAATAAATAATTATGACAAGCAAATATGGAGCAGAGGGTAAAGTGTGAAGTACTACAGAAATTTGAGTGGTTGTAAAAACAAGAGAAACAAAAAAAAATACAAGTATGAAAGCAAGTGTGAAATGATTTGCACATTGCAATTACGGGTATTCGTTTGCTAGCATGAGCATCAGCTATCACCAGATGATGATGATGACTATGATGATGACCATGATGATGATAATGATAATGATTATGAGGTGCGTGGGTTGTGGGGCGTGCTTTTTGACCTGGGTCAGTGGGGCGACAACTTAATGCAAACAGGCCAAAAGCAGCCAGAGGCAAATGTAAATTACACACACACACACACTCACACACACATTCAAGCACAACAACAACAAGAACAACAAATCAAAGATGTGCGTCAAGGAGAAGGAGTGAGTGCAAGTTCAGCATTGTGAATTATGGCATCAAGCACATTAATGTGCTTTAATTGGCTGAACCAAAGAGAGTGTGTATGTAGCTAGTTATATCTCTATCCCTTACCTCCCTCCTCCCTCCTCCCTCACTCACTCACTCACTCACTCTCCTTCTCTTTCTTTCTGTTCCTCTTATTAATAAAAATTACTCTTGTCAAATCGTGCGTAAGCTTTTATGAGTGCTTTGGCATTAATCCTAGTGTTGAAAGCTTTCGAGTTATTTATAACTCTAGTTCAATCTCTCTCTCTCTCTCTCTCTTTACCTCTCTCTGACTCTCTGTTATTCCTAAAAATCACTCTTATTAAATTGTGCTCAAGTTTTTATGAGTGCATTGGCATTAATTCTAATTTTTAAAGCTTAAGTCTTATTTTTGCTCAGTTTCATGAAATTGTTCGCAAGCTTTGACATATGCTTTCAAATAAATCTTATTGTAAATACTTTTCGTTTAAGTTGAATTTTAAAGTATAAAATATATTAAAAAAATGGATTACAAGTTAACATAACGGATTAATCTCACGATTACATATGTGCTTTAAAACTAATCGTAATAATGAAAGTTTTTCAATTATTTAAGTGAATTTTTTAAATTTAAATAAAGCAAATAGTTTTAGCTATTATTTGATTAAAAGTTAGCATAAATAGTTTGTCGGATTAATCTTAAGCTCTCATATATTAATCTCTTTGAAACTATTCTCATTATTGAAAGCTTTTCAGGTACAGTTAATTAATTTGAAGTAATTTAAATAGCTGATATTATTACTTGATTGAAAGTTAAAGTAAATTGTTCGTTGGATTAATCAAAAGCTCTTATACGCGCTTTTAACTTAATCGTAAGCTTTATTTTAAATTCAATAAATATTACGGGCCTTTACTTGATTACAACTTTAGTCGGATTAATCTTACTTAATTTTATTTTTTAATTAATTACATTAGTAGGAAGTTTTAAATTCAGTTATCTGCACTTTAATGAATGCATTTAGTTTTTTATTCCGGATTATCTATGCTGTGTTTTTGTGTTGAAATTCCTATCACAATTCGCAATCGTTTAAATGTCAAATGTAAGTGATTTAAATGCATTTCTAAATGCACAAATCCCAAACACATTAACAGCTCAAGCACACACACACACAGGTTTCAAGAGCTGTGAAATATTTCACCGTCGTGCATCTAATTAATAAATAAATTTTAATCGCCCAACGATAGCCGTGCATTACTAAATTCCGCCTCCCCCCCCCCACACACACACACACACACACACACATACACAATCGCATTCCTTTAGCCCTCAGGTTTCGTCTCTCCAGAGGAGCCAGAGAGAGTGAGAGCGAGAGCGAGAGAGAGCGAGTTTGGTAGATTGTGTGGGCTTGGCTAATATCATCATAAATGTTTGTCGCCGCCCTTAGCCATTCTGGCTGATGATTATTATTGTTATTGTTATTAGCGCTTCGAGATTTATGTGCAAAAATTTATTTGCTCACGGCGCTTCATATTCCCACACATTCATTATTATTTTTTTTTTCCTTCTCGATGATACCCTGTACTCATTATAAACAGGTTATAAGATTGTCATAATTGCCAAGAAATGATATAAGAGGTATCTAGGCAGTCGGTCATGCTCTATTTTGTGGCCAAAATTCATTTCATTGTTCTTACCACATAAATTTAACTGAAATTGAACATTATTTTTCATTTAAGTGGAAATTAATATTTGACGCCCACCAAGCCACGCCTAGCTAATTATGTCACGTCGCTACCAGTGAAATGAGCAGACACAGAGAGAGAGAGAGAGAGAGAGAGAGAGATAAATAAAAAATACCGTGCGGAAAATAAGGCAATGAAAATATATTTTAATGAATACAAATGCCAAAACAAACGGCCGTTGGGCGTCACCAAAGTTTTTGCTGCCGAATGAATTATTAATTTTGATGCTCGCATTTTGTCTAATAGACAAACTCTCGCTCTTTAAGTCTGCCAATCTGCCCAATCAAAAATATAATAATAAAATCGACAGAAAAAAACTTGCTTGATTGATTTATGCGCATTGTGAACTCGAAATTATATTACAAATTATTTTTTTATTGCATCTTTTGTGCACTCCATAAAATTCGTTTACATTGTGCCAAATTTTGAATGTTTTATCTAGTTTATAGTTTAGTTTAGTTTCGTTCATTTATTTAACAACATGCTTTATTACCCCCCAATTTGAAATTAATTTTGTATTTTCCTATACATAATAGAATAACTAAATTATTTATAAACACATTCCACGTGATTACGGTTATTATACACATACAATGAAGTGAAATAAGTTTCAATTGTTGTAGAAATTCTTTTTACACATTTTACTATCGTATAATAATAAAAAAGGTTTAATTGTTCTTACAACTTTTAAAGCTTATATATTTTAAATGCTTCTTACACATTTCACTAAATATCGTATTTACAAAATTAAGGCTTCAATTACTTAGCCTTGAATTCTTTTTACACCTTTGTCTAAATATCGTATTATAAAACAAAAGTTTCAATTGTTGTTATCAATTGTAAAGTTAAAATACTTCACTTCATGTTTTTACCTTCTAAACATCATTTTAAATATTTGACTAACTATCCTATAAAAATAAAAATTTTCAATTATTATACTCTGAATTTCTTTTACACACTTGACTAAATATTCTATTATAAAAAAGATATATATATTTTACTCTGTAAATGCTTTTTATAAATTTGACTATATATGGAAGTATAAAAAATAAGCTGCAAATTTTATGCTCTAAATTATAAATATTATTATTAAATATTATAAAATTGATGCTACAAATTTTAATGTTAAAATACTTTACTACAAATCTCTTCTTTTGTATTTTATTTTTCTCTTTTGTTTTCTCTTCTTTTTTTTACACATTTGACTAAATAAAGTATATTAAAAAATGGTTAACTTATTAGGATCTTAATTCTTTTTACACATTTTCCATAAATGTTACAAATTTTAATGTTAAAAGACTTTACTACAAATTTTGAAATTCTTTTTACACATTTGACTACAGAAAAAGTTTCAATTATTACTCTCAAAATTCGTTTTTTTTACACATTTAACTAAATATTGTATGAAAATTCTGGAATTGTTACGCTCTAAATTCTTTTTTGCGCTTTATTGTAGTATATATTATTAAAAAGGTTTTAATTGATGCTACAAATTTTGAAGTTCAAATATTTCATTAAATATTTTACGCTCTATTATCATTTTTAACTAAATATCGTATAATAAATGAAAAGCTCTTTTGCGTCACATTAAATTCACTCAACATGGTAAAATATTGCCAACTAAGCAATTCCATTAAAGCAATTCTTTTTAAGACTCAAAAAATAATATTTCGCTACTAAAAATAACATTCATTTTCGGTTTTTTTTTTGCTATTTTTTTTTTTTTTTTTTAAGAATATGCGTTTTGCGTTTACTTTGCTTGGTGTTTTGGTCTTAGCATTAACTGCGTGGATAACATTTTAGCTCAACACAAACACACACACACACACACACACACACACACACACACACACACACACACACACACACACACACATAGAGAGAGAGCTGTGTCCAGAGCACTAGCAAAGTAATTTTATGTATCTGTGGCTCATTAATAATTGAGACCATGCCAAGGAAATCAAAATTGTTTGTGGTGTTTCGCTCGTTTCTACTGCACACACACACACACACACACAGACACACACGCACACCAACACATAGAGTGCTGCTGATAAGGCAACGGCGTGCCAGTGTCGTTAGTTTTGTTGTCGCTTCTGTCGCCCAGAGTGAGCAAGAGCTGGAGCTAGGGAATTCTGGCCAGGCACGCAAATGCGTTGCGTATACGCAATATTTCAGCAGACAAAGTAATGCAGCACAAGAGGCACGCACCAACAACTGATGAGCAGAGAGAAGTGAGGGGAGGGAAGGGGGCGTGTGTTGGTTAGCATTCTGTAAGCTAAAATGTTTGTTGTCTTGTTGATGACGATGCCGTTGTTGCTGTTGTTGCTGTTGCTGTTGCTGTTGGTATCTAGGCGCTTGCTGCTGCTGGCTCGCATGATTCAATGAATTTTTCACAGCACTGCGCTGCATCCTCAACTGAGCTGAGTGGGCGTGACCAAATAGCCTAACAAATGTATGCAGCACGCAATACGTTGCTGCCTCGGCGTGTTACATGCGTGTTTACGATGGAGGCAGGCAGGATGACTGCCAAAAAAACCAAAAAAACAGTAGCCAAGCGGCAGAGGAAGTTATGATTGTTTCACGAGCTGACAAATAGAGCAACATGCTCTCTCTCTCTCTCTCTCTCTCGAGTGGGAGGGGAGGGAAGGGGGACGGAGGCACATGCTTTTTGGATTGCTCGACAAATTTATGCGCCTCCGTTGGCTGCCCCAAAACGGAACGGAACGGAACGGAAGGGGATGGAAGGGGCAACCGGGCAATGGCTCCGGTTTGTTTGCTTGCTTGCTGGGCTGGCTTTTATCAACCCTTTGAGGGTTGTGTGCCATCTTCTCTCACTGTGTATGTGTATGTGTGTGTGGGTGTGTGTGTGTTTGGCTCAAAATGTTGTGTGCATTATTCGTTTTGAAAAGTGCTTGGCTAAAGAGGGAGGCAGAGGCGGAGACGCAGACGAAGGCGGCCTAAAAGCAGGCAATGAAATTTTCATGCTCGCTCAATTTTTGCAGTTGACAGTTTTTGCCCCAATAAAGCAATGCAAATATAAAATGCCAATGAATGCACACTCGATAGCAAGATGGCTCAAAACAGTTGCAAATACATACATGGCCAGCACTTTTTACGTCTCCTTAACCTCAAGCATATTGCCACAGACGATAAATGCAATTCACCTTTCTCTCTCTCTCTTTCACTCTCCCTCTCCCTCAGCAGCATCTTCGTAGTCAACCACAAAACCCAAAAAAAAAAAAACAGAAACTCATATATATTTGTCAATTACTTTTTGGGTATTAAGCAAGCCGGAAAAGTGCAACTTCGAAGTTAAAATGTGAAAATGGCCAAAATCCTGGCGAATGTTTTAACTGTTACACAATTTGTTACGGCTCTGTGGAGCGAAAAGACTTTAACCTTGTTAGCTACAAAATTGTGGGCCGCTCTTTTACCAATTTAATGTGGTCCAAATGCGGTTTGCTACCATCTAATTGCAACAACTACAAAAAAAACTTGCTTAATAAGAGCTATGAAATTTTTGAACTAACTGGAATTTTAATATTAAATTTAAAATCAATTGTTTGGTATATTTTTATAGTATTTTATTTGACAGAATTTTGGCATTAATAATATTTCATGTTCTATTTTTTCATTATTATATGCAGTATTTTTATTTGATAAAATGTTGGTATATTTGGTATTTAAAATTATAGTACTTTTATATACTTATTAATATTATTTCAAATTTCGACAATTTGTAGTATTTTATTTGGTAGAATTTTGGGAATTTTTATGCAACAACAAAAAAAACTTGCTTGATAAGAGCTATGAAATTTTTGAACTAACTGGAATTTTAATATTAAATTTGTAATCAATTAAAGCTTAATATTTCATATAAATTTAAGATGATTTTGGTAATTCTAAATTTAATAAATTATAGAGCATCAAATTCATTAAAAAGGTTTGAATGCAAATAAATGTAATTATCATATATTAAATAAAGAATTACGAACAAATATAATACTTTTAACAATACTCTAATAAGAGTATAACAAATTTAATTATTTCACTAATTTCAAGTATTTAGAAAATCTATAAATTCTTGACTTTACCATTTCCTATACGCCTCCCTAATAGTTACATTTTATTGTGTAGATAATAAATGGTATTTCGTAAAGTTTTGCTTTGATTATTGTCGATTTAAATGCGTATGAGAGAAAATAATCAAAAAATAATCATTGTCTGTTTATGACACTTGCTAGCAGGCAACTAACCAACTAACTGTGCACAATGTAAATCCGCAGACAAATTCACATGAACACATACAAACTCACACACATACATACGAGTACATATACATACATATATTTGCTGTCTGATCTCTTGTCTTGGGCTCATAAGCAAATGCTACAAATGAAACAAAAACAAAACTCGGCGAAAGCTTTGAAGTTGAAATCGTTTGACTTTAACTTATGCACACACACACACACACATACGCACGCACGCACGCACATACACATTTGAGGATAGTAGAAAAGAGAGAGAGAGTGAGATTAGGTGAGCAGCAGCAGCAGCAGCAGCATCGACACACGCACAGCAACACAAACAAAGCAACAGTGTTTGGCATTTTGTATTTAACTTGAAGCTTTGCAGCGACGCCGTCTCATGGTCAACAAGAAGAGAAGAGAAGCAAAGAGAAGAGTAGAGCAACAACAACAAGAACAACAACAACAGCAACAGCAACAGCAACAGCGACCGCAGCGACAGCGGAAGAGCTTTAATTACCCACGCAAGCTTGCGTATTTTTTTTAAGCTTTAAGTTTAAGGCGACTTTCGGTCGGTTGTTCGGTTGTTGCTCAGCATGCAATGCCTTTCGCCTGGCAATTGTTGCGCCAACAGCAACAAGAATAATAAAAACAACAACAACGACGACGTCAACCGTTATAACAAAGGCAAACGGCAACAACAAAAGCGAAGGCGTAATACGTAAGAAGCGGCGAATGAAGCTAAAGCAAAAGAAAGAAAAAAATAAAATAAAATAACACAGCGCAAAATGAAAGAACGAGAGAGAGAAAAAAAAGAATGTAACAACAAAAATTGCGTACGCATTTTAAAATTTTAATGCGGCGCTGCTAACGCCAAGAGCAGCAGCAGCAGCAGAGGCGATACGCTGACTAAGCACTGACTATGGAACTCATGAGAAGAGAAGTGTGAGGATGTCAATAATACGAAATACGAAATACGAAAAACGGCATACGATATGGAGAGACTACTGTAGATGCGCGCTTTTTGGGTACTTTGTCCGCCGGAACACGCGTCGCGACGCGACGCAACGCAACGCAACGTAACGCGAAGCGAAGCCAAAAAATTACGAACGCGACATGGAACGCTGATAAAAACGACAATTGATGGGCGTACGTGGGCGCATTGGGGCGTGGGCAATTGCTGAGTTATGTTTATGACAAATGCGATGCGCAGCGCGGCTTGGCTCGGCTCGGCTCCACGCGACATCAGTTGGGGGGCGGATGATGATGCTCAGAACACGCCTCCTTCCTTTATACCCCACTCCCCCTCCACCAAAACGGTTCATAGTACTTTGTCTCCCTCGCTATATCTCTTGATTCGACTATATGCAATCGTTAGAGACCATTCACTATGCCAAACACTTTGAAAAGCTATTGATTGCGCATGGGAGTTCTAATTTGTAAGCATGTGTGATTAAAGATTCTGATTCATAGTGAAAAAAAAGAATAAGATCATTTTGAAAAGTAAAGAAAATTTTAAAGATTTATTCTGATTTATGCTTAAATAACATGGTTTTGCTAACATTTATCCTTAGTTGTCTAAATAAGACAAGAAGAATAATGACAACGACAAAATAAATAAATAAAATCATATGGTGTAACAAATTTATCACTTATTTAGGACTAAAAAACTAAACTAAAATATTCAGAATTCGATCGTTTTAACAATATTTGTTATTAAGCGTAAAAATAAAACAAAGAAGAAAATAATAACATAAATAAATATAATAAAATTGCCTAGAAAATATTTATTTTTAAACTTATAAATGAAAAAACTAAAAAAAAAAAACCTAAAGAAAAACACATAATCCTTATAGAAAAACTAAAAATAATTATAAAATTGTAAAATACAAAGATTATAGTATAAATTTAAATTTCAATATATATTCCAAGTTCGAAATTTAATGTAGTTAACTCATTTGAAAATAAATATAGCATGATTTTTGGGGCAACCAATAAGGGAATATAGAATAAACAAATAAGACAAGAAGAATAATGACAACGATAAAGCATGAAAAGCAAAAAAAAAAAAAAAATAAAGAAATAAAATCATCATATATAAATATCAATCATAACAAATTTATTACTTATTTAGGACTAAAAAACTAAACTAAAATATTAAGAATCATCATTGAAACAAAAATACTCCAAAACTCGACAAGAATTGAACATAAGCTGAAGCTGTCGCAAATAGTATCGTATAGCGAGTGGAAAGTGTATACAATCCATCGGCTAGATTGAAGTGACGTATGTGATGCGCTGCTTGACGCTGAAGCTGAAGCTGATGCTGATTCTGATTCTCATTCATATTCAATTTTTTATTGTTGTCGCCTTTGTCGCCTTTTGCTTTGCCACGCGTTACGTGTCCTGCTTGGCTAATCAGCCCCTCTCCCCACACTCTCTCCCCACTTTGCCATGTGCCACATTCACCACCCGCGAGCAATTGAAAAAAAAAGAAGAAGAAAAGTGAGTAGAGGAAACGCAACTGAGCCAGCGAAATTTGTTATTGTTGCAATGAGCGAGGGCAAAAGAGCGATGACGATGACGATGTGGATGTGGATGTGGATGGCGATGGCGTTCGATTGTCAATCACATGCAATTTAAATAAATTGAGTGTTTTATGGGGTTTTCAATTTGATGCGTTGCCACGCCCCCTCCACGCCCCCAGCTCCCCCAGCTAACACCCAGCGATGTCACCACGCATATTAATCATCATCATCATGGCGAAATGGCAATTCAGTTAGTTGTTGCATTGTCCTGCAGCATATTCCTTAGCGCTGCCAAATTGCAATGGACTCTGATGAGCCGCACGAAAATAATCAGCCGTCATTTTGCATATTGCATGACCAGACCAAACGCGATAGGTGCCAGACAGAGGGGAGAGGGGGAGACGTTCGTTGGCTATGCAATTAATGCAGGCACATTAAATTCAATTTCGGTTCACATCGCATTTTATGCTCTGCACACGCACGAGAAGCGGCAATGAAAATCAAAACGATAATGAAAATGAAAATCTTGTTTCGCCTGGCTAAAAGTATGCATACTCGTATGAATGCGAGTGTGTGAGTGCGTGAGTGTGCGAGTTGCGAGTACTCGTTTTTGTACTCAGAGCATATGCCAAGCCAATGACCCATCAGCCTATGCAGATTTTGCTGCTTTTGATGCTTTTGCTGCTCAGGCATTGATTCAATTTTGGCTTAATTGGTATATCGATAAAGAGCAAAAGCAGCGAGATACGAGATACGAGAGTAAGCGCAAAAATTGCGCATACGCCCCATGTATGACCCAGTTGAGGAGTTATCTGCATATAGTATATATAGCAAACTTCATTCGCCTCTTGACACAATTCAATCTGCAATGCAAAATCCAGCCAAGGCTGTGATAATCGAAAACTAAAACTGCAAATTTTATCCTTGAGTATGGACAAAATTCAAGTTTACAAAAAGGAGAAAAAATACATTCGCATTGAATTTCACAGAAATTGTAAAATATGGTTATAGTTTTGTATTTTTTGTTATAAGTAGTATTTTATTCGGTAGTAGATTATGGTATGTAGTATTTTTGGTAGTATTTTATTGGATATAATCTTGTTATATATAGTATTTTATTTGTATCACAGCATATGTAATATTTTTTGCTAGTATGTTGGTATATCTTGTATATCACGTTGTAGTATTTTATTAGTATTTATTAAATTTATTAAATAAAAATATTTTCTTTATATTTTATTTGGTATAATGTTGGTATATTTTTATAGTATTTTACTTGACAAAATTTTGGCATTAATAATATTTCATTTTCTATTATTTCATTATATGCAGTATTTTTATTTGATAAAATGTTGGTATATTTAATATTTAAAATTATAGTACTTTTATATACTTATTAATATTACTTCAAATTTCGACAATTTGTAGTATTTTATTTGGTAGAATTTTGGGAATTTATACTATTATATATTTTATTTGATATGATTTTGTTATATTTATTATTGAATTTTGCCGAATTTTATTATATGCATTACTTTTAGTATTTGATTTGGTACAATTTTGGTATATCTGATTTTATGGTATTTATTACTGTATAATAAAAAAAAGTTAAATTATTGAATAAATAAATTATTATCGCAGCTTAAGCTTAGTACAAAACTTAGTGCCTCCCTTTTGAATTCGCTTAAGAAGTCGTGTGAAACTTGCAACAGTTTTTTTTTCCCCGCTCCCCTCGCCAACAGCTGCCACATTTGCCCCAGACCATCTTGCCACAAATTGTGATACTTTAATGCTGCCAATTAAAATGCGTAATGACTATTAAAGGTTTACCTAGCACATTAACATGATATTAAAAATGGATACATAAGGATTATAGTGATATACACACACATACATATACTATATATGCGGATATATCAAATGCATGATTACGATTCTCCATCAAACAAAAGAGAGAGAGAGAGAGAGAGAGAGAGAGAGAGAGAGAGAGAAAGAAATGAGTGATTCACGCAATAGCAAACAATTGTTGTTAACTGAAACTCTTTGGCTTCATTGAAGCGAAGCGTTAACAAATTGTTTAAATTAGTTCAAAAATGTAATCGAGACTGAAGGTGTGTATGCGTGCGTGTGTGTGTGTGTGTGCAACAGTGTGTGGCACAGTGTCGCATTAACTCGTTTAAAACGCAACGAGCGTGCAGCGTGAAAATTGCAGCTGCTGTTGCACGTTGCACGCGTTGCACTTTCCCCACACAGAGCAGGGGGGGCAAGGAGACGAGGCAGGTTGGCAGGAAGGCCAGACCGGCAGGCAGCGAGGATAACAAGGACAATGAGCGTTAAGCGTGTCGCGCGTTCCCAACAACAATTGTCACAATTGTTAAATATTTATAATAATAGAGTTTTTATTGCTGTGGCCATGTAAAATATTAAGCGCGCTTATGCGACAGCTCAAAATGGAGGCAGCAGCAGCACACGATGTGGCAAGTGGCAGTGGCAAGTGGCAAGAGGCAGGACGCAGGCGGCCAGCCGTGCACAATGGCGCATTTCCGGTGCTGTTGCTTCTTTTGTTGCTGCTGCTGCTGTTGCTGTTGCTGCTTATTACACAGCAGCAGCCAGGCGGCAGTTTGTGCCACGCCCATGCAGCATGCGGCAACAAATTGAAAAACATTTATTTGCTTAAATGCGTCAACATTTCTTTTTTTATTTTTTTAATAAATTTACCAGCATTTTTTTTTTTTGCTGTATAATTTTTTGAAATTTTGCATTTCTTTACTTTAATTTTTTTTGTTGCGGCTTGACACATTTTGTTGTTGTTATTGTTGCAATTATTTATATATACTTTTTTTTTATACAAACTTTATTTGCATTTCAATTGTGTGTGTGTTTTTTTTTTCTGCGTCGCAGCCGCAACAACAACAACAACAACAACTACAAACGTGTCAACACATTGCCATATTTGTTGCTGTTGTTGCTATCGAGTTTTACGCCCCGCAACAAAATTTTAATTTGCCATAGTTGTTGCTTGATGAAAATAAACTTGACTGTTGTCTGTTGTGGTTGTTGTCGGTTTGTTTTAATGAATTTGTATATTTTATGTACAACATATTTTGTGGCACACAGCAACGACGACAAAAAAAAAACACAAAAGAGTCAACAACATCATCAACTGCCAGAGGACTAAGCATTCAGCATTCAGCATTCAGCATTCAACAATCAGCAAAGGGGCCGCAACAGCTGTCAGAGTTATTGCCCAGAGAATTGTGTTTTCTACTTGTCTATTAAGATTAAAAAAAAATGTGCAGCTAAGCGAATGTTAAGCAGATAAATACAAAAGAGAAGAAGCGAGAGCAAGCTGATTATAAATGCGCAAAAATATTGATAAAAATAAGTTTCATAATTGTTTCAAGTTAACAGAAACTTGGAAAAACATTTCCACACTTATTAAATTACCGTTTTCTTTTTACACTCATTTTAATAATATAATTTAATATAAATAAAATTAAACTAAATATAAATATGCATAATTTTTTCAAGTTAAATAAAATTTGGAAAAAGATGTCCACATTTATGAATTTATTTTTCTCAAGCAGTGTTATTAATAATATAAGTGAATAATAATATAGTTTAATATAAATAAAATTGCACTTAATATAATTACGCATCTTTCGTGATAAATAACACTTTAACATTTATGAGCTCCAATTTTGGTAATATAAGTTGCATTATTATTTCAAGTTAAATACAATTTTGAAATAAATATTTTCTCATTTCAAAATTTGCTTTTTTGAAGTGAGGTGCACAATACCTCAAATGCAACGCTTTTAAAGGATTAACGGATTGTCTTCTGACAATCCTTATGACTGCAACCGACACTCATTAGCTTTAAGCATTTACCTTTATAATTTTCATAATGGATTAGTTGAAGCACAGCAAATGACAGCAAAAAGAAACAAGTAAGAAAGCCACAGTCGAGTGTGGTCGACTGTGAGATACCAGCTTCAATGCGGTATTATTCTTGAATATACCATATTAATATACCCAAAAAAATACTAAAATATACCGAATATATATTTTGTACTCTATGGTGCAAAAGCAATACCGTGTGGTATTTATTTTTAAATATACCAAATTAATATACCGAAAAAATACTAAAATATATACAAAAAACTACATTTGTTTGGTTGTATATTTTGTACTCTATGGTGCAAAATCAAAACCGTGTGGTATTAATCTTTAAATATACCAAATTAATATACCGAAAAAATACTAAAATATACCAAAAGCTATATTTGGTATGTTTATATATTACAACAATATACCATTAAGTTCAGCCGAGTCTGCTGAAATATAAAATACTAAAATATACCAAAAGCTTTATTTGGTATATTGCTATAGTACTACATTTTCAATATACCATAGAGTACAAAATATACTAGATTGATAAAGGGATCGGAACAAACTTATAATATCTCTCTGCCCTACAAGAAGTAGAAAATTATTTTCGCGACTAAAGGATTACTTTCTACAACTTTAGCAGATGGGCGAATAATTATGTAAAAAGAATAAAAAAAGAAGCGTATGCAATTATGTTTATATAAACATATTGCAGGGTGAGCAAAATGTGAAATGACAGAGCAAGAATGGAGTCGGAATAAAAGCTGAAAACAAAATGGCAAATGGCAGGGAAAAAAAAAAGGAAAACTAAAAGCCAGACGCTGATTGCGAATGAATATGAATTTATTATAAACACAACTGCTAAAAGCGGCAAAACTAACAACACAAACAAACAAACAAATAAATAAAAAAGCAAAACCAAAAGCAACGCCCCTTTTTACACACACACACACACACATTCAGTCAGCTGCTGACCAACTTTTTAGTATAGAGAAAGAAAGATAAAAAACAAGAGTGTAATATGAAATGCCAAAGAATTGATGCAGAACTCAAATAATTTTATGGCATATTTAAATGTCTGCATAATTTGTTTGCCTACTTGGGATGAGCCAAACTTCGTGTTCGTGTTTGCGATATTCATCGTATAACAAAGAGAACACACAAAAGCATTAAGCGAAATCTTTAACAAAATGTTCTATAACATAAAATTGAAAAGCATTTCATTCAGCTTAAATTTTTATATGCAGCTTAATCGATGTTTTTGTTATCGAAAGAAGCCAAATTACATTTCTAAGAAAATCTTGTGCAATTATTTATTGGATGAGAAAACTTATAACATTTCATTCTTCATTATAAATATTGATAATCATTTAGATCAATCGATATATTCATCGGAAATACTAATAAAATATTTTAGGAGGATATCAGCTAAATTCTTAGCACATATTTATTGGATTACCATATACCCGGACATCTGAAGACTATGGCAAGCTATAACATTAATCGATATATTTATCGGAAGTGCTCTGATACTACAATTTCAAGCAAATGTATCGCTAGCTATTCGTATTTTAGAAATAACATTCAAAAAATATTATGCTAAGCTAGAGCAGAAGAAAAAAATGCTTACACACAGAGAGAGATTAATCGATACATTTATCGATTGAATAGAAATGCCGGTCGCCTATTCATAGCTAATGCTGATGCCATTTAAGCTACCATTTAGCTTGGGCTTAGCTTTCTAGGGTACACACACATGGATGCTGCATAGATTAAATGTGGCATCCAAAATATTCTCACGCGCTCAGCCTCAATGAATGTGGGCGAGTCTTGTGGGTGTATGTGAGTGTGTGCGTGTAAGTGTGTGTGTGTAAGTGTGAGTGAGTGAGTGTGAGTGAGTATTCTGTGTGTGTGTGTGCTGTAATGTGGGGCACACAAAAGGTTCAACTGACTGTAAATGCTTAAATTGATTTAAATGCAGACAACTCGAACCACAAAGTCTGACGAACGGACGAATGAACGAAATGAATGAATGACTGACTGACTGACTGACTGACTGACTGAATGAATGAGTGAATATGTGCGCTATGTTTGTCAGCCAGACCGCGTGCTGGGTCAGCTAAAATCTCTGTCTGCCTGTCAGCTGAACTATGCAGGCGTCTCTTTCAATGCCACATGGGCAACTAATTTTGGCTGAGCTGAGCTGAGTTGCGAGCTCGTTCGCTCGTTCGCTCTTGCCTGCTTGCTTGTTATAATTTTAATCAAACTTAAAACAAATTTCCTAAATAGTTTTCTTCAGCTATCTGCACAGCTTGACAGAAGAAGAAGCAGCCGCAGCAGCCATCTCGCTTCAGCCTTTGCTGTTGGTGGTAAAAAGTTTTTAAGCTACGGCCTTGCCGAAAGTTTTTTGACTCAATGAGCTCAAAAATCTCTTTTTAATACTTAAGCATAACTAAATTAACATGCCAAAGTATGTGTGTGTGTGCGTGTGTGTGTGTGGTTGCCAAGGAGGCGGAGCATTTAACAATTTTTGTGCAAATTTAATTTGTTGTATGTTGTAAACCAATTCGACGCTTTTCGATGGCTCCGCGAAGACCTTTCAGCGCCCTTCACATGTGTGTCTATGTGTGTGTGGGCGTGGCTGGTTGTGGCTTAGTTAAGCTGTGTGCACATGCAATTTGCTGCGATGGCCGCAACACCAACAACAAGTTGGGGCGGCAAATATCTAAATAAAAGCGGAATGAAAATGTTGTGCGCCGCAAAGTATGCAGCACTTTTTGATAAGCCAATTAAATGGCTACATATAATGTTGTGGGCGCAGCAAGTGAATAAAACCGTGGTCCGTGTATGTGTGCATGTGTGTGTGGGCTAGGTAATTAGATTCTGCCGGAGTTTGCAATCCATTAAAAATACATCTAGTATATAGTACACAGACTCGCATGCTTTGCCAAAAGAAAAGTTGCAACAAACTTTCGTAGCAAATCATATTTCATGCGATATGCTTTTGGCAGCTGACAAACTGCACAAATATCGTATCAATACACTCTCCACACTCACACACACACACACACCATATGTGACCTACTTAATATAAAGCACAACATTTTAATTGCACATAATAACCACAACAGCAAAAAGTTGTCCAAATAGAAATATTTTCATAGCGAGCCACATATTAATTACAGTACAAAAATTGACCAAATTCCAAAAAATTGCGATAAATAATTGAAATTGCGCGACTTCTTAATTACTTAAATATATTAAACGATATATTTGGTATATAGATATACTATGACATGAAAAATATATCATAAAATATACTAGAAAATTACGAGGTTGTAAACTAAAGCAACTGATGAATAAAACTATAAATATAAATAGCAAAAATATAAATGTCAATACATTAAAATATATCAAATATACCAAACACATATACCAAATGCTATATTTGGTATATCGGTATACTGTTTCACTCAATATATACCATAAAATATACCAGAACGTAACAAACTTGATTCAACTTTGCCAAATTGCGATGAATTCATTTTGAAATGTTACATACAAAAAGATTGAATGTATATATTTAAATATATAACATGTATTTATAAATAATATTTGCATTAAATAGCATATTCTGAGTAAAAATTTCTCATAAATTATTTGCTTAATAATGCAATAAAACTTTGTCGTATTTTAATGCCAAAATTGTCATGCAAACACGTGTGCTTCAACAACGAAAAAATAAAAAAAATGATCTAATAGTTTGAGAAACTGCTTTTTCTGTTGGCCAGGTCAACAAACAGAGAGTGAGAGAGAGGGAGATAAAGTGTGTGTGAACATTTTGGGACATTAACGATTTTCTTTTATTTGCTCTGTTATATGTTGTGCGCTTTTCTTTTCGATGTTTGTTTGTGTTGCCGTTGCGTTGCGTTGCGTTTCGCTTCGTTTTGTTTTGTTTTGTTGCCATCAAATAAAATGATTTGCCATAATGTGTGCAAAATAAAACATGAGCCTGTTCCGAGAGAAAGAGAGAGAGAGAGAGAGATACATCAAACATTGACGAAACTACAACTACTCTCTCTCTCTCTTTTTCTCTGTCGGTCTGTGGCACGTTTATTTGTATTAGACATGACCGCAAAATGAATGTGGCAAGTCCGTCAAACCAAGCGAATGCGTTGCGCAATAAGAGAGTAGAGCAGAGTCTCTGATAGCGGCTGGCTGCAACTTGCCACAGCATCAACATCAGCATCAGCATCAGCTTCGGCTTCGGCGTCCAGAGCCAAAGCAAATAAACGCTCTCGGGCGCAACATAAAAATTTTATATGCAAATGAAGGCAAACGGCAACAAAAACGAAAAAGAAAGAAAAACAACACACACACAGAATACATAAAAGTCAACAGAAATTTTGCTCAATTTTTGTGTTGTGGTTTTTTTTTTGTATTTTTTTTGCGTTCATTTTGTTTGTTTCCTTAGCCGCTGCTGCTGACCCACTCCGATGACACAGAGCTACCTGTGTATGTGTGTGTGTCCTGGCCAAAAACGCGACTTCCTGTGCACGGACAGTCAAGACTCGAAGATGGCCAAAGGAACCAAGAAACGAGTCTGTGAAGTGAGATGAAGAAAAGTGGGAGAGGCAGAGGGGGAGGAAGTAGAGTGAAAGATTCTCCAGTGAAATTTGGTATTCGTGACTGCGACTGCGAATGCGAATGCGACGCTCAGCCCGTGACTGAGCCTATGAATTGAATTATTAAGTAGTATGAGTATGCGAGTGAGTATGAGTGAGTGTGAGTGTCTGTGTGTGTGCTAGTGTGTGTGTGTGTGTGTGTGTGAGTGGGTGGGGGCGTGACACATTGAGCAGGTCATTCGAATGCGCAGCGTAAAGGCGAATAGAGTGTGGGGCCAAATTGAGCACAGAGAAGAATGCGTTCCAAAGCGTTGCGCTGGATGAGAATGCCAAGTGGCAGAGGGAGTTTCGTAGGGTGGAGAAGGAGGACCAGACCCCCAACCCCCCACCGTCCGTCCAAAACAATGTGTCCAGCTAAAGGACATACAATGAAAAGTGCGCCATTGTATTTGTAATGCCGCAGCGAGCATAAAGCAGCAGAGTGAAAAGCGCTAGAGAAAGACAGAGAAAGCAGCTGAAGGAGTGGGAGTAAAAGAGAGCGGGAGAGGGGGAAATCGGCAGAGAGGGGCAAGGCTACTTTATGCCTAAGCCGCTTAAGCAGCAACAGCAACAGCAGCAGCAGCTACAACGATAGCAAATCGCTTTAATCATAAATGCAAAAATATTTTTTTTTTTGCTGTTTTTTTTGTTTTTTTTGTTTTTGAGTAAAAATCGAGGAAATGCGCGCGCGTTTCACACGCGATTTTAAACGCTTGAAAGTTTAATGGGCGCAAAATTGGTTTTCGGCAAGCGAAATATTGCGGCAAGCATTTAATTGATTAAAGCTGTTGCTGCGATAAGGAAACAAGTGACGAAGCACAGACATTAAGTGTAATAAAGTGAAATATACTATGTACTATATGCACAAGTGTAAATATTTAACTAGCTAACTAAAACATTTTTATACCCGCTACCTAAAGGGTAGAAGGGTATTATAACGTTGTGTAGGTAACAGAAGGCAGAAGGAGGCATCTCCGATACCATCAAGTTTATATAATCTTAACTGCTTTGGTATATTTTAAGCTCTGTGGTATATTTCGAATGAAGTACAATATCGATATACGAAATATATCATTTGGTATATATTAGTATATTTTTAAGTATAATTATAGAATATAGTGCTATTGAAAATGTGTGAAGGGTAAAGAATTTGTATACCATTTGGTATAATTTAGTATTTTTTTCGGTATATATTTGATATATTTCTAGAATATGGTTTTATTGGAAATGAGTGGAGGGTAGAGATTTGTTATAGCCTTTGGTATATTTTAGTATTTTTGTGGTATATATTTGGTATATTTATGGAATATGGCTTTATTGAAAATGAGAAATGGATACAGCATTGTTGTAGCTTTTGGTATATATTTTAGTATTTTTGCGGTATATATTTGGTATATTTATAAAATCTGATTTTACTGAAAGTGAGAAACTGGCATAGCATTGATGAAGTCTTTTGAATAATTTAGTATTTTTGTAGTATATATTTGGTATACTTGTAAAATATGGTTTAATGGGTATATCATAGACTATAACTCAATTATATGTTCTTTTCGAATTGATGGCAAATCGTGTCAAAATGTTGGTTATAAAACAATTTATTGTATTTGTATAGTTTCACCATCATTAACCATTCGAACTGGCCAAACAAAAGTGAATACACACTTGCAATTAACTCTCGCATGCGATATGCGATATGCGATAAATGTATCTAAGCACTTGGCCACTTAATAGCCATCTATCATATACTTGTACTATATATAGTATACTATATATTGTATCAAACACTTAGCTGAGAATAATCAATCACAAGTGCTTGGACATGACTCGTGAAAAAATACATTCACTCACATTCACACGCCAATCAAAAAAAAAAGAACAAAGACATTTACAATCTAGTATTAGAAAATGTGCCAGAATTATGCTTTTCTTTTGCATTCCCAATTGTATTTCATAGTTATTTATAAAACTGTTCATGAAACTTGTATTATCCCCTCATGGGTATTGTTTTAACAGCTCAAAATGTAATTATTTTTGGACAAGAAATAAAATTGAAAAGCTTCACATATGCGGCTTAAGAAATCGTTTTGAAATTCACATTTGTTGTAGCTATTTCTTTATTTAAAAAATATTGTAAAGAAATAGCTATAAATAAATATGAATTTCTCTAGTTTCCTTAAACCTTTTACATATATTTTTCTTAAATAACCAATCTGATGTTCAAATCCAAATAGAAAACAAATAAGTTCAACTAGCAACTGAAATATTTTTTTTTTTTAATTTGCTGCAAATATTTCTGATACAACATATTTTTGCAAGACCTTAGTTAACTCTTTTCATTTCCGATTTCTTTTAATTGTAACAAATATTTTATTGCATTGATATTTTTAAAAAATTTCAAGTATGCTTAACATTGAAATCAATAAAAATGATTTCTTTTCTTTATCCTCAAACTATGAAAGAAAATCATTAAGGTGAAGTTAGTGTTGAGTATACGATTAAATGATTTTTTCTAATAAATATATAAGATAAATAATGCAGCTACTTTTTACTTTAATATTACAATGTTTTCAAGCCTTTGGTTGCCCTCTTTATCATATTATTATTTTAATATAATTTTGGATATATTTGAAGTATATTTTTTTCAAATTAAATAAAAGGCTAGGTTAAAATTAAATGCATTTTGCAGTTTTGCAACTACTTTTACAATTGGTAGCTACAAAAATTGGTTGCAATATTTTTCGTTTTGAAAACTTTAACTCTTCTCCTTACAATTGCTTTTGACACCTATAAAGAGCGGACTCGCAACTCCTTTGTTCTTGCTTTTGTTTTTTTTGCAGTTCACTTCATGATTATTATTTTTATTTTTGCTTTGCTTTGTCGCAGTTTGTAATTGACATGAAAATTTAATGGCATAATTTTCAATTTGTTTTTTTTTTTTGTTCTGTTTTAACATTTTCTGGCTTATTTCTTGAACTGCGAGAGTTGCGACTATTCCTTCAGCTACTTTTTCAGCTGTGTTTGGCTTTGTGCTTTTTTAGATTAGAAAAGTTTGTCGTTGTTGCTGTTTTGCTTTGGTTTTGGTTGGCTTGACATTGTTTATATGGCCAACGCGCCTATGCAGCAAAAGTTGCCAGCAACTTGAAGCCCCTGACCCACAAACTGTGTGTATCTGTGTGTATCTGTGTGTTGGTGTCTTGGTCTCTTGGTGTGTGTGTGTAAAGTCCTGGCTAAAGTTTTTGGTCAGCTTCGGGGACATTGTCTGGCCGGCAAAAGCAGCAACTTCAAACCTCAGCTCGAGTTGCAGCTGCATGGGGCAAGTGCACTTCTCTCTTTCTCTATGTGTGTCTGTGTGTGTGTGTGTGTGTGTGTGTGTGTGTGTGTGTGTGTGTGCGGTATAACTTGAGATTTGAGTTTTTGCAACTGCCTGAACCAAGTTCTTGCCGCTTCTCTCGCATTGCTTCGACCCTCAAGTGAGCAGCTTAAGACTTCAATTTGAGTTTGCCGCAACTTGCCCGAATGGACAACTCAATACAGAGAGCTGCAGAGAAACGCGACTGAGAATGGGAGAAAGACTCCGAGGGGGGAGATTTCTCAGAGAAGTTGCGAACAAAACTGTTAAAGAAATTAAATACTTTAGCCATGTTTTGCTGCTGTTGACTCTTAACGAGCTCAATTGCAATACAAATAAACATTAAAATAAACATTTTCATTTAACACATTGTTTATATACATATATGTATAATTGTTCCAACAAATTTATTCTATTCTATTTTATGGAATCACTTGAAATTAAGTAGTTTTGCATAAAGTTTAGTTTTACATCTTCTAACGTATTATAGTGAACTTTTCTAACAATACAAATATTAATAAGAATATTTTGTTTATGCATATTAAAAAAATGTTCTTTTCGATCTGCATATTTTGTTTATGATTTTCGGAATTCTTGTAAGTAATTCGAATCAATTGCTGCAATTAAATATTTAAGTTTAAAACATTCAACATTTTGTTTTTGATTTATCTATTTTACTTTTGATTTTCATAGTTCTTTTGGGTATTGAAAATCAAACTGTTTAAGACAATATTCATTTGTATAATGAAGTATTTTATTCATTGACATTCGAAATTTCAATCTCTTTGTTAGAAGTATTTCAAGAAGATAGAATTTTGTATTTGAAAAATTTCGAATTCATTTTGAAAAGTAAGTATCCTTAATGTTGCTAATAAAGTTCATAATTAAAATCGCTTATAATACAAAAACTAAATCCAAAGAGTTCGACAACAATATATACTAAATACGATTTTAGTATTTTAAACTTGCAAAAAGAACAATAAAATTAATACTAAATATGCGTTGAGGAAAAGAAGAACGTTTAGTATTCAAGATTTTAATAATTAAGACTAAATATGCGTTCAGTTTGAACTTTTATGAATTAATACTATAATTGTGATTCGTATTTTAAATTTGAAGAATATATACCAAATAGGCTTTTAGTATTTTAAATTTTAAGAGGAACAAATTAAATTAATACCAAATACGATTTTAGTATATTGAATATTCTTTCGTTCATTTTGAAACTATGAAGAAGAAAATATGAAGTGAACTTATTTAACAAATATGTTTTTGTAATTTTCTTAATTGCCTTAAGCTATCAAAATTCACTTGCGAAAGACATTGCACATTTGATTAAATGATAAAGAAAGGGAAAAGGAACGTAACATTTATAATGAATGCGATATTCGTGTGCTTGGAATGCTTTTTGCCCGAATTGATTTCGAGTAATTATTTATTTATTTGCAATGCAACTTTTAAATGCCACAGCGTACAAGTGTTTGCCTGGCATTTGTGGAGCACAAATTAAAGCAATTGGAAATCCATGTAAGATAACCATTCCTCTTCCTCTTCCTCCTCTTCTTCTTCCCTTCCTCCCTTCTCCGCTTTCTCTTCGGTCCTCGACTTGTGTTCTGAACTGTGTCATTGCTACCTAAATTTTTGTTGTTGTTGTTGTTGTATTTTTTTGGGAGCTTGGGAGCTGGCATCAAGTGGAGCTCTCTGCCTGCTGCCTTTTGCAATTCCCATTGTTGTTGTCTCGCTCTAGCATGCACTCTCTGTCTCTCTCGCTCGCTTTTTGGTTGCCTGCTTTAATGCGCCTTTTGCACAGAGTCTCGTCGTTTGTTAAGGTTGCATTGTTGTGCCTGCTGCTCCATTCTATTCCTATTTCTATTCTCTATGCCCTGTCTCCCTCTCCCTCTCTCTCTCTCTCTCTCGCTCTCACTCCCGCTCTGTCTCTGTCTGTGCTCGCTTTGACAAAAGTTTTTTGCGCTAGTTTCTTGCCTTTTATTTGCTTCACACGCTGCGCCTTTAGTTGGTGTTTTTTTTTTTTTGTTGGCCGAATAAAACATTAAATAAAAAAATATATATATGCTATATACATACATATGTAGTATGTGTTGTGTATATATCTAGAAAGAGAGAGAGAGAGAGAGGGGAAAAAGGAGGCAGGCAAAAAGTAGGTAAAAAGTTTTCGGCCACCTACTTTTCGCTGTTATTTCGCATTTCGTTTGCTGCTTTTGCTGCTTTTGGCCAATTTCCGGTAATTCAGTTTTATGCAGGAACTTTTTGCGTTTGTATTTATAAATAAATATGATGCCAGCAGCAACAACAACAGCAACAACAAGAACGTTGGTCCTCAGATCACGATTCCTGGCCAAAGCTGCCAAGGTCAGTTCACTCTGTTTGTACATGTCTGTGCGTGTCTGTGCGTGTCTATCTCTGTGTATGTGTGTGTGGCGCACTTTAAATCGCTTGGGCTATGGCAAAAGTTTTGCCATTCGCCGCGTTGCGCGTTCGCAAATACACAGCCAACAAATGATGAGCATTATTTATACTTTGTTAGCGAGCGCGTGTGTGTGTGTGTGTGTGTGTGTGTGGGCTGAGCTTCTTTAGGCACTTGGTTTATGTGGCTACATAATTGACTTTGATAATTTTCACTTATTGTTGTTGCCTAGTTACCCAGGCAGCAGCAACAGCAACAGATTCAAATTCTCTTGTTAATTTGATTAGAAAAGTTTTCGCATGCCACGCTCTTCGCTCTGTTCCGTTCCATTCCCTTCCGTTCTCATTCCATTCCATTCCGTTCCGCCGCCATCTTTTGCTCCGTTTTCGCATTTATGAAGCGCAAATGTTCCAAATTTTTTAAGCACTCGAAAGTTTGCTTCTTGTTTTTTATATTTTTCGTTTTTTTTTTCATTTTTTTCGTTTTTGGTATCAACCCAGCGGCAATTGGACGGCTTTTTGTGTTGCTATATAAATCTTTGCTATACTCTATATATATTATATAAAATATATATATGTATGGTTGTGTGTGTGTGTGTGTGTGTATCTGTCTATCAAGTGTGTGCTAGCTGAGGGCGCACTTGAAAAGCATTTTCAGTGCTTTTTAGCCTGCGTCGGTCCCAAAACAAAATGTTTTCTGTTTTTCGTCCTCGTTGCTTTTTTGAGGTTTGCACTTTGGTTGCCGCTTCCACCTTCCTTCTCCACTCTTCTCTCTCTCTCCCTCTCTCTTTCTGTCTCTCTCTCCATTGCGCCACATCACAATCTACATGCTCCATGCTCTCTTTATCCGCTAGCGCTGCTTTGTTGTGGTCTAAGCCACATTCTGCACGCGGATAGTTGAAAGCCAAAAACAGCGTTTGTTAGTGCAAGCGAGACAGAGAGCATTGCTGAGTGAGAGGGGGAGGGAGCTGGAGGGGGGTTAGCTGGCAGTCATATCAGACACGCAAATTTGATTGGCAACGTTTTTAGTGTGCCAACAGCAAGAGTAACAACAAACAACTTTGTCATTGACAATTGGCCAACACACACACACACTTCAATACACACACACTCACACACACTTGAATACACACGCGTGTACACTCTCCCATTGAGAGAAGTGGGCCAATTTGCTTCGGGTTTAAATTGTATCATTCAATGCTAAAGACAAACAACACACACACACACAACTTTTGCTGTCCAATTCACAAAATAGTAGTCAAAAGAAATATATGAACATCAAAATTGCTAGCAAACAAAATGAAATGCTGCTGTAAAAACTCAGTTTTCAAGTCGTCAAAATATTGTTGTATGTTGCAAAGCTTGATGTGCAACATTTACTAACTTATTTATATCAGTTCACTTTGATGTAAAAAGCTCTCTCTCTTTTTATTAGCACCCTAAATGGCATATTTGTCTTGCATGATAAACTTTAAGAGATTAGCAAAAGCAGCAAAATGCGAACAGCATTTTGAAGTACAAGTTTTTCTTCACTGCCTCAGAAGATTTAAGTTTATTATTAATGCGAGCTTACAATGAAAAATCTAAGCCTTTGAAAAATCGAATATGAATTTCAATAGTTATAAAACTGCGTTAAGAAAGTTATGTAAGAATAACTACAATCGGGTTATTGCTGGTATATTTTGGTATATTTTTAATGCAGCTGTATAAAAATATACCAAATACAACTTTCGGTATATTTTAGTATTCTTTGCGGTATATTAATTTGGCATAATTTAAAGTATCTCACAGTCAAGCAATCTTCTGAATGTAGTACTATATTAAAAATACCAAATATAGGATTCAGTATTTTTGAGGTATATTAATTTGGTATAATTTAAAGTATTTCACAGTCCAGCAATCTTTTGAATGTAGTACTATATTAAAAATACCAAATATTGGATTCGGTATTTTTGCGGTATATTAATTTGGTATAATTTAAAGTATCTCACAGTCAAGCAAACTTTTGAATGTAGTACTATATTAAAAATACCAAGTATAGCTTTCAGTATTTTGCGGTATATTAATTTGGTATATATTTTTAGAATATGTTTTTATTAAATATGGCTACCGGGTATCTCAAAGTCGAGCAAACTCGACTCCAGCTTTCTTATTTGTTTTTAATAATGATATTAGCGTGGAATTAGTTAATGTCTTAGAAGTTTATTATTTTCATAGTTAATTCACTTGAAATGTATCAGAAGTTGCTTAATAAGCTTCACAAATATATTTCACCAGAACAGCTTTAATTGCGAGTTAACTTTAAAACCATAATTTAAGAATGTTTTTGCAAATAAAACATAAATTCTGTTTTTAAATAGCTGAATGAAAATGTTTCAAAAGTTGTGCATGAAATGTTGAAAATATTTAAATTAGATACTTATAAGATACAAATTTTGTATTTCATTAGTTGAATGCATTAATATGCTTCACAAGTTGTAATGTAAAACATAAATACAATATAAATTCCATAACTCAATGCTGAAATCAGTGAACATACTTAAAATATTTTAACTAGAACTCAGCTCAAAATTGTAAATCAACTTAAATGCTTTGTGAACTTTGGTGAAATGTTCAAGTGAAAAATTGTACATAACAAGAAATTGGCTAATTAATTTCCATCATTTGCTGCTGCTGTTGAGAAAGTAACTCAGTTGGAATTCCATTTCCA
This sequence comes from Drosophila sulfurigaster albostrigata, assembly GCF_023558435.1. NCBI lineage: Eukaryota > Metazoa > Arthropoda > Insecta > Diptera > Drosophilidae > Drosophila > Drosophila sulfurigaster. The sequence goes on along the minus strand of NC_084885.1, from coordinate 13,124,080 downwards.
TTTGGCAATAATAGATTCCTTGGGATTATCCAATTAGTTGTCCGATAAGCGTATCAAATATGGCTTGAAGGGCAATTAGAATGCATCAGAGATTAACACCAATTGGTTATGCACCACAATTAATAGAGCACTTACACCCACACATGCACACACACACACACACACACACAGAGAGAGAGCTTAGTAATTCTAGTCGAGTTAATCGAATAAAGCGTTGAGTGGTTTTGGGCAAAGTTCAAATTGCTTTGCGCCTTTGATGGGCTTTCCTTTCGGCAAATCGAATTGCATAGTTAATAGATTTATGCCCACTGTGCTTGATTATAAAATCATTAAAATTGTATGTTTGTACGATATTCGGGGCGACGCAACGATTAAAATGCCACGCGAGGAGGGGGAGGGAGGTGGAATGAAGTGCAAAATTGTAAATTGGTTTAATTGGTGCAGATGTTGCCACTGATTGATTAATTGACTGATTGATGCCCCTCTGCCGATTGATAATCAAACAAAACTCTAAATGATTTGCAAACACACACACACACACACACACACACACACACACACACACACACACACACACACACACGCACACAGTGCAAATAAAGCATGACAAATAAAGTGTAGCATACTTTTGAGCGCAACAAATTTGCAGCTCACTTTGAGCTGTTTAAAACTGCATTCGAGTTAGATGCAAACCTCCTCTCCTTTCTCCTCGCCCCCCCCCGGTGGGGCCGTGGCTTGCTAATACGTTAAGCTTGAGGCAGGTTTAAAAATAAATAACTTACCATAAAGGAAATGTCCACAGTTGAGGCTGAAGAAAAATCAGCAGCAGCACCGTTGAAGGAAAAGCGCACAACAACAACACAATTTTCCGCTTGTTGTTGTTGTTGTTGTTGTTGGTGCTGTTGCTGTTGCAGTTGCAGTTGTTGTTGGGCGGCCTTGGGCTGCCTGTGGCTCAGCTTGGAGTTGTTGTTGTTGCTTTGTTGCTTGTTCGAGTTTAGCAGCTTCCCGAAATACAACAAAAAAAAAGAAATAACAACAAAACGGGTTTTTCTTTAAGCAATATTTTTCTTATATTTCTTCTGCAGGTGCAGAGCTTGCTTGTTACTTGTCGCCTGAGCCTTGGACCGGTTGCACAGGAAGCTGCACGCATACACTGATACCGCACGAACACATACACACACACACACACAGCACCGCACACTCTCTTTTTGTATATTGGTTTAGCACTTAAACGCGCACACACAAGAACAAAAAAATATAATCATCTATATATATGGATATGGATATATATATAGCAGATTTGTCTAGCAATTTTCTTAAGAATTTTTGCTTTGCTTTGCAAATTGACACGAAATTCACTTGGAACCAAATCCTTTGCTTTTCTTGATATGATATGTGATTGCGATGTTGTTGTTGTTGTTGTTGGGTTGTTGTTGTTGCCGTTGTTGAACCTACGACAACAAGCAGGAAAACAAAACACTTGCAAAAAAAAAAGAACGAAAAAAGCGAGTTGTTGTTTGCTTTTGTTTATAGGATCTTTATAACTGGCGATTAATCATGTATTTTGTTTTGGTGGGGAGACAGGCAGCAGTCAACCGGAGGGGAGCGGGGGGTAGTAACTGTTGTCGAATTGTCTGAGACGCCTCCGTTTACGTTCTGCACTCCCGTTTGTTTTTCTTTTTTGAGTAGTAGTCAAAAAACAACAAAAAAGTTATAGTCGTTGCCGTCGTCGTCGTCGTCGTCGTTGTTGTTGTTGTTGTCGTTGTTCGCCTCACAATCGTAATCGTAATCGCAATCGCAATCGCAGTGGCCAAAAACGGTTTTTGGTGTTTTGGGCCTCGCTTTCTTGTGGATTTCTTGTGGGGGGCGACGACTGTTTGCTAACACGGCGGAACACGTACTAAAACTTGTTTCCAACGCGCGCGCTACGCTACGCTGCTGTGCTGTGCTGTGCTATGTGTCCAAGAGCGCAGCGACTAACGACGACGCCGACGCCGGCTGCGACGCTGGCGTTAACAGCAACAGCGCAAAACGGCACGCGCAGCAAAAACTGTTCCCAGCGGCAAAAACCGTCGCGTGCTTCTGCTTCTGCTGCTGCTGCTGCTGCTGCGTCGTCAGTTGATGCTAAAAATAGCGACGCCGTCGCATTGTCGCTCTCCAGAACATTTGTACTAAAAATGACACGACACGAAGGCGCGACACGACGACAAAGCCGAACACACGAAGACGAACAGACAACGAGTGAGCGTCCGTCTGCTTGTGTGTGTGTACGAGGAACTGCGACAGCAACGATTGCTTTATGTGGGGAAACCAGGTCGTTGTCTTCGTGCCCTCGTGTCTGCTGTTGTTCACTCGTGTATGCATATTGCATTAACAGTAGGATAACAGCAACAGCAGCAGCACATGATAACAGAGAGCTGGAATGTGTTAAGGGTCCCCCCTTAATAACAGACGCGCTGCTTCATAAATATCAACAACAGCAGCAACGGCAGCAGCAGCAACAACGGCAACGGCAGCGAGTCAGCTTAAGTGATATTATATACAAGCATAAATTAGCCAGACGCTGGCTGTTGCTGCTTCTGTTGCTGTTGCTGTTGCTGCCTCATTCCCTTGCGCACAAAAACGCACGCACACACATCGTTCCCTTGACACACCCACGCATTTGCTCTTGATTGGTGGGCAGCAGATGCAACAGCAGCCGGAAGCGTCCAAAGTGACAGCCAGCTAACTTGCTCCCTCTTCTCCTCTCCACTTCGGCTTTCAAGGTGTTTGCAGAGTGTGAGCCAAGAGGGGGAAGAGGAGGAAGGGAAGCCGCATCGATGGCCGATCGCACGCTGTGAAAGTGTTATATGGGAATGGGAATGGGAACTCTGGCGCATACAAAATGCATGCAACTGGCACAACTGGAAGAGAACAAATATTTTATGCTGACTGAAGACGAAGAAGAATACGAAAGCATTCCCCAAGACTCGCATCGCAGTGATGAGCCACAACGTTCAAGTCACTAACTTAACTGTTCCAAAGAAAGCGATGACTCTGACGATTTCTAGAGACTGTATTGAACTCCTCTATATGTACATATATAGCTAATTTTATATAGCTAGCTGTAAGCCTAATGACTTTTTAAGTCATTTCATTAACTACGTATATTTCTTTAACTTTAACTAAATTTTAAAAAAATGTAAATGAATATTTCTCAAAGAACTTTTACAGCTTTTACTTTAACACAGTATTATTATATTTTTAAATATTAAATATTATAAATAAAGATTATTATTCCACATTTTAGATGGCAACGAATTCGTTTTTCTTGATTCATCTTAAAAAAGTTCATAAAACAAATACCTTAAATGCTTTTGTTATATATGGTTAGGAGAAAAAATTTTTTTGATTAGCTTTATATAATACATATTATTTTCATTTAATATTCACATTATTTTCAAAAAATACATATTAAATTAAATAGAAATTAAGCATAATTGCAAATAAAACAAGTAAGAAATCTACAGACAACTTTGCTCGATTATGAGATACCCGATAGCTAAAAATTCCAGTATTAATTTCAAAATATACCAAAATAATATACCACAAAAATACTTAAAAAATATACCGAATGCTAAAATTTGTACATTTATATATCTATATATTTAAAATATACCAAAGTCTGTATTTGGTATATTGACATACTACATTTAAAATATACCATAGAGTGCAAAATATACCAGATTGTCTGCCAAAGCAACTAAAACCCGTATTTAATGAGTATTTTTTTTGCGATACAAAATAATTTCTTATACAACTTTCAAATTTTTTATGCAATCTCAATCAAATTTTTATGATTCATAAATATTGTAGTTATGATTAACTGTATCAAACTTGGAGATATTTGTATCTGTAGTAATTATTAATTTTCATGAGCGTTTAGCTTAAGGCCTTTTTAGGTTTTTTCACATATTTTTTATTCAAATATATTTAATATTTTATAATTATTTTTACAATGTCATTTCACAATTTATTAATGAATGAGTTGAAATACAACTTTGTGTTGGAAATATTTCACAGTATTATATAGTATATACAGTGATTATTATACAATACAGTGATTCGTAACTGTGATTCGCAGTGATCGCGAGTTTGCGATCAGCTCTGCAGATGTGACTAATTCACACAGCCCGTGACAGAGCAGAGCAAATGAAGCACGCCCTCGAATCGGTTCGAGGAACTTGAATATTGACAATGCACAGTTGTTGATCTTCTTCTTTGCAGTGTTGTTGTTGTTGTTGTTGTTGTTGTCGATTGAGAATGAGGCTAAAAGAATTTGAATAAAATGCGCATGCAAAAATTGGCACAAACATGTTGTGAACAAGATGAAAGCAAAGCAAAGCAAAGCAAAGCGACGACGCAACGACATTCAAGATGATGTTGCAAAGACTGAGACAGAGACAGAGACAGAGACAGAGAGAGAGAGAGAAAACAAAGAACGTACAAACTAACAATAACAATGATAATAATAAGAATAACAACAACAGCGGCAACAGCGAGAGGAACAATAACAATAACAACGGCAAACAGTTGCCGCCTCATAATTAAAACGCTTCGAGAGTGGCCCAGAATGCAAGCGTCTCTCTCTCTCTCTCGCTCTCTCTTTCTCTCACACTCCAGCTGGAGGCCAGGTTTCCATGTGCAAATTGTTTTCATGCCCATACTCTTCTTCGCCCCCCCTCTATGACCCACCATATGGCAGTATCAACACAATTTACGAGCAACGCCCCTTAAAAACACGAGGGTCGCCCCAAAAATGACGACGCTGCGCTTGATGGGGATTTTTTGAGAAGAGTGGGGAGGGGGGGTACAATGTGGATGCGGCGGTTGTGACAAACAAATGTCAATAGTGTGTGTGTTCTTGGCCATCGGGGCAAACGTGCTGCAACAGCAACAGCAACAGCAGCAACAGCAGCAACAGCAGCGGCTGCCTTTCTTTCCTCTGTGGCAACAAGCACACATTCTTCAATCGCCGCACTCAACTCCCATGGCAAGGCAACAAGAGCCGCCCATCAACGACAAATCAATGACGACGACACATGTTGGACATGCAACAGCAACAGCAGCAGCAGCAGCAACAACAACGACAACAACTTGAAAGAAACTGAAACTGAGTGGCAGGCGAAGGCAACTGCCACAAATTGAAACGGAGGCGCAGCAACAACAATGAAAGCATTTAAGCATTTGGAAGCAATTACCACAGCAATGATGCATTGAATGGCAACGCCAAACGGCAACAACAAGAATGTCAGCCAGAGAGAGGGGAGAGCGAGAGGGGAGCCAAAGCCAGGTGAAGGGGGAAGGAGAGACACACACGTGATCGGTCCGAATTTATATATGGCATTTCTTTCCCGGGAGTTTTGTCGGATTACTTACTTAGTAGCAACATTCGACGCTGTCGGCGGAAATACGAGACGCTTCAAATGCCAATGAGCCAAAACGATAAGCCAGCTAAGCAGAGAGAGCGAGAGAGATAGAGAGAGACAGAGAGAGAGAGAGAGAGAGAGAGAGAGAGAGAGAGAGAGAGAGAGAGAGAGAGAGAGATGAAGATGCTCCCCGACAGTTGATGATGACAACGTTGCGTGGAGTTGTTTCCGCACGCTGTCACAAAACGGAAGCGCTAAAGCCAACGGCATGGCCCATGACTCCTTCAAAATGTGGCACAGCAAATTGCTGGGTGGGCGCTACTGATCCACCCGTAAGCACCGAGAGAGAGCGAAAGAGATAGAGAGAGTGAGAGTAAGTGAGAGAGCAAGCATGTTAGTGAGAGGCAGATCGTTAGCGTGTGCTCTAATTGCTGCACTTCAAAAACACACGAAGAAATTGTTGTGTTGAATTTTGAACAATTGATACCCAGTACGGTGAATTGCATGTTTGGGGTATGATGTTTACAAGAAATTATCAGATATGATATGATATTATATTTACAGATTATCAATAGCATAATATCGAATTCATGGAATAAAAATAAATCAAAAATAATAATAAAAAATAAAAATGTTTAGGGTATGATATTTACAAGAAATTATCAGATGTGATACGATATAATACTTACAGATTATCAATAGCATAATATCGAATTCATGGAATAAAAATAAATGAAAAATAATAAAAATGTTTGGGGTATGATATTTATCAGATATGATACGATATGATATTTACAGATTATCAATAGAATAATATCGAATTCATGGAATAAAAATAAATCAAAAATAATAATAAAAATTCCTTATCAACAACTAAAAATGTAATTTCTTTAATGATATATGTATGTGAGATATCATAGTACACTCATAGAGTGAAAATAATGCAAATAATGTACCTATTATTATTACTATTTACTTGCTATTTACACAAAATATTCAAATCTAAAGAAGCAACGTGAACTTTTCGGCAAATTTGAAAGTTTTTCTATCATCTTAAAAGTCTACTCAGCTGCGCTTGATTTAGAATATAATTCAAAACTACAAAAAATATTATAAAAATAAAACCAAAATAATTAAAAAAATAAATAAATAAATCATGTAATTCTCAACGCCCTCGTTCTAAGTGATTAAATTTATTTATTGCTTTTAGGGGATTCTTAAGTAATAGAAATTTTGAGTCAAAAATTTCCATGGAAAACAACGATCCACATATTATATTATATTATATTATATTATATTATATTATATTATATTATATTATATTATATTATATTATATTATATTATATTATATTATATTATATTATATTATATTATATTATATTATATTATATTATATTATATTATATTATATTATATTATATTATATTATATTATATTATATTATATTCATATCATTTATATATTTCATATATTTTTTAAGGGATCCCTTATTGTCCTCAAAACTTTAACACAACTCGTTGTTTATAAGAGTCTATTCAATTATTATTTACGATTTTGTATAAAGAAATCTCAGCTTCAAGCAGAAAAACAGGGTATCTCGGTGTCGATCAATTCGGGTGTGCTATCTTTTCGGTCATATGAGCATTTTATGAGACGGCGTCGCCGCTTCTGGCGCTGCTCTTGTGGCTTCGACTTCTTCAACTTCTTTGGGTTGTTGCAGTTGCAGTTGCAGTTGCAGTTGCAGTCAGAGTTTCAGTTGCTGTCGCTGCTTGCTGGTTGTTGTCTTTGTTTATGTTCTGCCTCTTTAGTGGTGTTATGATTGCAGTTGTTCTCAGTTGTTGTCGGTGTTGTTGTTGTTGTTGTTTTTTCTGTTGCTGTTTGCGGCTTCCAAGCATCGTTGACAGCTGACGGTGCAAGCGCCGCTGAAGAGCGACAGCACAGTGGTAACAAATTGAACAAATTCAAATGTGACACACTGAAAGTGGAAATATTTATAATTTAGTATGAAATTTATTTCAATTGCAGTAAAATATGAAATATTGTCAAATATGAAATATTGTCAACTATATTTTTATTTGATAATTTTGTATATTTTAATTTAATTTAATTTCACAGATGTACAAAATATTTCATTATATCTGGTTACCAATTTTATTGACATATAGTAAATATATATACAATATTTTATTAGTTGATTTTTATTTTTATTTGAACGTTCTATAGTAATTCACATTTTCTTTAGTTAGTAATATATTTGGGTTATTCAATTTTTGAATAATAAATTATTAAATATGTTACTTGATTATTTTTGTATATATATTAAAAAAAAAAAACTAAAAAAATTAAATCAATATTTTGTTTAGTTATAACTATAGGAATAAATTGAAATTCTTTTATTTTAAATTATATTATACATATGTATTCAATAATAAATTATCAAATATTTTTTATATTGTGTTTTATAATAATATATATTTTTTAAGAAAATTAACCAAAAAAATGTATAATATAAAATCAATATTTATTTTGTTAGCAATAAATTTAATAGTTTTTTTTTTAAAGAAAAGTTATTTTCGTTATAAAATTTATTAAATGCAAATATTTTCAATAATAAATTTCTCAATATTTTTTTAAGCTATATTTGAATTTTTTTTATTTTTGAAGTTTATTAAAATTTAAATAAAAAAAAATAAAAATTAACAAATGAAACATGTGAAAAATGAATATTTTACAAAGTTAGCAATTTATTTGAATCATTTATTTATTATTTATCAATAATAAAGCTCCCTATTTTATAGATATTTAGCTAACATATGTATAAATAATAAATTTAAGGATTATAATAAATTATATATTTTTAAAGTTTTTGTTTTTTGCATTTTATATTTATATTTTGTACTTTATATTACTAAATTTAAATATTTCAATATTCATTTGTGTAATTTGAAAATTGCATAAACACTTTTACATTTTTTTTTATATATTTTTTATTGATATACAATCTATCTATTTAAAGCTAATAAGTAAATTCGTTGACGAATACAATGAAAACTTTTAAATGAATATAAAATTATCATAAATTTCCTGTAATTTTTGGTGTGTATTTTTTGTTTATTGCCCACTGTGCCGCACGTCAAATCGTTAGCTAAATTTTTTCAGAAAAGAACCAAAAAAAAAAGAGGAACAAATCGGAAACGCTTTGCACTTCCGTTTTTTCTTGTTCTTTTTTAACTTATTCCTTTTTTGTTGTTGTTGTTGTTGTTGTTCTTGTTGTTTTCAAGTGTGCTGCGCGTTTTCATTTTTTTTTTTGTTGTTTTTGTTTATTTCAATAGAAAATTTTAAATATTATAGTTGTCGGTTGCTGTTGTTGTTGTTTAATGGTGTTGTTTATTGTTCTGCTTATGCGTGTATTTATGCACATCTGTGTGTGTGGGTGTGTGTGTGTGTGTTTGCATTTGTATTTGTATATGGAAAGCAATTTGGCTTTGTTGTTGTTTCAAATTGAGTTTCGGCGTTGATACTTTTATTTAGCCATGGCCCCGACCTAACTCGACCCCACCCCACCCTCTGACCCCTCCAACCCCTCTGACCCCGACTCCGACTCCGACTCCGGCCCAGTTTCAGTTTCATTTGGATAATACACGTGAAGCGAATGTGTGAGGGAGTTTCTGTGCGTATGTGTGAGTGTGTGTGTGTGTGTGTTGTTGTTCAAGAGGCTTGATGAGCGCTTCCGTTTCCGCAGTGCGAGGCCAATTATAAAGCTGTTCGAGCCGTTCGAGCGCAAAGCATTTCCAAATAAATGTTGCTAAAGTAGTGCAAACGAAATAAGGCTAAAATATCAATACGCAGCAGCAGCAGCAGCAGCAACATCATCATCATCATACAAGTTCATTGTTGTTGCTGCTGTCATTGTTATTATTGCTGAAGGGGGCACACGTCAATAATTGCGCTTGAAAATAAGTTAAAGAAAACACAATGAAGCAGAAGAGGCGACCAGCGACTGCAGAGACAGACAGACAGACGGACAGACAGATAGACAGACGGACAGACGGACAGACAGATAGACGGAGAGACAGTCGGACAGACAGTCGGACTTTTGCAGTCAGTGAAGCGAAGCTCAGCTCAACTCAACTCAGTTCAGGAGTCAACTCGATAGGAAAGGAACCCATCGAATGAGGGAGAACAGCAGCAGCAGCTCCTCCACAAACACAATTCGCAATTCTCGCGTTTTAATGTGAAAATCATGCAATGAACCAAATTCAAACGGAAATGATTCACACTCCAGCTGTAATACTCCTGCTGCTGTTAGTTGAGGGAGTAGAGAGAGAGAGAGAGACAGAGAGAGAAAGAGGGAGAGGGAGAGTCGAAGAACCTCATTATCATCATCAGAGTCACATCAACATCAACATCAACATCAACATCATTGTCGTTGTCATTGTTGTGAGCATCGCTGAGAACATTCAGAGACAAATGAAATTGCGTTCTCGCGCGCCATTTGAAACAATAACAACAATAACAACAAGAACAACGAGAAGAACATGAAGAACAACAACTGATGTTTGCCACAGCACGTTGCACGTACCCTCCGAACACATGTAAAAACATATTGCGAGCGTTGTCAACGCAAATATTTCACTTCCTGTCTTCGATTTGCCGTCGCCGTTTGCCACTTGCCACTTGCCGAATATTTATGGCTTGACTTCTCTCTCTCTCTCTTTGCTTCTTTACAACACTTTTCACACTCGTTCCCGCTGTCTTTCGTTTTGCTATTCTCTCTCTCTCTCTCTCTGTAACTGTCTCTGTCTCTGTCTCTGTCTATTTCTCTTGTGCTTCTCGTGTTCAAACTCAAAAGGTCAAGGCTTTTCACGTTTAATTAGACATTCAACACTGCCAGCGGCGCGACTCAGCTTACAACACAAATTCCCACAATGAAAATTAAATGAAAAGTGCTCTGTGCAAAAAAAAAAAAAAACAGAAACGTTCGAAAAAAGAAAGAGAACAAAATAACACAGCCTACTGTGTTTGCTATATAGACTAAGAAAATTCCACGAAATGTTTGCATAAAATTCTAAAATTGTTTTAGTTGGTTCTGCTTTATTTTTGTTGTTCTCTTTAAAGCAATTTGTTCACAATGTTTGCACATTCTTGAGCATATGGAAAAGTGTTTGCAAACTTATTCTATGAAAACTTGAAAAAATATACAAATATATCAATTAAAGATAATGTTAATAACGTTTTAATTGCCCAAGTATTTCCAATTTATAGATTAGGAATGATTAAAGAATAACTAGACTTTCTACATATTTTTAAAGCATTCGTTAAAATGAAAATTTGAGTTATACAAATATTGTCAATTTATATTCTTAAACCCGTGGTAGAAGGACGGGAAATGGAAAAGTGTTTAGAAGTGTAATGAAATTATGAAAACTAGAAAAAAATGTTTCAGCATATCAATGAAATATAAATTATATTCGTTTTAATTATACAAGGATTTCAAAATTTATAAATTGAATATCCCATTTTCAATTTTAAGAGCTGTTTAATGAAATATAAATTAAAGTTTAACTAAACTTTATGCATTTCCTTACAAATATTTTCAATTTATATTTTTCACAGATTTGGAAATTTTTGTAGTGAAATAATACAAAAGAATTTTAAAATTAAATTATAAATTAATTGCTAATATGATAACCAATTTTCTATTGAAAACTTGAAAATGAAATAAAGTAAAACTAATTTTGTTTTAAATAGACTTTTTTTCAGAGCAATCGCAAGAATTGAAATTAAATCACAGAAATATTTGCAGTTTGAATGTTTCACAAAATTTTAAAAAAAACTTAAAGATTAATAAAATTTATGTTAAGCTTAAATTTAAATTCAATGATACAATTATTATTATTATTTTGTTTTTTTTTTAACTTGCAGTGCAAATATGCAATAATACGAAGAGGTTTATCCATATTTTATGAAGTATTTTAAAATAATAATTGTTTTCGAGTTTTAAACATTAAAATCAAAATTTAAATGAAATGCAATTTTTTAATAATATTCAAGAATTATCCGAAGTTGTTGTCGTGTTTTACACATAAAAATCAAAATTGAAATGAAATTCAATTATGAAATAAATATTTTTTCTCAAACATAAAATCTTTATAATTTTTTTGAGCAATCCTCATATATTTAGGGCATTTTACAGTCGAGCTCACTTTGCCACCAAGAATTTGCGGCACGTCTCGAAGGAGTTTCGCACAAAAATAAACAATTAAATTATCGATGAATTGCACTGTGAATATCGCGAAAAATTATGATGAACAACGACAACGACAACGACAACGACGACATGCAAAGTGCCAGAAATAACTGAATCAAATGTGGCACGCATGATGCGGCACGAAGTGTTGACCGTTGTTATTGTCATCATTGGTATTTTCATTAATTGGAAAATCGCATTATTTGCGAATTTTCCAGTGGAATTTTAATTATATTTATCACAGTTGGAGTGCTGGACAAAAATGCGAGTTGGGGCACACGATGCACGATGCACGATGTTGTCTCCCTTACACAACTGCTGCACTTGCAACTGCAACACAAATGCCATTTGCAATGTTTCAATTGCATTTCAATTCGCTTGAGTGTGTGTGTTGCCGCTTTACTTGCCACATATGTAACATTTACGTATACATATATACAAATATATTCAGCTACAGTTTCATCTCCATCTTCCATCTTCCATCTTGAGTTTCTTTGCCATTTAACCCATTTGTGGCAGATAATTTTCTGCACCAAAAGCTTGCAGCTAAGAGCAGACAGCGGTGCACAAAATTTCGTACTCATGCAACTGCTGATTTAATTATGCTCTGCATATATACTGAATACATACATACATGCTGTGCAAATACATTTTATACTTTAGTGAATCCAAATCTAACTAAATAATCGCTTATTCATATCAATTTGCCAACATTTTCCCCTCACCCTCTCTGTGCATTTCACATAAATGATTCATTTCAAATGCATTTTTAGCTAGATTCCTTGTGCAGCCATTAAAACAGCAACCGAACAAAGTCAAGTTCACTTTATGTGCACGATAAATTAAAAGTTGTTGTTGCACAGAAAAACTCGAACTAAGTGTTTTTATTTTTTAGTTATATATTTGAAGATTAAATCTTAATTTAGTTATGTTATGAAAACACTAACTAAATATATGTATGTCATATGTGTAGAATTGCATACGAAAGTTAATGGAAGTCTCGATCTAATGAAATATACACTGAGAGAAGTTGAGCGACATTCTAAAAACAGGAATCAAAATAATGAGCTTGGCTCTTTTCATTTTTAACGAAAGAAGGAAGAAAGCTACAGCCAAGAAAATACACCAAGTAAGTATACCACAAAAATACTAAAAATATACCAAAGGTTATAATTGGTATTTTGATATATACCAATACTATGGTATATTTTAGTACTTCATGGTATATATTAAATATAGTACTATATAAATATACCAAATATATATTTCTGAATAATTCAGTAAGTAAATATACCACGAATATACTAAAAATATACCAAAGGTTATAGTTGGTATTTTGATATATACCAATACTATGGTATATTTTAGTACTTCGTGGTATATTTTAAATATAGTACTATATCAATATACCAAATATATATTTCTGAATATTTCAGTAAGTAAATATACCACAAAAATACTAAAAATATACCAAATGTTAGAATTGGTATTTTGATATATACCAATAATATGGTATATTTTAGTACTTCACGGTATATTTTAAATATAGTACTATATCAATATACCAAATATATATTTCTGAATAATTCAGTATTTTGTGCGGAATATTTATAAGGTATATTTTCAGAATAATCTTAAAAATGTGTAGTGGTAGGTATCTTATAATCGAGAACACTGTAGTTTTCTTACTTATTTGTCATACAAAAGTATTTCTGTAATAACTTCTACAAACGAGAATTATGAATCTTGGAAATTATTAAATTAATGTCTATATTTATGTAAGATATTGTGTACAAATTTATTATGTATTTCAATCCTGAAATAAGAATATTTTTTATCAAATTTTGTTGACTTCTGATCTTGAATTTATTCATGGATTACATTTTAAGAAAATTTTTATAATAACTTAAATTGAAACTTTTCGTTGTTTGTATAAATTTATCATATTTTTCAATATTGAAATGAGAATATTTTCCTTAATTATTGTAGAATTCTGACCTTGAATTTATACATGGATTACATTTTAAGAACAGTTTAGCATGAGTCAATAATTGTTTTTTGATTTTAAAACGTTTTTAGAATACAAGCTTTTTACTCAAACTCAAAGTCACTTTAAAATGCTAAGAAGCAATTATTCAAATAAAACTCAGTTAAAAGCAAATATTCATTCAATCAATATACGTTGAAATTGCTGTCATATTATAAACTTAACTATATTTCACTTCGAGCACAGTTTCAGTCGACAACTGACTGCTAAATTATCAAATATCTAAATTATTTTCTAGAAACTTATTTTCAATAAGTATTTAAGCTGCTTGAAGAGAAGGAAAAAACAATCGAATAATGGATTCTATCGAGGGAAATCACCAACAAGAGATATCATCGAGTGAATCGAGTTCATCGTCAACAGAATCATCGAATGACCAGCAACCTCCACGTCCATTGGATCCAACATTGCAGCCTCCAAATAGTGGTGAATCTTTGAAGAATCTTCCAAATACGAATCAAGAACCTGTGATCAATCGTGAATCTGTACGTGATATACTATCGCAAAGGGATTATAAGCATGAGCCAGCTGGCGAATGTCGTCATTCCCCAAGGAGCACAACTCGCGATAGAAGCGCAGAATCGCGATATAGCCGCGACGTCGATATGGTGCAATTATATCGTCGCAGAGATGAACGCATACCGCACGAACAATCCAATCAAGCATATTACTCGTATACTTTTCGGACCGAGTCACAGCCTGTTGCACCATGGGAACGCGATCTGGATTCGAATATCGCCGAGCGGCGATCACCAAGATTCGAAAATATTCAGAAGGAATCGCGCATTGCTCCTTGTTATGCTCAGGACCAGCCGCAGGACTCGTTTGCAACTCGTGATTCTGCACAGATCTCGCAATTTTCTTATGGCTGGAACATACCTGCAAAGAATTCTCTCACAAGGAACTCCATTCCTTATGGGACTTGTGCAAAAGAAAATATAACTTCTCAAGGCTCTACAAAGAACTCGCTTCCCTATGGAGACTGTGCCAAGGACTCGAAAGCTTCTAGTGGCTATTGCACAACTATAATGCGAGAACAAATTGCGGAACCTGTTTCCCAGGAGCTGCAGAAATATAATTCCCCAGGACCATCCCTAGCAATAGCAGTCACATCTAATGCAATGAGTGAAGCTAATCAAGAACCCAAACAGCGCATTGTTCCTTGTTATGCTCAGGACCAGCCGCAGGACTCGTTTGCAAGTCGTGATTCTGCACAGAACTCGCAATTTTCTTATGGCTGGAACATACCTGCAAAGAATTCTCTCACAAGGAACTCCATTCCTTATGGGACTTGTGCAAAAGAAAATATAACTTCTCAAGGCTCTACAAAGAACTCGCTTCCCTATGGAGACTGTGCCGAGGACTCAAAAGTATTGCGAGAACAAATTGCGGAACCTGTTTCCCAGGAGCTGCAGACATATAATTCCCCAGAACCATCCTTAGCAATAGCAGTCACATCTACTGCAATGAGTGAAGCTAATCAAGAACCCAAACAGCTGGTGGAGAACGTTCAGTTGACAATAGCGACACAAACCGAAATCGATTTAGAATTTACTGACGAATTGTGGCGTTCAATTTATGATTCACTTCGCATGCACATAATCTCTGAATATGATAACAAATTGATATGGTTCATTGCTTTGATGATGGTTATGATACCATTTCTAACAGTTATGAAGTTTATTTTCTATCTTCTGAGTCTAATACTTTCAGAGTTTTGAATTTCGAACATATATTGTAATCAACTGGGAGTTCAATGAATGTGGAGGATTATAAAATTTACCCAAAAACATATGTTTGAGAATTGCAAAAGCAAAATACATAAAAGAAAAGGTTGATTATAGAAAATACCACATTGATCAAAATACAAAAGATAAATATTACATTTTTCAGATCACTTTCAAAGTTAATATTAAAAAAATGACAAAGTAAAAGTTTGCTTATTGGACTTTAAACATTGAGATGGATAATATGTAAAACTATTATAAATACAGAATACAAAACAGAAAAGGTTTAATATAGAAAATACCAAATGGATTAAAATACAAAGGAGAAATATAACATTTTTAGATCAGTTTCAAAGTAAATATTAAAAATGACTTTAGCACAACTCTTAAAATTCAAATGGAATGTATTTTATTATTGAGGAAATTTTGATTTTAGAAATTAAAGAATATAGCAGAATGGATAAAAATACAAAAGAAGAATATAAAATTTATCAGATCAGTTTTAATATAAATATTGTAAATATGACAATGGAAAAAATTTCTGTTTGGGCCTCAAATATTAAATTGACGATTAGAAAGGATTAAAATACAAAAGAAGAATGAAATATTTCAACACAAGAGTTAAAAGAATTACACAGTTTCCCTTTGGACTTATGAAATGCAGCTGATATCCTAAACAGAACTTTGTACTGAAAAGAGAAAAAAATTGTAATATTGTGAAGAACTTACTGTAAAAGTAAACTTTGTGATCGAAAAACACATTCAAAATATAAATCAATAACAGCTAGAAGTTCAAATGATGTTCCATAAATGTGAGTAATAATATAATAACTAAAAGATGGGAGTGCTAGCTGATGAGGCCATCGACACGAATATTTTGATAACAGAACACATGAATTAAGGTTAAGGTTTCAAATTAATACAAATTACAAAACAAATGAAAATTAAACATCAAAAGTCTTCTAATTAAACTAAAGTCTATTTATTTATTAAGGTTTCAAATTAATACACATTACAAAAATAAAGAAAATTGTCAACGTGAAAAGTCTTCACAATATATAAAAAAATAAAAAAATCGAATTATCTCAGGGAGTAAAGTAAACATTTTAATACACATAAAAAAAAGATGGAAAATCTCTTTCCTAAACATGATAAGCTGGTAGTTAAAAGAGAGGTTTCTAAATTATGCACATTAAACAATAAAAAATAAAGGGAAATCTCTTTCTCAATCATCAAAAGTTTTCAACAAATAATGCTCAATATGAAAAAAGATAATCATAGTTAGAAATTCGAGTTGTATAGTCAAGTCTATAGGTTATGTGACGTTCCGAAATACATACCATAGTCAAACAAAGCAAAATGCGAGTGATTTCCGCTGCCAAAAATGGAAGTGGAAAAGTGCCACCCACAAAGGGGGGAAAAGCGAGAGAGAGAGAGGAGAGAACTGCTTAAGCGATGGATTCGAGATGCCTGAATCTCAGACATTCACTTGGACAGACTGAGGACAGTTGTTGACATGGCGCCGCTCAAAACTGTTGCATTCTTCGTCATCTCCAGACTACGTGTGTGTGTGTGTGTGTGTATGCATATGCATGTGTGTGTGTGTGTGTGCATGAAAGTGTGTTGCTTTTTCCGGTCTTTGACATTTACAACAGCTCGCCATGACAGCGTTGGGGTTGAGGCGAAGCAAGGGGCGCTCTTAGTCATCCAAGCAGAGTTGACAAGAAGGGAGACACACACACACACACACAGAGTAACAGTAACACACATACACACACGAGCTAAAACCATAATGGCGTCATAAAGATGATATCATAATTTCCTACTTTGCTTTCCTTTTTGCCGTTTTGTTATTCCAGCTTTCTCGCTTTCTACTGTTGCACACTTTGCGCTGCGACTATTTGCCTTTGCCTGGCATTTAGCTTTTCCTTTATTATTTCTCTTCTCTTCCTGATTTTCATTCCACCACTATTTTCTTTATTATTCGTTGTTGTTGTTGTTGTTGTTGCTTTGTTGTTGTTGTTTCTCTCAGCCTTTTTGTCAAGCATTTGAATTGCGGCGTCAATATTTGTCAGGGCCAGCCCTTAAAGTCATCAGCATAAGGTCTTAAGCTGCCACAGAGCTGTGGAGAAGAAGCTACGCTTAATGCGCAACGGCCAGCAAATCGTTCCAGGAAATTGAGCGAGCTGCACTTCAAGTGAATTCCAGTGGCAAATGCGCTACAACAAAACAAAAACAAAATATAAAATTATGAATAAATTTAATACTATACAAAAAGCAACAACAACAACACAATAAATAAATAAACAACAACGAGAGCGGCCAAAGCTGTAACTGAAGCTGAAGAAGCGGAGCGGAAGCAGCAGCAACTGCAAAATAAAACAAGTAAGAAAGCTACAGTCGAGTGTACTCGACTGTGAGATACCCGCTACCCATTTTGAATAAAAGAAACATATTTTGCGGTATTTTCTCAAAATATACCAAATATACTGCAAAAATACTAAAAAATATACCAAATGGTATATGTGGTATATCGATATAGTACCGCATTCAAAATATACCATAGACGGCACAATATACCAGATTGTCAGCCAAAGCAACTCAGACCCCTAGTAAGTAGGCGTTTTTGCCCATACAAAAGTATTTCTTTAATACCTTCGACAATTTTTATCTGATCGCAACCAAATTTTCAGGAATCATAACTACTATAGTAAATATTGTATATACCAAAATTCGCAATTCTAGCTTTAAAATTACGCTTGTTATTCGATTTTTTTAATTTGCGGGGGCGGAAGTGGGCGTGGCAAAAATTTGAAACAAACTTGATCTGCGTGCAAACATAACAAATGCTGTCGAAAAAAAATTATAGCTCTATCTCTTATAGTCTCTGAGATCTAGGTGTTCATACGGACAGACACACAGACACACAGACGGACAGACGGACATGGCTAGATCGTCTCGGCTGTTGACGCTGATCAAGAATATATATACTTTATAGGGTCGGAGATGCCTCCTTCTACCTGTTACATACATTTCCTGCCGGCACAAAGTTATAATACCCTTCTACCCTATGGGTAGCGGGTATAAAAAGGGAAGGGAAGAAACAGCGCGTGCCAATCCGCACAGCACAAGGCCGGAAACTCGTTGGGGGCGCAATGTTGCAGCAGCAATGCAGCTATGCAGCTATGCAGCAATTCAAATAAAACCGCTTGCGCTTGCTCCCTAGAGTTGCAAGAATCTATTTAAAGCACAAACGTGTCCATTAACCGGGGGAGAGCGACAGAGATGGGGTGCGAAATTTGCTGTCATGAGAAGCGCTGAGAAGAGCGCGACTCTATTTTTTCCTTGTTGTTTTGTGTGTGTGTGTTTTTATTTTTTAAGTGGAAGCGATAAAAACGGCGTCGACGACAGTGTCTACAGGATATTACAGACATCTGGCATAGTCCAATTATATGGATTATGTTTAAGTACGAGTTGGTTTATAAGTCCAGCTGATTTAGCATTTCCTCGTATGCCAGTTTTTTAATACTCCCCCCAAAGTCGAATGTGCAAAAATAGTTCCCTATATAAAAAGCATATGGTGTGGCGGCTGGTGAAGCAGCTGCTAGATATAAGAAAATATGTACATTTTTATACCTGCTACGCATTGTGGGTAATATAATTGTGTGCCTTTGGTATATTTTAGTATTTTTCGGTTTAATGTACATGGTTTTACAATGTTGTTGTTGTTGTTCAAAATGGGCTAACCATTTCTGACAGTTAAACTTATTCAGTATATTTTTGTATTTTTAGTATATTAATTTGATATATTTTAAGTAGAATAATACATGGTTTTAGAATTACTGAAAATGCGTAACGGGTATCTCACAGTCAACGATTCAGCAGTATACACCAATATTTTTTCAGTATATTATTTTGGTATATTTGATGTAAAATACCTCACCGCTTTGCTTGTTTTGTTGAAAATGGGTAGCTGGTGTCTCACATTCAACCCTTCGGTATACTTCAGAATTTTTTCAGTATATTTATTTGGTATATTTGAAGTATAATAACACTCGGCTTTACTTTTATCAAAAATGCGTAACGGGTATCTCACATTCAACCCTTTGGTATGCTTTAGTATTTATTTAGTATATTGTTTTGGTTTTTAGTACATTAATTTGATCAATTTTCAGTAATATACCGCACGATTTTGATTTTATTGAAAATGCGTAGCAAGTATTTCACAGTCTAGCCTTCGGTAATTATTTTAATATTTATTTAGGTATATTAATTTGGTTTTATTTAAAAGTACTACTGCATTCGGTTGATTTTATTGAAAACGCGTAGCGGGTATCTTACAGTCAACCATTCAGTATACCTCAGTATATTTCTTTAGTATATTATTTTGGTATACTTTAAGAGTAATACCCCACTCTTTTGCTGTTCTTATTCAAAAATGGGTAGCGGTTGTTTCACCGTCAAGCCTTCGGTATATACTTCAGCTTTTTCAGTATATTATTTTGGTATATTTGAAAAATAATACCGTATTGTTTTGCTGTTATTGAGAATATGTATCGGGTATCGGGTATCTCATAGTCGATCATTCTTCCACTTAAGCTCTCTTACTTGTTAGAAATGCTTTAAGTCTTGGAACATTTTAAACGTGCCTAATTGTCAAAAACTTTGGTCAGCATATCGTGCTGTTTTAGTTTTATTTAATCGACACATCGCAGATCGTAAAATTGCCTCACCTGTTTTTTCTTTTTGTTGTTGATGTTGTTGTTGTTTGTTTTGCTTGGTTTGGTTTATATTGCAGAAGATGCTCTCGCCCGATGGCTCGGTTTAATTATGTGGCATAATATAATACATACGGAGAGAGATACACATAAATATCTGTTATCTGATTTTATCTGTTTCGCTTTATTTGCTTTTTGTTGTCTTAATGAAAATTCATTAAATGAATTAAACATTTTTTATGACGCCTTCGCCCTAATGGCTTTCCGTTTTGGGCACGAAAACTTTTTGCCGCTTCGCTTCGTGTTTCGTGTTAACATTTAACGCACCCTAAACCACCGCCATCGCCACCGCCACCGCCACCGCCTCGAAGTTGAAGTCGAAGTCGAAGGGTGGTGGGCTCCCTTGCTCATATAATATATATATATATATATATATCTACACTATATAGCATTTAGAAGAGGAAAAGGAGAAGCAGAAGCATGACAGCTCTTGGAAATGGCAAAATTGTGTGGTAACCACAGTGCTGGGGCGAGTTAATAAAATTTTATTTGCATTTCAATTCATTTACTTGCATTTTATTATTTTATTTTGATCGTTTTGCCAGACAATTGTCATGAAATCAAATAAAGAAACTTTATGGGAAGACCATTAAAAATGAGAAAAACGAAAACAATAAGACAACACAACAAAAAAAAAGAAAAAAGATATGTATGTCTGTACATGCAACATTTATAAACTGAAGGAATAACAAATAAACATACACACAGAGAAGGAAATGTAAAATTTGCCATCTTCTTGATTCAATCATTGCGAATATGTTTCATTTTTTGACATTTATATTTAACATTTGCTCAAGCAAAAATTATTTGCATTCTTTAACCAAAATGGAAAATGAAAAACAAAATCTATCAAATTACTCGAAACAAAATGTTTTACTTTCAAGCTGATTTAATTTGTTGTTCTGTGTTTATTTTCGTCTCGTTTCACAGATCATTTTATTGCCAACGAAAAAAAAAATGAAATGGAAGCTAATTAATGCAAGTTTTATTCGGATCCGTTGTAAAGTTGCAAAAGTGTGTTGAGATTGTGTTAAACTTGAGCTCGATAATCCCGAGATTGTTGTTTACGATTTGTGGATGCATTTGGAGGCGTCTCTCACTCCCACTCCCACTCTCTCTCTCTCTCTGTCTCTCTCTCTCTCTCTCTCTTTCTTATTTTAAACTAATCGCGCTGGCCTTTACCATCTGTTTGGGTCCTGTTACAAGGCACAACAGCTCCTTGAGGCTGGCTCCTTTTGTATTATGTTCTAGGAAAGTCTCGTAAATTTAATGATGTTTTTTTTTTGTACTTCCCTGGCTGGAGGGATGGGGGAGCCGAGAGGTAAGCCATTTGGCGCCTGCCTAATGAAGGCGTTGATGAGACGCCAAACGAGAAACGGCGAGAGAGCAACAAAAGGGGGGAAGCACACAAGCCGGCTGGCTGGCTGGCTGGCAGCTAGCTCGGTGTGTCTAACGTTCTAGAAATAACATTTGTTGGTAATAAATTCCAAAGATAATACACCCACCGACTGCTGTGTGTACGGTGAAGGCAAAGGCAACAACAGCAACATCAGCAGCCATAACTCGACTCGGCTATTTATTGCAGCGCCAAAGCGGCATCAGTTGCCAACTTCAGCTTCAGCTCGTTGCTGTTGCTGTTGCTGTTGCTCTTATTGTTGTTCTTGCCAGCCACTAAGCTAAGCACAAATATAAATTTGCAAGCACACAACGCACACACACACACACATACGCACACACACACACCTTAGCATTGAAATATTACACCTGCAATTGGCACAAGTGAGTGAGGCGTTTTTCGCACCCACACACAATGACACAAATAAGCACACACACACATACACACACACGCACACATAGAGACACTTAAGCACACACGAGCTGTTAATGAGCTTGCTCCTCTCATGTGTGTGTGTGTGTGTGTCTGTGTGTGAACATATAATGATGCGTTTATTAATGCCAGTCATAGTCTTTATTAACAAGATGAGACGCCCATCTAAACTAATTTTGGGTTTTTTAATTATCCCAACATCATCTTGAGTTTCATCCTATTATTCCTAGTGACATTCGCCGCCATTTTCGTCACACACACACTCACACACACACACATGCACATAAAAACCCACTTCAAATAAAACAACGCGACTCTGTGAGTTTGTTCATTGCCTTTGGGCCTCTGCAAAATTGATTAAAAAACAAAATACAAGAAAAAAAAAAAAACAGTAACATCATAAAACTGTTTTTGGGTATTCATTTTGATATACATATTGTCATTAAATTTCCCTGATTCTAGATAAATATCAAGTATGTTAATCTTAATTTTAGCCAAAATTTTAGATCAAATATCAAGTATTTTAATCTTCATTTTAGCTTAGATTTTAGATTCTCTGACGGAATTTGCCTCGACACTGTTTTAAGGGTAAAAAAAATATATAAACTAAAACAATTTTAAATATAAGTAAAGGTTTTACTTATAGCTCTGCATTAGCACTATATTTAGAGCTAAGATTAATTTTAGGAACTATTTCTGGTTTGCGATAAAATATGTAAATTCGTCTAATATTTTGATTTGCCTACAAATTCGTTCATTTTTGCAATTATCTTAAAAAAGAAGAAAAACTTATACCAAAACTTTGTTTTTATTTGGAGTGAAAATTAATTTTTTAGCTCTTGATTAACACTTTAATTAGAGCTATAAGATTGATATTGATTGATAAGATATTATTGACAGACAATTCTCCATATGCATTCCGGATTAAGTTGTTAAATTAAATCTGTCTCTAAAATACTTTTTGAACTACAAAATCCTTCAATCAATCGGATCATTCTTTAACATTTTATTTCTTTCCTTTACTTTTTCATTTCATTTTTTTTACTTTCTTATAGGATAATATAATAATATAATATTATTATTATTATTATTATTATTATTATTATTATTATTATTATTATTATTATTATTATTATTATTATTATTATTATTATTATTATTATTATTATTATTATTATTATTATTATTATTATTATTATTATTATTATTATTATTATTATATATATAATATGTTTGATTTGTATGTTGTGAATTTAACACAAATTTTGACTCTTGATTCAAGTTGTAATTTGGAAAGGATTTTGAAATATGCAGTGTATAAATTATTGTTTTAAGATCACTTATTGCTCGTATGTTGATTGTTCAACAAATGTGATTCATATAAGACAAAAAATGATTCGAAATGTGCAGATATGCTAAACTAAAGCTGACAAAGTAAGTTGCTGGCCCATAAATGTTATTTGAACTTTACTTAACATTGTTTTTCTTTACACTATTTATACTATACAATATATATAAAATTGTAGGCCATAATAAAATTAGTGTTTCTTATAATTTAATTCATTTTGCAAACTCAATTATCGCAATTTGTTTTTACTGAAATGTAGTAGATATTTTCACAAAATTTGAAATAAACTAGTTAATATACTTTATGGAAGAAGTCAACATATCATAGTCCCTTTATCTCTTAACTTACCTAAACAACAGTGATTAAAGCAATTGTAAGGAAAACATTTAAAAATTATGTCACTTCATTTAAGTTAAGCGAGATATCGATGCGTAAGCCATGTTTTCATAAGTTTGAATCACTTATTTAAAAAAGAAGTCAAGTTTAAAAAGATTTCGAAATTTTCCAATATAATATTTTTCATGATAATTGAAAAGAATTAAGACATAGGAACTCAAGATCATATTCAATACTAAAGTTTTTTAATATTCGAACATTTCTCCCCCAAACTTGTTAAACATCTCGCGATTTACGCAAATTGGAGTCAAACCAAATTGCGAATCGGATTAAGTAAAGTTAAGATTTACTTTCGTTTATTAATCAGTGCGCTAATAGAAAAAGGCACGCTCTAGGGCATGAAAACCGTCATCGTATTAAATATGTGATAATGCAAAAAACCAAAAGAAGAAGAGGAGGAAGAGGAAGAAAGATGTAGCTTTGTCGTTGTTGTTGTTTTATGTGCTTTCTTTTACAACATTTGCCACTTACTCCAGAAGCAGAGAGCAGAGAGAGTCGCATGGAAATGTGGGAAATGAGAATGGGAACATGTTGCTTTGTTTGGTGTACGTGGGCGCACGGGGCGTGTCATTAGGTTACATGCCTGTAATTACAATTCACAGAGGAACGCACAATATGCTGGCGCATGAGCCAAAAAAAAAATGAAAGGAATGGGAGAAAGGGAGAAAGGGAGACAGGAGAAAGGGAGACAGGTTCTTGCGTTGTAAGTACGAGTATGTAAATCCGTGTGCAAGTAATGGGGAAGGGGGGAGGTAAGTGGGTAGCTGGGTCATCGATGCCAGAGTTCGTGGTCTCCACACACACACACACACTCATACACACATATGCAGATTGTCTTTTGCCAGTGGAGGCAACAAAAAAAGAAGAGAAAAAAAAAACTCGCTCACCTTTTGTGAAACAACAACAAAATTATGTCATAAAATGTTTTTGCGTTGGCTGCTAATGTCGAGAACACAACACACACCCAGAGAGATAGAGTGAGAGAGTTAGAGGGAGGGGGAGAGGGAGAGGGGACATACGCACACACATGTGCACCTTGCCACAAAATGCCGCATTAAAATCACAAAATACAAATACAATATGCAGGGCAACACAATCTGTGGTTGCTTCTGCTACACACACACACACAGACACACACACTTACACTTATACACTTAGAAACCCATAAGCGCCACCCACTCGATGGCAGCCAAACGCCAGCGGCAGCGTTACACGTGAGGCAAACTTTTATGTTTATGAAAAATTACGTGAAGCAGCCAGCGCCCAAGCACTGTGTTGTGTGTGTGTGTTTGGGGCAAGTGGCAAGTGGCAAGTGGCAAGTGACTAACTTTGCCAAGTTTGCCAAGGCGATAAAAGGCGCTACAAATTTCGATATGACCGTTATTAGTGTGGCACTCTCTCACACACAACGAGCAGCGCAACTCGAGCGACATTCAGTCTATGCCACCAACTAAAGACTTTCCTCGTGGGTCGTGTGGCAGCAACCATGTGGCGCCGCACACACACACACACACAGACACGCGTTCAAATTGGTCACGGGACGGGACGCTTCTGTGATCCATTCGCGGCAACTCGCGTAAGCTGTCATTAGAGACAACAGCAAGCTGATCTCTCTTCAAGCCAAGAGCTGTCTTAGCCAATGGAATAGCCTATTACCAATAGTTGAGGCAATTTTGAAGCCTGCCAAGCTTGCGTCCTCCTCCTTCTTCTTCTTCTTCTTCTTCTTTTTTTAGTGGCTCACATGACCTGCGGCAATGTTGCAACGTCGAACGTAACTGCACCCATTAAATTGAGCAGCTTAAGCACTTAAATATTCAATTTATTATTGAGCAAATTATATGCATTACCTATCTATAATGATATTATAATATAAGAACTATATAACAAATAGATATTCATAAATTACTCCATATTTAACATTATAAATACATTTTAAATAGTTAAAGTTATATATTTATTTGTAAACTTAAAGTTTACGCCATTTTAAACATTCAAAATATATTTAGTATAATAAAAGTTATATATACTTATTTTTTCATCTTAAACATTAAAATTAAAACATTAAAACTACTTAAAATTTATTAATATAGAAATTATTTACATATTTTAAACTACAAATTTACGTTATTATATTTATTCAAATGAACTTTTATTTTTATATTATTTATTTTCAATATAAAGTAAAGTAGGAATAATAAAATTCATTATTAAAACACATATTTAATATTGATACGCTAAAAAAAAAAGTAAAGCAATAATTATTTACACATTTTTAATACAAGCTCAAATTATAATCGATAAGATAAAATAAAAAATAAATTATTTGCGCCTACATATTTAGTATATTCAAGATACTCGAATCTAATAAACTATAAAATGGTTTGAAAATTTGAGCTTTTATTAATAATAATTAATATTTACAGACTGTACATATATATCATATTATTTATAAATTAAGTTTATGAAAATGTACAAAATGAAATAATATAATAATTAAAATACGTATATAATAACAAGTAGGAAAGCTACTTGTAAATAACAGTAAACACCACAAAAATACTAAAAAATTTCATTCAATATATCA
Organism: Drosophila sulfurigaster albostrigata; assembly: GCF_023558435.1. Taxonomy (NCBI): domain Eukaryota; kingdom Metazoa; phylum Arthropoda; class Insecta; order Diptera; family Drosophilidae; genus Drosophila; species Drosophila sulfurigaster. Next base: position 13,097,712 of record NC_084885.1, on the reverse strand, counting down.
ATTTGATATACCACAAAAATACTAAACTAATTCTTTAAATATACCAAACTAATATACCGCAAATATACTAAAAATATACTTAAGGCTTGGTACATTGATGTAGTACTACATTCAAAATATACCATAGAGTACTAAATATACTGCATTATTTTAATGAAGGCGTTTTTCTTCATTCAAAACATATTTATAATAATTACGAAATACATTTAATATTAATAAACAATAACATTTGAAAAAATAAAATTGAAATATTTATAAAATGCAATACATAAGCAATAAAGATTTCAACTAGTTTATTTTATTCACAAATAAAATGTATTAAAATTGAAAATATTTATATATGTATGTAAACAGGTCACTTCTGTTAATAATAAGTTTAGCGATCCGGCAGCTCATGCACTCTGTTAAATACGAAGAAGAACAAGAGTTGCGAACACACTTCACTCCTTGAAAAGTCGCGGAAGTGTTAAGTCGTTGCTGCAAAAAAGTCGTAGTTATAAAATATTATGCGTAGTATTATTCACTCATTCAAGTTATCACGATTTATAATAAACAATTAATTTACATTCAATAAAAATACTTTACATTTGGGGGCTCAACCGGTCGTGAGTCTTGTGTGTGAAAAATTGAAAGTTGTTGCTGAAAATACGGATAGACGGAACAGTTGCAAAGTTGTGAAATAGGGTCTTGTAAGTTGAAGCCCTTATTTCAAAATAAGTTGAAAGGTCCGAATCCAATAAGCAGTAGTACTACAGTGGAAGTTGCAAAAAAAATTCAATTCAATTTTGGTGATCATCTGCGTAATTGCGTTTCTGCGTTGCGGGATACATACACAATGGCTACACTGAATACGCCAGTAAAGAAAACAAAAAACGCCGGCAAAGAAAACGAATGTACAACACAAAGAAGCAGAAGAAGAGGTGACGTCGAAATTAGAACTTGTGGTAGAGAACGAAATGGAAGAGGAAAATGAAAAAGAGTGACCAGCAGTGTATCTGAGAAAGTTGACCAAATGCTGCAGCTGTTAAGTTTGAAAATAGAAGTTGACGAAAACAAAGTGGCCAGATTAAGATTGCAGCCGATAAGTTTGAAAAAGTTGTGGCCGATTACGATGGAAAATCGATACCAGTTAAAAAGTGGTTTGAAATTTTCGAAAGAAATGCGGATGCCTACGAGCTTTCAGAAAAACAGAAATATGTTCAAGCCAGAGGTAAGATGGTTGGAACAGCCAAGCTATTCCTGAGTCTGAAGATGTGTGCGGTTACGAAGAACTGAAACGTAGTGTGATCGAAGAGTTTGCATGCAGTGTCAATAGTGCAGATTTACACAAGAAGCTGCAGGATAGAAAGAAGAAGAAAGATGAGTCAATGCACGAGTACATGTTGCAAATGAGGAAGATAGCTGCGCTTGGTGACATTGAAGATATTGCTGTAATTAATCACATAGTAAATGGACTCGATATTAAAATGAATATAAGTGCAGTATGTTGCGATGTAAGTCACTTAAGTCATTGAAAGAAGAGTTTGAGATTTACGATAAGCTGAATGTGAATGAAAAGGAGAGTGAGCAACAGAAAACGAATTTTAACAACAAGCAAATGACGTCAGCTGGAAAAAAAGAGCATTGCTATAATTGCTGTTCGACAGAGCATAAAAGAAAGGATTGCAATGCCAGCACAAAATGCTTTAGTTGCAATCGAGAGGGTCATATTTCGCGTAATTGTCCTACAAAAGTTGAAAAAGTTAATAAAGTTATAAACGAGAACAGCCGCACCAAAAAGATAAAAGTCAACAATCTTGAAGTAGACTGTCTGGTGGACACAGGGTCGGATGTGACGTTGATAAAGGCAAATATCGTAGATCAAATGAAGAACGTAGAGCTTACTAAGACTGCCTCAGTATTGCGTGGATTGGGCAATGCCACGACACAACCAACTGGATGTTTCAACGCGCAAGTAGTGGTCGATCGGCTGTCAACTGACCAAAATTTTATTGTTGTGCCTAGCAATGAAATGGAATACGATGTACTGCTAGGGCACGATTTCATCAATAAATTTCGCATGGTGGCTGACAAACGAGGATATACTTTTTTGAATATGGAAGGAAGCTCGATGCATAATGATGAGTATGACGTATATAATATTTGCGAAGAGTCTTCTTTACAGTTTCGCCAAAATATCGAAAGCCTATCGAGCAGTTGATAGAGGACACCTACGAGAACCCGCCGCAAGTTGTTAAACAGTGTCCTGTCGAGCTAAAGATAGTGCCAGATGGAGTGGTTAAGCCGTTTCGCCATCCACCTGCTCGGTTATCACCAGATGAAGCTGCCGCTGTACAGAAACAAGTAGAAGAGTGGATTGATCATGGAGTCGTACGCAAATCGTCGTCAAATGTTGCAAGCAGAGTAGTTGTTGTTAAAAGAAGGACGGCACACTGCGAGTATGCGTCGACTACAGAAAACTTAACAACATGGTACTGATGGATTGTTTTCCGGTGCCACTGATGGAGGAAGTGCTTGAGAGTTTGCAGGCTGCACGTTGGTATACGATAATGGATTTGGAGAATGGCTATTTCCACGTGCCAATTCAAGAAGAAAGCAAATGGATGACAGCTTTCGTTACACGTGAAGGGCTTTACGAATTTAATAAAACGCCGTTTGGTTTTAAAAATTCGCCAGCTGCTTTCATAAGGTTTGTTCAGTTTGTATTCCAGAACCTTATAAACTCTGGAGACATGCAGCTGTACATGGATGATATAATCATATACGCCGAGTCGCCTGAGGTATGCTTGCAGAAGACCAGACGAGTTTTGGAGACAGCAGCGCAGTATGGCTTAAAAATTAAATGGAAGAAGTGCAGCTTTATGCAAAATAAAATCAATTTTCTGGGCCACACCATTGAGGCTGGTAAAATTTGGCCGGGAAAGGAGAAAACTGTAGCAGTCAGCCATTTCAACACGCCGAAGAATATCAAAGCAGTACAGTCATTTCTGGGATTAACAGGTTTCTTCAGAAAATTCGTTCGCGGATATGCTCACATTGCACGCCCGTTAACTGATCTTTTAAAGAAGGGAGCAGATTTCCATATTGGTACGGCAGAACTACAGGCAATGCAGCAGTTGAAGGATATACTGACGAAGGAACCGGTATTGCATATTTACTCAAGAGATGCCCCGACCGAGCTCTACACTGATGCCTCTAAAGACGGTTTTGGAGCTGTATTACTGCAGTTGTTCGAGGGCAAGATGCACCCGATTTACTATTGGAGTAAGAAAACGACGGACGCCGAATCAAAAGACACAGCTATTACTTAGAGGTCAAAGCAGCCTATTTAGCCATCAAAAGTTTAGACCCTACTTGCTGGGTGTTAACTTTAAGCTGCTGACGGACTGCGCCGCATTTAAGGCTACAACAAAAAAACAGGAGGTTCCACGAGAAGTTGGGCAATGGATATTGTACTTGCAGGATTTCAGTTTTGAAACAGAACACCGCCCTGGGAATAGAATGCAGCATGTAGACTTTCTTAGTCGTTTCCCAAATTCCTGTATGGTGGTAACGACCGAACTGACAGCTCGCATAAGGAAAGCGCAACAACAAGACGATTTTATGAAGGCGATCATAGAAATCGTTAAAGAACGACCTTATAAAGAATTTAAGCTGAAAGGCGACCTTTTCAAAAATGTTAATGGAAGCGAATTACTAGCTGTTCCAAGGTCACTGGAGCGGGAGGTTATTCAAACAGCACACGAAGTTGGTCATTTTTCGACACAAAAGACGATGCATGCTATCCAGCAGCAATTCTGGATCCCACATGTGGAGAGTAAGACAATTAATTTGATCTCTAATTGCATAAAATGTATAATCCACAGCAAGAAATTGGGAAAACAAGAGGGTTTTCTAAACACGATCGACAAAGGCGATGCTCCCTTACACACATTACATCTGGATCATTTAGGTCCCATGGATGCATCTGCTAAGCAATATAAGTACATTTTGGCGGCAGTAGATGGATTCAGCAAGTTCGTATGGCTGTTTCCAACCAAGTCGACGGGCCATGAGGAAGTTGTGAAGAGGTTGAACGAATGGTCCAATGTGTTCGGGCTGCCCCAGCGTATTATTACGGACAGAGGAGCAGCATTCACATCGGATGGATTTCAACAATTCCTTGACGAGATGAAGGTAGACCACGTAAAGACGACGACAGGCGTGGCAAGAGGTAACGGACAGGTTGAACGGGTTAACCGAACAATTTTGTCGATCATATCAAAACTGTCAACAAGTGAGCCAGACAAGTGGTTCAAGCACGTCGCCGCAGTTCAGAAAGCCATCAACTCACATGTACATGCATCTTTAAAGATGTCTCCGTTTGAAGTACTTTTGGCGCAAAATGCATAATCAATCCGAAGATCTGTTACTGCAGATGTTAGAGGAGGAGATGGTCTGTCAATTCAACAATGAGCGTCAAAAGCAACGTGAGGAGGCGAGACGAAATATAGAGCAGACACAGCAGGTCTACAAACGCAATTTCGACAAGAAGCGCCGGCTAGAGCAGACATATAAAGTTGGAGATCTGGTCGCCATAAAGAGAACGCAATTTGTCGCCGGACGCAAGCTGGCAAGCGAGTATCTTGGTCCATACGAGATAACAAAGGCGAAGGGAAATGGGCGATATGACGTTCGTAAGGCAGCTGATGTTGAAGGGCCTAATATCACTGCTTCTAGTTGCGACAATATGAAGCTCTGGAGGTTTGTGACGGACAACGAGGAGTTACTGTCATCTGGGACAGATGAAGAAGATCAGGAGGGCCGAATGTAAACAGGTCACTTCTGTTAATAATAAGTTTAGCGATCCGGCAGCTCATGCACTCTGTTAAATACGAAGAAGAACAAGAGTTGCGAACACACTTCACTCCTTGAAAAGTCGCGGAAGTGTTAAGTCGTTGCTGCAAAAAAGTCGTAGTTATAAAATATTATGCGTAGTATTATTCACTCATTCAAGTTATCACGATTTATAATAAACAATTAATTTACATTCAATAAAAATACTTTACATGTATGTTCAATATAAATTAAAATTATAATATTAAAATTGAATATTTATACTAATTATGTATTTCTAAAATGCAATATTCATAATTAATAAAGACTGCGATTAGTTAATTAATTTTCACATCTCATCACAGTTCACATTATATATATTATATTTTATTTGATTGCTGATAATTGCTCTATTTTTAATAGCATCACAATTTTGAGATTGATGTTGCATTCTAATTTGATTTTAATTGCTTTGCAGTGAAGTAAAAGTGTCTTGCCTGATTAAAACTGAATAAATTATGCTGTCAGACAATGATTTAATGATGCATTTTTGTCTCCGTTTTTATCTTTTTTTATGCTTTCAACTTCCTTTTGCTTTTGTTTTATTTTTTTTGGGGGCATTCAAAATTTTATGATCTGATCTTAAGATGATGTTTTATTTATTTCTGGGTGCTCGAGGCTAAACTTAATGTGATTTCCGGTTGTTTGGGGGATCACAAAATCACACCATAATACCCAATAATTACTGAACTCTAAATATGAATCGCTCTCTATTCAAATGTTGTTCACTTCCTGTGCAAGCATTAAACATGAATTTTGAGGGAATTTCTTCGTTGTACTCTGATGCTCTTTAATGCATTAAAACTTGATTCATATTGCGGTCACAGGATTCGCACTCCATTCACTTAAATCGGATTCGAAAACTACGCTGTCCAGTTGTTATCTCTCCCGCTTTCTGTGTGTGGCTTTTCACGAGAACAAATACCAGAAAATTAGATGAGCTCAGTTCGTGGACTGAACAGAGAGTCCTGTGTCCTGTGCTCTGTGTGCTAGTCCATCTGTCAAACATCGTGCCCGCTGACAGTTTTTCTGACTCTTTATTGTCCTTGTCGTGTTGTCATATTGTCCTTGTTTTTTTGCTTTTGCTTTCGCTTTTTGTCGGTCTCTCGGTGTGAGGTTCTTGATGATAATGTTGTTTGGCTTTGGCTTTGGCTTTGAGTACAACATGGAAGCGGAGAGAGCTGGTGGAGCGGTGGAGCGGTGGAGAGAGGGCTTTTCAGTTCGGGGGTTCGGCGGCATGTTAATATACGAGCACATTTCGCTTGCCACACGAGAGCATATGCGGCCTTTTATTACGATTATGATTACGTGTAAGTGCAGGAGTGCGACCCAACATTAAAATGAACACAACAAAAACCAACAACCAACAACCAACAACCGGCAACCAACAACCGGCAACGGCGACAGCAGAAATAAATAAAGCAAAGTCTCTCGCTTGCCACTTGCATCCAATCGCCCTTGCCCCACCCCACACACAACTCTCATTATGCTAATCATATTCATTAGCGAGCATCCGTGCAACAACAGCAACAACGAGAACAGCAGCAATTTGTCACGCTGACAGAGACGCGCGACTGCCTTTTATCGATCGACAAGATCTTTGAAATCAGAAAGAGCCAAGCAAAGAAAACCAAAGGGAAAACAAACGAAACGAACAAAAAAACCAAAAAAAAGGAAAAAACTGAAGCTGTTTTTAATGAACTTTTCAAAAGCAGCATCGAAAAGGTGCAATAACTAATTGGAATCATGGGATGCAGCCTAATGACTATCGAAACACCAAAATGACACTGGCTGAAAAGCGTTTCAAATTCGAAATCGAAACACACACAAATAGCGCAGTTTAACTATTTATACATTAACTACACTTTGTCGCACATTCATGTTGTTAACAATGCAACTTTTGTAATTGCCAAACATATGCAACATATATTTTTTTTTTGTATTTTTACAAATGTCGAGTCTTAGTTGCTTTGGCTGACAATCTGGTATATTTTGTACTCTGTGGTATATTTTGAATGCATATACTATATAAATATACCAAATATAGCATCTGTTATAATTATAGTATTTTACGATATATTATTTTGGTGTATTTTTAGTATTTTTGTGGTATATTAACTTGTTATATTTTTAGTATTTTATGGTATTTTAATTTAGTATATTTTCAGATAAGCACCGCATTGTTTTGCTTATTAAAAATGAGTAGCAGGAATACCTGAGTCTTTGGCTGACAATCTGGTATATTTTGTACTCAATGGTAGTTTTTGAATGTATGTATGTATGTATATACTATATAAATATACTAAATATAGCCTAGCCTTTATTATAATTATAGTATTATTTTTACGAAATATTATTTTGGTGTATTTTTAGTATTTTTGTGGTATATGGACATGGTGTATTTTTAGTATTTTTGTGGTATTTTAATTTAGTATATTTTCAAATTAATTCCGCACTGTTTTGCTTATTAAAAATGGGTAGCGGGAATACCTTAGTCGTACTTAATTTTTTTTTATATTTACTTGCTTAAAAAAATCGATAAATATATTTGTATTAATAAATAAACCCATATTATTTCGTATCTTTTTTCTTTGGCAACTTAATTATTTGTATTTATCCAGTCAGCTCGTGTTAAATTTGAATTTTTATTGTTTATAATTCAATTACACTTTTTGCAACTTTTTGAAATGAGCAGAAAAGGAGTTTTGAAATTCGAGTTCAAAATTGTAAAGACCCAAAACTAATTGAATTGAAAACCTTTTAGTTGAAGATATGAACACAATATGCAGCAGCATTAAATGTGGTCTTTTTTAACTCATTTTTCTTAACCTCAAAAGTACAAGTTTAACTTACAGAATGTTAAATAAATTTTAGCTTGTAAAGTTGTTATCAACGAGCTGTTCTCCATCTTTTATGCGTATTATTTTTATATTCGCTGCAGTTTTTTTATAAGTAATTAAGAAAATATTTTAGGTATTTCAGATAAACATGTGAATACTATATGAGGATTTAAACAGTTTTTTAAACAACTTTTGCTTAAATAATGTAAAATTGAATTGAATGGTAATTAATTGAACTTTCATTAGTGAAAGTAACTTTAAAAGAATAATCTTATTTACGATCAAATTCGTTAAGGAGTTATTCTTTAATCATTAAATTTTTTATTATGCACTTAACTATCTCCTTTTTTTTTAACTCAATAATTGAAGTAGTAGATGGTGAAATGAGTGTTGAAATAGTTAAACTTTCAATCTTTAATTCATACCTTGTGTGTTATGTATTCACAACTATCGCTCAACTATCGCTCAACTATCGCTCAACTATCGCTCAACTATCGCTCAACTATCGCTCAACTATCGCTCAACTATCGCTCAACTATCGCTCAACTATCGCTCAACTATCGATTTCAGCTAGTGTCATCGGATTATAAGCATGGACATGAACTTTCGGCATTCGCTAAAAGCCTATCGTTGTTCTTTTGTGATGTATATTGGTATTTCCTTATTTTTTTCGTGTATTTTATGTGGCACGTAGCGTTGTCCGATGTGCTCATTGATAATCATAATCAAGCTAATGATGCGGCAGACGATAATCTGCTTCTTCGTCTGGGTTCCATTTCGACTGCTGTCTGGGAAGCTTTTAATGATGACGTAGCGCAGCGTTTGGGTCGATGTCGATGTCGATCGACATCGCATTGAAGTGACGATTTCTACAATTGGCTTGTAACATTCCATCACAGTCAAGTGCAAAGACATGGACCCAAAAAGGGGGACAGACAAACGCGCAGACAAGATGAAGTCGATAGAGCCGATGGACCTGCTCTACAAAGCTCTGGACAGAGGCAGCCAAGGCAGTCAGTTGGTTGGTGAGGAGGCATTTACTTATCCAACGCAATTATCTCATCGTAGGGCTTGGAGAAAAGCGATTGGGTCTCATCATCGAATCAAAAGAGGGGAAAACTGTAGAGTTGAACGTTTGCCAGTTGCCAGTTGCCAGTTGGGCAGCTAATGAGTGCAATTTGCTTCTGTCTTGGCCACTAAATGCTCGCATTAGTTTAGATAAATAGCTTAATTAATACATTTTGTTGGTCTCTCTCTCTCTCTCTGTGTGTGTGTGTGTTTACTCCGGCTATGGGCAAGTGGGTAAACCGAGCAACAACCCCCAAGCCCAATGGCTAACACAATTACAACAATAACGACCAGCAATTATTAGCCTAATAGCATTGTTTGATTTCCGCTCACCGCGGCAAATGCAATGCCACACAATAATAATAAAAGAGTGCTCTGCTGCTCTCCTCATCCCCCTCATTTTGGAGCCGTGATAAGTGCTTTATATTTGCACTTGGCAAAAACGAGGTTAAAGGCCCTTTACAACCGGGTACATCAACACTGCTCGCGATACCCTGTAATTATGAGAGAGTGAACAGCCTTCAATCATTTCATTGATCAATGAATGATCCATTTCAGTTGAAGGTATTTTATAATGATTTCATCAATCAGCCAGCTAGTTGATAAATATACCTGTATTATTTTGCTGGCATTTCCAAAGCAAACTACTTTAAATTAGTTCATTTTATACTTTTTACCAATTAATAGCTAAACAACATTTTAAACTGGTTTCATTATGCACAAACATTTATCATAAGCAAACTCAATTGAAATCAGTTTTTGGTATAAATATTTGATTGGAATATTTACAGACTTATAAAGAAAATCTCTTAATAATAACATATACAGCATAACAACTCTTGACTGAGATCTAAGCAAACAATATCAAAAATACTTTAAAACTAACATTTGGCTTCATAATTGTTCTAATTGAATTCTTAGATATAATTATAAAACATTAAAATATCAAATTTATATATCATTTTGAGATATAATTGAATTGTCAGTTATAATTAAAAATCATTAAAAATTCAGACTCATATAAATAAAAAATAAAAACATTTGTACAAAATTTTCAGTAATGTTAAACTTTTTTATTTTTGGTGAAAAATGAAAAGTTACATTTATTTCACTTTTTATGCAATTCTAAGGATTTCAAAACACTTTCCTTGCTGAGCTCGCACATCAAATGTTCAGTCAAATAATTCCGTTAGCAAGTATTATGTATGTACATAGAGAGAGAGAGAGAGAGAGAGAGAGAAAAATCTACATTGAAAAGAAGATTGCAAATCTTAATTTAAGACTATATCGGTTTTTAGAAAACTTTTGAAATAAAATAATAATCTTAAATCAAGAAATTTGCTTTAAAGATTTAAAATATTTTATCTTAAGATTAAAATCTTGCTTCAAGAAAGTTTATTTCTTGATTTTAACATAATATAATCTTAATTCCAAATTTCATTTCATAACATTTTATTCGTGTGTCACATTTGTATTATGATACATAGATTTGCAATATATAATGTACAAAACTGTGCTATTTTGGTATTACTTTTGAATAGAATGGAACCTAGACATAAATAAATTAATACAGTAATATAAAAGAAAATAAATAAATACATAAATTTTAGACTTTCACAATAATAAAATTTTGAAATATAAAAATGGTGCACCTAAGAAAAGTTTTCCAAACAAATATGAAAATAAATGGCTAAATATAACGTTGCAATTTAAGTTTTATTACATTTCAGAAACTGTAACATATTATAATATAATCGTATATGAAAACAAGTAGTGTTATTTCTAAGTACAACTAAATTTAGAAATGTAATTACTTTGAGTGTCTCTTAAAGAGTGTGGCAAGCAGAGCTCTTCAGCTGTTTAGAGATTTGTGGCAGCCTAGTTAGACATTAGTTAGCTGTTTACCATTGGCAATGGGTTAACTATTTTTAGTTGCATGTTTTCGATTTCATTTGGCCCGAGGCGTAGCAAATCAAAGCGGTTTCCCTGTCTCTCTAATGACTGCCATAGATAGGCATAGCCAAAAACAGTGAACAGTGGAATACAAAGAAGCAGTGAATAAAAACCAAAAAAAAACAACGTAACGAAAAACAAAGAAAATGCCGACAGCGGCAAGCGGAAAGCGGAAAGCGGCAACAGCAGCGACGGCAGAGTGAACGCCCCCATGGAGGCGACGCCACAATGGGCATGACTAATGCAAAATGCCTGAGCATGCTCATAAACACCTCATCAGCGATCATTACAATGCCTTCTACGAACCAAATTCGAAATTCGAAATTAAAGAGGTGCCGGACGAGAGCCGTAGTAGAAATCAAGAAGAAAAATGTCTCAATAAATTTTGGGGCAGACACCGAAAAGACGCCAACATCGTCATCATCATCATCATCATTATCAACATTTGGCATTTTGCGGCATAAATCTTGGCTCCGATCACAGCTCGTTAAAAAATTAAATTAATAAAACTTAATTTGCACACAAGGCAAAAGAATTGAAGCTAGCAAACAAAATGGAAACAATGAAGACCCCAAATGACCAAAATCCGTGCTCCAAATTAGCTGCCCACCATCTTCTACTCTCTGATCATCGTTTCGAGCTATTTACTTTTTGTTTTTAATTTTAGTTTCATTTTGTTTGTGCTTTTTGTGTTTTTTGAGGGCGTTTGCTAATGGCGTCGGCGATGTCGTCGACTCGCCCCCTGATAATGATCAATTCAAAGCTCTCTTCAAATGTGTCAAAAGCAGCGCCAAAATCACATTTTGCAAATGACTTTGCTTAGTGCCTGAGCGATCACTCCGCAAGTGCCACGCCCACTCGCCGATGGCGAGTTATGAGTGATGTTTATGACCCCACTCTCTCTGCTAATTTCATTCTGCACGAAGAGCACACAATCCAAAAGTCACTCAACCAAAGTATCAAAGTGTTGCTGCAGAGCTTATTTAAGGCGCTGCCGCCTACGCTTAAATACTCTTTCTATTTAAGAGAAATAATTACATACGCCAAAGCAAATTTCGAGCGCATGCTTAAATTGCTTGCGAGCCAATGGCAAAGAGAAAGCTAAGGCAAATTATCGTTGCCTAGTGAAATCCTACCATGCCGGACATATAGTCGGCTCTTCGTGCACGCTTCGTAATAAATGCAAAAGCAATTTTACTTACAAAATACGCACACAAAAATATTCTTAATTATGTATGTATAGCTGTTGTTGTAATTACTCACCCACGTAGCAGAATTTCATATATCCATTTCAGTTGTCTTACTTATAATCACAAAAAAAACACACACACACTAATTTATAAGATGGACTCTTATATTTATTTGCACACATTTACTTTTATGCTAAACACACAAATTTATAAGACTGACTCTTATACTTATATTTCACTGCTATGCAAATATGTATGCAAAACAGAGAATAACATAGAAACGCGACACACTAATACCAACACAGCTACCAACTTGCAGCAGGAGTCACGTGGGAAAGCGAGACGAAAACAGACGCCACTTCACTTTTTGCACTTTCACAGAAAAAAAAAAAAATAAAAAATCACTTTAACCTTAGCAAGCATACATGTAATCGAATAATAAAAACTAAATTGAACCGAGCTAGCAATTTAGGCACAATATGTATATAGTGAAACACATTTTAATGATTAATTGATCGTTAGCTAATTAATTAAGCCGTAGTCGCGAATTTAAATGCAAATGTTACGCCGCTCATTTGCCCTCTGCCGTATACTGATATTTATTGGGAAATAATATTCTTCCCCATGCCTAAACTGCAAGGAAAGCTCCGTTCGTGTGTGGGTATGTTTGTGTGTAGAAAAAATCCTGTAAATTGGGCAATTATGACAGTAATGTCCCATTATGACAAGGACATTTCGTAAATTGGTGAAAGTGCAAGCGAGTGCGCGCTAGACTTTTGTTGATGCAAACGTTGTGTGCTGATCGTGTCTAACACACGCACCTCAATTTAAAATTTCTTAGTGTGAGTTGGTGTTATTGTTTCTTGCGTTTTGTTGTTGTGTAAGAAGCAAAGCTGCTTGATATAACACATCAAACTCAATAATTGAGCTAAAGAGAGCAAGTGCATGAATTATTGTAGTATACAAACTTTTTGCATATAACATATGAACGTACTATATGTTTATTAAAATAATATATTTTTAATATGTTTAGTTTTTATTATTTGTGCCCAATAAATGATTTTGCAAATTAAAGTAAAAGAGTAAAATAAGTCTGGAAAAGTCTCCACTACACAGCACGCTTTTAAACGTATTACTCTCCACAAACTCTACAGTAGCGTAAATGCAAATGATTCGTTTATGCTTTCATTTTTGTGTAATTGATAGACTATTGAAATGTCTTTGCAAAGTCACCGCAAGAGTCGTCTCTCCACCAAGAGCAAGAGCAAGAGCAACAGATGCTACAGAGACGCGCCGCAATTTGTTTACTTGCAATGCATGAGACACAAATCAATTACGCGCCCTCTTTAGTTTCCACGGCTCACATTAATGAAAATCCAAATGAAAACGACGCCCCGCCACATGCAGCGTCTCTGTTGGCAGACACACAAAGCAACAACAACAGCAATATAACAAAATTAAATGAAAAATAAATATCAAAAACGAAACGAAATGAAATGAAAACTGAGACACGGTAGTTTTTTTGTTCGGCTCAATTCTTCTCTGGTAAAACAAATTCATTACGCAACAAAAACAATAAGAGAGCAGGAGGAGGAGAAGAGAGGCAACCACAGCGCAACGGATGCAGCCCATGACAAATGAAGAGCCGCCCAGCGGGTGCGCTAAGCCAATAAAGCGAGCCACACACAACGTAACGCAACGCAACGTAACGCAACGAAACGAAGAAGAGCGAAAAAGAAGAAAGAGTCAAAAGAGTCGAAAGAGCTGAAAGAGCGAAGAGTTCAAGTGCTGCCCTTGTATGTGTGGCAAAGAGTCCGAGTTAAAGTCTCGGACTTGGTTTTAGCGTGAAAAATGTGTGAGAAAAGCCACACAAGCAGAGTTGCTAAGCGCATTTGATTGAGTTGCATTTCCTATATCACTACTTCGGATATAAATAGAGACTTTCCATATAAAAACACAACGGAAACTTTCAATGGAAAAAACTGTGCCGTAACCGAAGACAACTTCAAAAACAAAAAAAACAAAAAAAAATGAAATAAAATAGAAAAATGTTGACAAAACAAACAAATAAACAGTTGAGCGACCAATTGACTGACTGACTGACTGTCTGACAGTTGGATGAGACGAGATGAGACGAGACGAGTGGAGTGGAGAGGAGAGGAGAGGAAAGGAGACGAGAAGCGGCGCCGGATTCAAAGGAAATTCGAGGCCCATGGGCAGAGGACGAAGCAAAGTTGCAGCTCAAATTACAAGCACACAACAACAACAACAACAACAACAATAGCAACAAAAAACAAGTCAAAGAATTATTCCGAAAATCATATGCAGCATTGAAATCGAAACGACAAATCTGCTGTCTCCTCTAGTCGGCAACTCCTGTCATTATCCTTTTTTGGGTTTTTTTTGGTCCCGAACCGCCTTTTGGTAATGTGAGCTGAAAAAACCAAGAGTGGAAAATATGAGGAAAATTTGAAATCGTATTTTTTTTTGGAGAATTAAATGGAAAGTCAAGTGCGAATGCGACTCATTTGGGATAAGGATATAAGGAGAGGGCACTTAACGTGTGCAACTTAAAGGATAAGTGGCCAGGACTAGAATGGCCACTTGAGAGATTTACATAAAACTCGCATTTTCTCTCGTCCCTCGTCCCTCATCCTCATCTCATCTCATTTCTTACTTTGGCGCCCACTCAAGTGGACACTGGTCTCGGTCTCGGTCTCGGTTTGGTCCTGGTCACGCCCTCAAGTGCATCCTACTCGCCTCTCATTCAATCAACAAATGGCCAAAAATGGATGACACACACACACACACACACTTGGAGAGAGTTCCACTAATTGCCAAAAAGTGTTTGTGCTTCGCATGAAGAAACAAAACGAAACGAAACGAATGGAAAAACTTGCTAGGGAAATTTGATTTTCATGTTTTGGATGTTTGGGTTTCGCCCATAAACTTGGCTAAATTATGATGCCACTTGAAAACGTTTTGGGTGCGTCCCAAAAATGTCCCAACAAAATATAAAACATAAGTCATCTCAATTGCAATTTGCCACAAGTGGCAAGCACTCTTTTCTTCTCTTTCTCTCTCTCAGTTGCAACTGTCAAATGCATTGCATTCGAAATTAATGAACGATTAATGTTTGAAGTGTTCACAGTGCACAAAGAGCGATTGCAATGCGTTTTCTTTATCAGGTGTTGAATGATAAGAAGCGCCAAATAAACTCTCTGATAAGCAACTCTCTCTTCCACACTCTTTTGTAGCTGTAATCAGTGTGAAGAGCAGTTTAAAAAGCATTCAATGATTGATGAAAAAGATTAAGAAACACATTTTCTAGATTCATTATTAACTATTACCATTGAATTACTATTTATTAAAACTATTTGAAATATAAAACTTATAATATTTGTTGTCAATAATAAAATAAACAAAAATATAACAACTAAAATTAAGTAAATATATGATAAAAATAAGAATCAAGTATATTGCTGAGATAAGAATAAAATACATAATATATAATTACAATAAAACTTAATATAACATTTATATTTATATTTTATTTATAGTTTACTAAGCTTTAAAATTTAATAAATATTATATTGTATATTATTATTATATATTTACATTATTGGTACTCAGTCAACAATTTATTATTTCTGATTGTGTTATGGAGTACAATAAATAAGAGACTACAATTATTTTGGTAGCTAATGAGCTACCAATAAAATAATATTTATAAAATACTATAATATTTTGAAATTGATTTTATTTCTACGTATTTATCTTAAGAATTATTTGCAGAATTTTTAAAAAATTTTGAATGTAACATTTATTGATTCCGCTGCGGAGTTAATTGCTCAATTGGTATTTATATTTTTTTGTTCGTTTATGAATATAAAATTCAAATCAAATAAGCATTAAATTTAGTGTAATTGTTAGACAAAATGAATAAGTGCCTAAAATCTTTACGATACTACAATATTGATAATAATTTCGTGGTATTTACAAACTATGTTAATCATTTTGTTCACCTAATGAAAACATAGTTGATAAATTCTAATAAAAAATATATATAATATACTATTATTTGATTATTAATTCTAAAAAGGCTTGAAAAAAAAAACAAGTAAGAAAGTGAGATACCCGCTACCCATTTTTAATAAAGGCAAAATATTTAATAAAATTTAATAAAATAAAATATTATATATCATTTGCAAAATATACCGAAAATACTAAGAATATATCAAATGGTATGTTTGGTATATCGATGTAGTACACCATTCAAAATATACCATAGGCGGCACAATGTACCAGATTGTCGGCCAAAGCAACTCAGACCCCTGGTAAGTAGGCGTTTTTGGCCATACAAAAGTATTACTTTAATAACTTCCACAAATTTTATCTGATCGCAACCAAATTTTCAGGAATCATAACTACTACAGTTATTGTTGTATATACCAAAATTCGAAACTAGTTTAAAAATTACGCTTGTTATTCGATTTTTTTGATTTGCAGGGGCGGAAGTGGGCGTGGCAAAAATTTGAAACAAACTTGATCTGCGTGCAAACATAACAAATGCTGTAAAAAAATTATAGCTCTATCTCTTATAGTCTCTGAGATCCAGTGTTTTATACGGACGGACGGACAGACGGACATGGCTATATCGTCTCGGCTGTTGACGCTGGTCAAGAATATATATACTTTATAGGGTCGGAGATGCCTCCTTCTACGTGTTACATACATTTCCTGCCGGTACAAAGTTATAATATCCTTCTAAAGAATATTTTTAAAAATGTTCATAAAAAGATACTGCATTAAATTTAATTTTAAATAATAATATTGACTAAGGATAGAGAGAATTTCACCAAAATCCTTTACATCGATTCATTCAATATTGGAAATATTTTCTTATAGTGTTGTACAATTTTTAGGTTGTAATTAGTTTCATTGTCATAACCTTTCAAAAATCGTTTCTAAAATATTTGAAATAATTTCGTTTCAAATTGTAGTTATGCGTAATTAACTTCATAATCATGTCGCTAGAGTAAATATGAATTAGCGACAATACGAAAAAGAAAACATGCTGCAACGTGTTGGGAATGCGTCATGCGAATAAGCTAAAGATAATGCAGCGAGATCTATGAGATGCCATGAGATGCATGTAGTATGTACTTATGTCAACTGTTAGACAGACAATGAAATGCTGTTGCTAATGCTGTGTTGTTGTTATTGCAGTTGCTGTTGCTAATGCGTAAGCAGCCACATCCAACGCATGCAACGAATTCATCCGGACAACCCGAAAGAAAGAAAGAAAGAAATGTTCATTTTTGATCCAGCCAAGTCGAAGTGCAATCACCCAGACAAAGATGCAGACGAAGACGAAGATCACCCCAGACAAGTATTTGCAGATGTATTTGTAGCTGTATCTGAATCTGTATCAGTGTTGCCAACTTGGCTATTTTCTAGCCAGATTAAACTTAAAACCAGTCAATTTAGCATTAACCTGGCTATTTTTTTGGCTATTTCACATCAATAATTTGCTAATTTTAGTTATTCTAAATAATTCGTAGTAAGTGATTATATTTATTTATTTAAAACTTAATAATCTAGCAAATTTCGGACATCGTATATTGGCTATAGAGACTTGGTGTTCCGCTATCGATACAAACACACCAAAAAAATACTATACTAAAATACTATTTACCATTTGTAGTATTTGGGCATTTTCTCAACATCGTTTCGCGATCGCAATGCTGATGCGTTTGTTTTTGTACTTTGATCGTTTGCGAAAATATGACTGAAATGTATACAAAAAAAATTCGCTATGCTTGTTTAAAGGATCGCCAATTTAAGCACTGCATTAAAAAAGATGTGACCAACTTGCATCGAAAAGAAAAATGCTGTTTTGAGTATGACCTCCTAAATAAGTATCATATACAGATTGGTACAATGGAAAGTACTTAAGTTCCAATGAGGTTGAAGTAATGAAGAAATAGTAAAAAGAAAGAATAATTGTAATTTAGTTTTAAATAATAAATTTTTATATTTTTGTTCATCAATTGTAGATGTACAATATACATATATATTACATACATACATATTACATAAAAATTATAGGTTCGTTCTTTGGTATAATTTTTATGTAATATGTATTAATTTTTAAATGTCAAGCTTAATTATTAATACAATTATTTTGGCTATTTTTTGACCTTCCCTGCTATAAATGGCCACCAAGAGTTGGTCTGTTTCTGAATCTGTATCTGTATCTGTATCTGGGCTTGTCATTATTTGCTTTTTAAATTACAATTATTTTTTTTTTGGCATTTTTTGGTCCTCTGCTATAATTGACAACACTGATCTGGATCTGTATCTGTAACTGCATCTGTGCTTGGCATTATTTGCTTTCATTACACGATCGCAAAAGACGCAAAGACTTTGTCCCCGGGACTTTGGACTTGTGCCCTGTGTGGCGTCAGCTGTCTGCTTCTCTCTTCTGCTCTACTCTCCTTGCTCTGTCTGGATCTCTGGATGTGTAGCTGAATCGGGGAATTGTTGCCAGGCGCCCCCTAAATAGATGAAGAAAAGAATTTCTCTCTCTCTCTCTCACTCTCTCTCTCGCACTCTGTCTGTTGCAGCCTATGTCAATGTCTCCAACACCAAAAATAGCTCCCTCTTCGGTTGGTGCTTCTCCCTTGGTTTTTTTTTTCGCATTAAACATGTCAAATGCTCGTCTAGGCAGCCGCGTCTGCATCATCGTCGACTGCAATTAATAAAGGTGCGACATGCAGCGTAGATCGCAGCACAGATCGCAGATCGCAGATCGCTTTTGCCACCCTCTTTTTTTCGTTGTTGTTTGAGGGAGTTTCGTTTCCCCCCCAAAACAAAATGTGTCTGTGTCTGCTCGCTTTAAATAGATCTTCTTCTCTCGCTTCCTGTGTGTTAATTTGTCGCCCGCCGGGCTGCCGAATGCCGAATGCCGAAGCGACTTCGACTTAAGTGGTAAGCTAAGACCCCTCAGTCTACCTCGATTCCCTCTCTCGCTCTCCCCCTCTCTCCTCCTCGTCACCCACTTCTCGTTATTTATTTGCTGCGTCTGTTTGTCATTTGATGAGTCGAGTGAGTGGCACAGAGTTTTCTTCTCCCTCCTTTCCCCTGGCTGGAATGCGGCCTTTTTATGACTTTGGCTTGCAACATTTTTCAATGTTTCGGGGCTTACCTGCCGCCCTCCCCTTCCTTCCCCCCTCCCTCTGTTTCTGCTCTCCCTCTGCATAGGGGAGCGATTATTGATCTCTAAGCATAGATTGTAACATTTCCGTGGCTATTTTTGGCTTTCCCCGGACCAAGGAAAAACACTTCCGTTAATGCATTGATATCACGTGCCACGTTGACAATTATTGTCAAAGATATTCACACACACACACACACACACTCGATTTGAAGCTCTTTAAAAAAACTGTTAAATTCTCGTCTTTAGGATCTTCGACTTTTCTTGGTATTTTGTGGTACATTGACGCTTGGCATTTTCTTGGACATCAGAATTATTGGAATTCTTCCTCATCTATTTGCCGTATTTATTTAATTTTACATTACATTCGAACAGCATTCAAGTACTTCTTGCATCGCTAGAATTGATACTGTTGAGACATTAAAGACAGCTGGCGGGATTTTCTTTTTCTTCTCTTTTTTTTGAGGTAGCTTTTCGAGAGTATTTGAAAGTTCTGGAGAAAATGTGTTTGGAATATTTTGTGGTAGTTGTTTAAGGAGAAATTTGTGTTCTCTTAAAAGTATTTTAATCTTAAGGAGAAATTTGTGTTCTCTTAAAAGTATTTTAATCTTAGTTTCAGGATAATTTATAAGAATAATAATCTTAAATTTTCATTTACATACTTTTATATCCTCAAGCTAATTTTTATATTATGTATATATCAACAAAAAAAGTATTTTAATCATAGTTTCAGGATATTATTTAAATCATATTAATATAAGGAATAATCTTAAATTTTAATACATTTACTTTTGAATTTCAAGTTAATTTTTAAATATTAACAAAAACAAAATTGTATGTGTAATCCAAAATAGTATTAATAAAATCCTTATTCAAGTTATTTTTTTATTTTCCTTCTTTCAAGTTCAATTTGAAATTAAGAAGAAACTTTTTGTTGCATTTAAGCTAGATTTTTAATGATATTAAAAATGTTTTTCATTTCCATTTTTTTTTCTCATACTTAGATTACTTAATAAAAGAAACGTAAATAATGAACGTATAATTTTTATGTATTATGTTTTTATTTTTAATTTAATTATTGATACGAAGAAGTATTTTCATTTTAATATTATATTTAATTTTATTGGTCGAATTGGTTCGCCAAGATATACATATATTGATTATTATGTGCAGTATTAGTTATCGATATTTATATTGATTTTATTGATATTTTTAATTTAATTTTCAATTTTGAACGATTTTTATATTGAATATATTCTTCTTCCTTTTAATGATGTTATGCATCAAATTCATGCATACAACGAATTTATTTAAATTCGAGTCAAGTGACATTCTCAACTTTTGTCTCCATTATTATTTCAACTATTTTTCTTAATCTATTTTATGTGGTGATAAATAATTAAAATCCGTGCAATCAATTTTTATTTTGTATTATTTATTTTGCGGTCACATTTCGAATGCGGTTGTTTGCTTTTCTTTTTTTGTTTAAGTAATTCAAAATACCAACGATAAATCGTTATCATTTTATCAGTTAGCTTTAAACTACGCAAAGTCGTTGTATATATTATTATATATATATTCTAATTTGATATTTTTTTTTGTTTATATAAAATAAAGTAAATATCTTATAAGGTTATCATATTATTCACAAAGATTGTACAATGACTGTACAATAAGTAATTTTTATAAGAAACTCAAAAAATAGTTTCAATAGTTTTGACAAATTTCTGGCATTATCTTGGCTTCAACGTTGTCGGTCTATAAGCAAGCATTAAATTGCGCAAAGTTGTTAAATACTAAATAATAATAATATTTGTAAGCTACATATTTTTAGTAATTAAAAAAAAGAACAAAAATTTTTAGTTGTTGCATTTTTTATATTCTTCAAAGGAGGAGTATCTTTGACCCCATAAAATATATATATTCTTTATCAGCTTCAACAGCCGAGACGATCTAGCCATGTCTGTCTGTCTATCTGTCTGTCTGTCTGTCCGTCTGTCCGCATGAAGCATTGGATCTCATAGCCTATAGGAGATAGAACAATCATTTTTTTGGACAGCTTGTGTTATGTTCAAAGGCAGATCAAGTATGTTTTCAATTTTGACCACTCCCATTTCCGCCCTCGAAAATCAGAAAAAAACGAATAACAAGGGTAAATTTGAAGCTATATTTTTAGTTTATACATTAAGAACAAATTTTTTTTACGATTCCTGTAAATTTGGTAGCAATCAGATAAAAGTAGTAAAAGTAAGTTAAGAAATAATTGTATATGGGAAAAAGGGCTTACTTACTATTGGTCTTAGTTTGCTTTGGACGACAATCTGGTATATTTTGAATGTAGTATTATATCAATATACCAAAGATAGACTGCGGTATATTTTTGGTATTTTGCTGCATAACAAGTTGGTCTTTATCAATATACCAAAGCTAGCATGTGGTATATTTTTTTAGTGTTTTGCTGTATATCACTTTGGTATATTTTTTAGTATTTTGCTGTATATCACATTGGTATATTTTAAAATGAATACCGCACTGTTTTGCTTTCATTCACCTGGTAATTCAGCTTTCTTACTTGTTTCTCTTTCATTTTGCGAATATGATGATATGAATTATTATATTTCATTTTTTTCTGTTCCATATTTACTTCCACTGTCTCCATAGAATATTATTTTCTCTTTCAATTCTATAAACACTTTCGACTTTAAGCAATTTCTTGGTTTGGCTGCTGCTGAAGTGCTCTCGCACACTTTTGCTTGTCAAGAGCTCTTCACTTGACTCATTTGCTGAGAGTCCAATGCGAATGTTTCATCGACGCAGATATATAGTATTCTACAGATATGCTACTTCTATATATCTGTGTTGGTTAAAGTATTTGCTGCGTGTGACCAGCTGACAGATGGAGAAGAAAGACAGACAGCTAGATAAAGAGCAGAAGAAGAAGAAGAAGAAGAAGAAGAAGAAGAGCAACTGGCATTTGGGCCGCATGGACATGCCTCATTCGTTGTGTGCCCCGTGCCCCGTGCCCCGTGCCACATCGTGCCATGTGACTGTGCTTTAACCATTTTGCGTCTGCACTTGAGTGTGCCCCAATCGCAACCCCATTAAAATGTCATGGAATTTCACTTAAAATTCCTTGCAATTTTCCCATTTGGCCAAAAACAGCTTTTTGTTTTGTCGCTGCTGTCGTTGCCGTTGCTGTTGTCGTTGCCGTTGCTGTTGCCGTTGCATTGGGGCAATATCAAGTGCGGTTGCCATAAGTTTGGAAGGGGAAGGGGGGTTGGCTGGCATGTTGTCTAGGGGATGCTGCTGTTGAGGTAACGGCAGGCACAAAAACTTTGACTGTCATTCTATTGCCCCGCATGGAACGCATTTTCGCCAAGCCAGCCAAACGCGTGTGCACGTGAAAATGAAGTGCGTGCGGTTTTCGTTTAACGTTTTCTCACTACCTCCTCGGCTGCCTTTCTCACTCTCCTTTTCTCCCTCTCTCTCTGCGCGTTGTCTGCTAAAAATTTTCAGCCTGTTAATATGCGTAAAGCTGAAGGCTGCTGTTGCTCACGTTGTTGTTGCTCCCGTTGCTGTTGTTGCTGTTGCTGTTGTTGCTGTTGCTGGTTTTGCCTGCTGCGCGTTGCCCGCATTTTCCGCTTTTCCTCAACCGTTTTGTCGCTGTCGTTGTCATTGATATGGCGCTGGGCGGCGTCTTCGTTTGCTTCACTCCTTCCCTCCCGCTCTCTCTTCTGTTCTTCTTTTCCACCTTCTCTTTCCCTTGTTGTTGTTGTTGTTGCTGTTTCGTCGCCTGTGGTTAATTGTCATTGCGTTGCTTTAAGCCGCTCAGTGCGATGCAACGTTGACGGCAACGAAAAGCAGCCGATTGTTGTTGTTGTTGTTGTTGTTGCAATTACAATTACGACTGTCAGTTGTTGTTGTTGTTGTACTATCTATTTTTGTTGTTGTGGCTGTTGGTGTTGCTGCCGTGTTGCTGTCGTTTGGTTGCTGTTGTTGCTTTTGTTTTTATTGATGTTGTTGCCGTCGCTGTTGCTGTCTTTTTGGTTGTTGCTGCTGTTGCTTTAATTTTTGTTTATGTTGTTGTTGCTGCTGTTGTTGTTGTCGTGGTAGTTGTTGCTGTGTTACGGTTGTGGCTGTTGCTGTTGCTCCGGTGTTGCTGTCACTTGGCTTCTGCTGTTGTTGCTGTTGCTGTCATAACTGTCGCTGGTTGCTGCTGATGTAGCAGTTGTTGCTGCCGTGGTTGTTGTTGTTGTTGCTGTTGATATTACAATTTTAGCTTCTGTTTTTGTTTTGGTTGTTGTTGTTGTTTTTGTTGATGTTGTTAGTGTTGTTGGTGTTGTTGTTGCTGCTGTTGTTGTTGCTGCTGTTGTTGCTATTGTTGCTATTGCTGCCGTTGTTGCTGCTGTTGTTGTTGCTGCTGTTGTTGCTGCCACTGGTTGCTGATGATGTTGTTGTTGCTATTGCTGTTATTGTTGTTGTTGTTGCTGTTATTGTTGTTGTTGCTGCTGCTGTTGTTGTTTCTGTTGTTGTTGCTGCTGTTGTTGTAGCTTCTAATGTTGTTGCTGCTGTTGTAGCTTCTGATGTTGTTGTTGTTGTTATTGTCGTGGTTGTCGTTGTTCTTGCCGAGTTGCTGTCGCTGTGTTGTTGCTGCTGTTGTCATGGCTGTCGTTGTTGTTCCTGTTGCTGTTGTTGTTGCAATTACAATTACGGCCGTCTGTTGTTGTTATGCTTATTGTTGCTGTCGCTGTTGCTGAGTTGCTTTTCCTGCTGTTGCTGTTGTTGTTGGTGTTGTTGGTGTTGTTGTTGTTATTGCTGTGTTGCTATTTTCACGCGCGGTTAGCGGCTGTAATTGCATTGCCAAGTAAACGACGCACCGCACACATGTGTGTGCTTGTGTGTGTGTGTGTGTGTGTGTGTGTGTTGCGTTGGCGTAAGTGAAATTTATTTCAACAGCCTCCGCCAGGCAGTCGGCAACTGTCGTTTACGCCCAACTTAGGCGCACACACGCCCCCGCGGGCTACACACACACTCGCACACACTCGCACACACTCGCACACTCCTTCCTTTTCTGCGCACAGTGGGCCAAGACCTGCTGAAAATTGTAAGTAGTTGTCTTTAACAGGCGCGAGCAATTTCATTAAATGTGCATACTCCGGTTGCCCATAAGCTGAGACGGAGACGGAAACTGCGACTGAGAAGCTGAGCAAGCAAGAGAGAGAGAGAGAGAGGGAGAGAGAGAGAGACAGAAAAAAAACTTTATTAGCCGCAAGCAAAGCAAAAGCATTCTCAAAAGCAGCAACAGCAAAACTCCCCAAAATTCCAGAGCCCAACAAGAAGAACAACTCTGTGTGTCGTAATCTACTTGACTATTTCAACATTCAACATTCAACATTCAACATTCGTTCTTAACACATGGGCTGAAAAGTCCCGGGCCTAACAAAGAAAACTTGCTTTTTTTGGATCAAAATTGGCGTTACTCATCAACTTAATCTTTATCAAGAGCATCGCAATCATTCCAGAGCCGCTGTAACATTTCAATATAAATTTTTTTTAGAACGATTTATTTTTTGCCTCAAAATAGGCTTTAATTTCAGTGATAACCTCTTCAATCGTGCGAAATATTTTATCGGCGAGCATTTTTCCAGGACTGTTAACCTCCAGAAGTCTCTGGGAGCCTAATCTGGCGAATTAGTGGATGTGGGAGCAATTCGAAGTTCAATTCCTGTAGTTTTGTCACTGTCATTGAATCATGAACACATTCTTGTTGTTGGTCAAAAGTGAGCAAACGCGGCAGCCATTTTGAAGAGATTTTCTCATAGTCAAATGCTCATGCAATATTAAGCCAACTTGTTCTTTTGATATCTTTACGATGTTAGCTAACTGACGCAAATTTAATTTTCGATCATTCAAAACGATTTTGTGGATTTTTTTTATGTTTTCTGGTGTGACCTCCCCAATTGGACGTCCACTGGGTTTTGCATCATCGGTGTCTCTACGACCACGTTTAAAGTCAGCAAACCAACGTTTAATTGTTGTTTCTGATTGAGAGGAGTCCCCATAACACTTTTCAAGCTAAAGCTTTGCTTGAAAGGTATTTTTTTCCCATCAAGAAGCATTGTAAGATTAGAAGACAAAATTGCATTTGATCCATTGTTGTGAAAATAGAAAAAGTAGTGTCACTTTTGGCTCAATAACTTACAAACTAATGAATAGAATATCATGAAATTTTAGCAGCTGTCTTCTGAAGGATTGTATTAACTGAAAAAAAAGGTGACTGTAATAAAACTAGCACAATCTATGTGTAAGGCCCGGGACTTTTCAGCCCACGTGTTAAATTAAGTTTGCAAACTAAAAGAGTTAGTAGCTAGCTGTATATTTGCAGTGGAATCTACACAAAAATAAAAAACAAAGCTATAGACGAAACTATTTAAATTAAGTAATTAAATATCTCAACTGTATTTATGTATAATTAATTAGCATTATTTTGGCGTTATTTATAACAAGTTTTAATGGTTAACAAATTATTTTATTTGATTTTAAGTATCTTAAATGTCATTGATAGCAAAATATTTATGTTTCATTATAAAAAAATATATGGAATAAAAATTAAACCACAATTTGTTATTACAAATATGTAATTAAATATCGTAAGTGTTGTCGGACTAAAAATAAGTATATTTATATGATGTTTCAAATATATGCATGTACAAAATCGAAATAAACCGCAAATTTTGTAGTCATAATTTACAATTAAATATCTTAAGTGTCATTTGAGTAAAAATATTTGTGTTTAATTATTTAGCATTTTTAATAAAATATTAAAATGAAATGAATTTCTACATATATTTAATTTTGTTGATACCTTTGGAAAGTTTAGAGGTATAAAAAAAAAAAAAAAAAGAAAAATAAGACTCAATTTTGGATTACAAATATGTATTTTTAATTGTTAAAAATTACGTAATACATATTACTATAAAATATTAAATCAAGTAAAATTTTTGTTTGATACCTACTAACTTTTAAAATTAATTAATTAAAAAATATCTAAAGTGTCTTTGAGCTAATTTATAATTTCTTCTAAATTATAATTTCTATTCGTGCAAGAGTTATATAAATTGAATCGAACAACTTAGCATTAATATATTTAATGTTTTGATGGTGTTAAATAACATGTAAAAAATTAAAAAATGAGTTTAATTTTATTTCATATCAGTACAAACTTTTGTTTTTAATACATTCTTAATAATAATTTGCAATTTATTTATATTATAGACTAGGAAAACAGTTAATAAAATATACAAATGAAATTTTAGATTGACATATAAATATGCAAAAAGTATTTGTCATAAAAAAATTAATAAAGGCCTTAGTTATATTTGCGTAAACAGTTGATCTTACATATAACATATTGTATTAAAATGCTTCTCTATTTGCATATCGAAAGGGTTTTAAACCCTGGAAATGTTTCTATACAATACTATTTTTAACAAATATACACCTTTGTCATTTAAAAGTCGTCAAGAATTTATCAACATTTGATTTGATCTTTTTCTTTTATGAGTACATGTAATTCCCAAGAACTCATATTTAGAGATAATTCCTAACTTAACAATCTCAGTAGCTATTCACAAATCAAATCAGATTAGTTTATTGCACAATAGTGGGCGAGTCCCTCGCGATAATGACGTTTTATAGGCACATGCCGCAGATAAATATAATTACTTTCGGCACGGGGCAATTCCCAATCCATTGACTTCTTGATGGATCATAAATAATATCCTCTAATCGTGAGAAACCCAGAGTAATCGCCACCAATCCAATCGGAACAACTGACCAGCCCAATGCTAAAGAGCTGATAAGATATCTCTAAGCGAATCGCGATTCATATAAAAAGCTGTACTACCCAACGAATTGACATCACTTTCAGTCTGCAAAGTAACTGGACATAATCCTAAAGCATTCAACATGATGAAGAGCCTTCTGATTGCCTGCTTGGCCATTGCTTTGGCCTCTGCTGCTCCTCATAGCTCCCAGCTGGATGGTCGCATTGTGGGCGGATTGGATGCCGTTGAAGGACAATTCCCTCATCAGGTGTCCTTGCGTCAGCTTACCTCGCACATCTGCGGCGGCAGCATCATTGCACCCCAGATCATTCTTACTGCAGCTCATTGCGTCACCAGCGAAGCTTCCGACGGCTCACTGAAGGTGTAAGTGATACCCTGAGAGTTAATCGGAGTTCATCAATTGATTTCTCAACCATTATTCCCTTTGTAGTACCTCGGCCAAGCAGCTGAGCATTCGTGCCGGAACCGTGGATCGCAGCAGCGGCGGCGTTGTCGTCAACGTGGCCAAGGTCATTGTCCATGAGAGCTATGGGAACTTCTTGAACGATGTCGCACTCCTGGTGCTCGACCAGCCCCTCACCTACTCCGCCGTGATCAAGGCCATTCCTCTGGCCAGCGTTGATACCGCAGTTGGCAGCGAGGTTGTCATCTCTGGCTGGGGTCATCTCACCACTGGCGGAGCCTCGCCCCGCCTGCTGCAGTACAACACGCTTAGCTCGCTGTCGAAGAATCAGTGCATCAGCTCCACCTTCATGTTCACCAGTAGTTTGATCTGTTTGGCCCACACCGCCGGCAACGGTGCTTGCAACGGCGACTCTGGTGGCCCGGCTATCCAGAA
Organism: Drosophila sulfurigaster albostrigata; assembly: GCF_023558435.1. Classification (NCBI taxonomy): domain Eukaryota; kingdom Metazoa; phylum Arthropoda; class Insecta; order Diptera; family Drosophilidae; genus Drosophila; species Drosophila sulfurigaster. The sequence continues at coordinate 13,069,882 of NC_084885.1, read as the reverse complement.
TGGTCAACTCGTTGGCATTGCTGGCTTTGTGATTGGCGGCTGTGGCTCCACAAATCCCGATGGCTATGCCAAGGTCTTCTATCATCGCGATTGGATTGTCAAGAATGCCAATTTGTAAGATGACAGCTATCAACTATTAAATTAACAAGCGAGTAATTCAAGTGCTTCTTCATTTTTTGTGGGAGGGAAGGCGAGTGAATCTTGAAAGGGGAGAGAATCTCCTACTGAGAGACACTTAATACAAAAGAAAAGGAGACGGGAGAGACTCTGATATATCAGTTGATGGAGGCGAGCTTCACAAAGACAGCCAAGCTTGCTTTTGGGTACTTTTGATTAACTGATGCTCAACTGTTGCCACTATTGCTCAACAGTTGTGCAGAAATGCAAGGCATTACATTTCTGGATATTGATTTGAGGATGAAAAAAGTCATTGCCAAAAATTTTGATGTATGTCTTTCATTTCTTGTGTGTGTGTTTGACTAGACGCCGGACCGAGATATTAGTGAAGGCGGACTGGCTAAGTGGGCGTGGTCAGACAGGCGAGCTTCACTTATATTGACGAGCGATTGCTTAGGGTACTTTTAAACAACAGTTGCGAAACAGTTGTGCAGAGGTGCAACATATTCGCGAGGGCAAGCTGCTAATATTTTAATCAAGTATGTACCTAACAAAGTCATTGCCAAGAATTTGTTAAAATCGTTATTAGAAAATTTTGAGTAATGCTATAAAAAATCGACCAGAATTTAAAAACAAGAAAGCTACATTTGAGTGTGTTCGTCTGTGAGATACTCGGTATATTGATATAGTATTACATACAATCAAAATATACCATAGAGTGCAAAATATACCAGACTGTCAGCCAAAGCAACTCAGACTCCTAGTTAAAAGGCACTAGTAAACTATTGTTGTAAATCGCTCAAGCTTCAATGTTACTCTTTGTTTTCGATTTTTGTCGATTTGCGGGATCGGAAATTTGAAACAAACTTTTAGCGCTGATGGACAGACAGACGGACTTGGCTATATCGTCTCGGCTGTTGACGCTGATCAAGAATATATATACTTATGGGGTCGGAGATGTCTGCAAAAATTCTAAAGTTGATGCTGAAATATAAGATAAATATTGCATGTGATTTAAAAAAAGAAAATAATGAAATCAAATCCATTATTTGACTGTTCGAAAATAAGTCAATCGATATCATTTCTTTGTAATTATTTGAAGTGCTGATAGTTTGAGTATATCAGCAAAAAAGTTTAACAAAAGCGTAAGTCCCCCAAATATGCAAATAATGAGAGATTGAAGATAATGTAATGAGTGATGGAAGCGAGATTATAATTGCAGAATATTCTTTGAAATACCAGTTTCTACTGGCCAGTAAACTGTTTCGCTTCAAGCCCGAAGTGAACTCTTTCACATTTTCATTATCATCGTGCCATAGGTTTCATTTTCATTATTGTAATGTGGCACTTGAAAAGCGGCCGATTGCCGCACCGAGTTCAATTTTGAGTTCGATCTCTTATGGGTTTGATGATCTCGTCGTCGTCGTGTGTGTTGATCTTGGGCAAACAATGCGTGAAGATTAAATACTTGACACGGTTGCGCAGCAAAAGGCAAATGAATTGGCTGCAGGGCGTGCGCGGCTTTCTAATAAATAGCACGTTAGGAATCTACAGTCGAGTGTGATCGACTTTGAGATACCTGATACCAATTTTCAATAAAACTATATACTTAAAATATACCGAAATAATATACCGAAAAATAATGAAAATCTAATGAATGTTATATGTGGTATAGTAATATACTATAACGTTTAAAATATACAAAGAAAATACTAAAATGTACCGAATGTACTTAGTATATTAATATTTTATTACATTTAAAGCATAAAAAGAAAACTAAAATGTACCGATTACTACATTTGGTATATCAATATACTATTACATTTAAAATATACCATTGACATATATACAGAAAAATACTGAAATATACTGAAAGCTATATTTGGTATATGTCATGAACATGTTATGTTATGAAGTTAGAGGTGCCTTCTTTAACCTGTTAATATACCAAAAAATACTAAAATATACTGAATACTATATTTAGTATATACCATGAACATAATTATATCGTATCTGTTACTTTATGAAATCAGAGGTGCCTTCTTTTGCCTGTTAATATACCAATAAACTACTAAAATATACCGAATACTATGTTTAGTATATACCATGAACATACTTATATCGTATCTGTTATTTTTATCAAGTCGGAGGTGCCTTCTTCTGCCTGTTAATATACCAATGAAAATACTGAAATACTGACCGAAGTCTATATTTGGTATATACCATGAACATAGTGATATCGTATTTGCTTTTTACGATAATCAAGATTATATAGATGCCTACTTCAACCACCCTTCTATTCTATAGGTAGCGGGTATTATAAAATCTGGCAATGATATTCGACAATTTTGTGTATGTGTGTGCAATAATTCGGCATAGAATCAATAAGAGCGAAGAAAGCGTGAAGCGCGTGTGATTTGAACTTTTGCCTATCATTCCGCAAGGCTGCCAACTATAAAAGCCCAGCAAAAGTTGGGCCAAATCAACAGTCATCCGCCATCATCATTCAGAATGAAACGCTGTGCTCAGATTTGCCTGTTGCTTGCAACAATAATTTCAACGACAACGGCAGCAAAGACTGTTGATCCAGATAGATCCCGTTTGGCTGGCATCTATGTGAAGGAGGGCAATCAGAATGGACAACTGCGATTCTTGGCTTCAGCGCTGAGCAGCAGCTCAAGCAGCAGTTCGACCAGCAGCGGCAGCAGCAGCTTGAATGCTGCGTTGAATCAGTATATCACCAACAAACAGGATATGCTTGAGCAACTGCGTCCATCGAGCTCAAGCTCAAGCTCTGGCACCGGTCTGGGACTCCTCTCGACCGGCACTGGCACTGACACCGGCACAGGCACTTCCAACAGCAATGCCATCTATGTGAGTCTCGGTGGTGGCACCAGTACCAGTCCCACAACCACTTCGAGTAGCACCGGCAGCAGCAGCAGCAACAGCAACACGCAGGCTGCTCTCAATCAGGCCATCTACGGCTCGACGCCGATCAACAATTTGCTGCCCCAGATCATTGGACAGGCGGTTGCTCAGCGTCAGGGCGTTGTCGGTGGTGGCAACAACAATCGTCGCGGTGTCGTGCAACGTCGCCGCCGTGTTCAGAATGGCGGACAACGGCGTCGTCGCAAGGGCAACAAGAAGGGCAAGAATGGCAAGAATGGCAACAAGCGTCCTCAGGTTGTCGTTGTGCGTCCCCAACGCGGTTGATCGCAAACACGACTCGACTCGACTTTTTAGTTAAGCTAACTTTTTTTTTTGAAGAGCAACACTTTTTTTTAATGTGAAAATTTATTTATTTATTTATTCAATGAACTTTTATCAATAAATTCAATGAAATTAAAAATATACTGGCAAAGTTTTTTGATCGTTGAAGTAACATATGATTGTGAATTGAATGTTAGAGTTTAGAGTTAGCCTATTCTATTTTTTAAATGCTTATCCGAAATAATGCATTCAAAATAAGAAATTCTTAGACAACTATATTCAACCATCGTACATAATTATTTATAATACATGTGTGTATCTTTACAGCATTATTGTAACAAAAATGATCTTATTTATTTTCGATAGCTTTGAGTAAATGTTTAATAATTTCTTGAAGAAAAATCATTATATTTAAGTAAGTATGTATATATATGTATAAGTATATGTATAAGTAAGTATATGAATATTCTACTTGACTCTAAATTTAGGTAGTTATTCGCCTACTTCAATAGGGTTTTAATTGCTTTTAATGAGAATCTGATATATTGTGTACTCTATGATATATTTAGAATGTAGTACGGAATATGTTAGTATTAGTATTTTTATGAAATATGATCTTATTGAATATGGGTACCGGTAACTCAAAGTCCAGCACGCTCGACTGTAGCTTTCTTACTTGCTTTAATTTAGATTTATTATTTCTTATATACATATTACTACAACTTTAGAGATTTTATTTATTAAATTGTTAAATAACTTAATTAGCTCTATTTTTACTTTAAGGTTAGCTGCACATAGTCGACATTTAATAAATAAATACAAGAAATGTTGTTCTGTATTTTAAGGAAATTAATATTAAAATAAAATTATCATCGATAAAAGGTAATTTTTTCACCCAAAAAGTAGAAGTCTTTGGCTGTGATAAACTCTACTCGTAAATTAAATAACTTTACACTTTTTAGTTGACTGGCATAATTAAGTAATATTATAAATAGTTTTGTAAATTGTGATACTCTTTTTTTATGTTTCAAAATTTAATTACACTTTTCCCTTAATTGGTATTATTTAGCAATATTTATGTACTTGCTTAAATTAAAATAAACGATTTTTGAATTTATAAATTGAACAACACTTTTTCTCCATTTGTATTATTTTGTGATATTTACTTTTTCTCTATTGTATTATTTTGTAATTTTACTTTTTACTTTTTCTCTTTTGGATTATTTTGTAATATTTACTTCGTAGAGCATTGAGAAGTCGTCTGCGATTTGCATCGCAGCTAAGTGTTTGCTGTAATACGTTAAGTGTAATGGCATTGACACCTTTTGGGGCACGTGCCGCGCTGTTGCACGGGGCACAGGACTCGACTCTACTCGACTGCTGGACTGTTAACTGGCAACCGTTTGGCCTGTTGATTTAGGTGCTATGACTTAGGTAGGGATGGAGGGGAGAAGAAAGTAGTGTGTGGGGAAGTGGTGCTGGTCAAGTGCAAGACAAACGGCCGCTGCATGTGGTGCGCCAATGACTTGATAAATGTACTCGCAACTGTGTGTGTGTGTATGTTATTGTGTGTGTGTGTGTGTGTGTGTGTGTGTGTGGCAATGACTGTAATGAGCCTGTAAGTGGCCCTAATCAGTGTCATAATAATAGAAATTAATCACTGACTGTGCTTTGGCGTCCAGCTGCCACCAGCCAACAGCGTCTCCTACTTCTCCCCCCTCACCAGCTCCTATTCGTTCTCCTCCATCCCTTCTGGCTGCAGTTCAAAGTTATAGTTGTGTAGCTCAAGGCTGTGTGTGTGGCTTCAAGTTCAGGTGGGTGTGCTTTTGTTTAGAGGGGGAGGTGGGAGGTGGGCAGCTCTCAAAACTATATGCGAACTGTATGTATGTGGGTTTTTGGATTCCTGCGGTTTCTGTGCAGCGTGCTGCGCATACTTTGTAAATGTTTTGTAATGATTTGATTTGAAATTCATTTGAATTATTGCTTGCTTCCGGCTTCCGGTGCCTTCGAAATACTTTCCTGTTTCAGTTAAGTTGAGCTAGCTAGCAAGCTAGAGAGAGAGAGAGAGAGAGAGAGAGAGAGAGGACCGACCACAACGCCATGGGCGGTCGCACAGTTGTATGCTATGTGGAAAGGCCACTCTGTGACTTGCAGCGCCGTCTTCATATGATGATGTACGAGCAACTTTCAAACGAATGCTTTCCCACTCTCTTTCTTTCTTCTTCTCTCTCTGTGTGTGTGCGTGTGTGTGTGTGGGAGTAGTCCCGGGAGTTTATTAAGTACTGCCAAGTATATGCAAGCAGCGACTGTGTCCAGAGCGTCGTCGACGTCGCTGCCTGTGCGGAACTTTGTTAATATGCAAGTGAATGGACATTTCCGGTAGCTAGGCGAACGTGCCCAGCACCAGCCACCAGCCACTAGGCACAAGGCACACCAGAAACAGAAACAGAAACAGAACCAGAACCAGGACCAAAAGCAGCGCCAGTCACAGACGCAACCAGAGTCCAGAGACCAGATAGAGAAAGAGAGAGAGATGTAGAGAGAGAGAGAGAGAGAGAGAGAGAGAGAGAGAAAGAGCGACTCACACCCTAGACAAAGTCAAGACCAGCAACCAGAAACTTGCCCAGCTGCAGGCCATAAGCTTTGGCCCACGGAAAACTCTCCCACACACACACACACACACACACACACACACACACACACACACACACACACACACACACACACACACACACACACACACACACACACACACACACACACACACACACACACACACACACACACACACACAGCACACACACCAACGCACACATAGATGTTCACAACGACGAATTGAATACCTTCTTTTGAACTATATTTGATGTATAAAAAAAGGTTAGTTATAATTCAAATTAACAATAGCTTACATTTTTCCAAGGCCTTCGACTTTTCTGATATTATTTTGTGTTTTATTCATTTACTATTTAGAATACGTTTTGATAATAACTGGCAACGAAATTTTAAAAGTGATTACGAACCGATTTTAATCTAAAGTTTCTCAAGAAAGATAAAATATATCATTTTATATATAATTTTGATTCTATAATATGAATAGATATATAATATGAATGACCGTATTAGCAAAAACAGATTACTCCTCCACTTTGGTCATTTTTGCTTAAGTAAATTAAATTAACAAAACAACAAATTAATAAAATATATAAAGATTTAAATTGTATATCAAAGAAAAAGTTAAAAAAAAACTCCTCTGTGTTAGAAAGACCAAAAATAAAATATAGATATATTTGCCATACACTTACTTTACATTTTTCTACTAACCACTGTTGTTAAGATCCCTATTTATTTATTTATTTAAAAGTTTTAGATATAATGTAAATGGACACTAACGGAAACTCTAAAGCACTGGCTGCAAAGGCCTTCGACTTAAATATTCCTATTATGTTTAATGTTTAAGTCAACTTTGATAAAGAAATTTTGTAACTCAATTATTACTGAATAATACAGTGAAATTACTGAATAATTAACATTTTCGTAAAGGGCAAAGTAATTTTCAAGTTTTAATAAATGTTTCAATACTATTTATAAATATTTATATATTTATATATATATTTATAATTGTATAGTTAACTTAGACTGCATTTTAAAATATTATTATTATATGCATATTTCAATTATTTTCATTATTATAATTTACCTACAAAGAAAACCCAGAAATTATTAATTCAACTATTAATATTGAATTGTTAAGTATACATTTTTTTTATTACTCTTTAGTGTAATTTTATAGATTAGTAAAAGATAAAATTCGTTAATTTGAATAAAACAAAATGTTTTCTTTATTCTAAGAAATTGTAGATCTTTTTAAGCCATTAAATTTGTTATTATTATGATGATTATAAAAGTTCTTGTGTGGCAAAAGAAAATAAATCAAAATCAAGTTCATTAGCTTAAAGACTTTTATTGAAATTCTTATTGAATTTGAATATAAATATTTCGAATGGAATTCATTCATTTGTTAAACTAATAATAAGATTGTTTAACAATATTTATATTTCATTAGGTTTAAATGTGTATTTATAATAAATTTAGAGAGCAATGGTTGTGTCGTTGTGAACCTGTGCTTTTCATTATTTCATACGTTTTTCCGACTTCGCTCATGTGTAATTTTCAATTAAAATGATTTGAGCAGACAACTTTGAACGCTGGCCCGCTCGAGGCTTTTAGCCACAGAAATACTTTTGGCAAAATCATAAATCATGCAGCAGTCAGGCAGTGAGGCAGTCAGTGAGGCAGTCAGTGAGGCAGTGAGGCAGCATCAAGGCCTGCTGCAGCAGCAAGTGCCCCGAAGGGGATGGTGAAGTGATGTGGTGGCCAAAGAAGGGAAAAGGGGGAGGGAAGTCAGTGGGTCAGCAGACATGAATCGCATTGGAAATCGACGTCAGAAATGCGTTGACAAATACGGAGTGGGAAACTGAGAACTGAGAAATGGGAAACTGGGACGAATGGCGAGAGGCGAGTCAAGTTTCGGCTTTACTTTTGAAATAGTTGCAAAGTGGAAAAGTTTGAGCCGCATGCCCCATCATCATCATCAGCATCAGCAGCAGTCTTTCGAACCCACAACTAATGGCAGTTAATGCTCGCATTTGGCATGCAGAATGCCAAAGCCAGAGACTCTCGACTTCAACTCCCGACTTCACATTCCTCAATTCCAATAGCACTTTTCGTATTTCGTATTTTGGATTTTGGATGCCAACTTCATCCACTCCACTGAGCTGTGTGGTCAGCGTGCGGTCAGCAAACCATAATTGTAGTTTAGTTTAATAAATGGACGCCTTTGTCATTTATCAGGCAAGCGCCGCACACGAAACATTTTCTGGGCCAAAAACATTTGCGAAATATGTATGTCCAATTGCCAAAAATGCCAAAAACTGCAAACATTTTGCGTTATTCGATCATTTTTTATCTGCATCTCGGTTTTGTTTTTGTTTTTTTTGCTATCATTTATTTATTTTTCATTTTAGGCTCTCGCATTTCAGTTTCAGTTGAAGTTTCGAGTTCGGTTCGGCTAACGTTGTTTTTAATTGCCGTGACGAGTTTGCTTTGGCTTTGGCTTTCGCTTTGTTGTTGTTGTTGTTGTTGTTGTTGTTGCCAGCTACCAGCTTTTTGGTCATTTCGGTCAGCGGCGGCTAACTGGCCATTATTATTAAAGCCACGTTTAATAGACTGTATTTCTAGCTCGATTCTCCAAATTTCACGAGCAGAACTTTAATATTAAAATTCTCTTTTACTTGAAACCATATTATTCAATTTTAGACATTGCGTGTTTAAGAAATTATTAATATTATTTCAAAAATACAATTTTTAATATTCATATAATATAATATTTTAACTAATATTGAAAATACATTGTTCCTTATTTTTACAAAATTGTATTTTCCACTTCGTTTCAAAAATATTGAAAAATACACTTTTGCTTCAATCTGTATTATTTACGAAATTATATATTTAAAAGTTATATATTTTTTTTTTTTGAGATTCATGTAAAATACTAGAAAATTTTACTGATGTCAAAACGGTATAAATATTATTTCAAATATAATATATTGTATTTCTTAAACTTCTTTCAAAAGTTTTAATTTGAGATGTAGAACTTTAACTTGAAACGCTTTTATTTGGAAATGAAATTTTTAATTGTTATGAATTTATATAAAATATTACGTCATTATTTATGTGGTATATTTTATGATTTGTGGTATATTTTGTAGTTTTGAATTTACATAGTTAAAAATGCGAGAAGGGTCTTTTTTGTTTTGGTTAACAATTTGGTGTATTTTGTGCTTTATGGTATATTATGAATGTACTAATAGATACAATACACCAAAAATTGGTTGTATTTTAGTTTAATAACACACTATTTTGCTGGTATTGAAAATGTGTAGCTAAACTTGCTAGAAGTTTTCTAACTGTTTTTTTAAACACTTGCCTTGTAACAATTTTCTCATTTATAAAATAATAATTGACTCTTTTGGATTCGCCAATAAGAGGGTATATTTGCAGTGTGTCAACCAAGATTATTATCAGCGACATGTTTCTTTTTTTTTTGTATGTCGCTGCTCTTTTTTTTTTTGTGGCCACTTGACGTTTGATTTACTTAGTCGCCGCTTGGCCGCTTCACAAGCCAATTGTAAGCCAATTTTCGGCTTTGCGGCCTCCGACTTCGATTCCGATTCCGATTCCGAGTCTGACTCTGACTGCGATTCCTATTCCAATTCCAATTCCTATTGCGATTCCGATTTCGATTCCAACTCAAATGCAGAGTGTGAATGTGAGTGCGAATGTGAATGCGAATGCGATTGCGATTGCTATTGCGACCTTGTCGTGAATGTTTGTTTGCTGTTTGCTGTTTTCTGCTTTTTTTTCGATTTTTGTTTTTTTTAGCACACTTGTCGACTTGACTTGACTCTCGACTTGAATCGAATTGTGGAGACATGTTGCTGTTGTTGTTGTTACAATTGTTGCTGTTTTCGCTATTGCTCTTGTTGTTACTGTTGTTGTTGATGCCACTATTTTGTTGTTGTTGTTGTTGTTGTTGTGTTTGTTGTTGACCCGCAGCGTCCATTCAGATTTTGCCTCTTTGGCTTGTTTGTTTTGTCGGTTTTTTGTGTTGTTTGTTAGCTGTGACTCTTTGGCTTGACACATTCTTGCTGATTGATTGATAAATGACTTTTAAAGTTAATTACTAAAATCAAGATATATGTACACAGAGTAGACACATGTACCCCACATTTATTTATACTCTTATGTGGAGCATTCACACACACGCATTCATTGAACGTCCCTGGCTTATATTCTCAATCTTTTACAATTAATTTAAATATTTTTGGAAAAAGTTTCACATTTGATTTTTAGCACTGCTTCAATTCAAGTTACTTTGGTTTATAAAATATTAATATATCATAACATATAGTATAGTACTGTATATTATAGTATTTTTTTCTTACTATAAATTGAATTCTACATTTCATATACATAAATCATCAATAAAATAACAAAACAGGTTTTTTACACTTACATTCTGAGCCTGTGAAATGTATTTTTAAATACTCGAATAAAAAAGTTGTTCCATTTTTATTTATAAATTCCCTTGAAATAATCTTAAAAGCTGAGTGTTTAATTTTAAATTTAAAATTTTTTATTTAAATGTAAGTGGCATAAATCTTATCTTATAAATTTAATTCCTAAATTTATAAGATTCTATTTGAACTTATTTCGGAAATTCGAAATTTCTAAATATCATACAAATAAAATAAAATATATACATATATTGCAGGTTTTCTTTGAGCTTTTCACATTAAAATTTCTTGATTAAAATAATATATTTGCTGTATGAAACTAATCAAATAATAACAATTTGAAAGCTAGACTCCAATTTTGGTATATACCATAACACTTATGAGTCCTGAAATTTTCATTGCGATCAGGTAGAAGTTACTATAGAAATTCTTCTGTAAGAGAAAAAACGCCTACTTACTACAGGTCTTTGAAGTTTTGGCTGAAAATCTGGTATATTTGTAATATATGGTATATTTGAAATGTGTCAATATATCCTTGCTGTATTTTAGTATTCTAGTGGTATATTATTTTGTATAATTTAAGAATAATACCGAACTAGTTTGTATTTCACTCTCGACTATAGCTTTTTTACTTATTTTTATTACAGCTTTTAACCAAGTTTTACATATTATATTTTCTTTGAAGTTTTGGCTGAGAATCTGGTATATTTTGTACTTTATGGTATATTTGAAATGTGTCAATATATCCTTGCTGTATTTTAGTATTCTAGTGGTATATTATTTTGTATAATTTAAGAATAATAACGAACTAGTTTGACTTTCACCCTCGACTATAGCTTTTTTACTTATTTTTATTACAGCTAAGTTTTACATATTATATTTTCCTTATTAAAATACGACAAAAATATGCAATACAAAGTTTAGCACAAAATGTTTAAATGCTTTTTTTTTGTAAAGTCCTTAATTGTGGGGATATCGAAGCCATTAGCTAAAATTGTAATAGATACTGATTCATCTCTGATGTAAAAGCGTTGAACTCTTTCACACCCCTTTCACAGTCGTCGAAAATACCTCACACCAGCTGTGTGAATAAGGTGAAATAGCAAAACAATGCACTGATAAGAAGAAATTAATTGATTGATGCTGTTGCCGATGCCTTACATAATTGCAACACATTGTCTAAGCATGGATGGGGAGGGGGAAATGAGTTGGATCCTGTGCCCGTGTCCCACATAACACCATGGCCTTGATGGATGATTGAATTTTGAGGCGTGCGCCAACTTCAAGTACAGTTAATTAGGCGCAATCAATGAACGAAGCGAGCAGCGGCAGAAAATAATTAAATCTAATTAATTTGCAGCTGTCAAAGTGAAAAAGAAACAACAACAAGAATAGCAACAACAAAATTAAATCGAATGAAATAGAGAGAGAGAGAGAATGAGAGAAAAAAAAACAACAACGAAAAACGAAAAAGAGCAGAAAAACTGAGATGAGATGAGTTGAGAAGCAATTGCTGCTTCTCTGTTTCTCTTCTGTTGTGAAAGGCTTGAGGGTTTCACATCCGTGCTAATTGGGGGGAGGAAGTTTGGCACCTCATCGATTTGTAGCCACGTCATGCAGGCATTTCACCAGCCAACCAGCCAACCAGTCAGTCAGTCTGTCATTCAGTCAGTCAGTCATTCAGTCAGTCAGTCATTCATTCAGCCTGCAGTCAGCCAAGTCAATTTGCCAATGCGCCCAAAAATTTGTGCGTTGTAATGATCAAGCATGTGGATGTGGTGGGGAGAGGGTGAAAGGGAGGTTGAAAGGTGGGAGAGGGGGAACTCCATACTAACCCTCCGGGTGGTAAGAGCGCCTGTCTAAGACGTGACGTAAATCAGCGTTTTAAGTGTTTTTTGAGCTGTCAACGGCAACGTGGCAACTTTGTTTGCTGCCACCTCCGTCTCCCTCTTCCTCTCCCTTTCCACACCCTCCACCATTTCCCTCTCCCGCCCTAAAAAAGAAAAGAAAAATGAAGCAGCAACAGCTACACAAATCAAGCTGCCAAATTTTGTGTTCAAATTCAAGTCGACAAGTCAATACCCTACTCGAGAACTTTTCACTATCAAACAAGCTAAAGAAATTGTTGAATTGCCAATTCTTAGTATTAGTGTTAGTATTTTAATATACTAAGAAATACAACTTTAGCAATAGCAACTTATTGAAATATCAATATTGTTATAAAATATTATATTATATTAAATAATTTTTTATTATCAAGCAAATTGTATAAGGAAAATGTTGATGGGAATTAAACGTCACTGTTTTATTATCATATTTAGTATTTTAATATACTAAGACTGCAACTCTAGTTTTTAATAGCACTTATTTTCCAATTGTGTAAGCGCCTTTCTACAGCAAAAATTAAACATTTTAATATTGTTATACAATTTTCCATCCCGATAATATACCAAGAATATCTAATAATAATTTAGTATTTTTCAGTCAACAAACAAAAACAAAAATAATTCAATTGTTACTCTATATTTATGTTGAAATTTCATATTACTTAAAATTATTGTTTTTTTTTTATACAAAATTTATATGTATAATATAAATAATGTTACACAATATGCATCTAAAAGAAGTGTATAATATATAAATTGGATTAGTTAATTAAAGTCAAAATTGTACATTACTGAAAAGTATTTTTACTTTTTTTTATACAAGATATATTTTATTACAAAATTTGTTAAATTGGGTTATGTATTAAAGTGTAAAATAAAATTTCATTTTTTTAAATAAATAAAGTTGAAAATTGTGACATTTTATTCTAAATTTATGCTTAGGTCGTCGCACCTTAGTTAAAAGTATATTATAATTTTTTTCAAACAAGATTTATTTACTAGGAATGTTATGATATATTATTTTATGATACTTTTTTATGGTATGGAACATTTGCGTAGCTCTTATTACCGAATTACTATTTGAAATTCGAAGCTTAAATTCAAAATTTCACTACTTCAAATTATTAAAGAAAACATTGAAATTACGTAAGTGAACGATTAAAGTGCAATTTGAAAGAAGAAAGAAGAACAGTCACACTTCAGTGTGTCCGACGACGCGTGTGTGGCAAATGTCATTAAAGAAGTTCTTAAGAATTTTGCCACAGAAACAAGGATGCTGTTGCGTTGCACGTACACTTTGATACCCTGTAAGTGAGCTAAAGAGTGCAAATGGTCTGGGCTAAAGTGTATGACAAGTGTGTGAAGTTCAGGAAGAGAAAGAGAAAGGGAGAGAGAGTGAGAGTGAGAGAGGCAGTTCAACATCTAAATCAAATTAATCCTGACTAGAGAGAGAGAAAGAGAGACTTTTGACTGCCTTTTGGCAGGCGTAGTGTATTTTTTTTGTTTGCTGTTGCTGTTGCTGTTGCTGCTGCTTGTTGTAGGTTTGTCTTGGCCTGGCCTGACCTAGCTTGCCTCAAGTGGCAACTTGTTAAATTTACGCAAGGCTCGAGTACTGCACACGCATACACAATTAGGCAGAGGCAGTCAGCACAGCAGAAGGGGCAGACAAGCAAGAGAGAAAAAGAGAGAGAGAGAGAGAGAGTGAGAGTGAGAGAGAGGTCTGAAGTTGGCTCAGTTACGTAAACAGCAAATCAAAAAACCATTTGACGCACTTTCATCATCAACAAAAGAAGCCTGGAAGGGGACAGTGGTGGAAGGGGGGTGGGGCAAGCGGCACCTGCTGCTGACACATTGAAACTGCCAATAAGTCTACGCCCACCTATTCACCGCCCACAAAAACACACACACACGCACACCTGCAGACTCAGACTCAGACTCACTCGAGACTGCATAGGCGCCTCCTAACAACATAACAAATTGCAGCGCAGCCTCGACAAAAAAGCTGCCTCGTCATTTGGATCCAGCTCTCCAGACAATGCGAAACAGGCAACATACACACACACACACACACATAGCTTTCTTCTGCAGTTTCACTTACAGCTTTAATGAACATTTAAGCCTGGCCCAAATATCTTTGCTTATCAGACGGCAACAGCTGGCTCAACAGTGTGACCAGAGTGTTGCAAAAGTCACAAGCAACAAGGGGAAACTTACTTTATAGAAGGTTCACATATTTAGCAATATTACATAAGTCAACAAAATAAATTTATTAATAAGCTAGTTATTAAATAGAAAATAGTGTGACCAGAGTTCAATAAGCAACAAAGAGACACTTTCTTTATAGAGGGTTGACATATTTAAATGTAATAATATTACATAAGTCGATAAATAAATATAAAATAGTGTGACCAGACTGCTGCAATAGTCACAAACAACAAAGGGAAAGTTTCTTAATAGGGAATCTGACGAAAGTGCTCCAATAAAGGGAATCTTTCTTTATAGATAGACACTTTCTAAAAAGAAGATAGTGTGACCAGACTGCTGCAATAGTCACGAACAACAAGGGGAAATTTACTTTATAGAAACAATACAAATTTATAGACTAGTTATTAAATAGAAAATAGTGTGACCAGAGTTCAATAAGCAACAAAGAGAAACTTTCTTTATAGAGGGTTGACATATTTAAGTGTAATAATATTACATAAGTCAATAAATAAATAGGAAATAGTGTGACCAGACTGCTGCAATAGTCACAAACAACAAGGGGAAACTTACTTTATAGAAAGTTGACATATTAAGCAATATTACATAAGTCAACAATACAAATTTATAGACTAGTTATGAAATAGAAAATAGTGTGACCAGAGTTAAGCAACAAAGATAAACTTTCTTTATAGAGGGTTTACATATTTAAGTGTAATAGTATTACATAAGTCAATAAATAAATATAAATTAGTGTGACCAGACTGCTACAATAGTCACGAACAACAAAGGGAAAGTTTCTTAATAGGGAATCTGTCCAGAGTACTGCAAGGAACACTTTCTTTATAGAGGGCTAACAAACATATTTAAGTGCAACAACAACATATAACATAAGACAACCTAACAAATTTATAAATAATCTAGTCAATACAATAAAATATAAATAGAAAATATACAAAAAAATTAATAGAAACAAAAAATTACAATATTTAATTATATTTATTAGTCTAATAGGAGAAACTTTCTTAATGGGGAATGTGATCAGAGTATTGCAATAGTCACAAGCAACCAGGGGAAATATTTTTTGGAGACATATTTAAGTGCAACATTACAACAATGGTCTGCAATATAATATAAATATAAAAATATATTAGATAGATTATTTTTTTTGTAGACTTAAGTAATATTTTTACTCTAAAATTTGTAAATCCCCATATAAAGAAAGTTTCCCTTTGATGCTAGTGACTGTTGCGGCCAAAAAAATAGAAGATAGAAAAACTACTTAATAACATAAAATTACAATAATTTAATATTATTAAATTATACCAAAAAAAAAAATAGTTATGTTGCATCTAAGCCTAATTATTATTTTAATTATTTCTAAACTTAACGAAATTACATAATCTTTAATTTGTTTTTATTAAATGCTTATAGAAGTGCTGTAGATCAACCCCAAAAATTCAAATTTTGATGCCAATTAAAACAAAACCTATAAGATTATAACATATCAATTTAGTTCAATTAATGAAAAGAAAGACTTTCAATAATTGATTTATTATTTTAATTATTATTATTGAATTGCTAATTATTTTATAAAGCGCATAATAATGAACAACTTGGTTGAAAGAAACTAAGGATTCCAAGCAAAACTCCCTTTGCAAAAAATATATTTCATTTTACAAAATAGTTTACGACTATATCCGCTTAATGACAATATGTATGTCTGCCTCCTATTTCCTTTCAGCAATCCCTTAAGCCGATAGTCGTGCGATAGTTTAGCGATATGTCCTCGCCTGTCACGTTTTGGACCAATCACTTATCAGTCCAGAGAATAACTCCTTGTTGACTTCGTTGGTTGCAAAATCTATGTTTTGGTCCAAGCAATGCTTCTTCTTCCCCTCTTCACCTTGTCCCTCTCACTCTAACTTCACGTCTCACTCTCTTTTGGGTCAAGTGCTGCCTTCAAAGCTGTTGTTGTTGTTGTTGTTGTTGTTGTTGTTGTTGTTGCTGCTGCTGCTGCTGACGTAGCAACGTTTTCGTTTTTATTCATTTTTTGAGTAGGAATGAAATATCAAGCAATATGTTTATACACACACACACACACACACACACACAGATATGTGTGTGAGTGTGCACATGTGTTGTTGCTGTTTTGGCAGCAGCTTTCCCTTTGCCTAAATCTTTCAGCTAGTGCTCTTTGCTCCCGGCTTGGCCTTTTTGCATATCATCATCATCCAAGTAAAGTTTGCTTTTGCTTTTTTCGCCACCCCCCCTTCTCCCCTTCTCACATCATTCTTCCCCCATCCCGTTATTCCTCTGCAGTTGCTGTTGTTGTTGTTTGTTCTCTTGTATTTTTGGTGTTCAAAAGCCCACACATCACTTTTACACATTCTCCTCTCCCCACTCTCTTCGCAATCGGGCTCACTTACTTACACCCCCCTCTGACCAATATGCCATGTCTTTGTATGCCAAGCCCCCCTCTTGCTCTTCTTCCCGTTATACCCCTTATCATACTTTGGTCTATGCTCGTGTCTCCTTCTCCTCCATCCTCCCCTCTCCCCACACCGCTCTCCGCTCGTACATCAACTTGAAGTTCTTGTGTTTGGGTTAAGTGAAAAGTGATTGAGCAGATTTTTGTTGCGAATCTTTGGTTTCATCTCTCCCTCTCTCCCTCTCTCTCTCTCTTGTTCTCCCTCTCCCTCCTCAATAGTTACCCGCATGTTGTTCACTTCTTTTGGCTGCTGCTGCTGCTGTTGTTGTCGTCTCTGTTTCTGTTTCTTTTGCTGTGCTGGAAGCCACTTTTGATGAAGGTAGCCAAGTGTTTTACTGTGTTAATTGTTGTCTTTGCTTCGCTTGTTTCATCTGCCAGGCAAAAACCAGAGGCAAAAGATCTGATAAAGCTGCATTGCAAATAGTACCCAACAAAAAACCCAAAACGTTGCAAAGCAGAAAGCAGATGAAACAAAAGATATACATACATACATGAAAATACCAACAATTTTTTGGCAATGTTGAGTAATTGTGATGATGCTTCCGATTGCCGCTTCCATGTAAAATGGATTCGTTTCCGGCATTCTTTCGGGCAAAACATCTTCAAGTGCCTGATTGATGTCTTCAAAAACTTAACAAGTTAACATTTGCCTAAGCTTAAGCATTCAACTCATTCATCAAGTCAATCAGGGCAAACAATCAGTGATGTAGTATTGTTATAGAAACTCATCAATCAGCAGCAGCATTTCATTTAACATATTTGTTGAATTTTCATGTCAATCATTATATCAATCAAAGATCTTTGGCAATTTATTAAGTGACTCAGTGAATACAAACTATTACAAATGTATATCTGCAGCTCTTATAAATATTCAGTCAATCAACTGATCAATCATTTGCATAATCTTTTTTAATCTAATCGTCTACAAGTAAATATCTTGAAAACCCTTTTAAGTAAGTAAGTAAATCATGAAAACAATCCCAAAACGTTATTATAGAAACTCAGTCAATCAAATCGCTACAACTTTTAAAAAAAGTGCTTCAATCATGTCTAAAATCAGTGATTACAATCATTATTTTTATATTTATTTAAGACTATTACAATTTACAGCACCAATTATACCAAATCTTCAGTCAATACTACATCAATCATTTGCAAAATCTCTACTAATCAAATCCAACGAATGATTTGAAATAGTTTTTGCTCTGTTTTCTTAAGCAAGTCAGTCATGATAAGCAATTAGCATTAAAGAATTATATGAATTATTCAATAAGCTTCAGATAGCAAGCATTTGATTTAGTTGTTGAACTCAATCATTTAATTTCATGCAAGTCAATCAAGTGAAAAATTATCAATTGCATTATACATATTAAATTGATTCATCATCTTTCTTCAATATGAAGCAAATATCGATAAATTTTCATATCAATCATGTCAGCAAACATAATACATACGAATCTGTTATCTATGAAATGTCATAAAAATTAAATGTAACTTAGTTACTCAATCAAGTCCACAATCGGTGAATAAAAACCTTATTTCTGCATTCATTGAATACTCAGCAGTAATTTGGAAAGACTTTAATCAATCAACCACTCAATCATTTGAAATTGACAGTATCTAAAATGTGTTATTTTAGTAGTGCAATCATTATCATAAAAGACATTATTTTCGAATGCAAGAAATTCTGAATACGAATAACTTTTCTCAATAAACAATTCAATCAAATTCTCAGTAATTGCTCAATCAACTTCTCAATCATTCGATTTGGACGCTTTATGCGTTATTCCAGTAGAACAATCATTATCAGAAAACACATTATAGTATACTCACTAAATACTAAGCAGTAAAAGGAAAAAACTTCACTCAATCAACCACTCAATCAATCATTTAATTTTGCGTCATTTTAGTAGTACAATTATTATCAGAAGAAAACATTATTTTAGTTTTCAACAACTTCTGAGCAGTAATTGTGAATAACTTTACTCAATCAACTACTTAATTAAATTCTCAGTAATTGCTAAAAACTTTATTCAATCAACTACTCAATCATTGGCGAAATTACAATAGATTTTGACATGATCTATTATACGTAATTTTAGTAGAGAATCGATTTTGAGCGTCTTTCAAATTACTAAAAAATAATCGCAAGCCAGCTCAAGCTTGATTGATACAATCAATCTATGCTTTTGTATGGCAAACGGATAATTAATGCTAAGATTGCACACCATATCAGCTGATTGCAATTACCGGGCATAAAACACAAATGAATTAATTGCAATGTTATTTGAGCATAGAATATACACGACAGCTATACATACATCATTATCAGACGTTGAGAGAACCAATTGAGTTTTATCGCTTATCGATTGCAGCAGTTAGTTTCATCAACGGTTACGCAATTGCCAACTGGCCTGGCCTCATTGTCGTCGCATAAAGTATGCTGCATGTTGCTTGTTGCATGTTGCATGCCGTATGCCGATTGTCGTTGGAATTGAGGCATAAATCAAAAGCGGAAATTGACAAACACAACAACAACGGCGACGGCGACGGCGACGGCGACGATGCATTTGTATGCAACACGCTGATAAGATGACTTCATTAGCAGCTGCTGCCAAGTTCTGATTGTTTTGTTGGGCATCGAGAACTGAGAACTAGGCTCTCAGATCGGAGGCCAAATCCAATCAAATCAGCAGCAGCAGCAGCAGCAAAAAGAAAATGCCCATCAAGCCGAGGCTACAATTAGTCCGCATGCTAATGAAAGGCACTGAAAGCAGCCACATTCACTAGCTGTCTCTGTCGCTCACTCACTCTCTCTCTCTTTCTCTCTCTATCTTTAGCTGTTCGTGTGTGCAGTTCATTAGATACGTTACGAAGGATGCGACCATCAACTCATAAATGTAACCTACGTCGCTACCTCACTCTGTCTCTTTCTCTGTCTCTCTCTCCCTCTCTCTCTCTTTCTCTGTCTCTCTCTTAGCTTGACCCGCAGCTAATTAAGTTTCACTTCATCTAAAGCTGAAGCTGAAACATAACATATAACTATACTACTATACTGGGGAACTGCTTAATGTCTACAGCTTTATTGGTTGTATATTTATTTATTTCTTAATTTCGTGCACCCATATTTATCTTCGTTGCTCTCTCTCTCTCTTCGTTGTGGTATATCATTGTCGTTTGTCGTTTTCTTGTGATAATAAAGATTTATGCGAGATGAAGAGCAAGGGTAAAACACACTACCTAAACAGAAGCTGTCGGAGATTGTTGCCCAGTTTATCGAACCGATTCAAGACGAATGCATTTTTAATTAGCGGTTGTATTGACTCAGGGAATTTCGTAGAAAACTTCTTGCAACTTAATTTCCGCTTTCTCGAAAATGCATTTCAGCAGTCTGCAAATTACAGAGTGAAAACAACTCTGAAAAAAAAAACAATCAAGACTTTTAAGTAGCATGAAGAAGGACAACAGCAACAAGTAAGAATGTTACAGTCGAGTGTGCTCGACTGTGAGATACCCGCTCCTCATTTTTAATAAAGGCAAAATGTTGCGGTATCATTTTCAAAATATACCGAAAATACTAAAAAAATACTAAAAATATACCAAATGGTATGTTTGGTACTATATCGATATAGTACACCATTCAAAATATACCATAAACGGCACAATGTGCCAGATTGTCGGCCAAAGCAACTCAGACCCCTAGTAAGTAGGCGTTTTTGCCCATACAAAAGTATTTCTTTAATAACTTCGACAATTTTGATCTGATCGCAAATTTTCATGAATCGTAACTACTACAGTAATTATTGTATATACCAAAATTCATAGCTCTAGCTTTAAAATTACACTTGTTATTCGATTTTTTTGATTTGCGGGGGCGGAAGTGGGCGTGGCAAAAATTTGAAACAAACTTTATCTGCGTGCAAACATAAAAAATGCTGTCGAAAAAAATTATAGCTCTATCTCTTATAGTCTCTGAGATCTGGGTGTTCATACGGACGGACGGACAGACGGACAGATGGACAGACGGACATTAGCTAGATCGTCTCGGCTGTTGACGCTGATCAAGAATATATATATATACTTTATAGGGTCGGAGATGCCGCCTTCTACCTGTTACATACATTTCCAGCCGGCACAAAGTTATAATACCCTTCTACCCTTCTGGGTAGCGGGTATAAACAATCAAGACTTTTAAGTAGCATGAAGAAGGACAACAGCAAAAACACAAATCTAATCAGCATCTGCTTCTTTAAAATCCAGATCCTTTTTGCCACAAGCTGACTGCAACTGTTGTGCTGTAAATTATGACACACGTGCTGCACACAAAGAAGAAGACAAAGAAGAGAGACAGTGTGAGAGTGAGAATGAGAATGAGAGGCAAATAGCGGGTGTTGTTGCATGCCTCATAAAACATTGCCTACAGCACTTCCACATAATTCACAGGCGCTCCACTCTGTCATTGTTGTTGTTGTTGCAGCATTTCTGTGTCTCACATCTTTTTATGGACTCTTTACCAAAAAAAATACAAGAAAAAACGCAATTGAAATGGGTAACAACAAAGAAGTAGGAATATTATCAGACAGAGAGAAAATTCAAATTCGAGGCAGCAAGACTTAGATCCAATTTATGACGATCAATTGTTACTAATAAATGATTTGCTGACATCAACGATATTTTGAATAACTTATGAAAATTGTATTTCATTAGCCAATAATATTTATTGGAATTACTGCGATCTTACAAATCTCCTTTTAACAACTTTGATAAATCTTTCATTTATTCATAGTTATGTAAATAAAACAAGTATTCAATTTTAGACTTAAAATATATGAAATATATAATACAAAAAAATGGAAAAAGAAAACATTATTAGCTTGAAAATTGCATATACTTTGAAGCTTCAATGAATATTAATTTCTATGTGCTACAATTAAAAAAGATATTTAACCATTTCAAGATCGAATCAAATTTCGGAGCTTTATGAACTTGTTGGGGTTGTAAATATATATAACACTTATACTATATGATAGTTTGAGACTACTAAAATGGTGAACAGTGGACTAAACTGAAGAACATATTAAAAAGGACAAACTCAAAAATCGAACAATACATTTACAATCGTATTTTTTAAACATCTTTGATCCTAAAAAAACGAAGTTAAAAATGAGAAATGCCTTATCTATTAAATATAATATTATTGCTGCTTAAACACATAAACAATTTTGGAATTTTTAACAAACTTAGCTTAATAATACAACAACTGAAATAAATATTGAACTTTAAACAAAAAAGAAGGCTACAATCAAGTGTGCTCGACTGTGAAATACCCGAAGAGCATTTTAAATAAATGCAAAAAAACGATGCGGTATTATTCCTAAATTATACCAAAAAAATAAAAAATTAAATGAAAATTAATAAAAATTTTAGAATTCATTAAAATTATAGTTATTATTGTAAGTAGCATCGAAACATTAAAATTTCCTTTGTTTTTCGATTTATTTTTAATTTACAGAGGCAGAAGCTAGCGTGAAAAAAATTTAAAATAAACTTGATCTGCGTGGCTAATATAACAAATAATACAGATTATGATTAATTCTGAGTTTAGTTTAAGGATTGAGGAAATTGAAAAATATGAAAATATGTACATAAAGGCTTTTTGTATATGTTAACTATTTAGATAAATAATAAGTTTATTACTGGAGTTTGCACAAATTTGCTAGCACATTATTTAAGCAGAATTACAAAATTATTATCTCCATGAAGATGCTGTGGTTTATTGCTTTAATCATTGACATTAACAGCAAAACGTTGTAATAAATATTGTGTACAACAAATGATTACAACTAACTAATTAGTTAGAAGCAAATTGCGAGCTGAAATTCGCATTGACCTTAAAAGTCAGAAGAGGAATAATGGGAATGTTCTGTAAAGGAAATTAAGTAAATGATGTGATGAGAAATTTAAGAAAATTGTATGTTAACATGAAAGTTAAATAGTTTTTCATAATTATTATGTTGTATTTATCGATTTAAAGATTTTTCATGTTATTCGATTATAATAAAAGAATATTAGTCTTCTCTCTGGCTCATCTGATTGCAATAAGGAATTGAATTTGTAAATTCAATAAAATAATAATAATAATAACAATTATACAATTAGAATATTTTGAATTATAAATCTTAAATTTAGAGCGTATATTTTTAGTTTATATGCAGAGTACTTTTTCATTGTGGAGCTTAGTGAAACATTGGAGGTCATATTAAATCGGAATTTCTATTGGGAATTCGAGCAAATGTTCATGTTGTTGTTATTCTTATTGCTGTTGTTGCTGTTGTTGTTGTTGTTGCTGTTGCACTGCAGCACTGCAGTAGGCCGTAAATTTATGTTGCATTAATTTATTGCATTGTTGTTTTTTATGTTTTGCCCCAACGAGGTCGCAACGAGAACAAATTCAAAGCGAAACCGAAACTGAAACCGAAACCGAAGTCGAAGCCCAAAACGAAAGAGACAACAAGTGTTAGAAAGAGAGAGTCTGGAAAAACGGCAACTGTAAAATGCTTTTGGGTGAAATATTGAAATCAACTTGAGAGATGTGACTTCGTGGGGGGAGGGGAGGGAAGGGGAAGTCTCTTCAAGGTTCTCTTGTTGCACATTAAGTTGTCTAGCTGCTCTGCTGTTGTGGCAGCTGCTTTGGTGTTGCCTCCGTCGCCGCCGCTTATCTGCATGCGGTGCAATTATTTCAGCTTGTCACACGTCTGCAAAACTACGCTGAGCGGAGGGAGGGAGGGCGGTAGGGAGGGGGGAGTTAGGAGAACGCGCTTTTGCCTTTTGCTGAACTTTACAAATTGAAATTAATTACTTTGTGCCATTGTCCAGCCGCCCGCTGGCTGGCTTTGTGGTAAGAGCGGTGGGGAGGGGGGCGTGGTTTGCCTTTGGCAGCCGCAACAACTGTAAGTTCCCCTCTCTCCCTCTCCCTCTCTCTGTTCTTTCAAACAGCCTTTCCTCTCTCTCTCTCTCTCTCTGTTTCTCTCTCTTTACCACAACTGCATCCATTTGCAGTTTATTTGTTTGTTTGCTTGCTGCACATTGCTTCCCACTTTGCCTCTTCCCCGCTTCTACCCCCACCACACCACACCGCTCATTGCGTTCGCTGTGTGTTCCGCAAGCATTTGTCATATTTACTCCTCCCCCCCAAGCCGCTATCAGACGCTAGATGGCGCCACCCTCAACTCGCAACTCGCAACTCGAGTGCGCACCCAAAGTGCGCTCCATTTAGTTTTGTGTTTCTTGTCCTGACATCAGTTTTGTTGACCGGGCACCCGTCCCCCTCTCCCACCTTTTCGCTCTCCCCTCTCGCTGGCCCAGTTTTAGCAAACCTCTTCTTGTTATAGTACACTTTGTTGTTGTTGTTGCTGTTGATTTCGTTGCGCAAGTTTTGCAAATTTTGCCAATTTTTGGGCACTAAGCAACACGCCCCCATTGCCACCTCAACTTCAGCCTCCCCCCCTCCACCCTTCCCTCTGTCGTTGTCACTGGTTACAAGGCAGCATTTGCTGCTTAGTTTTTTTCTCTTTCTCTTTTTCTTTTCTTTATTTTTTTTTGCTAAATACAATAGAAATTGCTGGACCTCAACATCAGTTCCTCCCCCTCCCCACTGCCCACTCTCCTTTAGCTATCTGGCCACTCTGCTGTCAGTTTTCTTTTTATTGGTATTTGTTAGTTTGCCGTATTCTGTTGCAAAGTTCTTTGTCATGTTTGCCGTTTGCCATGTTGCGCATACGCCGCGTGCGCCAAGCTTTTGCCTTTTGCTTTTGCTTTTTACTTTACTCTCTCCTCGTTTCATGTTGCCTGTCGCTTGTCGCCTGTCGACTGTCGACTGCCGACTGTCCGTCGTTTGTCGTTTTGTTTGGCTCGGCAAAAGGCAACATGTTTTCATTAGCCATGGCTTAATAGACTTTGACAATAAAGCCGCACAGAATCCACTTCAAAATAGAATGTTTTTCACATCAAAATCGTCGTTGTAATATGCCCGGCTTAACCAAAAAGCAAAAACCGATGCACATTCTTTTTTATTTATTGTATTTTTTTGTTCTTTGCTGTGATCAACTCGCTGCAGAAAATTGTTGATTGAATTCCGCATAAGTCATGGGGAATTTATAAAAATCGTTATACGAGTATGTATACAATAAATGGGAATTAAGACTTAATGAAATACAAACCAGGCTTATTAATAATGAAATTGAATGCAAATATTGAAAATCTAAAAAAATAAAAGGTAAACAAAATAACATTTAAAACGTTTATCAGAAAAGACTCAAAAAAGTAAAGATTGTGATAATAAATTATTACATTTATTGCAAATATAAACAATAACATTTTAAACTTTTTTTTAAAAAAATACTCAAAGAAGTAATGATCGTGATTATAAATTATTAAATTTAATAGAAATATTAACAAAAACATTTAAAATTCTTCTAAACGAAAAGAAATAAATAGAATTATTATATTATAAGAATTAAATAATTAATTATTCAAAATAAAAATTAAAGTTAAGTATTATAATATTAAAAAAAAAATAAAAAGATAAAGATAAAATTCATATTCAAAAATCTTTAAGCAATCAGTAATTAAAGAATGTTGAAGTTCTCTAAACAAAATTACAAATCAAAGTTGATTAAGTTAATTCATTAAAAATTGATCAATTAAAATCGAACTTAAAATTATTTAAAACGAAGTGAAAATAATTTTTATTGATTGTTGTATAAATCAAGTAATAATAATCATTTATTTTATTAGAAATAAAACTTAAAGTTCACTTGTATAATATTAAAACCGCAAACAAAATGTAAGCCTGAGTTCATTAAAAATTAAAAAATTTAAAATTTAAGTTGAAATTTTTAAGACAAATAAACGAAAAAATAATAAACAAAAATAATTATATTAAATGAAATTTCAGTTGATTTTTATAACCAAAAAATAAAAATTATATTTAAGATGAATTTTATAACATAAATGAACAAACAAAAAATAATTGAAATTATTTTGAACTAAAATTACTATTGTGAAAAACAAATATTAAAATTGAAAATATAAATTGATTGTTATAACAAAAATATGAATATCAAATGAGAGATAATAAAAGCCTATAACTACATAATTTAATTGTTTATTATATTAAATCTCGCCTGGAATACAACAATTTATTTTAGTCCAGGAATCTTCGACTCGGTATAATTATAATTTAATAGATTTCTATTAACAATTCTTTTACAAGAAAAATAAGGAAATTAAACTAGTAACATATATGTATATATTATTTTTATTATTAAAATTTAATTCAATTTATTTAATATTTAAATAAAAGTTTATTATGTTTATAAGTTCCCTATAAAAAATATAATATTGTATTTTTTTTTTGGATATTTGCTTATGTAGAAGTCATAATTACAATTTGCGGTACCTGAAATTTTCTATAAACTTTGAAGTGCAAAGTTTGGCATCAATTGGTGAAAAATATGAAAATATGCAAAACTCTGAGATGATCTCTTGTGTATTGCAGTAGTTTTATACCAAAGAATTTTGTTGTTTTAATGCAGCAAATGCATAAAGCAAAAGAAATATAGTTGTGTTTTTTTCGGTGACGTATTTGCACGTGAAATATGAAGTGGATATTTGTGAAAAGCATGTCGGAAAAGTGTCCAAGTTGTTGAGCACAAACCAAAAAAAAAAAAAAGAAGAGAACTAGTTGCTAGCAAGAGCTGGCAGTCACTTGGAAAATGAAAATGCCAATTCCAATGGCAGTCGAACAGAGTGAGAGAGAAGGGTGATGGTGGAGTGGAGAGGGGGATGGGGGGTGGTATACAAAAGTAATCAGTTGTAGTGGTAGAATCCATCATGAGTGAATTTGATGGGCGCCCAAAATGCGTAGCTTTAAAAATATTGAAAAGAGACGCAAGAGCAAGGCAATAGAGAAAGAGAGAGAGAGAGAGAGCGAGAGAGAGAGAAAGAGAAAGAGATAGATAGAGAGAGTGTGTGTCTGGCTTCAATTTCGTTCCGAGAGGACGCACATAAATTGCTGTTGTTGCTGTTGCCGGTTCTTGAAGCTAAACATAAGTTATGTGTGCGAACTGCACACTCGACACACACACACCCACACACACACACACTCGACGCTGGCGACACTCATGAATATGAATATGCACAGCCTCCAAGTTTCAGGGACGTTGCCGTAAAGTTGGAAGTTGGCTAAAAACAACTGTTGCATGTTTGCCAGCTAAAATATCACGCTTAATTGCAGCATATTTCTCAGCTCTTCTCTCTCTCTCTCTCTCTCTCTCTCTCTCTCTGTTGCACACATTTGTCAGCGGCGCTTTACAACACTGTTTTCTAGTGCCTGTCACTGCCGCTGTCCG
Organism: Drosophila sulfurigaster albostrigata; assembly: GCF_023558435.1. Lineage (NCBI taxonomy): Eukaryota > Metazoa > Arthropoda > Insecta > Diptera > Drosophilidae > Drosophila > Drosophila sulfurigaster. Next base: position 13,042,488 of record NC_084885.1, on the reverse strand, counting down.
TTAGGCAGTCAACCAACTGCTGTCGATTGATACAATTCGTTGGTTGGCAAACAATTTAAATATCTGCAAGCTGCTTTCTTTGTCAGTTGACTCGGTTATACCCTGTAGTCCACAATGGAAAGGGTTGATATGCTGGTCACAGTAAATAAAGTATTTAATTTGCATTCACTTTTGAACAGTTTGGAAATAAAAGGTACTGAACATTTTTCGCTTTTATGGGCAAGAATATAATTTATTTTGTAAAGCGTAAGAATCACTTGAAAATGTTATTAGCTTAGATCTATTTTATTCTAGCCCAAAAAATTGTATATTCAATTAATTTTTACTTATTACAGTACAAGCTTAGAAATTATGTCAAAATTCTCTTAAAGCTGAAAAAAATAAAAATAAAGTCTTTTAAATGTATATATGTTTTCTGACATACAGATCAAGACTAAAAATACTTCAAGAGTAACTAAATTACATTATTTTGGAGATCTCCACTAATGAGAAACAAGAAAAAACTATAATTATGTTATAATAAACTTAGATAAATTATTATTGCTTCACATTATTTGGTTACATTTTTTCTTGAACTAAATAAAGTTAATATAATAACTTTATTTTACATTAATCATTTTCTTTCTTTCTTAATAAGAATTTCGCGTAGAAACAATTTCCAAACATTGATTTTCAAAGCAAATAATGATTAAAAAATGTATTGCTAATTTTTTTTATTTTTGCTAAACCTTTAGAGAACGAATTAAATTTCGGTACTTCATAAAATTGATAAGGTTGTGTTAAAAATGAAATATATGAAAATATTTTATAATTCAACTTTTATACGAAAATTCAAAATGCAGACAATAGAATATATCACTAAACTAATTAAAAAATATGTAAGTATAAAAAGAAAAAAATAAATTAATACTCCCAAATAGTTAAAAACATAAAGACCCTAAAAATCAAAGAATTTTACACAAATTTTATAAAATTTCAAATTTGAGAGCGTTTTCTATAGATGTTTACTTTACCAATTTATTTCGATAAATATTTAATAAACATATCGTTGAATTATTGTAATTTCATAACTTGATATTAATATAAGATTTATTGAAAGCTTATAATAAAAGTGTTTCCTCTATCTTTATTTAACAATTAAAACATTGATTTACAGAGTATCTCTTAGGCCATCAAACTTGCCTGCGGCTTTCTTGATTGTTGTTGTTGTTGTTGTTGTTTGTTAGCTGGTAGTCAAATGGTTTGCAGGCACGTTTGATTGGCGTTGATTTGCCAACAGCTGATTAACAGTGGCCTAAACGCTTGCGTAACTGCAAAAGTTCCCAATCGAGGAGATCGGGAACGAAGTCGAGAGTCTCGAGAGTCTCGAGAGTCGACTGCTGGCCTCATCACATGGCATCAAAGCAGCAACAGCAACTCTTGTGGCAAATTATAGAGCTGTATCTAAATTTGCGAAATGCTCTTACAGCTGCCGCAGCGACAAAGACAAAGACAGAGAGAGTGAGAGTGAGACAGAAAGATTGAGAAGTTAACGTTAAAAGTCGCTTGGCGCTTGCGCAAACGTCTTAAATTGCAGGTGGGCAAATGCAAATTGAAATCATTATTAATTATAGCGGCAGTCGAGAGGCAGTTTCAGTTAGTAGTTGAGCTGAGAGCTCGACGCTTCCGTCCTAGACCCCAATAAGCACCTTCAGCTCCACCTGCCCCACCCCCCTCGAACCCCTTTCAGGGGTCGCTTGACAGCGAGTCAACTCCAATCAGATTATCGCCAGATTCCGAAAAACCAAAAAAACAAAAAAACAAAAAAAATGAGACAACAACAAAGGCCAGTTAGAGAATAAGAAAACAAATGACGGCGAGTTCGCTATTTTCCTGCCCTGGGAACTGAAGTATTTGCAATTTGAAAGCGACTTAACTAACTATTTTTTTTTTGTGTTTTTTGGGAGCTCTTAACTCCATTGTACAACAATGCGCTAGCTGGGAGAAAATTGCGTCAGTCTGTCCAAGGTCTTTGTAGAACATTGAGGAACTTCTTTTGGCCAGCCAGACAAACTGGGCTAATTACAGTTGCGATAATATCGCACAACGCCAAAGTGTCAACTTGTAGAACTTCGCGCAGAGTGATGTTAAATAATGATACTTGCTCAGCAGATAGAAATTGTATTCCAATAAACAATTGTAGTATAGCATTATGTTGTGCTGGAAAAATATTTTGTATTCACTTGGTAAATTAAAAATAAATGAAATATAAAATAAAATTGAATTGAATTTCAATGTTTCAAAGGCTTTATAACAGCTCAGATCATATGGCTTGCAGTTTGCATCTTAGAACAAAATTCTAGTTTACAAAAATAATAAATAATTTATAAAAACATTAATAAAATATGTGCTCGACTGTTAAATAGCTGCTAGCCATTTGCAATATAAGTAAAATAGTGCAGTTTTATTTGTAAAATATACCAAATTAATATACCAAAATACTAATGCACTAAATGCAATATTTGTTCTGGCGAAATATTATTACATGTTTGTACACAAAGTATGTTTTAGATTGTCAACTAAAGAAACTAAGTCTAAGTTGCAAAAATAATAAATAAATGAAATAAATAAATCAATATAAAATAAATAAAAAATTGTGGTATTATTCTTTTTTTTTTTTTCTTAAAAATTTGTATGTTTTATTATTTAACAAGTGTTCTGCTACCTTATTGGCAGCTTGACAAGTTATACCTTAACAAATAAAAAAATACTAACAATAAATCATATTATGTGAAAATTCTTACAATACTATGTATTATATATTAATATACTATATAAACATATATATTAAGTTGGTATTATTCTTAGAATATAAAAAATTACTGCAAAATGCTAAAATATACCAAATGTTATATTTGGTTTCTCGAAATACTACATTAAAAATATTCAATGTGTTTACTAGATAGTCCAACCAAAGATTGTCAGTAAAAATACACCAAGTATTTTATTTGGTATATCAAAATACTATTACATTTTAAATATACTATAGAATACAAAATATATACTAGATTGTCAACCAAAGCAAGTGTTGTTTGTTTGCCGTATAATTTTATATCTTAAAGAACTTTTCAAAATATCAACATGAACAATTTTAATAAAAAGTTTAAATTGCTGATCAAACTTGCTTAGCTCAAACTCATTTTTATCAGTTTTTTAAAATACTTAAAAATATTTTAAATATTACATACTCTATATTTTCATTTTCTTTGTTTTATTTTATACAAAATATTACATATTATCTCTTTTTTTTAATTATTTGCTGCTGCAGCTTTGTAAATGCCACATTTCTGCTGCAAATGGCAATGAACTTGTTGCATTGATGTCGTAAAATGTTTAACGCTTGTTGCCTGCTTCGAAGACGTCTTTGAATGCCTTGTGGCATTGAATTTGCAGCCACCATTAGAAGAAGAATCTTCATGAAATTTGTGGTCTTTTACAAATTTAATTTGCCAGTCAGAGGCGCCAGAATAATCAACTGAAGCGGCGAATAACTCTCGAGCATTGACGTGTGGCAACTGGACGAATAGGTTGCAACATGCAGCAGCTCAGCAACTCGGCAACTCAGCAGTGGATTGTGGCAAGGTAAATTGGTTATTTGCACTGGCGCACGAAACTCGCAAGCGGCAATTTGGAGGAGTTCGGTGTAAATTCGCCTCGCAGCCTGTGCCTGCTAGGTTTATGCTTGTGGCGCGACCAAAAACTGTTGCAAATCCGCCCAGCACACAACACACAACACACCCAACACACTGTCAAGCTGCGTTGCAAGAATGGCAAGAGTTGCAAGAGCAAAATCAGGCAGCCAACAATCAGCACCAAATTGACAACAATAAAGACAAGTCGCGTTGCAGTTGCATCGCAGTTGCAAGTTGCAACAACGCGTGACAGGTGCGGCATACATAGCAAGAGAAAGAGAGAGAGAGCTAGAGAGAGAGAGAGAGAGAGAGAATCCTGCAAGCTGACGATGTGCACGCAATGCTCGTTTGCATACAACTCGTGGCATCCAGTGTGCGCTGTGGACATGCTAATTTTCAATTGGTCACTGCAGCAACTGGTAACTACACTGAAAAAAAAACCAAACCAATTTATATAAACCATGAATATCCATCTTAGGAATAGAGTTCTTAAAATTATTGAAAATTAGAAAGAAAGAAAGAAACAAATGAATCTTATTTTTAAGATTTAGAGATATAAAAAATTAAATCCAAGCTACTAGATTTAGATTCGAGAATTCTCTAATCAATCGAAATACTTTAAAGTTTTTAATATCAAAAATCATTGATCTAAAAATAAGACCACTTTATGATCAAATTAATCAAATTGAGACTATTTATCTGAAAAACAACAGTTTCTTTAAATAAGACTTAAAACACCTGATGTTGATTACTAAAAATATTAGATTTAGGTTTCAAAATTCTTTTATTCAATCGAAATTAATTTTAAACTCATTTATCTTTTGCCTATTTATTTAGTTGTCAGAATAAAATATTTCTAAAATCTATTGAACTCAAAATGAAACCACTTTAAGATAAAATTATTAAATCAATAATCTAAAAAACTACCATACTATGTAAATAATCTAGATCTAGTTGCCAACAAAAGAAAAACGTTTCTAAAATCAAAAGATTTGATCTTGAGCTTTAAGATTTAATTTAATGTATACCTAATTCTGAAATTAGATTCAGCCGTCATTGCGATGCTAAGTTTTTTTTTTGAGTAGAGTGATCAACATAAAAGTGAAACTGAATAATTAAATGCAATTAAATAAAAATAATAATAAAATGGTAAAAAAATAAATAGTACAAATAAAACAATAAAAAATAATTACATTTTTTTCAATTATGTATAATAAGATAAGTTGTTAAAAATAAAAGATTCTTATACCCGCTACCAATAGGGTAAAAGGATATTTTTGTGAATTCAGTATATATTTATACTTGGGTATATTTAAGTATTTTTGCAGTATTATTATATTATGAGACTGTAGCTTTCTTACTTGGAATTGTTCTTGAAATCACAATAAGTTTCCTAACTACAAATATCCATGTTATTTCTAAATACTAAGATCAAAATCCTAATTTTAGAACATTTATTTCTTGCAGTGTGGCAACTGTCTGTGGCAGTGGCAGTGGCAACTCCGCAACTCCGTGGGCGCATTGCAGATTGAGTTGCCGCTGTTGCCACATCTTGTTGCGGCGGCATTGTTGTTGGCGGCTCTGTTTGCCTATTGCTGCTGTGGCAATTACCAAACAACAAAGACTGCCACACGGCGCACGGTAGCGCGGCGGCAGCAACAACAACAATTTGCAAGCGCGGAATGTGCCACAGCGTAGCCATCGCCATCGCCATCGACTCTTGGCCATTTCATTATAATGATAATGATAATGATGATGATGCCCCAGCGTTGGGGCAATCGACTCCAATCGACTTCAACCTGGCCTCAACTTCAGGGCCCCCGATGCTTATCCGTTTTTAGAATATCAATTATAAGTCATTTACTTGGCTTGCACGTCCGCAACTTTGTGCGCGCTCCACTCACCCAGTTACAGTTTTAACTTGCCACCAATACCCCCCTCAACTTCCCCTTCCCCTTGCCCTTCACGTGAGTGTGAAACTGTAAAAGTACTTTTTAATTTAAGCTCATTTTAATTGTGAGAACTTTATTCCATTTGTTTGTCTCAAAACAGAAAACACTGAAAACAAATCCGAATCCGAATCACATTAAATTTTCCAAACTCTGAAAAGTTTTCATCTTCATTTGTGACTGCTTCTTCTTCTTCTTCTACTTCTACTTCTACTTCTGGGAGTCACAATTACGTCGTCATTTAGTTGGAATTACATTTGATGAGTGTTTTTCACTTGGCATTTTCTCCAATTAGTTGGTTACTTTTGTTATTTTAATGGCCAGACATGAGTTCTCTATACTAATGCTAATGGCCATGAGAATCAGATGAATTACTTACACCAAAAAAAGAGATGCAACTCGCTCAGATAACGAGACACTTGAGCGCAATTGGGTCTCCATTAAAGATGGATTTCTACTGGAAATTAAAACTATATTTAGATTAGCTCTACTTTTTGTTTTCTCTAGTTTAAAGTAAGTAATTTTTTCATCAGAAAATTTGTTTATTATTATATATTCTTATATTTTTCTATAGAACAAATTTTTATTTATTTTCACTTCAAGTTAAAACTTTATTTAAATAAGCTATGTTTTTTTTTCTCTACAGTTTTTTTATTTGACAATTTGTTTTCTATAATATATATTTCATTATTTGACTAGTGGAATTATGTGTATTAATTTGTACTTGAAATTAAAACTATATTTCGATTCGCTAAGAGGGTTTGTTTTATTTTTTGTTTATAAAAATATATTTTATTATTTACCTAGTGCAAATATATTTATATTTTGTATGTCAACTTTATTCAGTTTCAATTTAATCCTATCTATAGCTTCTATGTATGTCAAAAATGCAAATGTTATGCCTGATGCTAATAAGAAATACTAAAATAAATAAACTCTAAATAAATAGATGAAATAATTTACAGCACGCTTTGATTAAATAACTGAACAAGTTGAACCTAACACTATTTTTCGCACTTGTAAATTAACTGACCAATGAATAAATGATAATAAACATATAAAAACCTTTATAAGTATTTGCACTTAAAAAGTAATTTAATAACGAGTAATAAATGAATTTATTATAAGCATAGAATCTAGAAATACTAATATTTGTATCTATTTAAATTCCTTTCTTTTTAATCTCACTTAAAAATCATTTTTTACCAAAAATAAATTAATATAATATAAACAAACAAAATTATATTGTAATGCAATTGAATAATAATTTTAATCCGCTTCTTCTGGATTTTAAATGAAGTTACTAATTGTAACAAATTAAAGCAGATTGTTATCTCACTATAAAATTTAATTACAGTAATTTACAATTATAGTAAATTTATAATAATTTATTGCATTCTCAGATTTATTTTTATCTGCAACTTGTCATCTAACTTAAAGCTCTGCACTTCATATTTGGTATCTCAATCGAAAAATGATAAATAATAGGAATTATTTTTGACAGATTTGCAGATGGCAATTAAAAGTCTGGCTTCAGATTTTAATCGGCAGACAGCGACTTAGCCAAGTTTATTTGTGTATTTGGTGTTAAGCATCTGTAGCATTTGAAATTCCCATCAAACGATTCGTTTTTTCCATCTATTCCTTTTTTGCCATGCAGTTAGTAGTAAAAACAAATTGTTTATCGGTGCAGAAAAGTCTTTAAAGCACAGATGCCAGCTAGAAAAGTATTTAAACGCAGCACGATTTGGCAAGCCGAGCCTAACACCTGGCTTAAAATGCCACGCCCATCAGCGGAGCGTGCAAAGTGAATGTTGTGAATGCGGCTGCCGCTTTTATGATCGCCCATTAATTGAGTTTTTATCGGTTTGTGGATTATGTCCAATACTGAGCATGGTTCACTGGCTCAGTTTCCTGTTTGCTGTTTGTATTCCCTTGGGATTTGGGAGCGTCTGCGGCGCCTGCTGCTAACTTGGCCAGCAGTTGCAGCAAGAAACGTTTAATTGATGCGCTAGTTAATTAATTGTAACAAGTCTTGCACAGTACAAAACACTGCAAATGATACGAGCCATTTATGGCAGATGGCAAGCATCTGAAGTGAAAGAAAAATCGACCTCATAAGCACAGCCAGCTACGTTAACTGCCTGAGTGAGTGTCCACTAAAAAAAAAACAAGTAAGTCGAGTGTGCTCGACAGTGTGATACCTGCTACCCAACACAGTGCAGTATAATTTTTTAAATATACCCAACTAATTGACCAACAAATACTAAATTATATCAAAAGTTATATGTCTTAGTTAAAAATATACTTTTGAGTGTGGTATTGTTCTTAAAATATACCAAATTACTATACCAATAAGCTATATTTGGTATATCAATATATCTCATTAAATATATTTAAGAGTACTGCATTGTTCATAAAACATACTAAATGAATATACCGAAAAATGTTAAAAGATACCAAATGATATACTTGGTATATCAATATACACTATCTAGTATTGTATTTTTATGTAATACTGTAATATACCAAAGGCTACATTTGGTATATGAATATAGTAGTTCATTAAATACTATATAGCACTGTATAATTCCTAATAATATACCGTATTATTATACTGGATAATACTGGAATATAAGGACATAGTTGTTATCAATATAGTAATGCACTCAAAATATACTATAGAGGAGAGTGTCGTTCTTAAAATGTACCAATTTAATATACCGAAAATATACTGAAATATATCTGTTGGTATATTTGGTATTAATACATTGAAAATATAGTATAGAGATTACTGTACCATTATTAAAAATGCCAAATAATATACAGTAAAATTAGTGATATATACAAAAGACTGTATTTGGTATATTCATTTAGTACTCGTACCATATTCAAAATATACCCAAAGCCAATAAGACTCGACAGCATCAGCCGTATTTTTCCATATAAAATTGAACATACAAGACAAACACACAAAAATTCAAAAGGGAGAAACAGCATCATAAAACGAAAAAAAAGCACAACAACAAAAAAAAAAACTAAATCATTACGGACAGCAGCCGCAGACTGAATGCGATCAAAGCTGAGAGATCTGGTCGGAACTTTAGGCAAAGGGGGGAACTCAACTCAAACTCAACTCGAACTCAAAACTGGACCTCAAATCCAAAACCTGCAGCCGGCACTTACACCTGATGCTCTGGTTGGGGACTTTAATGCTGCGACTGCGACTGCAACTGCGACTGCGACTGCGTTGAACTGCGTTACACGAAACGGCGTGTTGATGCCAGTTGAATGAGCAAACATAAAACGAGAAAAAAGCAAAACCAAAGAAGCATCCCATCACATGCGAGATCCATTCTTAAAATGTTACCAAAAACTTGACGAACTGCAAATGCACTTCAAAAATATAACAAAATACAATGAATAAGTTAATATGTAAATAAACTAAATTAATTATAGAATGCAAAGTTGAGTCAAGATAAAAATATATTCTCTTTAACTGCACTTTAAAAAGATTCTAAGATACAAAGTAGAAAAAAAATTATCTCAATTGAAATGTGATATATACTTGGAAAATTCAAAGTTAAGGCAACATCCAAATTAAATAAAATTTGTTCAATTTATATTAAAAAGTTGAAATACATATTATTAAAAACAATGGTTTCTATTTAAAAAACATTATAAATAAATTTAGATAATCACAAAATGAAAACATAAAAATTAATTACAATTTAAGGAGGAAATTAATGTCACTAAATAAATAATTATCAATATTGTTCATTTTATTTGAAAAATATCAGGTAGATCTTAATGTGAACAATAATAAATATTACATTTAAATTTTCACGAGTAATATATAAATTGTTGATTTCATTCAAAATCTTTAGTTTAAGTATTTATCCTTATATAAAGAAAATTTAAATTTATTTTGGATCAAATAAAATTGATTTAGAAAAAAATGAAATCTTTTTGTATACTAAAATTTCTAGTTTTATTACAAATTCATTATTTAAGTTTTCGGTGTGTTTAATATTGTGGAAAACATAAATATGCATTGATTGTTTTCATAAAGTAATATCAGCTTAATACACTTATTTAACTTTAATATCAAAGACAGATAGTAAAGTAATTATATTTTTAATTTGTAATATCTACATTATTTAAGGAGTTATAATTGGTACAGTTGTTTTGTATTATTTTCATAACTAATTTAGAATAAAAAAAAATATATATATATATAAGAGTTACTCTTCAACCATTCCACACAATATTGATGTAACTTATAAAATCTTAATTGCGTTCGTGCTGCATTCAAAAGTCGATGGACTCTGTGGCAAGGTCATTAAAATAGTTGTGCTGGGCAAAGCGACGTATGAACGACGAAAAAAATAAGCGAAGAGGGGAATAAAACGAAAGACTTAAGGCACAAACCTCGACTAGCATAAGTACGTGTATATGTGTGAGCGAGTGTGTGCTCATGCAATTGTATGTGTGACTGTGCGTGTATTGGAGTGCTTGGAGTAGTGACTATTTAGGCCCGGTTTAGAATCAGCGCTGCTCGTTGCCCGGCAGACATTCCGATGCAGCAGGTGTTTAGCATAAGTAATTGATATTCTACACACAATCAGTGGGGCAGCCAGCAAGAAGCAGCCAGCAAGAAGCAGCCAGCAAGAAGCAAGAACTCGACGTGGCATGAAAATCAGACGCCGCAGCTAAAACTTTGGGTGCAACAAATTAAATGAAGCAACTTGGAAATTGCTAAAGCAAACTCAACTCGATTTACCCAGAGCAGAAAGAGAAAACGAGTAAAGAACTTGTTGTCTACTATGTTTTTTTTCTTTCCTTCGTTCTTCTTCGTTTTTGTTTTTGCAATGAGAAAAAACGTGAAATTAACTTGCCCTATGAAGTAAAAATCATTTCAAATTAAATGACCAGCCAATGCCTCAATATCTTTTCCCTTTCCCCCCATTCCAACGAAGGTTGCGCTTGACAAAGACTTGGCAGCTGATGTCGGATTTGTGCTGCTGCTGCTGTCCGTTGGCTGCGGCAAAAAGCAACATCATTATTTATTATTATTAATATCAATTTACATAAGCGCTGAAAATGCGAGCAAAACTTCACACAAATCAGAAGCTTATTGGTGCCATTTAGCTGTTCCATTATTATTCAGCGATTTGTTGGCGTCCCAAAAACAAGCTGGCGCCCCTCCCCTCCCTCTCTCATTGACCACTGGCGTCAGTTGCCCCTCCCCCTTCCCCGTCTCCCCATTCTACTCAGTTGTTGCGTTGTTCATTTTGCATTTGGTCAGTCGATTGTCGGACTCGCGACTCAATCGTGCGCCATAAGTTTTCTCGTAATTTATGTTAATTTTTCACTTTAGTTTAACATAAAAATCGAAACGCCTAAACAAATGCCAGACAGTCGAGACACTCGCCCAATAGATAGCCACACTATTGCTCTCCATGTAATGCCAATAGGCGACACCGACTGCCAACTGCCGACGATGGCGATGGCGACAGCGAATGCATATCAACAAAATTATATTTCACATTTGCCACAGAGGCGTGCGGAATGAGTTTGGCTTATAACAATAAAAAGGGAGAATGTAGGGAATTGGAAATAAGTGGGAAACAAGAGAGATAAATCTATGAAGTAGCATCAGATTTTATAAAACACAATCAAAGCAACAACTAGAATGTTTGTTAGAATGTAAAATACAGTCTTAGTATATTAATTGAATTGAATTTCTTACAATGTACAACACAATCTTAACATATTTATTGAAAATAGTATTGTATATATACTATAATACTAATAAAGAAATAAATAAATATAAAATGTAAATAAATATATTATTCAAAAAAATCCTAAATGCAGTCAAAGTAATGCTATTAAATAAACTAAATAAATATTCCAAATTTTATAAGCTTTGAATGAGATAAATAAATTGCTATTATATGTGAATGATTTAAGCAAACTCAAAGTATTTTGAACATATTTAATAGTTTCAAATATTTTTTAATAATGTATATATAGAAAGAATGTAATTAGAAAAACGATTAACACACAAATACAATTCTAAGACGACATACTCTGAAGTAAGATACATCAAAAGTGAAAATTGTTTAAAAAAACAAATGTGAAACAATGTGCAAAAGACACAATATTATATTGATTTAAAAATAGGAAACAATTCTTCAAAATATAACCCATGTTCTATACATGAAAGTCTTTTTTCTTAACTTTAAATTTTAAAATTTTTTATTATACAATAATATTTTTTCAATACTTTATAATAATTCTTCAAAAAATATTTTATTTTAGACATTGAGTAAACAAGAAATAATTTAGTATTTTAGACTAATTACTATGTATTACTTTTATCTCGAAAGCGCTTTGACGGCTTTTATTTAATAAAGAAAAATTATTTATTTGATAATTTCTATGATTTTTAGTACATACTTTTATTTATTATTTAAAACTGAGAATATCGTTATTAATATTCTTGATATTTTATTTTAATATCGAAATATTTTACTTAAATATATCATACCTTAGTCTATATCATCCCAACAGTTGCTGCAGCCTACGCCTAAAAAATTACAATTTACAACCAAATGAGATTTCACAAAGAGTTGAAAAACTCCAGTCAAACTTATGAGTTTTGTGTCTCTGCTAATTTGTGGAAATAAAACATCGTCTTGCTGACCCCAAAAACGGGGAAGAGGTGAAACATCAAACGACGCCTCTGGCATTTCGAATATCGTTTTTGCCAAATGAAAAATTACGTATCTGCAGCGCAGCTGAAAAACAAGACAAGAAAAACCCCAACGCCCACATGACAGACACGTAACGAAATCAAAACTCAAACTGAAACTTCCAACACAAAATAAAAAAACGAGTAAGATAGCTACAGTCGAGTGAGCTCGACTTTGAGATACCTGTTACACATTTTGAATAAAAGCCAAATAGTTTGGTATAATTTAAAAGATATGACAAAGCATACCAAAAAAATACTAAAATATACGAAAGGGTATATTTGGTATATGTTTTAATTTTACATTACAAATATACCGCTAAGTACAAAATATACCAGAGTGTAATATACCGAAAATATACTAAATTATACATAGGGATATATGTGGTATGTGAATATACTATTGCATAAAAAATATACCATAAAAACAAAATATACAAAATAGTGCAATCTTCCTAAAAAAAAAATACTCAAATATATAGTGATGGCTATATTTCTTACAAGCATATACTATTACATTAAAAATATACCATAAAGTGCGAAATATATCGGATTACAATACGTCGAAATAGTACTAAGATATACGGAGAGCTGTGGTATATGAATCTACTATTACATTAAAAATATACTATAAAGCACATAATATACCAGATTGTAATATACTGAAAAAATACTGAAAATGTTAAATTTTTGGTATATGTTTATACAATTACCTTAAAATACCATCCAGTACAAAATATACCATATACTCAAACAAAGCATATTCAATTAATTCTCAAATATCTTTTACAATTTTTATCTATTTAGGTGCTCATTAGAACAGGCGAACATACCTATATCGAGTTGACTTTTGATGCTGATCAAGATATATATCGTAAATCTATAATACCCTTCTTCACTACAGATAACGGGTATAAAAAGAGCAACAGAAAAATTCAAATCGAATCGAATCGTAACGAAAACGATGCGAGCTGTGGCTTGTGGTAGTAGTAGAAGCATTTACATACTTGTAGTAAATGGAATATGAAATCGCTCCTGGGTCAGTTAGTGAGCTATGATATGTATTGGCATTGACTTGCGAGTACGCGCCAACAATTAATGCAAAAGGTCAGTCCCAGTTGTCGAGTTCGAGTTCGAGTTGTGAGTTGTGTTTGATTTGACTTGAGTCGTGGTCAGTCAGTGGTTAAAATGATTGAAATGAAACTGCGCTTGGCGCAGCTGCAACAACGGTGGCAACACTGGCGAATCTGGCTTGAAAAAAAAAAACCTGTAAGAAACACGACGCCTGGGGCCAATAATAAGAAATATATGAATTGAAGCTTGAACTGCAACTTGTTGTCGTAGTTGTTTTTTCCCCCTTTTTGTGTACGCTTAGTTTTTTATAATAATATTATTATTATACTGTTGTTTTGCGAGTGTGACATGGCCAAAGCATTTAATTATAACAAGCGTTGAGCTCAATGCTCAAGCTTGGACAAATGTTTATAATTGCCATTGCAAAAAGCCTTCACGGCGCCCATTAATAATCAGAGGTCGTGGCTCTTATTTTATTTCATTTTATTTATATATATTGTTTCTTTTCTTTTCTTGTGTTTTTTTTTTTGTATTTTGTTGGTCCCTTCTGTTTTTGCACCCATTCTGTTGGGGTCCCATTTATTAGAGCAAAGTACGCAATTTCTCTTACTCGACTTTGATTGTCCCCAGCCAACTGTCTGCTGACGCGTTGTTCGTCTTTCTTTCTCTCTCTCTCTCTCTCTGCTTCTGTTTCTGTGCTCATCATTAGGCTCGAGTGGACCCGTGATCCATGTGTGACCTTTTCTTGTTTTGATTACCGAATTCGGCTGTGTTGTGTCCCTTTTTATTATATATGTATGTATTTCTCTTCATTTTTTTTTTTTTTTTTGCTTCGTGCTTTGCTTTGTGGAAGAGTCGGACACGGGAATTGCATGAATCACAATTTAAAATGATTCGCATTCGCTGTTAAGTAGCCGACATTCGAATGAAACGCGCAGTTGAAATTTCCGTTGAACCTTTTTCTTTCCCTGTTATACCCTGCAAACAGTTGTGTGTAGCAAGAGGGTATACTCAACTACTCATTTAATTTGGGTTTGACATAAGCACACATCTGAAATATTGTTGCCACATTAATATGGTTATGAAATAAATACATGAAATGAAGTAAATAACAAAATAAATAATTAAAAATCAATAAAATATATGATAATCATTCTAAATACGATACATAGTTAATAATAAATTAAAATTAAAATATTAAATTTTAATAAAAGAAAAAAAACAAGTGAGAAAGAAAATATAAGTCGAGCACACTCGACGGTTAATAAAAAAATATACCGAATTAATATACAAAATTATACTAAAAATATACCGAATGCGTTATTTGATATATTACTACATTAATAAACTGGCAAAATACTAAACCATAACTATATACTATAACTAGCAAAATATACCATAGTGTACAAAATATACCAGATTGTCAACCAAAGAAATTAACACCCGATAGCAGTAGCAGTTTCATGCCGTTTAAAATTACAACTTACATAACTTTGATCATGTTCATCTGATCACACATAAATTTATAGTAATCATAAGTTATAAATACTCTAGTTATTATTGTATGAACCAAATATCGACAATGGGAATTAAAGTTTATATAGATTAGTAATTTTTAAAATGAATATATATAAATATAAATATAATTTAATATAATATAAATACATATGTATGTTATATATTCTTTGCAAAATTAATAATCTATGTAAATTTGAATTCCCTTAAATATATTTATATTACTGTCATATATAACATAAGTGAGTTAATAATGAATTAAGCAAAATAATGAATTTAGCAAAATTAAGCTAAATAGCTTTCCAAATTAAATAAATGTATATATATATTTTAAATATTATTCACACATTTCGCTATTACTTCAGTATATTTTTTTTGCTAAAATAGTAAATTTAATTTAAATTATATAATTTACAATTTTGCGTTAAATATTGAAACTATTATTGATGACCACTTCGTACAACATCTTCACCTTCTTGTTAAACACTTTCACTACTTTACAGGATATCTAAGACGTCTTGTTTGCTCCGCTCTTCTCAGCTCTGCCTGCATTCGTGTCCTGCTGTTGTTGTTGCCATTTTCGTTAGAATTTCATCTTCGATGACTCAACAGAAAAGTGCCTTGGCATTTACATTGGGATTGCCAATGCTACCGATGATGGCAATCAGTTGTGTTCGGTTGTCCTGTCCTGTCCTGTGCTGTGCTGTCCTGTTCTGTTCTGCCCGAGTCATTCAGCCGCAACAGGATAAGGGCCACAGCCTTGACTTCCGTTGCGTTCATTCCGTTCCGATTCCTTAACCGTATTCCAATGATATACTCCGACTAATGATATTCCCGCTCACACTTATTACTCTCGTCTTTGTTGCTGTTGTTGTTGTTGTTGTCTCGTATGGCTCACTTAGTGCCGGACGTGTTCGTGATCTGCAACAGCGTCTGTCCAGCTGAGTGTTGTATTGTTGTGTCTGTGTGTGTGTGTGGCACACTCTCGCCGTGATAAATGTAACGTCATCCCATTTCTATTCATTTCTGCCTCGTGGGTGATTTTTTTTCGGCTAGACGCCATTTCCCTTCTGCAGAAATCTGTTAGCCGATAAATAGGGTTGTCCAAAAGGCCATCAAAGTTAAGGTATTAGCCTAAGGGCATTAGCATTTGTGTAGTTCAGGTTCTCTACCTCGGGTTTTGCGGCAATTAAAAGTAGATCTTGCTAACAAAAGAAGGAAATCAACTAACTATCGACAAACTGGAGTAACTTTCATTTTTGCCTTTGGTTACTTTATAATTCATAATTTGATGATGAATTGGCTTAATATCTTCTGTCTACAATCATAATGCTTTGCTCTAATTTGTTTCCAAATAAACACTTTAGGAAGTAATTCTTCGAAAAGTGGTAGCAAAAAGTAGTAATTATAATTTTGGTATATTCAATAAAAATATATTTAAGTAGTTGTAGTTGCTGTTTTTAAGTGTTTAGTGAACCTTACAAAATAAATCAAAATAGCTGGTTTTTTTTTTTAATTTTTTAACAATAAGTAAACTTAAACT
The DNA here is from genome assembly GCF_023558435.1 of Drosophila sulfurigaster albostrigata. Taxonomy (NCBI): domain Eukaryota; kingdom Metazoa; phylum Arthropoda; class Insecta; order Diptera; family Drosophilidae; genus Drosophila; species Drosophila sulfurigaster. The sequence goes on along the minus strand of NC_084885.1, from coordinate 13,025,979 downwards.
TATTTTAATAAATAATCATTTTTAGTGGTTTAAATATTGTGAATTATATATTTTTATTTTATGTAGATATTTTTAAATACACTTCTTTTAATTTCACTCTATTTGATCAAAAAAAGTATTTAAAGAAAAATATATTTTAAATGCTGCTGTAAATTTAGTCTGCACTACATCTTAACAATAAATAATTTTTCTTTTATAATTTCTATTAAGAGTTAAATTAAATCACATATTTGCCAGCTCATATTTAAGAAAAGTAAAATTTTTTTAGCTTTAATTGTATATTTTTTGTCTATTTTTTTACAAAAATAACTAATAATTTTACTTATTATATACAATTTTATTTATGTTGTTTATTTGAGGAAAGTATTCAATTAAAAATATATTTAAATAGTTGCTTCCAATTAAGCTTAAATTATATTTAACATCTTCTATTTTATGACTTTTTTATTAGATGGCATCAATCACGTTCTTTCATTTAGTTACAAGCTAGAAAATGTTGAATATTCGTAAGACTACTCGGCTCTATACATTTGCTTGTTCAATGAGAAGTAGTTATTTTTTTGTGTATATGTATATGTAATTTTGTTGTTATTTTGTTATGTTGTTGCTTAGTCAGTGTGTATAAAACTCTTCATTACTTTTCATCGATAGTTTCTTTCATTCAAATAATTTTACATTTCTCGTAATATCAATATTTTGTATTATAGTTATTTTTTGGTACATTTCCATAACGCATTTAAAATATTCTTTTTGCTAAATGAAAATTGTAAAAGTTCGCAATGCAACAGCTGCTGAAATGAGTAACTAACAAAATAATGTTTAGTTTTCGTACTTCTAATTATTTCCTTAACTCTCTGCGTATTATGTATGGGCCATGTTTGTTTTCCATTTTGCACTGCATTTTTGTTTGATATGTGCGCAGATTATCCAAATGGAACACAAAGTATTATGCGAATATTATTAGATGTGTTTGTGTTGCTGTGTTGCGCTCTTATTTCATATTTAATAATTATTGCGTTGACTTTTTGCATATTATTACGTGCTATATTTGACTAACGTTTCCATTTCAATTTTCTAGTTTAAACAAAGTATAAAACACACTCACACACACACTCACACACACTCACGTACACATAGACAAATCTCTTTGGCTACTAAATCAGTTAGTATTTCAATTTCAGAGTTGCTGTTTCTGTTTCTATTTCTGTTTCTGATTCTATTTCTATTTCTATTTCTATTCCTGTTTCTATTTCTGTGTGCAGTGTTCATTTATCCAACCATAAATAAGTATCTTCTGCTGTTGTTATGTTACCTCTCTGCCATAATACAATATGTGCTCTCACCCTCAATTTACAGTTCCTCACCCTCACCCTCGCCCTCGCCCCGCTCCCTGACTCTGAGCTCAGTTGCTTAAGCCAGACATACATACAGAACAAGTAAGAAAACTACACTCGAGAGTGCTCGACTATGAGATACTCGCTACCCATTTTGAATTAAAGCAAAATAATGCGGTCTTAATTTTGAAATAGACGGCAAAAATAATAAAAAATATACCAAAGGCTATATTTTATACTGACAATATGGTATATTTTGCACTCAATGGTATATTTTGAATGTCGTACTATATGAATATATCACAACTAAGTGTAGCCTTTGGTATATTATTATTGTATCACAACCAAGTATAGCCTTTGTTATATTGTTGTAGTATCGCATTCAAAATATACCATTGAGTGCATAATATACCAGATTGTCAGCCAAAGCAACTAAGAACCGAATATCTTAAATAAATTCTTCAACTTCTAACTCAACTTAACCAAGTTTTTAGGACTTATAAATAAGTTAGTTATTAAAGTCAGTATCCAGAATCTCAGCTCTCGCTTAAAAACTGCGATTGTTATTCGATTGCCGTCGATTTTCGGGGGCGGAAGTGGGCGTGTCAAAAATTTGAAGCATACTTGATCTACCTTGCAAGCATAACAAATGCTATAGAAAAACATTTAGAGCTTTATCTTTTATAGTCTCTGAGATCTATGTATGTATTCACATGGACGGACAGACAGACAGACAGACAGACATGGGTTAATCATCTCGACAGTTGACGCTGCTCACGAATATACATACTTAATAGAGTCACAGATGCCTCCTTCTGCCCGTTACATACATTTTCTGCCGCCACAAATTTATAATACCCTTCTACCCTACTGGGTAGCGGGTATAAAAACTGAAAATAGAGAATGAAACGCATAAAATTTGCTAACGCTTTGGCCATTTGCAACACCAACATCGACTGCTTGCAACAACATTTCTCTCTATACATATGTTTGGCCAATCAATTAGGATATTAGAGACATGTTCGCAACGTCAACGAGGAGGGGGGCGAGCGTAGGGGGTAGTTACCCACCCTCCCCTTACCAACATAAAATGCAACTTCTATAAAATGTTCGTCGGCTACCAAACGAACGTGTGTTTCAAATTCAATTTTCTATGCCGTCTGCGAGGTGTTTGCTGGCCCCTCTCCTCCTCACCCCTCTGCTTGTTTGACTACACCACATTCCCCGCCCCCGTCCCCGTCCCTTGCGGCTGTCATGTTAGTGAATTGAATGACATATTTGGCTTTCTTTTGCTGGTCATTTGCGGGCTTTTGTTTTGTTGTTTTCTTTGGGATTTTCTAGGGCAAATTGATATGCTAATGCTAAGTAGGCACAAGGAATGGTCACAAAGAATAGTAAGAGAGGGACAGAGGGAGATATGGGGAAGGGGAAAAAGAGAGAGAGAGAGCGCGAGAACCGTCATATAAATTAGCTACCCGGGTTACTGACGACCCTCAACAAACGGCATCGGTATTGCATTCCATTTCCATTTCCATTTCGATCCTAATTATCACAGCTTTTTATCAACTGACAGGCGCTCGGACTAATTTCGAAATGAATGCGACCCCGGGAGGAAGGCGCATTTCCGCATCGATTCGGACACATTTCTTTTTTTTTATTTGGGTGACTTTATGTGAGACTCGGACTGAGACTCAGACTGAGACTCGACAAAAGGTAGGAGAATGTGTTTCACTCACTTTATTCATCCTCCGGCCTTCTCTCTCTGTGTGGAGGGAGGAACGAGGGGGCGTGGCAGTCTTTTGGGTTTTGTTGATAACAAACCGCAGCGACAAAGGCAGCGACAAGAGCGACAACAAATAAAATGCGTAGGTAATAAATAAAAATTGTTTTTAAACAACTTAATCGAATTTGTGTTTTCTGATTGACTTCGCTGTCTTATAAACCAAACGCACACACACACACACACACATACACCTAACATACATTTATCGAGCGAGGGTGGATCACAAAGTAGTGGAATTTTACACATTTTTTAATACCAATTTAAATGTTAAAGTATTTTAAATAATAGATTTTTTATAATATATTTAAATTTGATGTTCAATTATTATACATATTTTATTATTATTTATTTATTATTAATGTATTTAATTAAAATGTGGAAATGATTTTTATATATGTATAAATTAAATTATATACTGCATTGAATGAATATGAATATACGAAATATATAGATAATAGTCCTATAACAATTTACGTTATTAAACAATTTTTTTTTGTTTTTAATGTATAAAATAAGTACAAACTTCATTTTATACGAATACATAAATCAATTTTGTTTAGTTGCCAAATAAAAAACATGTAAAAAGGTAATATGTAGATTTCATAAGCTTTTAAATCCGAAGCCCTTTTATAAAGCCTCATAGTAAATAAAATAGTCAAATCTATTAATAATTGATAAAAAAAATACATTTTAGAAATTAATTTGTATTATTTTGTAAATAAAATATGGCAAATATATTATAAAATAAAGTAGCCCGTAAAAATGGTATAATAAAAACAAATAACCAAGTAAAAAGTTGCGTATAGAAATAATTTTAAGCCAAATCAAATTTAGTATTATTTAATGACACTTTTTACTTTTTTAATAGGTAATTTTTATGGGTAACTTTCTTTTCTAATATATTTACTTTTGAGTCTGTAAAAACAAAACTTTATGAATTTAAATCCACAACATTTAAGAAAAAATATAAATAAAACATTGCATAATTCATAAAATAATTAAATTAATTTTTAAATAAAAAAAGCCATACAAAATTGTAATTATAATAATTAAAAAAACAGTAGAAAATAATGATTATGAAAGAAAAAACTTATTATTGATGCTGATTTGAAAATGAAATGTAGGAAAGAAGAATAAACTGTGGTGGCAACCCTCGCACTATTGTCAGCTATCTGAGCATTTGGTATTTTTATGCGTGCGCCTTTTGGCCTTTGACTTTGACATAAAAAAAGAGACGCCGCCGAAGCCGACGCCGAAGCCGACGCCGACGCCGCTGTTGCCTTTTGGCTTTGGAGTTGCAGCCTCAGAGAAGCGGGACAAGCAAGCGCTAAGGCAATGCCAAGAGGGGGGCGTACAAAGAGAGGGAAGCTACGGGTATGTAGCGAGGAGTCGGCGAGAGTGCCCCAAATGCGTTTTTGTTGTTGTTACAGCAATTTTTATGACGCAAGTGCTCGTAAAATTGCGTTGTTCTAGCTCATGTCGATGTTGTTGTTGTTCGTTGTTCGTTGTTGTTGTTGTTGCTGGTTTCCTGGGCTGTTGTCATTTGTTGTCTGTCGTCAGTCGCCGTTGTCGTTGGGCGTTTGGCGTTGTCGCCTCCATTGTCCTTGTGACTCTTGTGGGCTCCAAATTGTATGTATTTGGTTTTAACACATTTTGGTCTAATGGAGTGCCATTGCTCTCGTTCTCCTTCTCTCGCGAGCTTCATAAAGTCAGCCACATCACATCACACACTCCATATGCCGCATGCCACATGCCACATGACACAGCATGCCACATGCGCCAACAACACCCACGACGACGACGACGACGACGACAGCAACCTCTTTGCATTCCGATTTGTGATTTTTAGTATTTCGAGTGTTTGCTGTTTTTTTGTGTTTTTTTTTGCCTTGCCAAAGACTTTTTAGCTAGCAACAACAACAACAACAACTACAGTCTACAGTCATTGTTGACCACCAAAATGGCCAAGTGAAAGTTGAACAACAGCAAACATGATAACAAACAACAACTACTTTTAACAAGCATTACAATCTGTGCGCCAAGATTACATGTGTTTTAGTTGTGGTTATGCTTTTTACAACACTCGACTCAACTCGACTCGACACTCGATGATGATCAGTTGGTGGAATCCCAGCTGGAATGTGAATAATGTGCATTATGTTTGTATGTTTTTTTTTTTTTCTTTTACAAGACTCTAGAAGACAGCTCTAATTGATTGTGCTCGATTGTTAATGGATGTTAACTAATTCCAATTCGAAAGGCAACAACAAGAAATTCCACACACAACAAAAAAAAAATGTGAAAAAAATATTGCTTTCATTTCCAAGAGCAAATTTTAACTAAATCATGTTCATTCATTTTGTTCAGCGGGGAAATCCACAAAACAAAAAAATCGAGAAAAAAAAATAAACTTGTTCTACATATGATTAAAGCTTATTTACATTTCAAATTTCAAGGCTCTTTTTTTTTGTTAGTCTTCTTGTTCCTCAGTTCATAGAATCTTCGCAGAACGCGGAATGGGATAAACACAGATCAAACATTGTTAAATATGCTTAACGAGCATTAAATGGTTCGAAAAGATGTTTCATCAAATATTTACATAGCTATAGTATTTATTTCAAAATTTATATTAATGTGTCGAGTTCTGTTTAGACGATTAGAGGAATATTTTTTATTGAATATGTGGACAGAGTTTTATTTGGAAGTATTTTATACTGGGGAGTTTTTTCTGCTTGATTTCAAACTTAAGAAACTATATAAAACAAAATATCAAAAAGATTCTTTTTATTATTGTGAATTGTAGAAATAAAAAGTAATTAATAAATAAATTAAATTAACTTAATTTTTAATTGTATCTTGTATTTTGTGAAATTTTGTAAAATAAAGAAATAAACACATACAGAATTTATAAATATTCTTATTTAATTTTCAGAAAAAGTGTTTCATACAATATTTAAATAGAAAATTAATTGAAGTTCTTCATATAAAACTGTAAAGTGTCACCAACTAAAGATTTCATCTCTAATCACTAGAGAAAATGTTAAACAAAAACTAACCAGAACGTATTCGAACTGTGATGTAATTATATAGTAAAATAATTGAATTAACGCAATGTTAGAATGATAAAGGGAAAATAAATGAAAATGTACCAAATATTAGTAAACTGTGGAGATTTCTTAATTTAAATATAATTCGTAAATCGCTGAAGAAAATATAATATAAGAAGATTATTAAGAACAAAAATGGGAAAATAAGCAAGTTTATGTTTAGTAATAGTAATATAATAAAAATATATCACGAAGCATAGAAAACTGTGAAGTTTTTTTATATTTAAATACAGTTTCCCAAAGTATATATGAACAAACATAAGTTAGGTAAATAGTAAAATAAAAATATATGACAAAACATATATAAAATTGTACATTTTTCTACTTAATTATATATCTTAGTTCTACAAAGTAAATATAGAATATCTAACCCAACGATAGATCATGATCCGAAAGAAATTACTAAATACTTTTTGATTAGTTGGTCGAAAAATAAAATGTTAATGTTAAAAGTGCAATAACAAAATAACTAAAAGTGTATTAAATATTGTCATGCAAAATACATAATCAATGAATTAAACTATACCATACATACATATATGTTATTTAAATCGCAATTTTCCAAGTTTAATATTTAAAATATTACCCAAAAATACCCTAAATAACATACATCGAATTGCGATGTAATCCGATCATCCAAAAAATTAATTTATAAAATTAATACAAATTAATAAAAATGTAACAAGCTGATAAAATAGTTGAGAAGTTGAGATTAAGTTGAGAAACAAAAAAATGAATTTATAAAATGAATAAAAATATATAAAAAATGAACAAGCTGATGAAACAATTGAGAAGCATTTCACTGATTAAAAAAAGGACTGCGCCTAAAAATAATTATTGCAAATTGAGCTAGTAACATAAATATACGGTAATCAGGTGAGCTGAGAGTGATGTTATAATAAATATAAATATCAGAGAAGACGCCAGTCTGGCGCAGCAATCAATGCAATTAAAATGCAGTCGAAAAGGCATAAAGATACTCGCTGAGGTTTTGTTTGCTATCTATCTACAAGATAGCACATATGCCACACATATCATCAGAAGAAGCAGCAGGGAAGAAACGAGAGGCAAGAGGAAACCAGAAAGCGCGTGCGTTGCCACTCCAAAGTTGGGTTCCTCGACTCCGAGTCACAGGTAGACATGAATGAAAGCTGAAGCAGCGGCAGCAGCAGCAGCGATGTCTTCATTGCAATAGCAACAACAACAAGAAAAAGGAGAAGAAGAAGAACACACGTGACGTGTGGGCAGTTGGCTGCCGTTTTTCGCGCACCGAAAACAAAACAACAACAACAACCCAACGAAAAAAACTGAAACGAGAAAGAAAGAAGCGCAAAAAAAAAGCAACAACAACAACAACGATAACGACAACGACAGCGAACTTTGCGCACGCGCATGTCATGCGAATGGCGTGCGCAAGTGCAAACGGGACAACGCGAGGAGCGGAGGAGACGAACAGTGAGTGTGGGAGTGTGTGAAGAGGGCGTGCAAAAGCGAGACAGCGAGTGTGCTCAATATTGGCTACTGTCTGCATTGCGTGCGCGTGTGTGTGTGTGTGTGTGTGTGTGTCGGTGTGTCTGTGTGGTGTGAGTTTTGGGTGTGATTTCTTATTAAACTTTGAACTTTTGCAAGCGTTGTATTGCAGCATAATTGTTGCCCACATCCAGGCAGAGACAACTTTTTTGTTGTTGCTTGGTTTGCCTGCAACCTGTAAACGATACAAATCACACACACACACACATACAGAGAGCGAAACCACAAGACAACTCTGGGGTTGCATGTTGATGTTGTCGCTGGCAAGTTTTGCGGCAGCAAATTGAAGCACCGCAACAACTTCTCGCATGCATTTGTGTATTTGTATGGCTTGCAGCAAAAATGCGCCCCTATCGCGTCCACTTGCAACCGATGTACGAGGTACGAGTAGTAACTAAACACACACACACACACACACACACACACACACATGCAGACACTTGGACCACGTACTCATCGCTATTACTCTGGGAAACCAGTTATGCGCCAATCTCCCCTCGCACTATTATTCGGACCCGATACTCAACTCGTTCACTCTCATACTATATACATATATACATATATGAAAAGTGATTTCTTTGCATAAAATGCAAGTTCCCCAAACTACACTGGTCAAAAAAATGAGGTGCATATTGAAAAAATGCATTATTAGTACTCATAAAGTTCCTAGTATAAAATTGCTATAAAATTATAGAGTCTGAAAATAAGAAAACATAAATATATGAAATTATAATAATAATTATATAATTTTTTCGAACACAATAAATTCAGTGTTAAAAATTTCGTTCATACTTAGTTATTTTTACTATAGAACTCAACTTAATTAATAATACTCGAATTATTTACTAGAAATTATAATAATAATAGATATAATAAAATATAATAATGTAATCTATTACTTTTTTTTTAACATAATATATATTTTAAGCTATAGAACTGGGCTAAATTAATAATACTCTCCAATAGTCCCTTAAAATCTGTATTATATTTGAGATCTAGAATAATATCTCAAAGAATGTTTAAAAGTTTTCGTTAATTATTTTTTTAACATAATAATTAGATGTACTAAGAAAGTGTGTTAAATTTTTCGTTGACGCATCGTTACTTTTTTTTAACTTAATAAATATTTTCTGTAATAATAATAATCCCCATTACTCTATTATATTCTATATTTAATATTTTCATGTTATATTTAAACTAACCAAATTTAAGGAAATAATCGAATCAATGTGATTTATACTCATCCCAAAAATAGCCTATCAACTCATAGACATCATTCTAATTAATTACTTTTATTAAATTCAGCTATGTAGGCTTAATTATAATCAAAATTAGGCAATTTTTTATGCCATTCGAATACTCTGCTATGACTGCTCTTGATCAGTTTATTTATTTCTAATAGATTTCGAAATTTCATATGCATATTCATGATTCTATTGACATGTTATTTATATATGGATTTACATATTTATTTGGCCATTTATTTACGTGCATACGCAAACATATTTGCATTTATATTTAAAAATTTCTTGGCATATGAATCGTTTGTACATTATTAATTTATTACAATTTATGTTAATTTTTCAACAAGTCAGAAATAAAGTTCTCCGTTTGAAACACGTTCTTGTATACGAATTTAGCATTGCCGACCTCAATTTCGTATTGAAGGTTTCATTTTTTGTATCTTCCTTTAAACGTCTTCCGAATACTTGAAAATATTTGCTTTAGAGTCTGATCTCAATTACATATATATCAATGAACTCTTATTAAAATTTGTAGTTTCCCCAGTCCATTTGAAAAATTCCTTATCCTATTAAGGCTAACTTTATTGAGTTTCTATAGACTAAGGTTAGAATTATTTGAAATTTTATTCATATTAAAACAGTTTAAACAGTTTTTTAAAGTAGACTGAATATATTTTTTGTATATATTGCTTTACTTATTTTTTATAAATTAAGACAATAAATGAAATATAACGTATTTTGAAATAAGACAATATAATATAATATGCGATTCTATTTCGCATTTATTTGGAGAAATCGTATATTTTTAAAAATTATAGGTGTTTATTAATAATTCTAGTAATTCTTTTAGTTATATATCTATATATATTTTATTTTGAATAAAGAAATTGTCTAAAAATGTCACATTATGATCTGACATTTCAATTTTGTAATAAAAAAAAATAAAAATTGTGGGAAAATAGAACATTTTCAGAAATTAAAATGATTTATGGTAATTTTGATTTATTTTATTATTTTTTTAGTTTGTTTTTTGCTCAATTATTTTAATCTTAAAACTTTTCTAGATATTGCAACTTTTTGTACATTGAAATTATTTCAAAATAAAAAACGTGCTGCTCTGATTTTCTTGCAGTGTATTTTTGTGAGTGTTTGGGGTCCGCAGATCCTGATTTTGAGAGCGGGACACTGTTGCTCTGCAGAGCGCTGTTGCCTGATGATGATTGGGTATAATGGGTTTTATGGAGCAGCTGCTGCTGTCGTTGTCGATGTTGTTGTTGTTGTTGTTGTTGCTGGTGTTGTTGTTGTTGTTGCTGATGTGGATGCTAGCTGGCAAAGCTACAAGCTGACTCGCCACGCTCGTTGTTCAAGTTTTGTGGCTCACACCTGTGCCCGGGTCTACCTGACATTTTGAAATATTGCCATTGATTTGCTGGCAAAGAGACTGCAAACTGATTTAGTTTGTGAATCGGATTTCGTTGGTAGTCCCATTAGCTACATATGTATGTATAAACACACACACATACGCACACACATAGATAGTTGGTTCCCATGGCAAATGTTGTTGTTTGTTGTTCTACAGTTGTTGTTTGTTCTACAATTAACAACAACAATAAGCGAGCGCAATGTTTTAATTTGGGTCAAGCAATTGGCGTCGCTTTGGCAGCGTTCATAATTTCCATAAACGCCAAGAACACCTCACTCTACCACAACTCTCCCTCCCCCTTTCCATCACCCAACAAACGAAAGAGAAAAAAAAACAAGCGCGTGTGTATTTATGTGTTTATATCTACTGTTTAAATATACTCGTAATTTACAGCAAATCAAATGATGGCCACGACAATGTCCAAAGAACCACAAGACCAACACACACAAAAACACACTGACACACACACAGTCATTCGGGTATAAAAGCATAACCAAATTCATTAACATTTTCGGCACGCACAAATTGTAAATCTTTTAGCATAAACATAAAATTCTCTCACACACCCAAAAGCAGACTCTCCCACTGCACACACACACACACAATCATGCATATTATGCAGTTGTTGTTTAGTTGTCAAAAAAAACGTCACCAAAGTCTCGCAGCGTTCGATCCCGTTGTTCTCTCAGAGAGCGAACCAAATCATATCAGAGAGCGGAGTTGTGAGAGAACCACAGAGAGCGAGCGCGCCTTGTGTTTGATCATATGCAGCACACATGCTTGCTTGCGTTTGCTTGCGGGCTTGTCTGCGGCTCGTTGGTTCGAACAAACATGCTTGAATTGAATCTTTGGGCTCTTAAGGTTGCCGTTGTTGTTGTTGTTGTTGTTTGTGTTGCTCTTGCTTGTGTTTGACACTTGTCCATAGACTTGTTGTGTTTGTAATTCTCGCATCACATACATAAATGCAGTCGAGCAAGTTGACAGCATGAAGTCGCGTAATTGTTTCTATATTAAAGAAATTATACAATACTCTTATTCATTGTGCATATTAAATAGGTTTTCGATTAGTTTATTACTTTAAAAGTGTAACATATGGAGTAATCTGTTGATTTTTCTTTAATCTGTTTCTTCTTTAATTGAAAATCTTTATCTCAGCTGCGTTGTAAGATATATCGATCAATATATATATCTGGTGGTTTGCTTCGTAACTTTCTTTAAAACTCTTTTCAATTGAACTGTGATGGTAGAACTCATATGTGTATTTATTATTATTAACATTTCAATCATGTTGAGTTCTAAAACAATCCTTAGGATTCCTTATTTATAATATTATATCACACATTTACAATACATCGCTTGTTATCTTAAAAAAAGTTACATTACTTTCATCAATTTACTTAAATATTTTCTAAATTTGAATTTCATAATTTTATTTTTTAATTTTTCAAGTTTTTGCTGGATGTTCCGATGTTCATAATGTTATATCACAACTATCTACATAGATTGCTTCCTTTCCATTTAAAAAAACAACTTTTTTCATTTCAAATCATGTTTAATTTTCACTTATTTTACTCTTTTTATTTATAAATTTGAATTTTGTTTTTGAATTTTAAAGAACTTCTTATATATAGTTATTTATCCATAATGTATCTCACAGATATCTATACAGATTGCTTCCTTAAAAATGGTTTTTGATTGATTTCAAAAGTGTTATTTTAGAAATTTGTTTAATTTTCAAATATTTTATTTATTTTTATAAATTTGAATTGAACCAAATGAAAAAATCTGAATCTGAATTTTTTATAGTTCCTTTTTCACAATGTTATATCTCTTAAAATGTTTAATAGAGAGTTATTCACTTCATTTAAAAGTATTGCTTCAGTTTCTTTAATTTTATAAATTTGTTTTTTTCTGTTTTTTAATTTTTAAGGAATTCCTTTCACAGATATCTACTCAGATTGCTTGTATATACTTTTTTTCCTTTGTCTCTTTGCTTTTCATTGTTAATGTTGCATGTTTTTTTTATGTTTTCTGTGCTTTGCCCATTTTAGCTGTTTTTTAAAGGGTCCAGCGAAAGATGCTTTTAGCAACGTTGAGCGTTGAGCTCGTGTTGAACTTCAGCTCTGAATACCCAAATGTTTGAACATCTTTTGTATGTAGTTGTGTACCATATACACACACACATACACACATACATATATACTACATATGCTTAGCTTGCTTGCTCTCCTCCTCCCCAGAGGCAACTCTCCAGCTTCAGCTTCAGCTTCGGTTCCTGATTTCCAGCGATTGAAGTTAAAGTGTGCTCAGAGTGTCAAGCGGAGAGCTTCTGTGTGTTGTTTGCCTTGCCAAGTGAAATTTTGTGGCCATCAATGGGGTCCAGTTGTGTGCTGTGTGGCTGACTCACCTGTGCAACGTATGTACGTGTGTGTGTGTGTGTGTGTGTGTGTGTGCAACATTCTGCTGCTGCATTTTAAAATTAATATTTGGATTTTAATTAGCAAGAAATTTACTTTGGACTATGGCAGTTTTCGTTTTCGTTGTTGCCGTCTGCTAAATCCGGGTAAGCGAGAGTGTGACAGAGACAGAGGCAGAGAGAGAGAGAGAGAGCAAGACAGAGAGAGATGCTTTGTGTTTGCATTTGCTGGCTGGTTGAAAGTCTGCTCCGCACACACCTCCAACTAGCCTCATATGTGTGTGTGTGTGTGTGTGTGTGTGTGTGTGTGTATGTGTGTGTGTGTATATTTAATTAGTGTACACATGCACAGTGGCATCAATAGGCAGGAGTCGGGGCACTTAAAAAGGGCCAACAGTGAGTGGTGGAGGGTGGCTCAGGGGGGTCGGGGGTAGAGAGAACCCTATCAAATATGCAGCATTTGCTTAGTTACAAATTTAATTTCGCTCAACGCATACCAAATGCAATTTTCTCATTATGAAAAATATTGTTTTATTTCTCCCACATTTAATTTTTCATTTTTGTTGCTCGCGTCGCCCCAATTTTTATTTTGGTTTTTAGCATATTAGCCATTGTTGCTGCTGCTGTGTCACAAAGCGCTAAATTAGTGCTTAATACATTGGCATTTGCTGGAAATTAATTGTTTTGTTTTGTTTTGTTTTGTTTGCCTTGGCAACACAAAAGGACCGCTCGATCGAACAGTTTTGCCCAAAAAGCCGTTGGCCAAATATTAATTTTCCAATTTTAAAGTACAATTATGTAAATACATGCTGCCTCCCTCCCGCTCTCATGCCTAGTTACCTACCTAAAACCTTCTTCCCTTTAAGTGCCAACAACAACAACTCAACACAGTTGCCAGCGAACACGTTGCAAACATGTTCGAACCAATGCCTGTTAAGTTAACAGCGCGCTGTTAAGAGCTGCACTGTTAAACTCAAGTCGAGCATGTTGCAAAACAGTTCGATGAGCGTTTTGCACTTGGATAAAGATCAAATTGATCTAATATCGAAATTATGAATATTAGTATATAAAGAATTCGTAACATATAAAATAAAAGATGTTTTACATAGAAATGGTGCGTAGTATATCTTATAACATTACTTCCGCTTTATGAGATATTTATATCTACAAAAAAGTGTTTCAGAAATGAATCACAAACACACACAACTTTTTAAGAGTTTTATATTTAATATAAAGATAAAATTCGCTTTAGCATTTAAGATAATCATATTAAAAAAAAGTGTTTTGAAAATAATAAAATATAAATAATCAAGATCATGTAACTTATCTTAAGGGGCTACTAAAGCGCTTGACAATTTAAGAATTGACAATTTAATTTAATTTTTTACATTTTCCAAAATTTATTCCGATTCTTACATTTTTTCATTTTCCAAAATTTTCCGAAATATTATATTTTTTCATTTTCCAAAATTTTTCAGAAGTTTGCATTTTTTCATTTTCCAAAATTTTTCAGATTTTTGCATTTTTTCATTTTCCAAAATTTTTCCGATTTTTTTCTTATTTCATTTTGAAATGAATCACTGTGTTTTATCAATTATGAAATATTCAAATTATAAAGAGGTTTGGAAAAAGAAATAAACCAAATATATATAATATAGTATACGTTGTTCAAAAAGTACAATAAATCACAAATGGAACTTAAAAATCAATAAGATTAACGGTTCAGGATTAAAACAACTAATCATCTTTAAATTTGGAATAAAATGTTCAAATATTTTTCGAAATGCATTTCATATAAAATCATATCAAAGTGAAAAAAGGGTTAAACAAAAAAATAAACCAAATTGTTAGACAACTACAATGACTACCAAAAAGCAAAAATAAATAAATAAAAGAAAAAAACGTGAATAAAAAATACAAAATTAAAATATTGAATCAACATTGTTTGTATGTTAAAATTTAACCAAAACATTTTTTTTTTATTAAATCAAGATCGAAAATCTACATAAAATTAGATTGCCTTAACCTAAAAATCTTATCTTTAAAATCTTAAATCAAGATTTTTTCAACCAAGATTTATTTCTCTGTATATATAAATAAATGGACGTACGTTAAGGAGGGATAAAAGCAGTTCATTTTAAAAGGCATTTCATATCGCAATCTTATCCAAGTTAATAAAAATAAGATAAATAAAAGTAAAGTTAATAAAGTTTTAGAATATTCCAAATATTTTTTAATCTAAACTGTTGAAAGTCAAAGCGAAAGCAAAAAGCGGAGAAAGAAAGACACATTTTTTGCAAAAGAATATTATAACTTGTGGCACTTTTGCTTGCGGGGGGCGGAGTGAGGCGGAAGGCGGAGAACAACACACATACTATACTATATAGAGTATATATCTGATTGTCGGAGCAGGTTGCAGTTCATTTTGTGTTCTGACTGGGCGACGCTTTAATTAAAAAACTGTCGCAGGAAAACTTGGCAGTGCTCAAAAAAAAAAACGGGGACTTGGACAAAAGCCGGACCCTGACCGCCAAAAATGCCAGAGCCAGAGAGAGAGAGAGAGAGAGAGAGAGCGAGCGAGTTTTCTAAGCCATTTTCAAAATGGAAAAGGGGGTGACCAAAGGGAGGGGGAAAGGGGAGAAAAGGCTGCTGCGGGCAAACGCGCGTCGTGTTATAATTCAAATAATAAATTCTATTTTACGGCCCTCAGCACTGAAAATGGCTAACAAATGGCCTCGTTGTCGTTGTCGTTGTCGTTGCCCGCGACCAGTTGAAATGCGAAATGCGAAATGCGAAAATGCAGACAGCGAGAAAGAGTGAAATTGTAAGGGACTTTGGCCTCTGTACTTCACAGCAGGGGGGGTGCTGACACTAAATGGGATAAAATGGGATACAGAGAGAGAGAGAGAGAAGGGGCAGAGAGGGGTCGTCATCAACTTACCTACTGTGCCAGACAGTCAGTCAGACAGTCAGACAGCTTGGCCTAAAATCGATTTAGCCAAGATAAAACCAATAAAAATTATAAAGCATATAAATTGCCAAGCAAAATGTTTGTTGTCAAACTTCAGAGTTCCGGGTAGAAATCACATTAGGGTGGCGCCAATCAAATTTGTGTATTGTCAGCAAGGCCTCAAGCTGAAGCTGAAGGGATGCCCAGGGGGGAGGAGGGGGTGAATCGAAATGCGTTCGCATTTTTTATGACCCTGGTTAGAGAGAAACAAGCAACCACCAGACTAACTGGACTCCAATCCACACAAAACTGCGCTTCAGCTGCTAAGTCAGTCAGTTATTCACTTGCTTGTTGTTGCAAGGCTTTTAATGTGTTACCCCCCCTTACACCCCCTCAAAAAAAGAAGCGTTTTTGCTGCCCGCCACTTATTGAAGCTGGCAGATTTATTGGAATTTTAAATTCTTTTGTCGCCGCAACTCTGAAGGAATCTAATAAACGCCAAAAGCTCAACAACAACAAAATAGGATTTTCCATTTCTACTTTTTTTTTCTTGCGTTGCTTTGCTTTTTTTTTGCTTTTTTGTTGTTGTGGAGTGTGTTTGGCTCGTGGAGCCGGGAGGCTCGCTTATCTTGCCGCTGTTTCTCGATAATGTATACGCCCCGTAAGCCAAAATATATATACGTATGTATGCTAACGTCGCCAGCGGCTTATCGTGCAATTAGCATAAGCATCTCTAACCACATTAATCGATTCGGACAGCACACTTAAAGCCCAAACATAGTAGTCGCTAGGTACTTGAATTCCATCCTGCAGCATCCTACAGCAGCGCTGAACAAATTTAAACCCAATAAATAGATAAATCTAACTTAGATGCGTGCATAGATAGATAGATAAATGGAAATAGATAAATTGATAACAGCATTATCCATAAAAGCAGTGGTTATAGATAGATAAATAGATGGATAGTTAAGTTTATATAGGTAAGTAGATAAATGCAGATAAAGTTAAAGATAGATAAATTTATTAGTAGATAAGTGTAAAAAGTTAAGTAGATAAATGTGTAAGAAGCCATATGTCTAATATAAGTATAAAAGTAGCTATAGATAGTCAAATTTATAGATAGATAATAGTATATAGATAAATAAATAAATGCAGATGAAATTATATGTCCAAATTGTATATATAAGTAGCTAGAGATAGATAAATTGATTAATAGATAAGTGCATAAATATAAGTAGGTAAATGTAGAAGAAGCTATACGCCTAAAATGTGTATAAAAGTAGCTATAGATAGATAAATTTATAGACAGATAATATAATATAGATAAATAGATAGATGTATACTAAGTTATATGTTCAAATTGTGTAAATAAGTAGCTATAGATAGATAAATTGATAGATAGATCTGTTTATATAGTTAGGTAGATAAATGTTCAAGAAGTTGTATGTCTAAATTGTGTATATGTAAAGTAGCTATAGATAGAAATATTGATTATTAGATAATAGTATATAGATAGGTAGATAAATGTACATACGTATGAGAAGCTAGATGTCTAAATATTAATCTGGAAATATTAAATCTATCTGAAAATATTTAAAAGAATAGACATAAAGTACATTAATGCAGATTTTTAGATGTGTGAAAAATAGATAACAGATAAATATTTGTTGAACAGTACTTTATTATATTTTTGTATAAATCTATAGCTCAATTTTTTAGCTCTTTCTGGATCTGATTTTCTATTTATAAACAATAACATAAATAAATAGATGGACAGACGGATAAGTAGAAAGATATATAAATATATATAATTGTATGTGTAAATGGTAATCGAGCATATAAATATCAATGGATACATAAATAAGTAGACAATCATATAAAAGAAATTAAGAAGAGTTCGACAAATAGGTTGTGAGATAATTACATCGATAGCAAGATAGAGGTTCTATGTGTCTATATATTATTGCATCTCATATGAATAAACATATTTGAACCTAATGCTGCATCTGCAATTGTTTTAAAAGTTATAGAAAAAGGCTAAGAAATGGATACTTAAGACAGATAGTAGGTGGTAACATAAGTAGATTATTTATTATTGATTTATCTGCCAGTCTATACAAGAATATATCTACTTATGTTACTACCTACTATCTATCTAGAAAAATATATTAAATTATTTTAAGATAAATGTTTCGATATGTATTTTTCTACATATCTCTGCCTCATTGAGCACTTAAGACCACGTTTTCTCTTTATCTGTATCTGCGTTTTTGTACCTCATGCTTAATCTGCAATTACTGAAAAAGTTTGACAAACAGACAAATAAATATACATATAGTACAGATAGTAGATAGTCTAATAGCTAGATACATAATTATATGGAAAAACTAATAGATATTATAAATTAATATGTTAGATAAGTAGAGAATTATATTCTAAGACAAATGTTTCGATAGGTATCTTTATATCTCCGCATCGTTAAACACTTCAGGCCTCATTTTCTCTTTATCTGTATCTGCATTTTTCTATCTATTTGATAAACAGATAAAGAAATAAGTAGATACTACAGATAGTAGATAGTAACATAAGTATATAAATAATTATATGGTACAACTGATCGATAAATTAATATGTTAGATAAGCAGAGAAATATGTATATTCTAAGATAAATGTTTCAATATATATCTACATATCTCAGCAAGTCTCATTTTCTCTTTATCTGTATCTGGATTTTTGTACCTCATGCTTAAACTGCAATTACTGAAAAAGTTTTAAAGACATAAATAGAGACTACAGATAGTAGATAGTCATATAAGTATGCAAATATTTATATGGAACAACAGATAGATATATTAATATGTTAGATAAGCAGAGAATTATATTCTAAGATAAATGTTTCAATATATATCTACATATCTCAGCATCATTGAACATTTCAAGCCTCATTTTCTCGTTAGCTGTATCTGGATTTTTGTACCTCTTTCTCTGCAGCTGTGACTCAGTATCTGTATCTGGTGTATCTGATGTGTATCTTTGGCTGCATAACTCGCACACTTAGTTAATTTCGTAAGCCTTATTGCCGACTGCTGTAGCTGCTTTATTACACCACTCTGAAGTGGGAGTTGTTGGGCTAAAGTTCAATTGGAAATTGGGTTGCTCGTCGGTCGGCTGCTGATGCGAAAGTTTCCTTTTGCTGTGTTTTTTTTTTGCTTTTCGTTGCCGCTCTTTTCATATAGCACTCAACAGATGTCGGATCACTGACAAAAAAAAAAAAAAAAAACCAGGAAAAACGGGGAAAAATGTGGAGAAAAACAAGAGCAAGCAAGCAGGCAAAACAAAATGGCAGCCTCGTAAACAACTCGCTAAACGTTTTGGCGCTCATTTTGCAGCCGTTGCTTAATTTTTTTTTTGTTTTTTTTTTCTCTGCTCATTTCTGTTGCTTGAGGCTCTGGGCACAAGTGAAAGTTCAACGGGACAATATGTGGGCGGAATTTTGGTGGGGTGGGAAGGGGGTGGTGGAGATGTTTCTGTGGCTGCCACGCATACGCCACATTTCGCACATTTCCCCCAATTCCCCATTTTTTTTTTTTGCTTTGTTTTGTTTGCACAGTTTTTTTTGCGTTTTTTGGCAGCACAGATTTTCCGCGCATTTTGCCGCCTGCTGCTGCTGCTGTTGCTGTTGCTGTCGAGTGTTTTGGGCACCGCCAAAAACAAAAGGCGCGCACATTAAATTATGAAAATAAAATGCGATGCGACCTCGATGCGCCCCTTAGCTACCCATCAAAAGGTCGTCGGCTGGCAGAGCCATTGAATAACTCGACTCAACGATGACTTAATGAGCAGGGATATGGATATATAGCTCACAGCCACAGCTCACAGAGCTCTCTGCTTCGTTTTGGTTTGGTTCAGCTCACAGTTTAGACTCTGTCGAGTCAACCCATTGGGGAGTTGGACACGAAGTGATTGCGCCTGGATTTTTGTTGAGGTACTTTTCATTTAAAACACAACAACAACTACAACAACAACGTACGTACGTACGTACAACAAAATAATGCAAAACAACAGCAAGAAGCGAAACAAAAAAAGAACAAAAAAAAAACTTACATTTAATGTAACTTTTTAATTAAATCGTTATACTCGTATATTTTGTTGTATGCTTTCCACCTCACGAGTTTTTTTTCCTTTCCTTTTCTTTTCCGTGTTGGTTTTTTTTCTTACCACCTTTTCTTCTTGTGTGCCAATGAAATTGATAATGGCTCCTCACGGGCCTTGGTCTTAAAAAAACGGTTACATGCAAATTGCAAAAGCTTCCTTTCAACACAGCCAGAGCCTTGAGGGCGTAATGAGGCCCAGTTTTGTAATTAAACCAACGGCATTTGCGCCCCCCCCCCACACTTCACACTCCCCACTTCCCACTTCACAGGGGGGCTTTACTTAATATTTATTAGCAGTTTATTCGAGTGCGTTATGAATCCGGCTTCTTCATACTTCGAAGCTAACATCATTTAACAAAACTATTAACAAAATGAATTAGTTTTCTATTTTTCTATTTCAAGTGTAATTTATTTACATTGATTTCATATTATTTGGTTTGCATAGTTTGCATTAAATTTGCGAATGCATCAGATTGCAAAACACATCATTTAACAAACCAAACATTGTATTGTGCATTTTCATAATAATAGCAAAGAGTATATCCATTATTTTAAGCAGCCTCTTATTTGGGTAATATGCATTTTATTTTATTTTGAAAATGGAAAGAGGTTACAAAAACGAAGTAAGAAAGCTAAAGTTGAATGTGAGATAAAAAAACGACAAGACTGTGCGGTATTATTTTAAAATATACCGCAAAACTACTAAAAATATACCGAAGACCATATTTGGTATATACCATAGAGTGTAAAATTTCCAGATTGTCAAAGCAAGGATTTCATTTGACACTCGAAAATTTAATGAAATTTAAAATTGAATTCCTTATTAAAGTAAAATATAATTTTAATTTTTGTTTTTAATTATTGATAAAATTGTTGCTAGAAACTAAATTATTTCTAAACATAATTAATCATTTAGTTTTAGTTTAATTTTTCATATTAAATTGTTGGCAAAAATGTAGTTATAAAAGTCACTGTTTTCTTTTTCAATTACCTATCTGTTTCTAATTTGTAGTTAATCAAAAATTCAAAAGTTTCATTTTTCATTTAAATTATTAATATAAAATTAAAAATTATTGAATTTTGATTTTTTATTAGTTTTTAATTTAGATTCAAATTTATTTAAATGTTATTTTTTTAGTTAAGAAAAGAAAACACTTTTCATTTATTTTTGGTGTAGCTTCCTTATTGGTGAAATAATAGTGAAATAAAATTTCAAGTTCAGTGCATTTTGTTTAAAATTGGCTGCAAAATTTTGTTGATGAAATTAAATAAATAAATTGCTAAACTTTGTAAATAAAGTTGTAAAATATTCAAAAGAAAAGTATTTAAAAAAATTGTAAAATAATGAATAATAAATCACGAAAAATGTAAGTTTAGAATTTGATGATTAATTCATTTCATTTGCTAACAAAGCATTTGATAGTTGAAAATGAGTTTTTTAAACAGCGCATTTGCTGTTCGTCATGAACTCTCACGGTTTTAAGTCAGCTCGATTAATTATTTTTGGGTATTATTCAAATAGTTTGCAGATTAATTGTTTTAATTGAAAAGCGCGTGCGCGTTTTAAATAGTTTTAATAATTCAAAACGGCAGCAGAACGCCAAAAACACTCAATAAACGAATTCGGCCCGCATATTAACACACACACACACACACACACACAAACACACCCAGTTTTATCTGTTGACGAGCTTTAATTGTTGCTGCCATTATTAATAATAATTTACTGAAATATTTTTTGGCAACGCTTTGATGGCTTCATTAGCCAACGTTGCCGCCACCGCTTTAGCCACCGCCTTTTCATGAAGCAACCGCGGCACGCGTCTCATTTAAAAGTCATTATATTTAATAGAAAAAAAATTGAGGGAAAAAATACAACATCAACAAACAACAACAACAACAACAATTGCTTCGGATAACGGTTATAATGGAGGGCGTCTGCTTTATGACCATCGTCACATAAATCAATTGAATTTTTATACAAAAATTTGAATTTGAATTTTCGTTGGTGGTGCTTTTAATTGCATGCTGCATAGCAATAAATATTTTATATAAACAATTATTTATTTACATTTTTCTTTTTCGTCTTTTTTATACCCGCTACCTATGGAGTAGAAGGGGATTATAATTTTGTGCCAGTAGGAAATAATATATATATATTTTTGATCAGCGTCAACAGGCATGTCCGTCTGTCCGTCTGTCTGTCTGTCCGTCTGTCCATATGAACACCTAGATCTCAGAGACTATAAGAGATAGAGCTCTAAATGTTTTTCGATAGCATTTGTTGTGTTTGCACGCAGATCAAGTTTGTTTCAAATTTTTGCCACGCCTACATCAACCCCCGCAAATCGACAAAAATCGAATAACAAGCGCAATTTTAAAGCTAGAGTCGGATATTTTGGTATATACAATAATATTTATAGTCTTTGCTATTTCTGAAAATTTGACAGCGATAAGATAAAAATTGTCGAAGTTATTAAACAAAATACTTTTGCATGGACAAAAACGTCTAAACGTCTGACAATCTGGTATATTTTACACTCTTTACAGAATGTAATATCTTATTAATGTACCAAATATACCATTTAGTATATTTCCAATATTTTTAGTATTTTTGTAGTATATTATATTTAAAGAAAAGTTCCGCAATATTTTGCTTTTATTCAAAATGGGTAGCGGGTATCTCACAGTCGAGCACACTTGACTGTAGCTTTCTTACTTGTTTTTTTTTTGTTATGCAATGCGCGCAGTTAAAAAATGTTTAAAGACTCATTAATTTATGCGACGAATGAACGAACGATGTGGGCGCCACTCGATATTGCCATAGCTATACCCTAACTACCCAATAAAATACAGAGAGCGCGCAAAAAAAAACAACAAAAACAAAATAAACCGAGTCCATCAGCAATAAATTTGTCTTTAATTAAATGAATTTACTTTGTGAAGGTCGCTTTGATATACGAGCATATTGACCTGATTTATGCGTTTACATTTTAGTTGTAAATTCTGAAAAACTCGAATCGCATTACAATTAGAATAGTTAATGAGTTCATTAAAAAAAAAACGAAATTTATTTATTCATTGAAATATTAATCAAGTATTTTATTAAAATTACTTATAAATTAGTATTGTATTTATTAGTTTTAAATTTTTTATGGAGAAATTTTGTGAATTTTATTTTTATAGCGTATCTGTTAGTCGCATTAGTTTTTAGTTCAATTATTAATAGTTTCATTTGGCTCTTTATTTCGTGTAATCGAAACCAAATAGCGCTATTACAACAGCCAAAGCAATGCAGTAAAAAGTCGTTGAAACTCTTATGTTAATATGGAAAACATTTACAAGATGCTTAGCAAAGTAAAACAATGTTTACAGAGTGCCAAAATGATGACAGTATTAAATATATAGCTTTTAAAGTATACTTTAATTAGTTATGATAAAATAGTCAAATAAATAATTGTAGACTTGTCTTGCAGATATAAATTTAAATACAGTAAATAATATAAAAAGAAATTTGTCTGTTAAAATCTTACTTTTAAATATTAATGTATTATTATTATAATTATGTAATATTATTATAATATAATTATTATTATGATTATAACAAATTTTCATTCAATAATAGTAAAATAACCTTTACAACAATAAACAAATAAGAAACCTACTGTCAAGTGTTCTCGACTCTGAGATACCTGATAACATATTCTATAAACATAACAAAAAATATACCGAAAAAATACAAAAATATACCAGTCTATATATTTATATTGCACTACACTCAAATTATATCATAGGGTACAATATATACCAGATTGTCAGCCTAAGCAAATAGGAACAAAAGAGTAGAGTTAAATGTGGCATTGTTTCCCTAAAAATAAATTAAATTAAAGAAAAGTAATGAAAGTAATATAATATAAGAATTTTGCAAAGATAAAAGTATTTACAACATGTTAAAACATTTGTATATTAAACAGACAAAGCATTATTTAAACGGAAGACTTTTTACAATAGACTCATAAATGTTTTTAGTTATTTGTGTATTACATTAAATGCTCGCCTACTTCCAATTATTTGCTTGAAAATTGCAGCTCTGTTCTCAGTAGTTTGCAGAAATTGTTTATCTTGAATGGAAGTTGACTTAATGCTGGTTAGCTGACCTTTTGAACTGGGCAAAAGCAGCGCTTGGGCTTTGATAAATGCCCGGCTGTAACAGAAGTTAAGACCTAAAGGCCAGCGCCCACATATCATGGTCTCTGTGTGTGTTTGTGTTTGGTGTTGGCCATAATGACTGTCGGCCAGGACGTGGGCAATACGATAATGATGATAACGTTGATAATCACGATGTGGACGATGATGATGATGATGATGATAAAGAGACAGATAGACGGACATGATACTCGTTGATCAGCAGCGCACACACCCTTGAAATGGAAACACAAGCGCGTTTATTGCGACGTCCATTTGTCTAACCTCGCCCTGGCTCCTGTCCCCTCCCCTCTCCCCTCTCCCCAACCCTTGCCAATCACCCCAACACTTCTTCGAACTCCTTCAACAGCCCTTCGTCGACAATTTTCATAGTGTCTTCGTATGTTGTGCGTGCCATGACGAGACAAAAAGAGTGAAAACCTTTTTCACGCACACACAGAGAAAGGAAGAGTGGCAGAGAGAGGGGGAGGGGGAGGGATGACACACCCTCGCCTACACTAGCAGCCCCCGCCCCCATATATACGCCCACATTCAAGTCACTTGGCCGCGCGTCAGCAGCTACAAAATATTTACAATGAAAAATGTCAGCAGGTATTTATTTTTATGGCGCAACATTCGTCAGTCTTATTGTTAGTCGAGTCGCCGCCCAGTGTGTGTGGGTGGAGGGGAGGAGGGGGAGGAGGGTGAAGACGACTCTCGAAAACGGGGATAAGCACAGCAAGGCGCAATGACGCAAAAGTGTGCCAACAAAACACGTTTTTCTTCCACAAAACGTCAAGCGAACGACATTTTCGCATTATTAACAAAGCGATTTCATTTGCGAAATTGTGGCGAATTCGTTTGCGGGAATGCGCTTCTATAAAAACTCCAAAAAGTAAGTGAAATTCTCACTTTTTAAACTTGACGATTTCAGTGTAAAATTGTAGCGATTTTGTTGACGGAAATGCGCTTTTACAAAAACTTCAAAAAGTAAGTGAAATTCTCGCTTTATAAACTAAACTTGGCGATTTCAGTGCAAAATTGTAGCAAATTTCTTTACTGCAATGCTCTTCCACAAAAACTCCAAAAAGTGAAATTCTCGGTTTCTAAACTTGACGATTTCAGTGCGAAATTGTAGAGCTTTTGTTGACAGGAATACGCTTCTACAAAAACTTCAAAAGTAAGTGAAATTCTAGCTTTATAAACTTGGCGATTTCAGTGCGAAATTGTAGCAAATTTCTTTACCGCAATACTCTTCCATAGAAACTCCAAAAAGTAAGTGAAATTCTAGCTTTATAATCTTGGCGATTTCAGTGCGAATTTGTTTGCTAGAACAGCGTCCGGCAAAGTTGTCGTTGTTGGCTTTGGCCGCCATTTTATGAATATTTATTTTGTCTCTCATATTAAAAATACAAGCTCCAACACACACACACAACAACATACAGAGACACACAGGCAGCTAGCCAATGACTAATAGTTGTATATTTTATTAATATTTGTCTCGCTGGCGCGCTTTCAGCAGCATATTAGAAAGAGCTGCATGGAGTGTGGGCAAGAGGATAAGCAGAAGAAGTAAAGGAAAGAAGAAGGAGAAAACAGGCGTTGCTCCATACATATTAGAAGAGCTTTGCATGCCCCCCTCCCCCCCAAAAAAAAAGAAAAGAAAAAAGGACTAACACCAAAAAGCAGGCAACACATTTTGCGTGCGTGGCCAAGATACAAGTGCAAAGGGTTGAAGAGAAGGGGAAGCGGGAAAGTGAATGGGAAAGGGAAAGAGAAAGGGAAAGGGAAAGGAAAGAGCTGGCCACTGTGTGGTGTAAAAGGCTGCCACATGTTTTTTTTATGTCCGCTTCCGCTTTTATTTATTTTTATACTCACAGTTGCTCACGCTCTTCTTATATACACTCGAAGAGCTGTCAGCATTGTGCCTCGCATTTGTTACTCTTGCTGTCTGCCTGACGCTTTGTTTCATCATTAGAAGTCGCCTTTTGCCTCCTCCTTCTCCTCCTTCTCCTCCTACGCCTCCTCCCTAGTCTCCAACCATCTCATAATTGTCAACATGGCTAAGCTTTTACTTGGACCCCGGCTCGATAAGCTGCTCGCAATGCAAACTGTAGCCAGTTTGGCTATTTCCGTGTTTACGTTGACGTCTAGCACAACGAGTGCAAGGATAATATCACACTCAGAAAAAAAAAAAACGCAGAACAATTCATTCCAGATATACCGTATAATATAAAATATTCAAGGTTGACAAATTTGCCGTATAAAACATGTAAGAAAACCATAATGTATATACCGAAGAAGTATATTTCGTTAAAGTATATAATATACTTAAAAATACTAAAATATACCAAAAGTAACATTTGGTTTATCGATATACAAAATAATACAAAATATTGGAAATTATAAATTTCGAAATAAAAAAAAAACCATTAACAAAATCACAATAAATATACCGACAAAATACTTAAATATACCATAAACTGTATTTGGTATGTCGATAAATTAATTCAATCAAAATTTACTGTAGAACAAAACACTTTGATACAAAGGTTTTTTTTTTCATTTCTGATCGCCTGTGTTACAAACATTTCTTTAAATCACTAAGTTTAAATATTTGTTTCTAGTGTGCATAAAAATAATATTTAGAAAAAAATTTCTAGTTGTCTTATTTCGATTTGTTGTTGTCATTTATCAATAATGTTAATATTAAAATTATCGCAGTTCTTTTTTTTTACAACACTTTCTGAATGAATGTGTGTGAAATTGTAAATGGTCAAATAATGGTTAAATTTCAACAAATTAAATTCTTTTTGCAAAATCGTATTGATTTTACATTTTTCTGTCTCTTAAACGGTTTTTGTAAATTTTCAAATTTTTCAAGTCAAAAATGTTGCATTTAAAATTTTGCTTTTTTGCTTCTTTGTCAAATTTCTTATGATAAAAATGTCGTTTTTTAAATGAAGTTTATTTTGTGCGTTTATTTAAATAAGCTTAATTATGCTTAAAATAAATACGACTGATTCTAAGATTGAAAGAAATATAAATTTTAAGTAATGCTAAAAACAAAAAATTTAATTTCAGTTGTATAAACATGTTTAAGTAGCAAATATTAAATATAAAAAAATATAGACAATAATTGATTTTCGAATTTCTTATCTACATAGCTTAAGAACATAGGTTTCTTAAAACAATTCTAACAATTCTATGAATATTTTTAAATCATTAATTTTAGAAACGTTCTGAAATATAAAATTTCTTATTTTAACCAACAAATTTCCGTATCGTTGAAGTTGGATTTTTCTCTCAGTGTCGAGAGGACATTACGACTTTGTCTATAAAACATTTCGTTGCGCCAGGCACACAAAAACAAACTTGACTCGATGGCTAAAAAGGGTTTATGCCCTTCTACTACTACTACTACTACTACTACTACTACTATATATATTTTTGTACTATATAGTTTGCTTTTTTCTTCTTCGGGTAGCTATTTATAGCTAGGGAATGGGGCAGCGACAAGCTCTTCTAGCGCTTTTTATGGCTACGTGTTGATTTGTAGCCCTCAACTCTGCGCTTTGAAGTGTGGGAATGCGGCTGACTCATGACCAGTTCCATTTCCTATATGCTAGTTATGTGTAGTTTTTTATGAAGCCGCAGAACAATGAAAAAAAAAAGAATGAAGCTAGCTGCCTTTGACGTCGCTTTTCATTTCCTGTTTTGGCGGCCACACACACACACAGTTTTTGACCAGTCTCGCTAATTTAAGGACATTAGCTAGAATTCCCCACATCCACATCCACACCCACACACACAGATACACCCACACACACACAGACACACACACACACACACACACATATACCCGCTGCATCACTTGTGTGTAGTTTGGTGCAGCTGCAACAACGATGAAAATTAAATAAATATGTGGCAATGTTTTTCTGTAATTTGAAGCTTTATTTTCATTTATGGCTGCTGATTGTGCGGTTCAAACGCTTGCAGCAATGGTTAAATTACAGTTAACCGTTATCTGGCCAATTACAATTTCACACTCGCTCGGAAAAAAAATTGTTGTCGAAGGAACTGCGATAAAATGAATACTAATATTAATGATATATTAGATTGCTAATCGAAATGCAGCGATAAAACAAATCGAAATTCATTTCTAAATATTCTTCATTCTTTTTGTTTAAACTTTGTGATTACCGGAAATGTTTGTAACAGCTGATCAGATAAAAAGCTTAGAAGTTATTCAGTTTTGTATGTCATGAAATCTTTTTTGTGTTTTACAGTATTGTTATATTGATATACCAAATGTGGTATATTATTATGATACTATGACATAATAATATACCACATTTGGTATATTTTAGTATTTTGTCGGTATATTCATTGTAGTTTTTATACTTGTTTTATATTTTGCAAATTAACAATTTCGAATATATTGTGTATATGGATATGGCAAATATTGGTTTCGGTATAATTTAGTATATTTCAGTATTGTATATTTTAAGGACATATACTGTGTCGGTATATTTATTGCAGTTTACTTTATTGTTTTATATAGCAAATTTTCAATCTTGAATATATCGATATACGAAGTATTGCATTTGGTATATTTTTTTTGTATTTTTCAGTATATTGTGTACCTTAAGGGTAGTTTGCTTTTTTGTTTTATATGACAAATCTCGAATGTTTCGTATATCGATATACCAAATATTGGTTTTGAATGTTATGTTATACCAAATATAGTTTTTGGTATATTAATTTGGCATATTTTAACGATAATACTTTCGAAATGTTTTGTTCTTATTAAAAATACCTCTCATAGCCAACAACCCTCAACGGCAGCTTTCTTACTCGTTTTTTTTGTTTTTCTTTCTCTTTTTTAATACAATTTTGACACGCGGCTGCAATTGAAGGTTGCCTTTGAGAGAGTGCATTGGATGCTCCTCGGGCTTATGACGGATGTACTTGAAGCCATTCAGCTGGAAAATCCTATATACTGAGCGACGCCAACTTCCTGAGCGATTCGAACGAAGGTTTCTTTTGCTGCTTGCTGCTTTGAAAACTACTCAATCTGCTATTAAATATACGCTATTTCAGAGGAAATGCGAACGTGGGATGAGTCAATGCGAAAAATGAGAAGAAGACGGATGGCAAAAAAAAAAAAAAAGAAAAAAGAAAAAGGGAAAAAGAAATGCCAAAGATAGACAAAGGCAATGGCATAGTTTTTTGCGCGTATAATGGTAACTGACACGTTGTCTGTTCCAAACACAAATAGAGCAACAGTGCAAGGATGATGAAGAGAGAGAGAGAGAGAGATGGACAGAGTGAGAGAGAGGGAGAGGGGTGATATAGCACAGGTATGCGTTCAGTCAAAGTGTGTGTGTACTTTTCTCATTTGCTGCTGAATTTTTATTACAAATTTCTTCATGATGATGGCAAGGCGCACTTTTTACTCTCTTCCGTATTATTATTATTTTTTTCTTCTGTTACACGGCCGATTTCGACGAGGCAGAATAAATAGCCGGGCGAGAAAAAAAAGGGCAAATCATTGCAATAGGAAATGAAAATGCTGCGAACTGAGAGAGAGAGAGTGAGGAAATCGAAAAGAGACAGCAAAATCAATAGGAAACAGTATGAGGATATTTAAGCAGGATATTTAATATGAGCACCTAAAGCTTTATAACCTTTATAACTGGCATACATGTGGTATGTGTGTTATTTTTCGCTTTTTCTTTTTGTTGTATTTCATTTCATGTGTCTGAAAGCGAAATTATAAGAGTAAGAGGGAGAGGAGAGAGAGAGAGGGAGGACCGGCAAGCCACTTGCCAATTTGATATCAATAATAGGCAAGCAGCAAACCGAGGCCCCATTTTCCCCTATAGCATGCCAGTATCTCCCTCTCTCTCTCTCTTTCACTCTC
Source organism: Drosophila sulfurigaster albostrigata (assembly GCF_023558435.1). Taxonomy (NCBI): domain Eukaryota; kingdom Metazoa; phylum Arthropoda; class Insecta; order Diptera; family Drosophilidae; genus Drosophila; species Drosophila sulfurigaster. Next base: position 12,995,927 of record NC_084885.1, on the reverse strand, counting down.
CTTCTCTCTCTCTCTCTCCCATTCTCTGTGTTTTCTGCTTGTTGTTGCCGTGGCGATTGGAAGCGTCTGCTGCTTTTCAGTTGCTTTGTATCCTTAAGTGCGCTGCCAACTTGGCTCAAACTATTTATCTTGTTAGCGGAAATCTATTGAAAATGTTTATGTCTTTTGTGCTCGCTCCCACTCTCGGGCTCTCTCTCTCTCTCTCTCTTTCTCTCTCCTGCTCTTACACTCTGTGTCGTTATCTATCTCTTTCGCTTAAAGTAACCACAACAAGCAGTCGACACCCGGTGCATGCAACCAACTCGACTGCCACAACAACTGCTTGCCTCTAGCTTTGCCCCCCTCACCCCGTTTGCTGCATCGGATTTTTCTATTGAATTCAAAGTTTTGATTAGCTTGAGAGAGTTTAGCTTCAGTTCTGAGTTGTGCCATAGTCTGGCGGCAAACAACAACAGTTTTTGGATAAAAGCTGGCAATTGTCGAGAGGGGAAATACCAGAATTACACTTTGCCAACTATTTTGCGTTAATTATGCTTTAATTTTGATACCCTGCACAATCAAATTCCTAAGGAAGAGACGTTTCAGGGCTGAGAAATTACTCAGACCCAAAAAACAATTTGACTTGAATGCATTTAATAACAACGAATTGTATTTACGCTCGTCATTGATCAAAGCAATAGATGACTTTAATTTTTATATTTATTATATTTATATATTTTTATCACAATAGTGTAAAATTTGAATTTTAAGAATAACAAAGAAATGTGTGCTGTAATTTTAATAAAATGTATTAAAACAATACTAAGAAATTTGTAAATTAATCGTAATATGCAAAATATTGAATAAGAATAAAATGATCTAAAAATGGCATGTATATCAATTTAATTAAAAATCGAAATCGAAATCGAAACAATATTTTTTATATGCGAGTTAAATATAGAATAACAAAATTGTTAATAAAATTAATTATTAATTTAAAAATGAGACTATTAAAAAGTGAGACTATGGCATATTTGAATCTAGGGTATATTTTTAATGTAGTGGTATATACCAAATATAGTTTATGGTATATTTTAATTACAAACCTTGAATGAGAATAATAGTTTCTTTAAAGTTTTTAACACACACCAAAAATAAATTAATTATAACTTAAAAACAACGTAATAATAATAAAAATAATTATAATTTTTAAAAATTACAATTAAGAATGTTTTTAATGTCAGTAGAATTATAATTCTCAATATAAAAGTATTTTGGTATTTTTAACTGTATTCATTTTATATGCTTTAATGACATAGTTCATTTTGTATGGTACATATATTTTAAATGTAGTGGTATATACTAAATATAGGCTTTGGTATATTTTGCTACAAATCTTAAAATGTAATACGATATATAACTGAATAAACAAATTCCATCAATATTTATTTTTTATTTTTTGACTTGTAACTTAATATAATATAAATACAATTTTACTACTATTAAAATGAATGTTTAATAATAATTAAATTATTATTTATACAATAACGATACAAAATATCTCCAAGAAAACAATTTAATAGAATAAAATAGAAATTAAAATCCTAAAACTAATGTATTTGAACAATTATTTATTTCAAATTTCAATCAAAAATGATTTTCAAGCGATTTGGTAACATCATTGGCTTAAATATTCTGCGCGTTGCAATTGATTGTTGATGGCAGAAGGAGAAGAAGAAGAGAGTGTGCACATCGCTTGATATTATCGCACAACTAGCGGTATTATTAACCCATTGAAGCCACAACTCCAACTAGAATTCCGACTTTGACTGCGCTTTGCAAAATCAATAAGTGAAGAAACTTGAACTAAGCGTTGGCTTTTTCCTCTTCCTCTTCCTCTCTCCTCATTTTTTGCTTCTCTTTTTTTTGGCGAGTGCTTTCAATTACTTTGCAATTGCTTCGCGGGCATTTTGCGACAACGTGGGGAATGGTGAAGGGGAAAAGTAGTGTGTGTGCAACATTTACGGGAAACAATTGTAAGAATACGAGGTAAGTTTCCTTGGGCACGAACTCGTTTGCCACTTCAAATTCAACTTCAACTGCGGCGACATGTTATTGTCATAATGTGCCTCAACCCCTCACTTAACCCCTTGCTGTCCCCCCAACCACACACACACATACACACACACACTAACACACACAAGTAAGAGTAGAGTTGCTCTTTTTAAACCCTTTTTGACTTTTCAGCGTTTTGTCTTCTTGTTGCTGCTGTTCACTTGATGGAGTAGCTGCTGTTTGTTACTCCACCCGCTGTTGCCGCACCCTCCCTTCCCCCCTAACCACCCTCCGTTCTTATTGTGGATCGTAATGTTGGCAACTTTATTTGCGGTTTTGTGTAACTGTAAATTACACAAACAGACGCGCAAATGAAACATATGTAACCAATGTGCGCTGCTCTTTCTCTCTTTCTGCTCTCTCCCTCTCTCTCTCTCTCTCTCACTCTCTGCTCTGCTCTGCCAAGGCATATACATAAATTATTAAACAAAACTGAGTATCATGGCAATGGCATTGCCATTTCGATGTCACCAGAGCTCAGAGTTCTTTCCCTCTCTCTCTTCCTCTTACTTCTTTGCCTCCTGCTTCGCCATCTTTGCCTCAGCCTTTTGCGTTCCCCTTTTTCCGGCCAACAGCACACACGGCGTATGCGTAATTTTGTTTTATTTGCAGTCCTCGTATGTGCGTGTGTGTGTGTGTGTGTTTGTGTGTGTATTATTTATGCATGCGGCGCATGGAAAATTGCAATTGGTTTTTGGCAGCTTTTGGCAGCGGCAATTTGCTTTGAGCATAAATGAAATATATTTATGCACTCGTTATATACACAAATGCTTAAACATACCCTTAATATATATACTAGATCAATATATATATACATATATTCATATATTTATTGTATTCACTTGACCAAACACCAAAAGTCAATTGTCGTGAAAAGCATTACAATCAAATGAATAATACACTAAAGTATTGATATCGATTCAATCCAATTTTTGCTGCATTTATTTAGAATTTATCAAAAAAAAAAAAATTTATCAATTTATCACCAACAAAATTCCAAGCAAAATAATTGAAAAAACAACTTTATTTAAAAGTTCTTGACCTGCATCACAATTTAGTGAAAAAATTAGCAGAGTAATTTAAATTTTAATGCAAGGAGTAGAATTCTAACATACCCTTTGTTCATCGACATTAAACTCTACAAATTTTTCATTTACATATATTTCTTTACTAAAATATCTGTTATAAATCTGTTTAAAGTATTTAAATACAAAATGTTGGTTATATTTACGGCAATAGTAAAACATTTTAAGTGTGTAGTGAATACGTAATTTTCAGAACAAATTGTTAAATTGTTGTAATCGAGTTTTAGCTGTACTAATTTATGAATTCAGTATTAAATTGAACTCCATAAAACCATAAACCAAAAAAATTAAATACAACAGTCGCTCCTTTATTCCACTTAATTGTGTAGTTTAATTTCCTTACCTAAAAACAACTAAAGATATTTTTTAAATTTTAAAAAAGTAAGTAAAAGATTAAAGTTTAATGGCTTCAAGTAAATGTAGCAAAATAACTGTTTACATTTCTAATTACAACTATTTTGAAAGAATTTAAGATTTTATGTTGAAAAAAATATAAATGAAAATAATTGAATAGGGAAATCCTTTTAATTATTCAATTTTATTGTGAAGTTTTAATATTTGAACTTAATATAACTAGAAATAAACTAAATATAGAAATCAATGTATATAAAAATGTATGAGAGAAATTATTTAACTTAATTTTACAATTTAAAGGTAAATAAAGTTACATTTGAAAATGTAACTTTCCAACTATTTCGTCGTAATATAAATGTAATATTTTTATATATTTTTTTTGCCATATTGACATCAATTCGCTTTGCATTTGCTGCGCCGTCACCAAAGTCAACTCAAAGTCGCAATATCCTGTCACGGAGAGCAAAAAAATAAACAGAAATTGAAGCGTAGCAAGCGAAGGACTATAAAATCGAATTGTTGCCTGACAAAGGTAAACATAAGAGAGCGACAACAACAACAGCAACTACAACTACATTGACATGTTAGAAAGGTAAACTCTTCCCCTTCTACCTGCTTCACTTCTACCTCCTTCCTTCTTCCTGCTGCTGTGTGATATTCACTTCGATGGCAATCCGCATAAATATGCAATGGCCACAAAATTTCCTGTGAATTCGAAGCAAAACCAAAATTCGAAGCTTGAAGCTCAAGAAAAGGATGCGATTGGCAGTTGGCAAAAGCAGAGCAAAACTCGAAGGATGAACACCGAAAAACAATCGATGTATCGATTATGACAATAATGATTTTCAACGCCATTATTATTATTCCTTAAATAATAATGTGTTTTTTTTTTGCTTTCGTTCATGTTTTCTATTGTTGATTTGCTAATGTATTTATTGGCTGAATAAAAAGTATCTCATAGTTTTGTGCCCAGCTAATTTGTGGTGCACGTTGCACCACCGAAGCCCATTAAACTGACTCCCCTTTCCACCTTTCCACCATTCCCCCCTCTCCAACCCCACCCAACCCACAGTAAGTGAAAAATATCCAAGTAATTTGCATAGTTGATGACCGTTTTCGTAGCCAAGTCGCCAACTTGGCCAGTTAACCAGCACTTATTTGTTGTTAGTGTTGTTGCTTAAACTGTAATTGCTTTGATTACCGCATATTGTTCTTTCACTTTGGAGTGGGGTTAATAGCCCGATGGTGGGTTGCTTTTTGGGTTGCTTGCCAACAACTCAAGCAAATTCCTAATTGAATTTGACTTTCTATTTGCGCTTGGCTTATGGCCTAATAGTAATGCCCTACTTGATTTCGATATGGATTTGAATGCTAGTCAAAGTTGTGACTTTGACATATACGCATTATGTTATTAGGCCCATTAACTAATGATGACCTATAACCTACGCATGATGCTCTTTACAAAACGTCCCCACGTGCCAAATGTCCCAGGCAATATTTGCTGTAATGTAATTAGAAATCATTCCCTTCTCTGTAGGTAAAAAAATCAAACAACAAATAATTTTCTAAATCTTTAAATACAAACAATTGAATTATGAATTCATTTAAGAAAATACATATAAGCTTTTAAAGACAATCTGAAATGAACTTATTTTTGGAAACAATTTACCTATACTGTAAGTATTTTCGGCATAAATATTTTTTTTTTAATTTAATGATTTCTATTTTCTAGTTTCATTTTTCTACAGAAAACAAGAAAGCTACAGTCGAGTGTGCTGGACTGTGAGATATTCGCCACCCCTGTTCAAGAAATGCAAAAGATAGCGGTATTATTATTTAAATATACCATATTAATATACAGACGAAATACTAAAAAATACCAAGGTCTAAAGGTATGAAAATATAGTATTACATGCTGTATTATTCTTAAAATTTACCATAACGTAGGGCACTGTTCTTAAAATGTACTCAATTTATAAATAGACAAAATACTAGAATATACTGAATGCTATAATTGGTATAAATTTACACTACTACACGTTCCTCATCCCTGCTGATGCTATTTTTTGTAACTGACTTTTAAATCAACTATCAGATGAGCAAGGTCTCCCAAAAATCTTGCACTTCTGCACAACTGTTTCGCAACTGTTGATCAAAAGTACCCTAAGCAAGCGCTCGTCAATATAAGTGAAGCTCGCCTGTCTGACCACGCCCACTTAGCCAGTCCGCCTTCACTAATATCTCGGTCCGACGTCTAGTCAAACACACAAACAACATATGAAAGACATACATCAAAATTTTTGGCAATGACTTTTTTCATCCTCAAATCAATATCCAGAAATTATTACATTGTATTTCTGCTCAACTGTTGAGCAATAGTGGCAACAGTTGAGCATCAGTTAATCAAAAGTAACCAAAAGCAAGCTTGGCAATCTTTGTGAAGCCCTTACGCCCGACCACGCCCCCTTAAGATATTAACCTTCACTATTATCTCGGTCCGGCGCCTAGTTGAACACACACACAACAAATGAAGCGAATAGATCAAAATTTTTGGCAATGACTTTTTTGGGCACTTTAATCAACTGCCACCAGCTTCCTCTAGGAATGCATTGCAATCTCTTGCAGCTATGCTTAACTGTTTAGTAACAGTCACAACGGTTGATCAACTGTTGATCAAAAGTACCCTAAGCAAGCTCTCGTCAATGTAAGTGAAGCTCGCCTGTCTGACCACGCCCACTTAGCCAGTCCGCCTTCACTAATATCTCGGTCCGGCGCCTAGTCGAACACACACACAACAAATGAAGCGAATAGATCAAAATTTTTGGCAATGACTTTTTTCATCCTCAAATCAATATCCAGAAATTATTACATTGCATTTCTGCTCAACTGTTGAGAAATGGTGGTAACAGTTGAGCATCAGTTAATCAAAAGTACCCAAAAGCAAGCTTGGCTATCTTTGTGAAGCTCACCAGCATCAACTGATATTTCAGAGTTTCTCCCGTCTCCTTTTCTTTTGTATTATGTTAAGTGTCTCTCAGTAGAAGATTCTCTCCCCTTTCAAGATTCACTCGCCTTCCCTCCCACAAAAGATGAAGAATCACTTGAATTACTCGCTTGTTAATTTAATAGTTGATAGCTGCCATCTTACAAATTGGCATTCTTGACAATCCAATCGCGATGATAGAAGACCTTGGCATAGCCATCGGGATTTGTGGAGCCACAGCCGCCAATCACAAAGCCAGCAATGCCAACGAGTTGACCATTCTGGATAGCCGGGCCACCAGAGTCGCCGTTGCAAGCACCGTTGCCGGCGGTGTGGGCCAAACAGATCAAACTACTGGTGAACATGAAGGTGGAGCTGATGCACTGATTCTTCGACAGCGAGCTAAGCGTGTTGTACTGCAGCAGGCGGGGCGAGGCTCCGCCAGTGGTGAGACGACCCCAGCCAGAGATGACAACCTCGCTGCCAACTGCGGTATCAACGCTGGCCAGAGGAATGGCCTTGATCACGGCGGAGTAGGTGAGGGGCTGGTCGAGCACCAGGAGTGCGACATCGTTCAAGAAGTTCCCATAGCTCTCATGGACAATCACCTTGGCCACGTTGACGACAACGCCGCCGCTGCTGCGATCCACGGTTCCGGCACGAATGCTCAGCTGCTTGGCCGAGGTACTACAAAGGGAATAATGGTTGAGAAATGAATTGATGAACTCTGATTAACTCTCAGTGTATCACTTACACCTTCAGGGAGCCGTCGGAAGCTTCGCTGGTGACGCAATGAGCTGCAGTAAGAATGATCTGGGGTGCAATGATGCTGCCGCCGCAGATGTGCGAGGTAAGCTGACGCAAGGACACCTGATGAGGGAATTGTCCTTCAACGGCATCCAATCCGCCCACAATGCGACCATCCAGCTGGGAGCTATGAGGAGCAGCAGAGGCCAAAGCAATGGCCAAGCAGGCAATCAGAAGGCTCTTCATCATGTTGAATGCTTTAGGATTATGTCCAGTTACTTTGCAGACTGTAAGTGATGTCTAATCGTTGGTTGACACAGCTTTTTATATGAATCGCGATTCGCTTAGAGATATCTTATCAACTTTTTAGCATTGGGCTGGTCAGTTGTTCCGATTACACTGGGTTTCTCACGATTAGAGGATATTATTTATGATCCATCAAGAAGTCAATGGATTGGGAATTGCCCCGTGCCGAAAGAAATTATATTTATCTGCGGCATGTGCCTAAAAAACGTCATTATCGCGAGGGACTCGCCCATTATTGTGTAATAAACTAATCTGATTTGATTTGTGATTAGCTACTGAGATTGTTAAGTTAGGAATTATCTCTAAATATCAGTTCTTCGGAATTACACGAAAGAAACATATCAAATCTTACCCAATTATTGGCGATCTTAATTACTGATGACGCTTGTTAAGAAGAATATAAATTTCCTGCCGGCACTAAATTATAATACCCTTCGTTGTAGCGATTTTATAGAAAAACAAAGTTTTTTAAGAGAAAAATCTCAAACTTTAATAGTCAATTTATAACAAGCGCAAAACCCAAATTTAAATTGAACTTCATTAAATTTGAGTTCTGATTTGAAAAATATTAAATATACTATAAATTGTAGGTCAATGTTTTCTCATTGCTATAATTTTTTTTAAAAATATATATTTTTAGCATATTTATTTTTGAATATAGTATTGTTTATGGTCAGATTCGGCTTTTCGTTTTAGAAAAAGGAAAATCTAAAGTGAAAAGTTTTTCTTTTTTTAATTAAGTATTTTTAGGTAATCCTTAACGTTTTTACAATAGGACTACTATTTTTTCTTCTTTTTGATTTCAGAAACTTACTAATTTACATACTTACACAAATATTTATTAAGCTTAAACTTAAAGAATTAACCAAAATCCCTACATTAAAAAAATAATTCTTTTTAAATATTAAACACATTTTTAAATGCACTCTTTTGTAAATGATTTCAATATAAATAAAATCTCACTTAAAAATGTATTAAAAAAACATATTAATATGAGCCTGGTTTTTATGTTCTCGATTATTAAAAACTCTTCATCGAGTATTTTACAATTTTAATATTGAAAAGAGTAAATATATCGTTGCAAATATTTATAGCATGTTTATTTTTGAGTTTTCTGTTTTTAAATGTCTGGTTTTGGTTTTCATTATATATAAGAACCAAAAAGCGAAAGTGTAAATGTATCTTTAAAAACAATTGAAATTTGTATTTCTTTTAATAGTTTCCGAGCTTAGGTTAAGTAAGTAGAACAATAATTGTAAATTAACTACTTAAAAAAGAAATATCTTTAAATATTAAATATTAAAATAAATTTAATAAGAACCATAAAAAAATGTGCAGCTTAATACTATACGAGTATAAGCCGTTTTTTTGTGTGCCAATAATTTCATTATTAAAAACTCTTTATCATGTTTATGGCAATTTTAATTTGAAACCGAGCAAATATGTTGCATATTTACTTTTGAATTTAATATAATTTATTGTCTTTTGCTGCACAATTTATTGCAATCATTTTTTTTCGTTATATTAGCCAAATGCTTTGACTATGGCGCAGATACAATTCGTATCTTTTGTTTGTACATTCGCATGTCAGCAATGCATTCATATATTGGCATTCGCATTCATACTCGTACTCGCATTCGCATTCGCATTCACATTTAGCGTTACCTGTTCGTCTGTAAAAAGAGGCGACATACCACTACTACTACTAAAAAAAAAGGGGTAAGGCAAAAAGTGTTGCTGCCTTGTGCCGCAGTCGCAGTCGCAGCTGCCGCTCAGTGAAATCAGTCAAGTTGCAGTCGACCCTTTGTGTGCCCCCCTTTTCACAACAGCTTAAACCTTGAGTCGGAGTCGGAGTCGGAGTCTGCGAGTTTGAGTTTGAGTTTGGGGGCCCCGTCGATGCGCTTCCGCAGAATCACTTAACGCTTGATTACACCGATAGACGTTTTGACGAGGCACTGATGCTGCACAACGCCATGATGACGATAGCGAGAGCGACTGATAATGATCATTATCAGCCAGCGCTTGGTCTTGGTGACGAGTAAAGGACGCTGTGGCTGTGGTCGCCAATGTAACCGAAAAAAAGAAACATGCAAAAAAAAAGTAACGCTTCAGACAACTGTTGAGGCACAGAGCGCTGAACTCTTGCAGCCAGAACAAAAGCAAAAAATAAAGAAGGTAAGAAATCTACAGTACAGTGTAGCTCGACCGTGATATACCCGGTACCCATTCTCAGTAAAAGCAAAAGATACTGCAAAAATATACTAAAAAAAATACTTAAATAAACCGAACACTATATTTGGTATAGAGGCATACTTTTGCATTTAAAATATACCGTCGAGTAAAAATATGCTAGTATAAATCTTAGTGAAAATATACCAAATGTTCTGAAAAATACTAAAATATACCGAAGATTGTATTTGGTATAAAAACATACTTATGCTTTGAAAATATACCATAGAGTGTAAATATGCTAGTATAAATATACCGAAATTGCTAAATATACTGAAGGCTGGATTTTGATTATTGATATAGTACAATATTCAAAATATGGTATAATGTAGAAAATATACCATTGTCAATAAAAATAATATACTGAAATACATATACTGAAATATACCACAAACCATATTTTGTATATTGATATGGCATCGAGTAAAAAATATTATAGTAAAAATATACTAAAAATATTCCTCGAAATTACTAAATATTTCCGACTATTCGACTGCGAGATGCTCTCTACTCACTCTCAAAAAATACATATACCACAAAATACTGAAATATACTACAGACCATATTTGGTATGTTGATATACTTTAACATTCAAAATATACTATCAGGAACAAAATATGCCAGATTGTCTACCAAAAAATTATATTACTAACTATAATACATAGGCTTTGGGATCTAAATGTTCATTCGGAAGGACGGACAGATGGACATGGATAGTTATCGGAGATGTCTTCTTCTGCCTCGTACATACACTTTCCTACAGAAAGGTATTAAACCACCAAAATATACCAAATGCTATATTTGGTACAAGCTATATACTAGATTGTCTAACAAAGCAACTAAGAGAGGCGTTTCTTACTATACAAATGATATTTTTTAAATATATTTTACAATTTGTATGTTATTATAACCAAATTTTTTAATTGTAGGAATCATAAGTACTATAGCACAACATTACAATAGCTTTCTACGCTATGGGGTCCGGGTATAATAAGAAGCAGTTGCATGAACAGGAGCTGCTGCAGATGCAGTTGCAATGTTTGGAGTTGGCCTCGTTTTTGTTGTTGTTGTTGTTTTTTTTTTCATGTTTTTTGGGTTGTCGATTAAAATGTCATCGCATTTTGCTGTCGGCTGCGTTGCAGTTGTCAAAAGGTTTTTGCCACTTGTCGCGCTGCCACGGTTGCCACCCAGGGGCCAACCAAGGGTTAAGCTCAACTATCTTTGAGGCTAAGACGCAGGGCCAACGTCTTTCTATTTCACTGTCTCTATCCCTTTCTCTTTTTCTTGTGACCGTCTCGCTCGCTTTCGGTGGCTTGTCAAATTGTTTGCGTTGCTGCCGCTGCTGCTGCATGCTGCTGCATGCTGCGGTTTGTGTGTGGCATGCAGCAGCAGTTTTAGAGCTGCAGTCAAAGGCTAACGAAATGCGACGTTCAAGCTGCGGATGCGGATGTCGTTGCACAAATAAGGACATCAACTTTTACACATGTATGCGTATGCGTATGTGTGTGTGTGTGTGTGTGTGTGTGTGTGTGTGTGTGTGTGTGTGTGTGTGTGTGTGGTACTTTAAATTGCTTGTGCAGTGATGCGGCAATCGGCAAAGGCAAATATTACAGTCTATGGTTATGACAACATGCTATCTGCATCAATCTAAGGTTATGGCCAACAGCAGAAAGTTCAACTCCCTTCGATTCGCCTCGATTCGATTCGATTCCATGCGATTCGATTATGGGAACGCACTCAGACAATGTCATCTACTTATCAAAAATACTATAACACACACACATAAGCATATACTCTAATGCAATACCATTTACATCACATTGTCTCTATAACTTTGTCTTCTAATCGAATTCATAATGCAAATTGACTCAATTGCTACTGACGTCGATCTAATACAATATTTCTCAAAATATTATTGCAAGCAACGACTCTTGAATTATTTGTTCTTCAATTTTATGGATTGCATTCTGAGGGAATTATTTATGAAAGCTTCAAGAAAATGTAAAATAACATTAACTTGAATATTGTGAAAACGGGAATATGCTTGCAAGCTTTCATTTTACTTCTAATTTTCAATACAAAAACAAGAATTAAATATAATATAATTTATAAAAAATTTAAATATTGTAAATACAATTCAATTAATCATATTTAAATTTAAATTAAATAATCTCAAATTTTACTATAACATTTAATATTTACTATAAGTACAAATATAAAGTTCAACAGTCATTAAGTAAATGCCGTTGTTTCTATTTAGTTTTGATTTTAATTTCATTTGTATTACTTTGATAAATGGGTTACATCGAATAGAAAGTAATAATGAATACATTATTTTATATAATTTATAAATACTTTAAACTATATGCAAGTAATTGGTAGAGAAATATAAAAGGAAACTCAATGAATTCCACTCAATTGTCATGCATTTATATACATAGGAATTTAAATCCAAGACTATAAGAAACATAAATAAACTCGCTTTTGTTTTACACAATTGCTTAAACGCTGGGCCTTGACTCATTATGGCTGGCTGGCAATTTATATTTATGCCTAATGCTAGACATTTGATCACACTAGCTGCTTTGTAATAGGCAAAACGACTTTCCTGTGCCGCCTTCTGCATCTGCATCTGCATCTGCATCTCCCTTCCCCCATTCGGATCCTCAACACCTTGGCCACACGATTTTGCTGTGGCCCTCTATATGACATTTCAATTAAGTGGCATAATGAGATTGGCAAAGTGCAGCAAACTCTTGTTGCAGGCGGCCAATGATTAATGGCCAAATGTTTATATCGGCGAGCGGGCTTGCGAAAGTGTTGACTGCTGCCCCTTCTCCTCTCCCTTCTCCCCTCTCGCGCTCTATAGTTTATTTTCCCGTTTGCCAGCCAGCTGCGTTCTCCCCAACAACGAAGAGCAGAGAAAAGCAAAAAGAAAGAGGGAAACAAAAAAACACATCAACATCAAGAACACAGCATCAACAACTGTGTCCCAGGTTGCTCCGCATAATTTGCCTACAGAAAACTGAAAGAGGGGGAATACTGAACACTGAACTTATCTGTGACTGTGATCGGCATCCTTGCTGCAAAATCAAGGTGCCGCTTAAGAACCGGTTTCGATACAGCTACGATACACCTCAACTGAACCGCGTCTCCTCGTAGCTGAACAATGTTTTCGCGGCTTATTACGCGCGATCGCTCGCTCAGCAATAACAACAACAACAACAACAACGACAATAATAACAACAACAACAACAACAACAGCAGCAGCAAGGAGCCACCTGTGCGCAAAAAATCAAACCGAAAAGCAAAGCTCGTTATGCTAGAGACTGAACCAGTTTATGCCTACACTAAAAGAAACTCAAGAACATTGATCTTAAAATAAAAGAGTTTTAAAACAAAAAGCCAAATATAATATAAGTATTAAAAGCATTATATTACAAATTGCCAAGTTGCCAAAATCAGACTTAGAATACTAGATTTTGGTTAACAAATTTTTGAATCAATCGAAATTCCTATAAAGTTTTTATTTAGTTATCAGCATTTTCGAAACTATAACTGGTCATAGCGCTGTGTTTGGATTTAGTTAAGTTGCTTCCATGCGTTCTTAAGGTTCTGGTGACCGGATTTTACACTTATTAATAAATAAATCAAAATAAAAATGTTTTTTTCGAGTTTAATGAGGTCCTGGGTTGAAATGCTGCGCAATTCGACAAAAATTATTGCGAAAGTAAAGCTTTCAACAAATAAGTGCAACTGTATGAAGAATTAAATGCTAATTAATTTCGCGTATTCAGAAAAAAATGATGTATTATATAACAGATTAATCTTTTTTAAGCTTATAAAAAGATTTAAGGTAATATACGATGTTTTCTCTTATGAATAAGAACTTTAACTTTTATTAAATGCTCTTCGAAATCAAGATACGTATTCATAACTCCAGATTTTCCTGCTATCGCTATTTTTACAAAAATTCCTTCTGGTATATTTTGCACTCTATGAAATATTTTGAATATAATAGCATAAAGGATATACCAATTGTAGTCTTCGGTATATTGTAATAATAAACTGATAATATGGTATATTTTGCACTTAATGATATACGCATTTTTAATGTAGTACTACATCGATATACCAAATATAAGGTTCGGTATTTAAGTATTTTTCAATATTTTCAATTTGATATATTTTTGAGCATACAGATATACCAATTGTAGTCTTCGGTATATTGTAATAATATACTGACAATCAGGTATATTTTGCACTTTATGATATATGTATTTTTAATGTAGTACTATATCGATATACCAAATATACGATTCGGTATTTAAGTATTTTGCAATATATTCAATTTAGTATATTTTTGGAGTAATACCGTCTTGTGTTGCTTTCATTAAAGCCTCAACTGCAGCTTTCTTACTTGATTTTTTTCAGTGTAGCAGCAGCAGCGAGAGATGGATGGATTGGGACGAGCGGACGAACGGCCGCCGTCAAAGTGGAGCAGTCAAGCAGCTTTGAAACGCCGCACAACGCGGAGAGTTTGAGGCAGGATGCTGCTGTGGTTTGACTATCGTCGATCAAGGAGGGCAAAGATAGAAAGAGAGAGAGACAGACAGAGAGAGCGAGAGAGTGCAAAACATGTTACTGCAAGAGGAGCTGAATGATGATGAGGAGGAGGAAAAGGAGGAGGAATCTCAGATTAAACAACGATGCGTTAGACTCGCGACCACCTGGCGGCTCTCCGCCAATCAGCGAGCAGCAAAGTGAATTAGTGGACCCCTCGATGCCAGGACTAGCTTCGCTTCTTCTCTTCTTCGCTTCTTCTCTGCTCTGCTCTGGAACAACATCATCATCATCATCTTGCACAACTAGTTGTTGTTATGGGTTGTTGCTTATTTGCAATATGCGTAAATGTTTACGAGCCAACTCCAACGGCCTCGGCTTGGGCCGAGGTTCTTAGGGTGGCACAGACACTTGTACACCTAAGTGATTTAGTGTAAATGATTGTGGCAAATGGGCAACAAGCGAGTGTGCGACAGAGACAGAGACAGTGAGACTGAGCGAGAGACGCATTTTCGTTGTAATTATTGACAGCGCATTTGTAGCAGGTGCTGGAGACAGGCTGGCCACAAGAGTAACAAAAAAAAAACTCTGTTCTTGGGTCCCCTCTATAAGAAATGGTATGACTTATAGATTATGTTGCGCCCGAATAGAGCAATAGTCTCTCTTCTTCTTCTTTTTTTTCTCTCGGTAGCCGGCACTTCGATAAACAATTCCTATATCAAGACTAGTAACAAAAAAAACGAAAACAAGAGCCAAGAAATCCCATTGAAAATGTAATGGAACAAGTTATGTTATGACCAAAGAGCCTGAGCTGATATTACAGTTTGGGTTACATCAAAACTAGAAGCTTCGTCGAGTGTTTTAAACAGCTTTTGATGGAACGAGTTTTCGCTACGCAACTCTTCGCCGTCCGCTTGTAGTAAAATATTAATTGGAATATCGCCGAGTTGCGGATACGTTTTGATTGGGATTAGATTCATTTTGATCTTTTTTTTGATTCTGCTTAAACGCACTTAATACTTTGTTTTGTGCTTAATAAAACGACGCAACAACTTTCAAAGCATGCGAGTGTGTAAAAGCTATTTAGAGCGGAAAGTGCAACTAATTTGTGGCAATTTGATATAAGAAAAACTTATTACAGGGATTTAAATGGCATTTACAATTTTTATTTTTTTATTTATAATATAGCTTAAGCAATTTTGTGTTTCTTTCCATTTAAAGAAATTTGAAATATATGGACACATTTATAAACTTATTATATATATGTATATTTAATATAAGAATTGCTTATAAATCTTAAATAAAAACTTGTTTCAATTGCTTATTTGAAGAGCTAAGAACACAATTAAACTTATTTGTTATAAAGTTTAAGCATTTTAGTCCAATGTGATGACTTTTCCAGTAGAAATCATGCATGAATTCCAATGGCATTGCTCCTTTCACTTTGCATTTTGCATTTTAATCTGCATTTGGCGCTTGGCAGCAATTTAAAAACAAATTGGAAGCTGCTTAGCCTTCTCTTTGGCAAGTTTTTATGGCTTTCTTATCAACGTGCATATTTCGAAATATGAAACTTGATAAAGTTGAATTTTAAAAATAAACATTATCAAGGTCAAGCAATCAGCTAATATTATTGTTATCTCATTTGTGTTAATTCAATTGCTTTTGATTTCGATTTTGATTTTGATTTCGCTGCTGTGATGTTGATGTTGATGTTGATTTCGATCAAATACTAGTTGCCAGTGTTGGGGACAAGTACGCCCACATTAGACCAAGCCGGTCAACACGCGATGGAAACAAGTTTAATCTTATCAACGACATGCAGTTTTTTTTTTGTTTTTGTTTGTTGTTGTGCAACAGAATGAGAAACCAGTCAAGTGACAACATTTTGTCAGCGTAATGAAAACAACAACAACAACAACAACAACTACAACAGCAACAATGGCAATGCCAGCAATAACAACAACGAGATGGGTGCTCTTGAATTTATATGCGCGTTCTAATTTTAATTGCCAATTTGTGGGCATAATTTGTCCATAAACCTTAATTAACGGCGAAAGCTAACAGCCGTCCAGCCGAAAGATGTCAAAATAAAACAAACACCTCCAATGACAACAACAACAACTCTAGTAACAACAACAGCAACAATATGAAGAAGCTGTCACCGAAGGGCTGTCAGACCCGGGGACTTGACCCCGTATCTCTATTTGCATGCAAATTAAACGGAGAGTAGAAGACGGAAAAAGCCCATAGGAAATTAGAAGTCAGCCAAACACAACGAACTATTAATGCTCTTTATAGGAAATACTTTTAAAACCGTTCAAAACCGAATGAAGAATTAAATTGGAAATAAATAAGAATAATTTTATGATTTTCAAACGTATTATTGTAATATTTAAACTATCTTATTATAATAAGTATGCAAGTTATCATTATGAATAAAAACAGAACATATTTAAAATATACCAAATTGATATACCACAAAAATACTAAATATATACTAAAAACTATCTTATTATAATAAGTATGCAAGTTATCATTATGAATAAAAACAGAACATATTTAAAATATACCAAATTGATATACCACAAAAATACTAAATATATACTAAAAACTATCTAATTAAAATAAGTAAGTTATCATTATGAATTAAAACAGAACATATTTAAAATATACCGAATTGATATACCACAAAAATACTAAATATATACTTAAAACTGTATTTGGTAAATTTATATATTGTAGTACAACATTCAAAATATACCAAAGATCCAAAGATCAAAAATCAACTATGACTTAAACTAAAAAACTAAATGAATTAAAAAATTATGAAAAAATGTTTATTAAATTCAATTAAACAGTTTTCAAAATTTTGTATTATCCAACTAGTTAAAATTTAAATCGAATAATGAATTCAAATTAAGCGTATTAAGACCATTATAAAACGAAATTAAAAAGAAATTAATTACAAATAAAATTCAAAATTTTGTTTATATATTTTTGTTGTAATTATTTTTAAATCGCATTCGATACAATAATAATGTACTATTAAAAGGTTTTCTAAATACGCTCAAAATAATTATTGTACATTGTTATTACAGCAATTAATGTCGCCAGAACAAAGCACTAGCAAAAGGTTATAAACAAATACAATAGTCAGCGATTTGTAGGGTATCAAAAAAATTTAACATGAGGCTTAAGAAATTAATTAAATCTTATACTTTAGTTGATTGCATACAAATGTGTCACACATTCGATCAACGAAGTTGCCCAAAGTCGAACAGAAATCACAAATAAAATAAAATAATAAAAATGTAGTCCAACCGAAGTAAATGCATTAAAGATACGCTATAATGCACTTTAAAGTAAATTTTCTTAAGAATTCCTTTTCTAACATAAATAATATACTCTTCTCTTTAACACTTACAGGGTATATCGAAAATCTTGGAATAGAATCGTGAATTAAAATTAAATAAAATAGAAAAGAAATGAAATGAAATGAAAAGGTTGTCGCTCGCAGCACAAAGAACTGTCGCATTGTTTTTGGGGCATTTTGTTCGAGTCTGAACGCTTTATGTACATTGTTTGTTTTTGGTCATTTCTATTCAAATTCGTTTCGATTTTTATTGCATTTGAATGTTTCTTCTTTTCCTTCACAGTCTTACAACGTCAAATCATCAAAATTAACAGCAACAAATACATATAATAAAAATAATAAAAAATGGTCGTTAAAAATGCTCAGAGAGTTTTAACAACAGTTTCAGTTGGTTTCCCCCGTCTCCCTTCCCCCTTCCCTCTCCTCATCAATTCCTTTTACTTAGATATTCGTTTATCCACCACTCATATAGACAATCTGAATCTCAGTCCAGAACTTTGTCCAGTCGATGATTTTGTCATAAGCTGCTTGGGAAAATCTATGCGCATCTAAATTCTAGCCATCGATTTGGCCATCGACTTGCATAAATTTAGCATAAAATTTGCGTTCTAAGCGGCCATAAAAGTGTTTCAACTCTGTTGTTTTTTTTTTTTTATATATTTCTCTCTTTTATTTTTTGGACTTAGTAAACACCTTATAAGCTTAATGTAATGTCGCTGAGACCGTTGAAATGTGTCTTTAAATCAATTAGCAGCCGTTTTAGTCTATCACTCAATCAGCATTGTCACTCCTATTAAGATTGCATAGTTTCGAGACCTGTTCCCGTTTCGAAAATGTGAAATAAAAGTCTGTTGAGTTTGTCAAAATCATAATCAGAAATAGACAATATTTATATAAATGTATATTTCGAATTATGATTTATCAGAAATAGACATTATTTAAAGAATTATTATTATGATTTCGACAACCTCAAAAGACTTTTTCACATTTCAATGCACACATAAATCTTTAGTCTATAATTTAAGACAATAGGAAGATATTTCATTGTTAAGCGAGATTATGCAGTAAATATTTAAGCTACTGCCTACGCTTGAGCTCTCTTTCTATTTAAGAGAAATAATTGCAGGAGCCAAACTCTATTTGAGCGCATGCTTAAATTGCTTAAAAAGAGAAAGCTAAGCCAAATTTCGAATGCTGTTGCCGAGTGACTACCTACGATCCGAACAAGTATTCGGCTTTTCACTCGTACATACTTCATAGCTAAAGAAAAATGCGCGCACTAAAATATGTATGTATGGAATGTGTTTGTAATTACTCACCCTCGTTAATTTGCTCTGCAGATTTACATTTGTACATATATACATATCTACATTTTAAATGATTGCACTGAATTCTAATACATTCACACTTGTAATCACAAAAAATAAATAATAAAAAAACCCACACCCATTCTCCGATTTGCATGGCAGACTCAAATATTTATTAAGCACTTATAAGCACTGGAAAAAAACACATTCACACACAAATTTATTTGACTATGCAAAACAAGCAAAGAAGGAATTAGAAAACGCGGGACTCACTAACACCAACACAATTAGCAAGTTGCAGCAGCAGCCGTGTGCTAGAGCGAGATGACAAGAGACGCTACTCCACTTTTTGCATTTTCAGTGAAAAAAAGAATAAAATGCACTTTAACTTGTAATCGAATAATAAAAGCCGAATTGGACCGAAAAAGCAACTTAAACACAATATAAACTACATATTAACGATGAATCGATCTTAAGTTAATTAACTAAGTTGAACGCGAATTTAAATGCAATTGTTACACCGCTCGTATTCATTGTTGGCTCGTCTGACGCAAACTGATATTTGTGGGGAATAATATTGCTCCTCACGTCCAAGCTGCAAGGAGCTTTTACAATTCCACACATTGTGGGAAAAAGGGATCAAATCCTGTCCCATTATGCCTAGGACAATTTTTGTGTATGAGTGCAAGTGAGTGCGTGCTAGACGATTGGAGATGCAAACGTTTGCTGATCGTGTTTAACATACCAAAAAGTATTTTTTGATGAGGCTTGTTATCCTTTTCTAAAACTAATTCCTTAAACTTAAAAAAGCGATTGAGTTAATGAGAGTAAATTAACATGAATATTTCCAGGATTTGTTTTATTTTTTGCTTTTAAACTAAATTAAACTTATTTCATTACACATGGTGAACTTTTTTCTTGAAATGATTATATACATATATTTTATTCCTAATAATTACGAATGTGAACAGGTCTTCTACAGTCAATTGATTTTTTCTGTCGCATTTTGGCCAATGAATCAATCTATTCATCTCGTTTGTATAATAAGAGTAGCCAAATCTGTTGACCGTCTTCAAATTGGCTATAACTGTATTTGGGGCGCAGTCTAATGGCCAAATGTGACAAATCGTTAAACAAAGGCCCAGATCTGTCTCTATTCATAACAGGTCAATACTCTCATCCTAACATATTCGCAGAAAATCCACTGTGCTTTTTGATCCATATCTTTTTGGCTACATTTTAAAAGTTTTTATGGTCACATTTCAATACCATTGACTTCTGGTTTAAGAGATTGGTGATATTGGTTTATCAATTTTATGATTGAAACTATTCAGCTAGTAAACTGTTATAGGAAACAAATTGTTTTCTATCTTGAAATTTGCCATTTTATTCACATTTCATAGACAAAAGTTTTCAGTAGCATCAGTAATATTTTGGAAGTTGCGAATGAAGATTTGTGGTTCTAAAAACAAATTTGCATTTTTGTTCATTTAAACACAAACAGTTATAATTACAATCTTAATTGGGAAAATTACATTTTCATGATTATATAATAAGTTTTATAATATTGAACAAATCTAATAGGACATTTATATTGATTTAAAAAGTCTTGAATAATTCTTTAAGAAATATTTCTTTTAATTTAGGACATAAAGCAACAACAAGATCCCACCAAGAAATTCCGTGCGTTAGAAACGATCAGAGAACGTTTTCTCGCTCTCGCTTTTACTAGCTCTTAAACAATAGTCCTTGTTATAATGGGACATTTCTCTCCTGATTGTCCAACTTGCAGCATTTGTTCCCTTTTTTCTCCCACTTGCAAAAGCTCCTGGCAGTTTGGGAATGAGGAGCAATATTAGTGCCCACAAATATCAGTTTGTGGTAGACGAGCCAACAATGAATACGAGCGGTGTAACAATTGAATTTAAATTCGCGTCATCGGCTTAGTTAATTAATTTAAGGTCGATTACTCGTCAATTTGTGGTGCATATTGTGTTTAAATTGCTCATTCGATCCAATTCGGTTTTTATTATTCGATTACATGTGTGCTACTAGCTAGTGTAAAGTGATTTTTTTTCTTTTTTTTTCTGTGAAAGTGCAAAAAGTAAGTGGCGTCTCTTGTCGTCTCGCTCTAACACACGGCTGCCGCATGTTCATAATTGTGTTGGTGTTAGTGAGTCCCGCGTTTTCTAAATCCTTCTTTGCTTGTTTTGCGTAGAAATCAAATAATTTTGGCGCGTGTGTGTGTGTTTTTTAATTTTTTGGTGATTACATGTTAGTGTGAAAATGTGCAAATAATAATTGATATGAGAGTGCCTTAAAAATTGGCGTATGTGCGTGTGTGTTTTTTTTTTTTCATTTATTTTTGGTGATTAGAATTGTGAAAGTATTAGAATGCAGTGAAATCATTTAAAATGTATATGTGTAGGTACATATGTATATGTACATACATACATATGAAATTCTGCAGAGCAAATTAAAGAGGGTGAGTAATTACAAACACATTCCATACATACATATTTTAGTGCGTGTATTCTGCTTTAGCTATGAAGTGAGCACGAGTGATGAGCCGAATACTTGTTCGGCATCGTAGGACGTCACTTGGCAACAGCAATCGAAATGTGTCTTAGCTTTCTCTTTGTCATTGACTCTAAGCATTTTGAGCATGCGCTCAAACTGAGTTTGACAATTACTTCTCTTAAGTGAAAAGAGAACTTAAGCGTATGTTAAGCGTAAGCATTGGCTAAAATATTCTCTGCATTTTGCAATTTCTCTGCATTGATCAATTTCAAATGACTGCTCAAAATGGATAATGACGGTTTCATAGCTGAAATCAATGTCTGCAATTTAGTTTATTAAAAGTAAATAAAAATAAGCATTATTGGCGGTTAAAAAATGCGAAAACCCTGAGACATATTAATTGAGCGTAATTATTTGCTGTCTGCCGCATTCGATGCTTCTTAGTAAATTTGCAAGCACAATCAATTGCGGATTGCAATTGCAATTGCATATTCTAATTGCTGTTCAATTTTTCAAAGACAATTTTTCAATTGTTAATGCCCCTATGATTGATACTCTAATTGCTGCTCGGCAAGTTGCAAGTTGTGAGTTGTGAGTTGTAAGCTGTTGTTGCAAGAAGCTGGAGCTGGAGGAGCTGGAGCTGGGCAGCCTTTTGTGGAGCAAGTGCATGGAGAGCATCAAATTGCCAGCGACAGGCAAAACTGTGGGCCAAGTGGGCAGCGAGCGAAACACGTTTCCAGATGCATTTCGTTTGCGTCATTAAAATGAGCCTGATTTATGACTGACCAGGCCCAACCTGGGGCAGATGCTGTTGCAAGTTGCAAGTTGCCAGTTGCAAAACATTCGCTGTTGTTGTTCTTATTGTTGTTGCTTTTGTTTGGCTGGGCAGAAAGAATTGCCCGTGTTTCCACACTTTGGCTACCACTTGCCACAGACAAGATGCAAGACGCACATTTTCCCATCGTGTGGCAGGCGAGTAAACTATAACTATGGCCACGAAGACAGACCCCAGTTGAGTAGGTCTGACGTTGCGCCTCAGACGCAAAAAGCCTCTGAAGCTGCCACAGAAGCCTGTTGCACGTTGCACTTGCCTCCTGCCTCCGTTGCTCCCCGATGCCTGCTGCATGTTGCTGCCAGCGCAAATCAAAGCGCAATATGTTGACTGCATTTGACTTCCCGGTAATTAGACGTGAATGCCAAGACGACCACAACACTGTGAGCCACTGCACAGTGGTGCAAACACAATATGAACTTGTTGGACAACTAAATAAAAAAAATCTCTTTAGGTTATATTAATTTTATACATTAATAGTAAAATTCTTTATGAATTGTTGTAGATTTTTGTTATAAGCATTAATTCTTTATTCAGTTTTGTTGTATCTTACCTTTTATTTTATTTTAATTTATTTATTTATTTATATATTTCACTTAAGTTTCACGAATTTCAGAGTAATATAAATGAAATAATGTAAATTAAAGTAATTTATCGCATCTATTCATTTTTAAATTTGCGAAAACTTACATTTACTAATGCTTCAGCGATAAAGTATATATATCTTGTTGATTTTGTTTTATTAATGCTTGTTTTTAAAATTAAAAGAAAAAATAAAAAAGCTTAACTGATTGTATTTTATATTATTTGAGTTTTTTGCTCAAAAATGTGATTTGAAATATTGATCTTCCACGTAACGAAAATTTTCACTTAAATTATGAAACTGAAAAATCGTAATGTAGGATCATTAAAAATGAGATTTTCCCTTTACATTGTAATACTAATTTAGGATTCTTCTAAAATGCTTAATAACAGTCTTGTTCTTTAGCACTTTTTGTCATGTTAGTTTAGATTGTTATACAACTTTAGGATTATTTTAAAATGCTTATTTAAAGCCTTGTTTTTTAGTATACTTTTTCATAATACTTTTGGCTGTAACACTAATTTAGGATTCTTTTAAAATACTTTGTTTTTTTTAGCAGCTTGTGTCATATTATTTTAAATTGTTACTACTTAAGGATTATTCTAAAATGCTTAATTAAAGCCTTGTTCTTTAGTAGTTTTTATCATATCGAGAATTCCCATGCTCCGTTGTACTTTCTACAGGGCTAAAAATTGTTGTGGCATCAGTGTGGCAAACGACAACGCCTTGATTAAGTGTTTCGAGTGTTTGACTGTGGCCAGGTCTTTTGATGTGAAGTGCACCTGTTTTCTAAGCCACAGCAGCCACAGCAACAGGCAGCAGACAGAGCGCGCGGCAGTTGCTGCCAAACAAAGTCATAAAACGCCAAGAGACGCGATGGCCACGCGCACCGCGAGGGCTCGTCGACGACTTTCAGCTTCCAGTTGCCAGCTTGCCACTCGAAGTTGCCGCTGCTGCTGCTGCTGCTGCTGCTGCTGCCACAGCGCAGCTTGTTACAACTGGTTGCAAGTTTGCCTAGTGCCTGCCGATCTCTAAGCAACACTCGCCGCAGGCCTGCTGCCTGTTGTTGTTGTTGTTGTTGTTTCGCTTTTGTCCCGTGGACCACCGACGAGTGGCTGCCGTTGCTTGTTATTATTGATGCCCAGCTTGAGAGCAGCGGAGACTCTCTGGCTAAATTGCTGGCCTCATAATCAGACGCAGCTTATTCAGCTCTCTTCTCTTCTCTTCACTGCTGTGCCCGGTTTTGTGACTTCGTCTTCAATCAGAGCCAACACTTTGCCCTCGTCTGCGACTCGCCTGCGACTCGATGCCAAATATGGACGCGCGTATAGCGCCAGTTGCAGTTCTCGAGTCCAGAGTTCTCGAGCAAAAGTAGCAGCTGCCAAGCTCGCTCGCTCGCTTTGCCCGATCGTAGGAGGAGGCGACAGGTGCAATTAACTATGCATCGAAACGCACTCTGCAGCTGCTCGAGATCTCTCAAGTGCTCGAGTGCTGTTCAAGTTGCAACCAGGCGGCTCTCTGATTTCCGCATGCCTCATTGCTGCTCCCCATCACAAAACGCAAACGCAAACGCAAACGTTGATCCAATTTCGAACGTCATTTCCACTAATCAAGGGAATTTGAGACTCCTATGTTACTTCTTCTATCAATTGTCGTTCGTTTTGTTGATCAATGGAGGAGCTCAGAAATCGAAGCTCGAGAAAAACAGTTAAAGTAAAAAGCTGTAAAGAAAACTTTGCAAAAGATTCTAACTCAAATAAATATTTGGAAATAGCTGTAAAGATAACAAAAAAATTGTAACTCAAAAAAATAGTTGGAAGGATAGAGAGAGGTCTGAAAAAGTACTCGACTTTAGTTAGAAATGGTATGACTATTAAAAGTTACTTAAGAGAAAGCTTAAAAGGATGAGTGGTAGAATGTAGCTGAATAATGTATTAATATGAAAAAATAAAAGGAAATGCGAAAGAAAAGAATATTTTAAAAATATATCTTAGAAGAGAAGTTAAAATTATAATAATAATAATAATAATAATAATAATAATAATAATAATAATAATAATAATAATAATAATAATAATAATAATAATAATAATAATAATAATAATAATAATAATAATAATAATAATAATAATAATAATAATAATAATAATAATAATAATAATAATAATAATAATAATAATAATAATAATAATAATAATAATAATAATAATAATAATAATAATAATAATAATAATAATAATAATAATAATAATAATAATAATAATAATAATAATAATAATAATAATATAATAATAACAATAATAATAATAATAATAATCTTTTTGTATACTTACATAACTATTTCAATTTTGAATTCCTCAACTTAATTTGCTGAACGCCTCCATTATTTTCATTGCGGAGCAGTTTAACAATAAGTACTAAGCGGATGTGCTTAATTTGATCAATATAATCTATAAGCTTATTCCTTTTACTAAAAGTTTTCGCGCCTCATGCTCGCATTTTGATCAATGGCGCAAAGTTAAAAAAAAAGAGTACTTGAGCTGATAATGAATGCAGCTTTTGGCATTTAGTGAGTGAAACGCCTTTTCTTAGTTGACTTTACGCAAAACGTGAACATAAACGATGCCATAAGAGCGTTAATGTATGCTTAAAGTGATCTATCACAGCGAATGATCTACTTCACTATATATGTATCTCTCTATCTGTATCTCACTCTCTAGCATCTCGTTGAAGATCTGAAGATCTGTATCGTTTGCTCTCTGTCTAGCAGCATCTTCGGTTTGCAAAATGATGTCTCATTTATCTCACTTGTAGATATACATAATAAGTATTACATATTCATTAAGTTGGACTTTCGTAACTTATTCTTTATAACGAACTCAGTCTCTCTCTCTATCTCTTTCTGTTCTTTCTGTTTGTGTGCGCTTTTCCCATCGATCGCTTGTCACTAGTTCTCAATGTCTCCCAACTAGATCTTCCAGCTTCAGCCTCAGCTTCGTCGTCTCCGCTTATCGCTGCCGCTGATCACGCGCCATGTTGGCAGTTTTAATTATGTTGCTACTACCGGCCATCTCTCCCTCAGCCCCCCCCCCTCTCCCCCCTCTCCACACCGCTCTTGTCACACTCCTTGCCTGGGGTTTTGTCTCCTGTGGAATGCTGACGAACTGCTGTCGCAATTAATACGCATCGCTGCTGTCGTCACTGCTGTTTTGCTGCAACTGACACTGTGTGTCTAGCCCTGCCTAGTTCTTGTCTCCCTTCCCTTTCCCTTCCCTTCTCTTCCTTGGGCCCTTGTTGCGTCCCCTTTTCATTCAGCAAACTATTTATAGAGTGCTTTGTCAGTTTTGTCCCCACGCTCTTTCTCTGTGTCTCAACCTGTCCCCCTAAGACAACATTATAATGAAATTATTTGTACTTTTGCTACATTGAAGTCGCAGTCGCTGCTGTTGCTGTTGCACTCAATACTTGCAACGTTTGTTCGATTTTTGCATCGCGTTAAAGTGCTATTTGTTGTTGCCACATTCCCTTAACGGTAAATCGCTGGCCTGCCCCGTCCTTTTGCCACTGTTTCTTTTTCTGTTTTTTTTTTTGTGTTGTATTTTGCATTGCCTGCAATCATCTACTTACTTGCAACCTTCCTCGCGTTGCAAGTCTCAGCTCAATGTAATTATTTCAAACTGTCTCTGACTGCGTCGCTGCTTCCGCTCGCTGAACTGTCTCTCTCGCCTCGTCTCGTCTCGTCTCGCCTCATTTCGTCTCTCCCCCTTCTTCGTGTCTCTCTATTGCTTGTGCATTGGTTTTTCCCTCATTGGTTTTGCCTTTGGTGCAAAAGTTTTTCTTACGCTTGTTACGTTTCTTGCCACTTTTTGCTGCAGTTGCAACACATTTGCCAATTGAGCAATGAGGGCCAGGCGACGCATTCACTTTGCATGCCTCTTCGCCCCTCCTTCGCTCCACCTACTTGAATTTCCCATTTTCCCATTTTGCCATTCGTCGTTCATCGTCGCGTCTTTGGCTTTGGCTTTGCATTCAACTCAATCTCTCTCGCTCTCTGTTTCTAGCTATATGTACATACATCTTTCCTCTTTTTCTCTCACTCGCTTTTCATATATCTATCTATCTCTCTCTCTCTCGCTCTTCGCTTTTCTCTACTTCACTGTTTCACCGCTGTCGTTTGGTTTCAGCTTCAATTTCAATGCAAAATCAATAAATTTGTTGCAAGGGCCAAGTTAATTTTCGTAATTGGCATCTTAACAAGGTTATCTGCATTTGTTGCGATTTCCCATCAACTTGTCTCGCTCGCACCTTTGCGATAACTCTATAATCGTCATCTTTCTATTCTCACTCTCTCTTTCTCTCTCTCTCTCTCTCTCTCTCTCTAACTAGCTGCCTCACATCATTGTGGCCTTCCCTCAGGACGCTCTGACGCTCTGCTTTATCAATTATGCAGTCAGCGTGCGCTACATTTGAGCTGCACTCTCCGCCCTCCTCCCCCCTTATCCGTTCACCCACCTCTTCTTACCCCTTCTCCTAACCTTTTTGCAGCGCTCAGTGTCCCCAGCTCCATTAGCATCTAAATGTGAATCCAAAAACTTTGGCTGTCAAATGCTTTGGCTCAACTAAATTTCATATTCGATTTTTCAGTGTGTGTGTGTGTGTGTTTGTGTGTGTGTGTGTGTGTCTCTGTGCCACGTTTCTCCTGCATTTAAATGAGAAGTCGTCTCCTTCTCTTCTCTTTTTATTTTTTATTTATTTTCAGAGATAAAACTTTACTTTTACCAAAAACGAAATGAGCAGCTCTTCTTCCCTTCTTCCCCTCATCCTCCTCCTCCTCCTCCTCTACCTTTTCTGCTGAGCACTGCTTCACTTATTAGTCGCAGTCACAGTTACAGACGCTCCCCTTCCCCTCCCCTGCCCCTCCCATATTTTCCCCTTCTCTCGCCCATTGCTAAGCCATCGCATGTGTGTGGGCGTCGTTTTGTTAATTTTTTGACTGATGCTCTCGCTCTCGACTTTACTTTAAGTTATTCCAACCCCCCCCCTCGATAGTCTCTAGTGTCTTTTGTCATATTTTGAAACCGGTTCATTGCACTTTTGTTATTTGTTAAATGAAAAGTTATTATGAAAATATTTCAGCCTACGCTTCAAAGTTTTACTCAACTCCAGCATTTTTGTTACCAAATATATTTAATGATGTTGGCTGTTTTTTAAATGTTAAGAATTTAATAGTGTATTTCATATAAATTAATAATAATGAAATAGTGCAATTTTAATGCATTTTAAGCTTTTTATAAATCAATATATTACAATTTTATATTCTTGGTCAGCGTTGATGTCGAGATTAATGAAGCTATTCATTTCATATTTGAAGAAAACGGGTCTTAGTTTACTTTTATTGACAATTTGGTATATTTTAATCTATTGTGGTATATTTTAAAAATATAGTATAACAAATCGATATACCTAATATAGTATTTTTGATATATTAATTGACTTTGGATAACAATTTGGTAAATTATTAACATTTATGGTATATTTGAATATATAGTATATCAATATACCAAATATATATTATTTTTGATACATTAATTTGCTTTGGTTGACAATTTAGTGTATTTTAAACTTTTATGGTATATTTTGAGTTTATATTTATACCAAATAAAATATTTTTTTATAAACAAATTCATTTTGGTAGATAATTTGGTATATTTTTAACTGGTACGGTATATTTCGAATAAATGGTGTATTGATATATCAAATATAGTATTTTTATGTATTAATTTGTGTTGGTTTGCAATTTGTTATATCTTTTTGGTACATTTTGAAAATGTAGTATATCGATATACCAAATATAGTCTTCGGTATAATTTAGTTGTCTTCATAAATTAATATGGTATAGTTTTTTAAGAATACCGTACTCATTTATTTTTATTCGAGTAACTTTAACATGTTAAATTCAGAATTTGCAAAAGTAATTCTTTATTGATACTTAGAAAAAATCGATACATTTGATTTCGTTTTTATTTCTAAATTACTGTGTTGTATTGCATTTATTATGCATTAAATCAATTTAACTCAAACCCTTAGTAACTAACAAAGCTCTTAAAGCCTCCCTACAAAAAAAAACTAAATCAAAATAGATTTTATTACAACTTTTGTTTAGCTCTCAATTATTTTATGATGAGTGATATCCAATATGTTTTATGTTGTAGTGTCTGTTAAGCTATAAGCTAGAAAGACAGACAGAGAGTTGGGAGTAGAGAAATGGAGAAATATGGAGAAAGACACGCAGTTCACCTGCACTTTATTTAAATCGAATCGAATTCTCTTTTGTTATTTGTTATTTATTTTTGTGTTGCGTTGTGTTGGTTTTTTAATTTATGCACATCAGCTACTTGGCTTGGGTTCGACTGGGTTCGTTCGGTATTGTAATTTATCTTTATCATTATTATATTAAAATGTATGCGTGTGGCTAGCTGACTCCCCGCTCCCCGCTTCCCGCTCCCCTTGTGTCTACCTCACTCTTTCTGTCTTTATTTTTTTGTATGTCTTTCACTTTTTGCTCTTGGCATGGGCTTTTTTTTTATTTCAGTCTGGGCACACGCTCACACACACACACACATGTTAGTTACTCTCTAGGAGTGTGTGTGTGTGTGTGTGTGTACGTTAAGTTGTCATAATGATTGACAACGGCTACGTGCCCTGGTTTTATAATAGTCCCTCAATTGGAATGGTGCGAGGCAACTACAGTTGCCTCTCCTCCTCCTCCTCCTCCTCCTCCTCCTCCTCGCTTTGAGTCTCTTTCTCAGTATTTACTGTGTGAGCCGAGTTGAGTGTATCTTGGCCCAAAACGGATCAACTTGCCCACTAGTTTTGTGTGTGTGTTCGTTTCTGTGTATATTTTCTAGCTAGTTAAATATGTAAGAGGCACTTTTCGAAACGAAAACGAAACAAAACGAAACGAATCCAAATCGAGTTGATATTGAGTCCAGGCAAGTGAGTGTGGCAAAAATCCTGGCAAAGTGACAATTTGGTTTACTGATTGGTCTCCCCATTAATGATATGATTCATATTTCTTGGCGCTCAGCGAATCTATTTAGAGGGGTGGGGGGGGAGCAAAGTTAATTTAACATCTGTTGGCCCATAAATTGCATAAATTGTAGCCACACAGTTGCTACAGCAGCAGCCAAGAGCAACACACAACAGCAAAAAAAAAAAAGCGAAAATAAAATGCCAGGATAATCAATAAACGAAATTCAATTTGCTGCGCCATTTGCGCAGACAGGGCCAAAGACAGAGGCAGAGACAGAGACAGAGAGAGAGAGAGACAAAGACAGCGAGAGTCGAAGCCAAGAGCCAAGAGCAACCACTAACTAAGACCCCAAGTGTAGCTCAGATCCCCCCTTCAACTCCCAGAAGTTCATGTCTAAGTCTTTTGGATTCTGGCACGCCCACTTCAACGCCCAGCCATAAAATGAGGCCGATCTAATGAGTGAAGCGAGGGCGGTGCTCAGGTCTGGTTGACAAAAATTGAACAACACAACGTTTGAGACACTGATTGAAGGAGGGTAGCTGAGAGGGAGGCATATATATATACATATATATACATACTCTATATACAGGTCTCGACCGTGAGCGACGCGTGACGTTCGTGTATTTTATCGATATTGCAATTTATTGTATTAGCCCGCAAAACGAGCAAAACGACTCGAAGATGAAACCTCCTCCATCGATAGAGTAAACGGTGTGGGGGGGGCTGCAGGGCGAATAATATTTCTAGGCTATAAAGTGAAATATGTGTTAATTTGGTGGAGCCAGCCAGCCCCCAGACACGCCCCCACAACAACAGCAACAACAACAACAACAACAACAACGGCGACGGCAGTTATTCTTATAATGATAATATTGACATTGATAAGCGTCGCAAATTTATGCACAATTTGGCTAATTGATTGGCGCTGCCTCGATTGCAAATGGCAGCGCAGCACGCAGACTGCCCAAAATGTACACACACACACACACACATACACACACATACACACACATACATATATTTATGGGCAGACAGTAAGCGAGCGAAAAAGGACTCAGATGGAAGCAAATGATTTGCATACGAAAACCTAATGGAAACTTGACGAATCTGAGAGAGCGTTTGATATGATAATTTTCTACTTTTCATTATAAAATATATCGAATTATGCAAGCAAGTATATAGTATGCTGAAATGTATAAAAATATCATTCTATATTTACACATTTAGCACTGCAAACGAAGCGACAGGAAATGCTTAAAGCATGTTTACTGATGCAAGTGTTAAGCGTATTTCTAAAGCTAGTATAAAGTTATATCTAACAGTTTTTGTAAAGTATTTTTACTTTACATAGAACATAGAAATACTATATGTATACAATTTTAAACAAATATTCGAATAAATACATTATTTTTATTAAAAGAATAATACGTAATTTACATATTTATATTATAATATACATATTTATATTCTTTTCTTTAGTTTTTACATTAAATACTGTACTTCTTTTTTGTTAACACCAACTCTCAAATGTTTATACTAAAATTCATTTGATATTTCTTAGTATTTACCGTTTTGTTCTTATTCAGAAGTGGGAAGCTGATATTTCATAGTCGAGCAAACTTAATTTTCTTACTGGTTTTGATTAAACTCAAGTATGGTTACATAAAAAATATATTTCACATAATTTTTGTTTCTGAAATCATTTCAAAATTTTTAAATCAATGTATTAACTAGTGGCTATCTATTTTTATTTCACATTTATTTTAAAATATGGCTAAATAAAATATATTTTATATTCAAATAACTTAATTAAATATATCTACTGCTCGAATTTCCTTTATTAAAGTTATCCCACACACATTGCGAAATAAAATATTTTATATTTTATGTCCATTTATTTACAACTATACTATTCTAAACATTTTAAGTTTACAGGGTTAATAAAAATGTTTAAAGTATTCATATATATTTCTGTTTAAATAAATAAGTTACTTAAAACTGCTGAATTGAATGAAAGTACTTAAACGATGTTAAGATAAACAATTTAAAGCTATTTAAAATATTTGCCGTACTACAAATGCAATAAACACGAATATAATTTGGTTTAATTTAATTGAAGATTTATAAAAGACATGTTAATGAACTTATATTTCGAATTATTTATTGTAGTATTTAGGCATGAAAAGAAAGCCTTTATGTTACTTAAAAATTTAAACGTAATAATAAAATTGCATTTATTAAAATTTCATATTTATAAGAGCTAAAATTAAATAGCAATAAAATTGCACTTACAGCATTTCTGTTTTTTCTCTTTTTTTGATGAAATACCTTTTCGAAAGGTCTATAGAAAAATAAAAGACAGGCAAAATTATGCAAAAGACTTGAGTATTATGTAATTTTAATAAAGCATTTGCATTTTGCAATGGGAAATGGGAAATGGGTCTAGTTTTGCCTTCTTTTTTTGTTTGTGAGTTGTTAAGTTATGTGAAAAGTAAAAGCAAATTGAACCAGTTCAATTGGTCAGTATAACACAAATGCAAGCAAGTGTTGTGCTAAATAATTACAGGCTGTAAGGCAAAGGAAACGGCGAACGAAACCAAAAAGTTGTTGTAAAATGTAATTGAACTGAAAGTAAATGAACTTGCATGTAATATTCATTGTTTGCAAGGAAAGGAGGAGGGAGGAAGGACTTAAGGAGCCGACCTGAGCAGAGATCTAACTAGAACATTAGTGTTCTTAAGTTAATTAATTAGCCAGAGGGCAGAAGAATTTGCAGTTTAACAACTCTTGCAACTTGCAACAGGGCGAAAAACTTTGTCAAAGACGCACAAACTAGAATGGAATGAAAATGGAGAAAAAAGTGGACAAAAGACAAAGAAAAGTTCACCAAGAGAGAGACCGAGAGAGAGAGAGATTGTGGCAGCTGCTATGCAAAAGGGTTAACACGACGATGGCCAAAGCTATTTGCTGGCCACTTGGAGTAAACATTTGATATACTTGCAGCTCGCATCATCATCATCATCATCATCGCAGCTGCCTTGCCAGCCGCCTTAGTTGTTTACTTTTCCAATTGATTGAACAGCAGCAGCCGATGAAGCTGGAAGCTGAAGCTGGAGCTGGCTACGGCTGACTGCCTACAGACGCTGAGACGTCTCTCTGGCCAACTGTGCGGAATCAAATGAAGCATAAAGTGTTGATGCGAGACACAGCCACCGCAATAGCAACAGCAGCAGCAACGCGTCGTCAATGTCAAGTGCAAATGAGACGCCATCGACGTCAGCGGCAGTAAACAAACAACAAGCATACGCCCCATGCGCCCACACAATGGACCAGGGTCCGAAAAACATGAAATCGGTCAGTTAGTGAAGTGCAGAGCAGAGTAGAGTAGAGGGGAAAGGGAAGTGTTTTCTTTTTTTGAGCAGCTGGAAGGGGAAGGAAGAAGACAAACAGTCGATGGCTGAGTTTACCTTGCCGCTGGCTTTTTGCGATTTGCGTTCGGCTTTTTGACACAAATTGAAATCGAGTTACAAAAACGCTTAATTCAATAAAGACAACGACAACTACCACCGCAACGATAACAGCAACAACAACAGCAACAACCACAACAACTTCAACAACGACAACAAACAGCAATAACAGCAACGACAACAGAAAAAGTTTATAATAACAGCGGACACAAATTAATTTTGCAAGCCGTCGCCGGCGACACAAATTGCCGTGTCATGTCCAGAGTTGAGTTTTTTTCTCTCTCTTGCTTTTTCTTTTCTTTTCTTGTTTTTTTTGTATTTTTATTATTATTATTTAAGCTGCTGCTCTCATAGCCTGAGAGAGTGAAAGAGTATAATAAGTTTGTAATGCGGTTCACCACAAAACTGCAACAGCAACAGCAACAGCAAAACTCAAGCTCAAAGATTGTCAATTCTCTTTTATGGGAATCGCCGTTAAATTTACGACAACACACAACACACAACACAACACTAAAAAGAAGCGTTTCGAAATATTCATATTTCGTTCTGTTTTTGTTTTGTTTTGTGTTTTTGCGTTCATCTTAATTTTTTATCTGCAGTTTTTATGAAACTGCATTTTTTTGTTTGTTGTTTTGCGTTGTTAATGTTAATACCGACATTTTTGACGAGGCTCTGTTTTTTTTTTTAGTTTTGTGAAAAACGTAATTGCGGAATTTCTGAATATGAATTACCAGCATGAGGGTATTAATTGAATACAAAATCGTATTTTAATATTTGCATATTTACCAAGTTAATATAGCAACTACTTTTTTATAGCACTATTAATTGTTAAGGGGTTTGTTTTATTTCAAATAATGCTTCCATTCCTAATCTATATAGAATAGATCTATTCTATTCTATTCTATGTATTAAATATATTTAATTATGTATGAAGTTGAAGGTTGATTATTAAGTTTAAATATTACAACAAATCTTAAGCTATTAAAAATAATATAAAACATTAAAAAGTTAACGTCAAATACATTAATATTATTATATATTGACAAAAAATAATAATTTAAAAGAATTCTAAAATATTACTAAAAATAAAAGAAATAATAAATTAATATAATAAAAGAAAATTTAGAAAAAATAATGGAAATTAAATAATATAAAGTAAATTGAATAAATAAAATAAATAAGAAAAGCAAAATTAAAAAAATTAACAGAAAAATGTCAGAAAAAAATTAACGAAAAATGTAAAATAATTAAAATGAATAAATCAAATCATATAAATAATATAACAAACTAAGTGAAATAGCTAACCTAATAAAACAAATAAATTATATTTTTTTATAAATTGTATGCAAAAATACATAAATTCTATAAAACCTAAGTTAAAGAATTAAACTCAATAATTTAAAAAAAATTAAAACGAATATACAAAAAATAGGGAAAATATATATTTTTAATAAATAATAAATAAGTAAAATACAAATTTAATAAATAAATAAAAAAACTGTATGAAACCCCTAAACTTAGTTTGTATAATTAATAAATATACATATAAAATAATTAAATATAATAAATAAAATAAATATTTTTATTAAATTAAATAAATTTACGAAAAGCCCAAACTGCATTTTTATAAAAAATAAGACAAATAAAAAAGAAAATAAATTAATAAACTATAATAAATAAAATAACGAATAAAACTGAACTAAATGCGTATAATAAATAAAAACGAAAAATGAAAATCCTGAACTAAATTTGTATCAAAAAATAAATTAATAACCCATTAAAAACAAAAGAATAATTTGAATTATAAGAACAAATAAATAAAATAAATGAAATAAATGAATTCAATACAATAAACAAAATAAATATTTTAAATATAATAAAAACAACCAGAACTAAATTTCTGTATTGAATTATAAACTTGGTGCAAATGTTTTGCCTGCCACAATTAGCGTGTTGCCCCATGTGGCAGGGCATTCGTGATTCAGCTTGTTGCATGTGTCGGCCACTTGTCGCCTTTTTTGTGCCACGCACCTGTGGCAAGCACAGCACACAGAGAGCAGAGCTGGAAGTTGATCAGTGTTCGTTGTTGTACGTTGTTTGTTGTTGGTTGCTGGTTGTTGGTTGTTCGGTGATCGCTGCGGTAATTACAAGCGACGACTCTCAACTGCAGCAGCAGCAGCAGCAACAGCAACACTTGTGGATTTCATATTATGTTTTTTTTTCCTCTACGCTTTTTTTTCCATCAATTTTTTTGTTGACGCTTTAGTTGTTGTCGTTGTCGTTGCCGCTGTTGCCGCTGTTGCTGTTGCATTTTGGGGGAAGCGGCACAAGTAATTTCCACTAATTACGAGGCAATGAGTTGAGCAAAAGCAAAATACGATTGGCGATTGCAACCGTGCAACTGTGCAACAGTTGCGTGCTCATATGCATGGGGTGCCAATGGGCTTGCGATGGCTTTGCCACCACGTTGCAAGTGCCAAGTGGCAAGTGGCAGTTGGCAGTTGCGATTGTTGGCTGCTACCGATTGCTGAAGATCTTTAGCCGCATGATTTGCGCTTTTTTCGCTGTCAAAGTGTTGAGTGTCGCGACCGCAAAACACATCCTCTCTCTCTCTTTCTCCCTCCCTCCCTCTTCTCTCTCTCTCTCTCTGTCTCTCGGTGGCGACTTGTACCTTTTGATAGTCGTCAACATTGTGGGCAAATTAAATTTTAAACACTCAACGGACGTTGGGGCAAAATCATAAACACAAATCAAATGAATTTTCATAATTGCATTCGGCTGCCTTTCCGCTTTTCTGCTGACGTCTGCCACAATCTCTCACTTCACTCCCCTCAACGGCAACGGCATTGGGCGTGGCCCAGTCTAGACAGAAAGTTGTCACTGCCAGCAATGTTCGTTCTTCTTGATTAGCCCATCTAACTGAGCATAGAATATGGAAAATGTTTTGCTCCTGCTTCTGCCTCTTGGATAATGATGAGACAGCACAAACAGCATCAGGAATAAAATGAGATGAGAAGAGCTAAGAAGAATGAGGAGCCAAGGAGTTGAGAGCTGAGCAGGATTTGAGTTCTCTGAGCACTTCTATAAAATGCCTTTATGAAATGTCAACGATTTCTTTGGAATTTCCGGACAATTTCTGGAATTCAATAAGCTACTCTAAGTCGGAGTTAGAGTTGAAATTTAGCGTTATAGCAATGCAAGCAGAAAGCAATATGCTTTAAAGTATATTAAATGACTTGCTTTTTATTTTTCACATCAATTTTTTCATTGTTGACATTTGCTTTAATATTTAAAATGTTGTAAATGTTTAGTTTAGTAAGAAAGAATATTAATTTTACTTAGTTCTACTTAGTTCCAAAAAAAATGTCTATGTATCTAATAAATTGTATTTCTGAATTTAGCATTTACTTTTAAATTTAAAATCGACGAAAAATTAATAAAACTGATGCTACAATCGGGTGTTAGTTGCTAGTATATGTTATACTACTACTGAGTATAAAATATTATATATACATTTTAAACATAATAGTATATTAATATACTAAATACAACCTTCGGTATATTTTAGTATTTTTTCTTTGATATATTAATTTGATACAATTTTACAATAAAAATGCATGAATGCAAACAAGTTTTAATTACCATGTTTGTAAATCCGGTATATTTTGGCCATAATAGTATATCGATATACTAAATATAACCTTCATGATAAGTATTTTAAGGTTTTATGATATATTAATAAGATATACTTTTAAAATACTATATATATATAATATACTATACGTAGCCCATGGTACATTTTAGTATTTTTTATACATTAATTTGGTATATTATTAAAATAATGCTGCACTGTTTTATTAGCTATGACTAAAGCTAACAATATGGTATATTTACGGTATATTTTAAACAGAATAGTATATTAATACTCGAAATAAAGCCTTGGGTATATTTAAGTATTTTTGGGATGGATTCATTTGGTATATTTTTAGTATAATTGCTGTTTTACTTTTACTAATCGAGTACACTCGACTGTAGCTTTCATGCTTAGTTTATGTATTTAACTTTCAGTTAATTACAATAAAAGATGTTTAATAAAAGCATTTGTGTTCACCTGTAACGAATTCTTAAATTTGTAATTTGCTTAAAATGTATCTTTTGCTTTACACTTCTTGCTGTCTCCTCTTTGGGTCCTTTGATCACTTACCTAAAACATTTGCCAGTCTCTGTTTTGGTTTTTTTTTTGGTTTGGGGGCTGAGCTCGTTTTCTTTCAAGTCGTTTGCAGCTCCATTTTTTGTTTGCTGGTATTTTACAGCTCATTTATGGTTTTGTGCAGCGTTTTTTGTTTGTGCCTCCTTTTGTTTTTTCTCTCTTTGTGTGTTGCTTTTCTATACACACACACACACAGACACTGTTTTAATTCGTTGTGTGTGCTTCCATATGCCTTCGCCATATGCTCTATCCTTCGTTTCCTTCCGGCTGCACAGCCATTGACTTGGCATAGTTACACACACTTACACACACACACATACAGTCCAAGTCAGCCATCGACACATGCAGATACATTTGTATCTATGCAGTTGAAATTCATGTGCGGCCCCAAAAAATTGTTTGCTATTTTGCATTTACTGCAGTTGGTTTGTTTCTTTGTTTCTTTGTTTTTTTTTTACTTTATTTTATTTTCTTTTTGTCATTTTTTTTTTGTTGTTGTCAATTTCACGCTCTATTTGTGAGGTTTGCCATTTGCCTTTGCCTTTTGTGTTTGATTTGGTTTTTGTTGTTTTCGACAGTTTTTGGTTTTTTTTTTGCTCTCGCTTTCGATACTCGTTTTTGTTTTTTGGGTTTGTTTTGTTGTTGTAGCTGTTGTTGCTGTTGTTGTTGTGCAGTGCCAATCTTTGATATTTTTGTACTTTTGACCAATTTGCGGCGCACAATGTGAACAAACAAGTACTAAACACACACATATGTAGGTGTCTCTCTATCTGTGTGTGTGTTTGTTGGCCAAATGATTGGCAGCTTTTCAATATGGCGCTAATTGAGTTTTTAATTGTTTGACTTTACACTTTTGGTCTCCACAATGTGTCGCTTGGAATTGCCCCAGCGACACGCTTCGCTTTGTTTATATATTTTTGTGTGTTGCGTGTTGTTTCTACTACGATTGTTTGTTACTAGTACCATAGAGCAATAGCTCTTGTTATTGTTATTATTATTTACTCCCCTTTATTTTTGCGTTTTGTGTTGTGTTTTTGTATTCGTTTCGTATTGCTTAGGACACTTTGGTGGAGCAGCTGGACCGGTTGGGTCCTTCATAAGTATTTATAATTTGATACTGTCGAACGACAATGACTACAACAACAACAATAACAAGAGTAACAGTAACAACAGCATCGTCAAGTGCAATCAAAACGCTGCCTTCGTCCCTCGACAGCTGCTCGGCGAACTCGTTTTAATGGCCCTGGCATCAGGCATAGGGTAATGCCAGAGACTCTCTCTCTCTCTCTCTCTCTCTCTCTCTCTCTCTCTCTCTCTCTCTCTGCATCTCTGTCTGTGGCAGCAGGCTCCGTTATTGCAAGCTTCGCACCGAACGTCAGTCAAGTTGAAATAATTTTAATTTAGTTGCTGGTAAACTATAAACAGGCTCTCGCCAGCAGCCTCCTCTCTCATCCTTCCCCTCTCTCTCTCCCACTCTCCACTCTGATTCCCCCTCATCGATGGTTGCAGCAGCGTCAATGGGGTCCTGACTCTCGAGCCTCGAGCCTCGGGCTGCGTTGTCGTCAGCACTTTCCATTGATAAGCGGCACGCATTCAAGCTCCTCAAATACACACACACACACACACACACACACACACACACACACACACACACACACACAAACACAGCTCGGGATGGCAAGATGAAGGGTGACAACGATGACGAAGAGTACGTTGAAGATTGGAGTTCGAGATGGAGTTGGAATCGGGATTGAAATTGTGGTTGGGAGATGTTGATGACGATGACGATGACGAGATGCCGCGTCATGTGGTGATTAAGTCAATGCATACAAATAACGACAAAAACTGATTTATGCAACCTGAAAACGAATTCGCAAATACGCTTCACAAACTAATTGCATTTCGAAAATGAAAGCGATCTGCATAAATATTTAAAAACTGCTAACTTTGAAGTTTGTTTTTAGCTGTAAGTACTAAGAAGAATAAAAATTGATCTTTCATAATGCAGTACAAATAATGTAAAATACTAAGTTTTATTCTAGAAATTAACGCAAATAGGTAAATAAATCTATTATATATAAAATAGTGCAATGAACTTAAAATGGCAATGAAAAAATGAAAATGTAGTAAGATTTTAAGTATGAAAGCTTTCAAAAAATTAGTGTGGGAAGGAGAGAGGGAAAGTGATAGGCAGAGAAAGATAAGGACAAATAAAGACAGAGTGAGAAAGAGAGAAAAGGAGAGAGAAAAAACAACAAAAAGAGAGAGATAAAGGGAGAAAGAGAATAGAATAGTTGAAGTTATTTGAAAAGCTTTGCAAACACCACAAAATTAAGCAACTTTTGCTCACAATGTAAATGTAATAAGCAACTTACGAGTAATTACGCAAAAAAAAAATGCATTGGTATTAAATGAACAAGGCCTAGAATCAAATTTCTAAATATTAAAGCATTATTTTAATTAATTAATTTACACATTTTTTTTTATTTCTAATAATTAACTTATTAATTTACTAATTTTATATAAATTATAGATGTTGTGGATACTTTTTAGCAGTATTATTATTAACTTGGCTTCCAGTAAATGCTTTTTAGCAGCTTTCAAAAAAAACGTTCTCCTAAAAACTTTTGTAACTTCATAATATTAAAATAAGGTGATTTCTTAATAAATTATTTTTAGTACATACATATATTTATTTTTTCACAAATTATCACTAATTTCATTTCTATTTAGTTTAATTCCAAATAGAAATGATTTTAGTTAATTGATTAAATATTTTTAAAATCAGCAAATACTATTCGAAAATTTTTTCTGTTGATTGTTTTTTTTTAGGAAGGAATGAAAAAAATGCATAAAACTGAAAATAATAAATTAATTGCTAAATAAGTTAAGCCCAAATTCAGTTAATAAGCATTTCTGTTTAAAAGATTTACGTCCTTTTGATATAAGTATGACGTTGGATGTGAATGAGTTTTCCCTAGAATATGTTTATATGCAACTTGTTTGCTTTATTGGTTCATCTTTTAAATAAATCTAAAATCTAAAAGAAAATGTAATAAATTATTTCTAACAAAATCTTTTAACTCTTCTTAAGAATTCAATCGATGGCAAAGCTTTTCTTGCAGCTGACAAACAACGCAGTTGAGAGTATGTGAAATGATTTTCAAGTTAAGATTTGCTTATTGCCCGATTGCACCCTTGTCGCGAAGGGTTGGAGCACACGTGGAGCAGCAGCCAACGAACCGGTTTTGCAGGCTCGCATTATGTAAATGGTTTTTGATTTTTTTTGCGAATCTTTCGAGCTTTGCTATGATTGCAATGGAGAGTCGAATGGCCAATGCAATATCTTAATGGTCAAAGACGCTGATGTTGACGCGAATGTTGCTGAGGTTGCTGCTGCTGTTGCTGCTGCTGCTGTTGAGACTGTGGAGGGGGAGACATGACCAAGGACATGGCAGGACTCTCATATTTCGCAGTTATTCATGCGCCAACCCGTTATTAAAAATATTTTTGCAGCCGCCGCTGCGCTGCGCTGATGGAAAACTGGTCAGGGTCGTTCCAGCCACTGGCATTTACCTGCCACACGGTGGCATGCAGAGGGGGGTGGGGTGGGGCAAGAGCCAGAGCCAGAGCCAGAGCGAGGGCGAAGATAGCGGTCGAGTGCAGCCGATGAGGGAGGAAGAGAGACAGAGACCACAACCTCAACGTCACATTGATGCCACGACCGCTCCTTCCCCTTCCCCTTCCCCTTGCCCTTTCTTCCTTTCGCCCTTCTGCCACAGCTTTAAGCAACCCTATTCCCCACACTCCGCGCTCCCCTCTGCTACTTGCAGCAGGCAGTGCAACATTATACTTTCGCCTTGTTCTTTTTGAAGACCGCTTCATCGTCGTCGTCGTCGTCGACGTCGTTGTTGTTGTTGTTGTTGTCGTTTTCTTGGTTGTTGTTTAATTTTTCAGTTGGTTTCAGTTTGGTTTTTTGTGCCTCCTCGAGTCAGGCTCTTTCCTCTGCCTCGGCCTCTGCCTCCGCCTCTGCCCCCATTTTGTTGCTTGCTGTGGCTCAAGAGGTTTTAAATATCCAGCCTGATACTTTAATCCAACCAAGCAAAAGGCGTCTTTGCAGCTTTGTCTTCCTTCTCTCACTCTCTCTCTCTCTCTCTCTCTCTCTCTCTGCTTCCTTTGCTTACTTTTATCGAGGTTGCCATAGCGATGCCTTATTCTTATACTTCTCGTTGTTGTTGTTGTTGTTATGCATCGTGTGCAGTTTTTAAGGTTTTCATTTTTATTATTATTATGAATTTATATTCTTCTCTCATTTTTTTTTTTGTTCTTTATTGTTGATGTTGTTGTGGTTGGTTGTCGAAAGGCTTTTTGCTGCTTATGCTGATGGCAAAAAAAGTATTGAATG
Organism: Drosophila sulfurigaster albostrigata; assembly: GCF_023558435.1. Classification (NCBI taxonomy): domain Eukaryota; kingdom Metazoa; phylum Arthropoda; class Insecta; order Diptera; family Drosophilidae; genus Drosophila; species Drosophila sulfurigaster. Next base: position 12,953,833 of record NC_084885.1, on the reverse strand, counting down.
CACCCTTAAAAGACTTGCCTCTCCATCCATCCACATTAATGATGCTAACAGATACAAAAAAAAAAAAAATGTAATGAAAAATATGCCTGGCCGAAAAAGAATCCTTATTTGATGACTACGTCAATGTCCAAAGCTCATTTGCCACTTTAGTTTTGCGGCTTTGACAAATATTTGGCATTTTAATCAATCGAGAGAGATGAAGATAGAGAGAAGAGGGGTGAAGACTGTCAGTCATATTCTATGAGTTGTGTGCCAAATACTCTGTAGTTGAGAGGTCATCGACTGTGGGTTTGGGCTTTTTGGGGTTCGGCTTCGATTCGGTTTCAATTATGCAGGCAATCATGCTGAATGACCTATAATTGCCTGCTTATTGGCATTTGCCGCTCTGTCGCCTTTGATATTGATGCTTTCAAGTAACTCTCTCTCTCTCTTTCTCTCTAGATTTGCCTTTCTCTCATTAGAAAATCAATTAAAATTTATGACAAGTCCCAACCCCGTTTCAATTAGCATTAGTTGAAATATGTGGCTCAACCGAAACGGATAGCTAATGAAAATCCCAAGCAATAATGTCATTTAATATCTTATGTCTCTCTCTCTCTCTCTCTCCTTTAGTTGTTTGTGTTTTCGCTTTGCTGACTAACGTAATTTCATTTTCATGCATATTTATTTTTATTGAAGTTAAATGAAAATTCCATAAAACTTGTGTAGCTGACTCATTTTTTTTTTTATATTTTTTGCATGCATTACTCAATTTTTCATCATATTACGCATACGCCACGTAAACGCCAGCGTTGCACACTCGCTGCTGTTGCTCTCCCTTTCTCTCTCTCTCTCGTTTGGTTTATGCAATTTTAAAGCATAAATATTTTAAAATGCCCTTTTTGAAAGCAACATGTTAAACGCTCTTCACTCTCTCTCAACTTGGCTTTGCTTTTGCTTCTGTGGCGTTAAGAATTTCGAATTTGTTTAATTTTTATGCTTAATGGCATTGCATTTAATCGAAAAAAGCAGTTCTGCTGGATAATTTGTATTTATGCTGGTGCGAAATTTGCAGCCTTGCAGGCTTAACGCCGGTTCAACTATATGCGAAATTCTGTTCGTCCTTTTTGTTTTTGCCAACTTTAAGGCGATGCGCTCGCTGGCTTTGCTTGGCAGCAGCGCGAAAAAAGTATTATAATAATAATAACAGCAAGAGCAACAGCAACAACATTACCGTTAAGATTAAATGCAGCGTTGTTGCCATTAACAATGATTACCTGAAAGCCGATTCCCAATAATTAAATGTGCAACAGCGCGCAATTTTTAATTGCTGGCCACAAAAAGTGCTGCGTTCCCCTCTTCACACCCCCTTCTTCTCACTCTTCGTGGCCATTCACTGACCCCTTCATCAGTCGATCCGCTTTTGCCAGTGACCCAGCTGCAGCTTCAGCTTCAGCTTCGGCTACAACTCCATGTCCGGATTCAAGCCCGTGTCCGGCAGCTGAAACGCCAACGAAATGAATCCCCCCAACCAACAGCTGCCCGCTCCCCGCTCTCCGCTCTTCGCTGCCCACTGCCCGTTGTCCTCTTGTCCAGCAAACTGTGTGTGCGCGCATATCAAAAATGTTGATTCTGATTTTAATTTATTCATATTTATGCAAAAGAAGCAACAATTTTACTAGCACACTTCTCGGCGCAGCTGCCACAGAATGTGTGAGTGTGTGTGTGTGTATGTATGTGAGTGTGTGTGTGTGCTTTGAGTGTGTGTGTGTGTATCTTTATTATTTCGGACTTTAAAATTTACTCGCTCATATGCATATTGACTCAGAGTCAAGTACATAAACACCACAAAAACACATACACGCACACACACACAGAGACTGCTTTGATGGACGCATATGGTCACCCCAATTAGGCTGAACGCCAATAACAATAATTACGCATGTACAAACAAATATACTATAAATGTTATATACACATATAGATCATATAAGCACAGAAACGTATCCATTTTTTTAATAGAATTTTTCATTTCGACAAACGCGTGCTTAAAGCAATTGCAATAAGAGCAAACGATTTGAATTGTTTTTTAACATTTTAATTATTGTCAAAAGTTGGATTGTATTCCACACTTTTAGTATTCGAAAAATGCTTAATTATCCACACTTATTTGTTTCATATTTAATTACATTTTATTTTATATATCAATTTTAAAAATGTTTCCTTTTATTTTATTTATAAAAGTTTTATCAAAAGTAATATTGATTTATTGTAAGGCTAAACATTATTGTGGATTTTTATCATTTTAACTTATTGGCCAAAAATTTAGTATATTTTTGTTAGTATTTTAATTATATCCAGTTTAATATTTATTTAAACATAGCAATAATAAGTTAGAGATGGTTTCTTTTCGGAATATACGAAATTAAAATATGTTGCGATATGATAAATAAATTATAAACTATAAATTATTTAAGAAATGAAATGTATATCTGGTATATTTTGTATTCATGGTATATTTTAAACGTTATAGTATATCAATATACCAAATATATTTTATACCGATATATTTTAGTATTTTTCCGTATACTAATTTGATATATCTGAAAATTAATATCAAACGAATACACTAAAAATATGGTATATAAATATACTAAATATTTATATTATATATTTATTTATATTTGGTATATATAAAGAATAATATCCATCGAATATACCAAATAATAGTATATTTTGTTATATGTACAGTATAAAATAATGATATATTTTAGTATTTTAGGAATATTATTTTTGGTACAATAATAGCAATCTAATATACAAAAAAAAAATAGTATATCCATATACCAAATAAAGCATTTTATTTATATTAATTTTGTATATGTGCAGCATAATACCGCACAATTTACCTTTTATATAAAATAATGGGTATCTCATAATCAAGTTCACTCGACTGTATCATCTCTTCTTGTTTTTGCAATATTTTAATTACTCAAATTTAACAATAATTTCGTTAACGTTGATATTTATGCAATCATATACAATATGTATAATTTACTTTTCCTTTTTTTTATAGAATTCGCAACAAACGTTATAATTATTGCGTGTAATGTTGGCATCAAAAATTTGAAGGTATGTTGAGTGAAATGTTTCCCAAGCTGCAGCTGAAATATAAAATTTGGCTTAAGAGTCCACTCCAATTACGTCTCTTGACTTATCTCAATGGTGTGTCAACAATTTTGTTGTATTTAAGTGGCAACAAACAACAATATATTATGCATAAGCATAAATGTGCTAGGCAATATAAATAAAAGACCGCAAAGTTGCTGCATTTCTCTACTAAGTATTTTTTTCATAACTTTTATATGTATTTTTTTTTATGAAATCACGCAGAGTTTTTAAAGCTTTTGTTGTTGATGTTGTTGTTGTTGCTGCTGCTGCTGCTGCTCAAATTAATAATTGAGTCTTTGACTTGCCAGATCCCATGGCGCACTTTCTAAAGCCATGAACAACAACAACAACAGCAACAATAACAACAATGGATAGTGCTTCCGGCTGCCAGATTGCCGTTTGGTGTTGGGTTTTTGCCATAGAAGCTGCCTCCAACAACAGCAACAGCGACTCTGTTTCTACTTCAGACTATGCTTCTGTTTGCTGCTTGTGTGTGTTTAGTATGAACCCAATTATGAATTATTTGTAATCTTATCTTTGAGTATGTGGCATAAAAATTATAATTTTGCGGCGAAGAAACCCCACAAAACACAATAGCGACAGCAACCAAGTTCTTCTTCAATTTCAGCATTAAAATTTATTAAAAATAAATAAAGCAGCCCATTAAATGCCAAGTGTGTGCGAGTGTGTGCGAGTGTGTGTGTGTGTGTTTGTGTGTGTGTGTGGTGCTAAGGTATTTCAACCAAGGGTTCAAGCTTAGGTTGTTCTGGTTGTTGAGTCTGCGGTGCAGCTGCATCTTGAGGCTTGGAATATAACACGGCTAACCACAGCGACGTTAGCAATGAGAGAGAGAATGCTGCTTCTGCCTTCAGCCTCTCTACTTTACCTACTCCTGGGCACCATGTGAATGGCACCAAAGTGGATGCTTCAGCATGCACGGACGCCACTTGCCATCTAAGAGGGAAGGGGAGGGGAGAATGCAGGCAGTCCAGACAACACTGAGAAAGATAGAGAGAGGGAGAGATAAACAGGAAGTCATCGTCGCTGCCAACACTTCAAGCTGTGTGTCGAGTGGGTGGGCCACGTCTATTGCCATTGTCCTAGCCTCGTACGAACCTCACACCTTGCAGCCTCTGAGACTCATCTAGATTTGACTTAGCTCCGAGTCGAGTTCAACTGCGGATACAAGTCGCTCTTCTTGTTGTTGCTTGGGGTTTATTCATAAAAATAAATGCAGTATTTAGCTAGTCGACCAGACAGACCACAAATACGCTGCAGGGCTGCAACTCTCTGCTCTCTTCTCTCTTCTCTCCGCTCTCTTCTCTCTACTCTTCTGCTCGCTTCCTGGTCTGGACTGACAACCAGTTGACCAGCTAAGCAGTTCAACAGCTGAACAGTTGATGGGGTGATGCAATGACGTCTTGACTTTTGGCAGCTCAACATTCGTCAGCAACTCCAGCAATAATCATTTATTCAAATTACTCGCATATCACAATCCGCAAACATTTTAGGCAAAAATGCACTGAGAGAAAAAAAGGCGGGGTAATTTCTGTATATAAGAATTCCATTTGTTTTATTTTATTTTCTTTCTTTAATTTATTTTATTTGTTATTACTTTAATATTCATTTTTTATTTAATTTATTAAATTAAATTTTATTTAATTTTATTTGTGTTACTTCTTTTTATTTTCTTTTATTTATTTTATTTATTATAATTATTTTATTTATTCTATTTTATTGTATTTTATTTTTTTTATTTTGTTTCATTTGATTTTATTCTAATTACTTTACTAAATTTTCATTTGCAAAATAAACATTTCTTCTTTGAATTTAAATTTTGGAGATTTGTTATCTTTTCAATCCCTATTGAAATAATTCTTAAAGATAATTTGATTATTTAAATCGTTACCAATTAAATAAAATTTCTATTGTAAACAAAATTGTTTGAGGAAAGTATTCAAATTGTTAACAAATATTAACTTAATAATAATATATATTTTTACACCATAAGATAAAAAAAGATTAATGTATTGAAAACATATTTTCATAATTAAAACGAAAAATGTCTAATATCTTAAAGATTAAGATCTTGAAGATATGTTATATTTTCATAATTAAAACGAAAAATTTGTATACAATTATAAAACGCCAAAAAATAATGGTTCAAGAATTGAATGTCAATCGTAAAAACAATTTTTAATTCTGAAATAATTTTTTTGATTATCTGATTTATTCACTTTCTGAATAATGCAGTAATTATTGGATAACACTAAGAAATATTTATAGCAAAACTATTATATTGATTTTCATATAAAAGTTTTATGTTGTGTGATCAAGTATAATGTGCAATTAGTGTGCTTAACTATTCTGATAATTTGGGAACTAACAAATAGTTAGTCGCAGCTTTAGACAGTAGTCAACTCAAAATAATTTCCACATCCAATGTGTAGAGGCATTTAATTAGATATTTTGAAAACTAAATGCGGTTCACCTGACGTATGAGCAATGTGTCTATAGCTTACATTTTTGGGACCTATTCGATGCAAGTGTGGACGAGAATTTACAGTGGATAGGTGGGTGATAAGCAGGTGAATGGGAGGGGGAGGGGCAGGCAAGTGAAAGGGTAATGTGACTGGTTTTGCAAATTAGATTTCAGGCGCTGAGTAAAAGTTTTGGGGCAACTGAATCCGCATACGGTAATTATAAATAGCTTCCTGGGACCGCAGTCACTTGTGCCATAGCCTACCTCCGTATGGAAGGTGTGTCAGAGTGTATATGCACATGTACGTGTGTGTGTGTGTGTGTGTGTGTATGTGAAAATGGCCTGGAAATTATTTTACATGCTGCTCAAGTGGCCAAGCGCTTGTTTTTAATTAGTTTGCGCTTGGCAGTAGCCAGAAGCTGCTCAGGCATCCTGTGTGTGTTGGTGTGTGTGTGTGTGTGTGTGTGTGTGTGTGTGTGTGTCTCTAGTTGAACCATTTTAATTGAAAACCGCAAGTGACTAAGCAAATATGTTTGCAATTTGTTAAATGATTAGCATAATTTAGTGCATAAATTTGCCAAAAACGAAACTTACATAGTACAAGTTCTACTAAGTATACCGAAGCAATCAAATGCAGCACATGAAGCAACTGATGAGATTCGCCGTCATCATTATCGTCGTGTCAACAAACAGTTGATGGTTGATGGTTGATGGTCATCAGGTCATCAATGGCTGATGTCACGCCTCGTGTTTCCGCACCTTACAAATGTCTTCGTTTTTGGTTTCATTTCTCGACAGACCGTTAGACGGTAAAAGATAGTGATAACTTCAAAAAACGAGTGAGAGCGAGAGAGAGAGGAGGGAAAGACAGCGTCATGATGAGTTCGCTTGTCCAGCATCGCTTTTCACTTCCTTTCGCCACTTAATTTTTGTTTTATTATCATACTTTTCATACCCGCTACTCATAGCGGGTAAAAGAGTATTATAACTTTGTGCCACTAGCAAATATATGATATATGCTGAAGGAGTATATTTAATCTTGATCATCGTCAAAGCATAAGCGTCATAGCCATAATCCGTATCAACACCTTGATCTCAAAAAGATATAATTTTTTTCAGAATAGTATATATTGACAACCAAATACAGTATATTGATATACCAAATATTGTATATTTAAAAATATAGTATTCATCTATATAGCATATCAATAACCTTCGGTATATTTTATTACTTTTAGTATATTATTTGGTCTATTTTAAGAATAATAGTAAATATCGACATATCACATATATAGCATCGATATACCAAATACAGTATATCGATATACCAAATATATCCTTCGATTTTTGGTATTTAATTTCAGTATTTTTTGAGAATAATACCGCACTGTTTTACTTTCATTTAAAATGGGTTGAGTGCACTCAACTGTAGCTTTCTTACCTGTTTTGATGTATTATATACTGATATATACCGCTATTCAAAATATATTATATATCAACATACCAAATATTGATATACCAAATATAGAATATGAATATAACATAGTTTATATCAATCTACCAATTTAACAAATATAACCTTTGGTATATTTTAGTATTTTTGGTATATTAATTTGGTGCTTTTCATAAAAGTAGGTAGCGCGGGTGTCTCGCAGTCGAGCACACTCGAGCGTAGCTTTTTATTATTTTCCTCTGCTGTATATAGCCGATAAATTAACCCAAATAAAAAACTAAAAAACAAGCGCGCAAAATTGCAGCGAACTCGCAACACGCCTTTAGTCGCATTCGAGTGGCAAGTGGTAAGTGGCAAGTGGCAAGAGGAGAGTGTGGGGTAGCGATGCCCTAAATGGGACAGCAGTCAACACCTCATGCCGTGTTAATAAACCATCAATAATGATGCCGCCTCTCGATAGCGGACGCACACACAACACACAACTCACACAACTAGACAGCGAAATCGTCAGCGGAATTGGCATCGGAATCAAAGACAGACTTTAAAAAAATGACCAAGACAGAAACTGAAGCGTATCAAATGCGACGATTCATTTTCAATATGCTTATTATAACTACCATACTTATGTCGAAATCGGGAGACTATGCAACAAGCTTCCTCGCGTAGCGTCGCGGCAGCGGAAGACAAACAATTTCTTGGAATTGATTTCTTGCGGTTTTTGCGGCATGTCTCTCTCTCGCATGTAGCCCTAAAAATGCCAAACCGAAAGACACTCAATGAGTTGCCCCACGTTTGCAGAGACGTGGAGAGGGGGGCGACAGTAGACAGTAGATTCATTCCTTTCCAAGAAGAGCATAAGAATGATGACAGCAGCAGCAGCAACAGCAGCAGCAGAAATCGAAGAAGAAGAAGCTAGTAAGTGGCACTGGAAGTGGCATATTGCATGTGGTAAGCACAGCCAGTATTATCAACCGCGGCGTTATCGATATCTGTTATTCGATAGCTTAAATGCTACCACATGCGAGCCCTATAAATAGGCACAGGTAATATTTGCGCAGGGATATGCGATGCCAACTGGATTTACAACCAGTTTTAATATTATATAAGTTTAAATCACTTTTGTACAATTTAACATTTAACCATAATCCAAAGGTATTGAGTAAACCTCATCATAGTATTTTATAACGAAGGATTTAAATTGGTTACTTTAAGATATTATTTAAAAGTTTCATTTTTTTACAGTTTAAAAATTGTATTCTATAAATTAAAATTTATTAGTTTAAATGAAAATTTCAAAGTTGTTTTACTTCGTAATTTATAATTTGCAGTCTATAATTTAAATTGGTTACATAGTATAGAATATTATTATAGAGTTTCATTACTTTATAATTTATAATTTACAATTTGTATTCTATAATTTGAAAAGATTAATATAAGATATTATTCTATTTAATTATAGGATTCAATCATTTCACTTTTCACAGATATATTTGCCAAATTTTAAGTTACGATTTTCTTATCCCAAAAGTAAATCTAAATAACATATTTTTTTCTATGTAATGCATAAAAATTGCTAGCAACAAATTATTACATACATACGTATTCAAATCGAGAATTCAAGTCAAAAAATCTAAATCTCTGTGTTTTTTTTCCGAATTTAGTGCTTCAACAATTTTTCAATGAAAATTATTTTCAGATAACGATTTGTTTTTGGAATTGAATTAAAATGTATATTTAATTTGTGTAAGTAAAAGTGAATGGCAAAATTGTAAATTTCAATTTGAATTTTATTATGAAGAATTATATAAAAATAAAAACATAAAATTGTATATTTCAAAGTAACATTTTACAATTCGCACTTTTATTCTTACTTAATACTTTTTTAATGATTAAAATTAAATTAAATTCGAATTAAAGTAAAAATAAGTTGAATTACTTAATAAATCGCACAGCTGCCTTAAATAATTACGAAGTACGTCATACTTCATAAGTCTTTGCTAAAAACACTACCTTTTAGACGAAACCAGTTAAAATGATACTGCATAATTAAATATTTCCCGGTATGTACAAGCATTATTAGATAGTCTCTGAATCGATTGCCAATTGTTAAAGCACCTCGCTGCTGCTGCTGCTGCTGTTGTAAAAAAAGCCGCCAATCAATCAGGTCTCGCAACAGATTCGCTGACAGAGCCAAAAACTCCCATACAGCTCTGAAATTTCTCACAATAATTTGTAGCGGCCGCTAGATGTGATGTTTTTCTCCATTTTTCTATGTTTTCCTATGTGTTTTTGTTTTGTTGCTGTTGTTTTTTTTTATCGTTTTTGCTTTTGCCACAAAGACACCTGTGCACGGCCCAGTTAGTTGCAGACAAGTGGCCAAATATGAGGAGACTTGCAACAAAACACAACAACAACAACAGCAGCAGCAGCAGCAGCAGCTCCATTGCTCTGGCCATAAATCTGTAGACAACTTTCCAGTTGAGTGCTTAACAATTTTCAACACGCGCAGGCTACAAAGACTCTCTGAGCCACACCTGAGAGCTGATGAGAGATGGAATGAAGCGGGGCAGGAGTGGCACCATGGGAACGTTAAACGGCCTACGCTCAAAAGAGACAGAGAGAGATAGAGACAGAGAGACATCTCCTCCTTCTCCTCTGCCTCCTTCAGCTGACTGCACTTCGATAATGTGTAATAGTTCTATTAGTCGCATGTTGGCGCGTCTCTGGTTACAGCTAATCTCTGGCTACCAACTTTGGTCTGCTGTCATGAGAACCAAGAACCGGCCAGAGAACATTGTTGCCACTGCAAAAAAACAGACAAAACTTTGGCCTGAATAGTTAAGCAGCCAGAGTTGAGTTGAGTAGTTGACCAGTTGAACAACAACAACAACAACAGTTGGTGGCGCCTCGACTGTTGCCGTTGCCGTTGCCCAATTTGGTGCGCACGCTGAACCGGTTCGCTGTCTCGGTTCTCGTAAACTTTATGGCACACACAAAGGCTGTCCAATTAAAACGGAAATATTTTTGAGACGGCTTTTCATTTATTCATCTAGCTGCAAATTGTCGAATCTGTGTGCATCAAATGATGTATCTTAACTTAGTTTTTTTTATCTCTATCTCTATCCCTCTATCTATCTAAATCTCTATCTGTCTGTCTTCAAGATGCTATTTAATAACTTTATGCCCAAAAGACTTTACGACCCATTGCCGCCCATTTTGAAATCCGTTAACATTTCCAGGTTAGCCCCAAAATACTATAAAATAAAAAGACGTTGGCATTGCTCAGCTCAGCTCAGCTCAGCTCAACACAGCACACCACAGCAGAGCACATCCGTCTCTGGGGCCCGTTTTATGGCACCTGCTTGGACCTCCAAATGTTTTATAATACGCGCCCGTCCACAGACATCTTAAACTGTCATAGAAATATGAATAGAGTTGTCGCGCTGAGTTTTACGGCCAATTTATGACTGCCTCAGAGTCCGCCACACAGTGCTGCATAAAAACTGTCAAATAATCCACAAATGGAATGCATTTGACAAATGATCCACTAAAAAACCCGAATAGAAAAAATATAAAAAGAAAAACTATAAGGTTCTTCTCTTTGTTCATCTTAAAGTTCTGAGTTCTGAGATGGGCTTCTATGAAGTCATCTATGGATTGCCCACGCGCCGTGTTTCTGGCACGGATTACGCACCTCATTGGATCAGAGGAGTTGGAATTCTTTTCATAACTTTATTCCTGTATCTTATGAAAGAACTCGGTCAACATTCGAATGGGGATTGGAATGAGATATCTCATAAATTGAATGAATTAAATGGAAAACTTTAGTTACATAGCTTATACGAATTATTGAAAGAAATTTTATTCCGTTATAGTATTTCCAAAACTTCATTGAACAGAAAATTTTAATATGTAATCCGTATTTAAATTTACATTCCTAAAATATGTATAGAATTATATATTTTGAACAATATAAAATTAGTATTAAGAATGCTTCTGTCAAGAGTCATGACAATGTAATCTACTACATATATAAATAAAAATATATTAAATGATTTATTTGGTGTATAAATATATAATACCAAATGTTATATATGGTATATTAACATACATATTAACATACTTGATTTGCGTTATTTGGGATTTAAATATACCAATTGATATATTTGGGTTTCTACATTTGGTATATTAATATATCATATACAACATTTGGTATATTAATATTCAAAATGGAGAAAGCAGTAAATTTGAATTGTTTTATTTAATACCAAGTGCTATATTTATTTTGCTTGTTTTGTTTAACATTTTAATATACCAAATGCTATATTTTGTATATGAATTAGAGGTGGGCACGGGCCGGGCTTTTTTTTCGTGGCCCGCGGGCTTACACAGGCCCGGAGCGGGTTCGGGCGGGCCCGGGCCTTATAATTAAGATTCGTACGGGCTTCGTGCGGGCCCGGGCCTTAGAAAAAAGGCCCGGCCCGTAAAAACCCGAAATAGGCCCGTAAAAGCCCGAAGTAGTAGTGAAAACAATTTTGATTTGATCGAATAAGAACCGCCATTTATCGCATTTTAATTGCTTATCGATGCTACTATCGATTTGGTTATACAATATTTTACTTGTTTGCACACCACTTATTAAAAATTGGCGGCCTATTGTGAAATTACCAAATCTGTGGGCCATGGTTTAAATGAAAAACGCACTAGGCTAAAAAGCAAAAATGTAGAAAAAAATTTTATTTTTAAATAAAAATATGAATTAATTTGTTTTTCATTAAATACATAACAATATTCACCTTAATAAATATATATATGTATATATAAATTACATGTCTTTTGAATTTCCTTATATGTGTAAATAAGTTTCGTGCCGGGCCGGGCCGGGCCTTAGTGAAAAAGTTTCGTGTTCGGCCGGGCCGGGCCTCTCAAAAAAGAGTTTGTTTTCGTGCGGGCCCGGGCCTTAAAATACAGGCCCTCCCCACCTCTAATATGAATATAGTACTTCATTCGAAGTATACCAGGTTGTGTATAGCTTTTGAAAGTCAGTTACAAAATGATGGGAAATGCATTATCATTTTATACTCATCGTCATTTTTGTATCTTCAAAGAACTCAGACTGCAGTCCATAAGGATTTAAATGAAATATCTAATAAATTGAATGAATTAAGTATACGACTTTAGTTAAGCTATTAACTTGGTAATTTCTGTTTCATATTTGGTGATTGCTTTGCAGCTATTAGATGGAAGCCTATTGGTAATACAAATAAATGAATGAAATAATATCCAGTGTTAGCATAAAGCTTCAACTAATGTGCAATCAGTCTCTAAACATGCATATTATATATATTAGTGGCAACTTGCATTCGTTGGAATTAATTTATGTTTACATTTTGCAGCTATTAATTTAAATTGATATTCGAATTATGTGCGCATTAAATGGTCGACATTTCAAAGGCCGATAAACAAAAGGAGAGAATATACTATATATCATAGTATACAGTGTGTTTAAAATGAAATTAAATATTGGTTAAATGCCACATTAGTTTCGAATCGAACTGTGCACAAATAAGGGGATTTTGTTCAACATTAATTAGTTTAAGTGAGTGGCAATGCTGTTGATTGTTCCTTCAGTTGTGTGTGTGTGTTGCTTGTGTTCAATTTACCCCTTAGACGAGCATAATTTTAATCAGTAATTCCGATTTCAAAAGGCGCACAGGAAGCGAGGAGACGCTTCTTTCTTTCTTTTTTTTTTCTCTGTATTTTTGGGGTACCTCGTTATTAGTTAAATGACTTGTTTACACTATTGTTGTGTGTTTTCGCATTGTGCTCGAGGTTGCCTTTTAATTTGCATGCTTATTCATTCAACTCCAGCAACAATGAGATTTCCCTCATTTCAATTTTGAAGCGCACCCACACACACACACACACAATTGCCAACTCTTTCACTCTCGCTTGCTGTCCCTGGCTAAATTCATTCATCAGCTCATTGCCTTTCATTGATCTTTCTTTGTCTGCCAGCTTTTGTGTGATTTGACTGTTGCCCTTCTCCTCTCCCCTTTTTGCATAGCTTTCCTCCCACACGTCTCTGTTTTTGGCACAAATGCTCACATTCTTTGCTTCGCTTGATCCTTTTGGAGATCGACACCACATGCAACAGCTGAACATTTTTATGTGGCGCCACAGCGACGTCTTTCCTTTGACTCTGTCCACTTGTCTGCGCCCCCTCCCCACGCGTTGCACAGCAACCAGCAGCAGCAGCAACAGCTTCATCTCTAATTATTCAATGTAATTAAGTTGATTGCGTTGTAATTGTGCCAGAAATTTATGCCCAATTGCCAGTCCGTTGGCTCCATTAGCTCTCTCTCTCCCTCTCTCTTTACTACATGCCTCCCCTCCCACCCTGCCACGCCCTGTATTAACCCCGCTCATTTCGCGTTCCTTCAGCTTTTGGCATTGGCTTTTGCTGTTTGTCTGTGTTGTCTGTTGTCTGTCAGCACATCTACGTACTACATTTGTTTGCCACAAGCTGCGGCGAGTCTGTTGACAATGTAATGAAGCTTGGCCATTTGAACTTCTTTATGTAGTTCAATTATAGAACTTGTATTTTATGCGTTTCTTATTAGTAACAATATGTTAAAGAAGAAAATAAAAGAGATTGTAGTAATAACAACATAATTTTATTGACTGCAAGAGTATTCAAAAAAGTGTTCAAATGTTTAGTATTTTCTGGCAATTTCTGCAAGTCAGTTTAAGTTATCATATAGTAAGTTTTATTCCGATATAAATTTTAGATACACGATTTTTGTTTGCAATACAATTCGATTTTCTTACCACAATATATTTAGGTATTTGGTAAAACTTATGCATATATAACATAATAAAAACTGTGGCTATAATGATAAATTGTTCAAAATATCAGATAGGAAGTTTCATTTTTAATGTTTTTAACATGTTGAGCTTGCAGTTGTTATTTTGAGTTATGTTATTTGAAAGACTGTTTTCAAGTATGTACAATATAATCAATCATACATAGCATATGTTTATGTTTATGAAGTTGTTAATATTGTCTGTAAATGTTCAAAATAAAAACTTAACATTGTTAAAACAAGTTTAAACATTTTTTCAAAAAGGAAAACAAACTTGTTAAAAATAGGATAAAATACTACAAAGAACATAGATATACTTCTAAAAAAAAAAAGTAAAAACTTTTTGCCAAAGATCATAGAATACTACGAAGAACGTTAATATACTTCTGTAAGTTCATTTGAATTAACAATATAACTAACATTTCTTGTTAAACATACACCTAAATGATTAAAATAAAATCTGTAACCGTATTTCAAAATTCGTTATCGAATAAAATGTTTTTTTAAACATAAAACTTGCCATAGTTATTTGTTATTTAAAGTTCGATTTTTTAAGTAATATTTGATTTCACAAACAAAATATTGTTATCCCATTCTTATGCGATAAATCAGCTTTTCGAGTTAGAGTATTACCGAAATCGTTTAAGCTGCATTTGTATGGTAAATTTCTTCGTATAATGTTGATTTTTTGTTTACGGGTTTGCTTGCGAGCTTTGTGATAAATTTGTCAGTGGCTTTGATGTATTTGTGCTCTCTCATCAATGTTCAGCCTGAGCAGCATCAACTTGATGATTATGCTCATCATTACGACAACGTCAACAACATCATGGCCATCAAAGGCGGAAGTGTTTAATGAACATTAAACAGCGACAACAATCGCACAGCAGAATACAACACAACACAACAGAACAGAACACAACAAGCAAAATTGTTGTTGAAAAACAAACAAATAAATAAAATTTGAAAAGCGGCAAAAATAGAATCGCCGCTTAGCCAACAATTTATTAACCAACACTTTTTGGCCAACACAATAACAGCAGCAAACAACAACAACAACAACAACAGCTACAACTACAACTACAAATACAGTAGCCACCCTCTTAGAAGAGTTCAGTTGACGTTTAAAGCCGACAAGCGACATGCACAAAATCCGCTCAAACCCCCCAAGAAGAGCTGCCCCTCCGTCTCTCTCTCTCTCTCTCCCTCTCTGTCTATCCATTCAACTCACACCAATTTAAATCGCTGGCCTAAGCTTAAGCACAGATTAGGTAGTGTGTGTTTGTGTGCGAATATCGTAAATAAAAATGTGCACAATGCAGAGCAATTGAATGCGGAAATATGAAATATGTTTGGCAAAAATATTCAAGTTTTATATGGAAAGCAGAGATATATTCTCATACTACGATGAGGCACTGTGAATGGTTGCTGAGATAAGAGCTGGAAAAGCTGCTGCTTATTGTGGCTATTAGCTGCAAAGCTCACTTAAAGCCAACAAGTCAAAATTGAATCGAATAATGAATAACAACAACACCAACAACAACAGCTGCAGGCGAACAAATCGAGATTATTTGTTGATTAACAGCAGACAGCAAACTTGATGGACAACCGAGACTCTCAATTGAAGTTGTCAGAACTCGAACAAAAGTGTGAACATTTTATTGTGCTTAAATGATTATAATTTTTGAGAAATTACATAAAAATCTAGTGATGAGAAGAATTTGCTGTTTTTATTTTTTGGTTTTAGTTTTTTTTTTTGTAAGAAAAGTAGTATAATAATAATTTGGAATATTTGAAACATTTTCATGTATTGTCGCGCAACAATCGCGAAAGGACTTAGCAATAATCGCGGCAGTAGCGCAAGAATTGCGAAATGATCGTGAAAGAAGATCGACAATCGCTCAACAATCGCATTAGACAAGAGTCGCCAGATAATCGCAAAATAATCGCATAACAATCGCACAATTAACGTTTAACCATCGCGTAGCAATCTCGAAAGGATCTTGCAATAATCGCGGAAAAATCGCACACAGAACATGGCCCAATAATCGACCGATGAACCCGGAATGATCTAGGGACAATCACAGAAAAATCGCAGAACAATCGCGTAACAATCGCTGGACAATCACGGAATGATCGCCCAACAATAACGGAATGATCGTAGGACAATCGGGGGACAATCGCGGAAAGATCGCTCAACAATCTTCGATTTTCGATTTAAACATTAATACTTTCATTCTCATTAAATCAGAATGTTAAATTTATTAAATTTCTATTTATTATCGAGTATTTTTATGGGTATCTGGGTATCTAAAAGTCGGTGTTGCAAACAACAACTCATCATCTGATCTGCAGTCTTATAATCGCAGTGACTATGGGATTCGATGCTCCCAAATACGCTAAGAAGCATAAGCAAGCT
This sequence comes from Drosophila sulfurigaster albostrigata, assembly GCF_023558435.1. Lineage (NCBI taxonomy): Eukaryota > Metazoa > Arthropoda > Insecta > Diptera > Drosophilidae > Drosophila > Drosophila sulfurigaster. The sequence continues at coordinate 12,937,466 of NC_084885.1, read as the reverse complement.
TATTGTAGTTGCTGATGTTTTGTGTGTGTTGTGTGTGTTGTGTCGGAATACAAAACTAAAGAGCTCACAAAGCCCATAAATTTGGTATACAAAAAGGCCGAGCAATCAAAACAAAACGCATGGCCAAAAACGGCCAACCACTTGGCTATTGAGTTGGACTTGAGACGAGGATTGTGGTTGGTTCGATGGTTCGTTGGTTCGTTGGTTGGTTTAGCGCCGCGGGGAACTAATTTGAATATTGATATGATTTCGATATTGTTTTCGGGGGCCCCGCTTAACTCGTCGTCGCATAATTAACGCGAAAAATTAGCGCGCGTGTTAAACGCGTGCGCAGAACAAGTTCGTGTGTCGATTGAGTGTGTTTCAGTTTGTTCAGTAGGTGTATCTCACATACTTGTATGTGGTATATATCTGCATAAACAATAACAGAGCGGAGACCTGATCTTCACTTACCATGTTGCCATGTCGACAATTTGACAATTTCGCATTAATTTGCTGTCAATTTGTTGAGTCTCCCTCCCCCCAAGTTACTCAGTGGCAATTACAATGATGATAAACTCCATTCGCGATTAGGTTTAAGTGTATCATCAATCAGCCTTTAATAAAATGGCATTATCTACGTACGATTTTACCCCTTCCCCCACAGTTTTCTCAGATCTAAATAGAGCCTTGAACATTCAGTCTTAAGTCTTCAGTCTTCAGTCTCTCGCTGCTTGGTTATCGGCTTTGCGTCGACAGCGATTTATGTGGGGCACTCAGATTACAAATGCCGGGCAAATATGTAAATGAAATCTATTTAAATGCCACCGATACGCTTGAGATATATATATACATAACATATATGTTAGTAGTATATGGTGTAGCTCCATTTCGATTGTCTTTTTGTGAAATTTCTCATTAAAAGATAAGCAAACTACAAGCATGATAATATTTAAATCATAATTTATGGCCATGGCCACGTGTGAGACTCCAATTCGAAATCGAAGTCGAAGTCAGAGTCGAAGACTCGAATCGAATTGAATTTATTGAATGAGCGAATGGCATGAGAATCAATCGAAGTGATTCTCACACCCAACGTCTCTCATATGATAGAATCGTTATAATCAAAAGAAAACCCATAGTTTTTTGCACAGAATGAATATTCAATGACGGAAATTCCAACTGAAAAAATACAAGTAAGAAAGCTACAGTCGAGTGTGCTCGGCTGTGAAATACCCGTTACCCATTGTGCTAAACAATGCAGTACTCATTTTAAATTATACCAAATAAATATACCACAAAAATACTAAAAAAAATAAATACTGTTATATTTGGTATAGTGTTATAGTGTCATATTTAAAATATACCAAGAGTAGAAAAAATACTAGATTTTCAAGAATAATAGAAACTATAATTATTCTTGAATATACTAAAAATCTGGCTTCTTTTTTAAAGGGCGGAAATCCAAACATAACAATTGCATTCGAATTATATAAATTATAGCTCTATATCTATAAGATCTAGGTGTTCATACAGACGGACGGACAGACGGAGAGGACCATATCGTCTCGCCTTGATCAAGAAGAATATATTTACTTTATAGAATCGTAGATACCTCCTTCTGTCTGTTACATACATTTGACGGGGGCACAAAGTTATAACACCCTTCTAGCCTTTGGGTAGCGGGTATAAAAATTAAGCTTAGTCAGAGCCTTGCCTTGGCCCATAAAACTGTGCGGATCTTTGGCTCATTTGGCGCTAGTTTTGTTTGGCTTTGGCTTTTGTCTCTTTTTTCATCTTTTTTGTGTATGCTTTGTGTGTGCTCGTACATAATCTGTTCCCCTTGGTGACGTTGTGGCTAGTCGTAGTAGTAGTTAATATACACACACACACACATACTCGCACACAGTGAAGCACACCCAAACGCCTTAAGCTTTTTCCCACGCCCAGCTTGGCCAGCAAATCAAAAAGTTGAAAAGACAACGCTGAAAACAAATATGCTTATAAAAGCCAAAAGAAGAAACGAAATATAACTGCTCACAGGAAGTTGTGATTAAATGTTGTTGTCTGTGTTTCTTAGCTTTGATATACGCATGGCATTATACACAGATCTGTATATATATACATATATATATATATGTACATGCATATGTATTTCATCTCCAACTTCAACTCTTCTGTTGGCAAACACTTGAAACTAACAGCGAGCAATTTTGAAATGATTAGCGAGTTGCCGCCGCCGCCAACTTTCCCAAAAATTGGCCCGCAAATGCCATTAACGTTTTCCACATACGCTGAGGGCGTTGTAGGCGTGGCAAAAGATTGCACATTCGCTTAATTAGAAAGCGTCCAATTACTTGCAGCGCATTCGCAAGTCGCAAGCGTCAGTCTCAGCTGCAGATGGCGAAGGCGAAGCGGATACGGAAGCAACATTAAGGTGCAAAAATGGCTGCCGAGCAGCAAGTGTAAAAAAGTGCTCTAGTCTGATTAGAGGTATGCCTCATGCAAAGGTTCTTCTTGCTCTTTTTTTTATACCTGCTGCACATAGGGTAGAAGTGTATTTTAACTTTGTGCTATTTATAAATATATTTAACAGGCAGATGAAGGCAAGAATATATATACTAGAGACTATAGAGTCGGATATATAGTCTCTAGTATATATATTCTTGATCAGTGATAACAGGCAAGGTGATGTCATGTCCGTCTTTATTTATAGTATTTATTTGCAATCAAAATAAAAATGGTCGAAGTTATTTAAGAAATACTTTTTTATGGGAAAAAGGCTTATTTACTACGGGTCTTAGTTGCCAGTTACCTTACAATGTGGTATATTTTGTACTCTGTGGTGTATTTTAAACCGTACCGAGGACTATATTTGGCAATATTAATAATATATCAATAAATATAGGTATATATAATAGAGGTATATATTGATTAATATTATAGTCCTCAGTATATTTTATTATTTTTCGGTATATTTTAAAATAATACCGACCTGTTTTGCTGGTATATTTTGCACTATAGTATATATAGTTTTTATTTAGTACTACAAATCAAATGTAGCCTTTGGTATACTAATCTGCTAGAATATTAGGCACTTCATTGTATATTTTAAATTTATAACTATAATATATTAGTATACCAATTATATTTAAGTATTTTTCTACTGTATATTTTTGCTATATTCGTAAAATTTGGTGTTATTGAAAATATATAGCGGGTATCTTAGAGTCGAGCACACTTGCTTTCTTTCGTTTTTGCTGGCATAGAAAAGCAACACTGCAATTTACACGTCTTTAACATTTTGTGTGTAAACAAATCATTATAGCTATATTTGAGCTAATAAATTTAGATTTATTTATGCATGCATTTTCTTGATTTTTAATATGCATAAAAATAATTTCAGCTCCCGTAAGCGAGTCACAATTTTAATTAGTTTGTTCTCAATTTAAAAGTCAACTAATAAATCTACAAATTTGTCTTGAGCATTAAGTATTCAACACTCGATTTATTTAAGTCAACAACATGCATTTTCTTATCGTTTCGCTACGCTATTTGCTATTTATTAATATAGGTGAAATTTTTGCATGGCATTTTATGTTTTGCAATTCATTTACTTTCCATAATTTATTATTACACTATGCAATGCATTAATTTTGTTGTTTGTATTAAATGCCGTCTTAGGCAAATTTTTTACTTTTACCCTAATTATTTATTTATTTTCAAATTTAATATGCCATTTGAGCTTCAATAAAAGCTTGATTTTGTGGTTTGTTGTTGAGATGATTTTCACCTTCTTTCAATTTAGCATATCAAATTTTGTCAATTTCACACTCAATTTAGAATTTTATCGTATTTGAATCTCAGCATAATTTTCATCTTTTCTTATTTTGGGTTCGTTTTTATTTCATTTTCATTTTGGTTTTGGTTTTTGTTTTGTTGCGCAATTTATTTCCTTTTGGTTTTGCTTCGGTTTCTTTGGCTGATTCACATAATTATTCATTCCGTCAGTTAAATAATTTAGTATATATTTGACTTAGTTTAACGACTGTTTTTCATTTAATTTCAATAACTTTTCCTCAGCTTTTTCAACTCTTTGCCGACGACTTTGCCAATTGCCGTTTTGCCATTTGCCGTTTGCTGCTTGCTTCTGGCTGCTGGCTGCTTGCCTGTGTTTTTCGTTAGCCTTGTCATCACTGCTTGGCTGCTTGGTTGATTTTCATTTTCATTTCCCTATTTAACAGCAGCAGAGCCAAAAACTTGACATAATTTTCGCTGCAGGGCTGCGGCCTTTCATGCCTCCTCCTCCTCCCCCCTTGCCAAGCAGCCAACAACGAATTGTGGTCAAAAAATAAATGTTAAAGAGCATTTCAAGCATTTACGAAAATGATTGATTAATTGACTTGAAATAATGAACGAGTCCGACGTCGAGTTGCGAGTTGTCTCGAGTCTCTGATGATTACTATGGTGATGAGCAGTTGCTCTGTCTGCTGTTGCTGCTGTAGCTGCTATCAAATGGCTATTTAAATACAACACCAACAACAAACAGACTAATAATGATTACATGACATAAGAACAACCAAAAACAAGAACAACAACATCAACAACATCAACAACAGCAACGACAATTCTAAGCGAGAGTCAAACGCTTGCGGCCCTTAACTAACTCAAACTCAATCCCCAATCGCCCAATCCGTATGGCAAACAAAGTTGAAGAGAACCAGTACCAAATGCCCCTCAATCAAACGGGCCAGTTAGCCAGTTAGTCATTCCATTCTATTCCATTCCATCAAGAAGTGAAGCCGTCAACCAGTTGAATAGACGACAGCAGAGCCCGCGGCTCAATTTTAAGCTCATTGGTCTAATATTACTACCAGAAAATCAGCTACCACTCGTCGTCGTAATATTAGAGGCGGAAATGAAAGGAGTGGAAAGCCTAGCAGCAGCTTTTTTCATCTATTTTCAACTTTACATAGCCAATGGCTGTAGCTCTGTATAATCGAAATGAGTTAATGTCAAGCAACTGCATCGAATGCTGTCAAATCAGTGCAGTAATTAATTTGACTTTTGCATACGGCTGCGATTTTCTACAAAAAAACTAAGAAGTGGAGTGTGAACTTCGTGGAAAAGTGTGTGACATTTTTGTTGAAATATAATCAATTAATATACCGAAAATATACTATAAATATGCCGAAATACATATTTGGTATAACGATATACAGCATTCAAAATATATCAAGCCATGAGAAAGCGTGTGATATTTTTGTTAAAATATAAGAAAATAATATACCGAAAATATACTAGAAATATGCCGAAATGCATATTTGGTATGATGATATACTACATTCAAAATATATCAAGCCGTGAAAAAGCGTGCGGTTTTATTGTCATAATATACTAAATAGTTTTACCGAAAATATACTAAAATATAATATAATACAAAATAAAGCACGCCATGAAAAAGAGTGCGGTATTATTGTCATTATTTACTAAAAAGTTATGCCAAAAAATACTGAAATACACCAATATGCATATTTTTGTATATTAATATACTACATTCAAAATGTAGAATGCCAACCATATAAATTACGGTATACAAAATATATCATTAGGTATTATGTATTAATTTTTGGTATAATGAATTTTTTATGTCTAGGTGTTTTTTTCTTGTTTCAGTATATTTTAACGATAGCGATATGATTAAGCTGTTTTTTTAGTGCAATTTTTTTAGTGCTGCTTTTACTTTAAAATTTCACAGCTGTAGTTAAGTTATTGGCATAGCATATTTAATTTCAATTTCAATTTCAATTTAATACGCTGCCAATCTATAAAATTTGGGTTAAACTTAACATATTTTTGCTTTTGTGTGCGCGATTTTTTTGTGGCTTTAATGCGCCAATTGTTTGCACATATCGTCGAACAAATGACGGGCCATATTTTGCCGGGTGGCATCTCGTATTTGTTCTATGATTAAAAATAAATAAAGCATTACAACGACGACTGGCGCACAGAACTATTAAAAGCTCGTTGCGAGCTTCGAACGTGCAACGTTTATGTGTGTGTGTGTGTATGGGTGTGTGTGTATGGATATGTGTGGTACATACGAATAGCTAAAAGGCGGGCAGAAGGAAGAGGACTAGTCGACTAGTCCAGAGAGTTTTACCCATAAACATTTTGCGGCGCAATGATGTATGGACACATATATATATATGGTATGGTGGCTGATTTGATGGGCAGAAGAGTGTAAGAGCGAGAGCGAGAGAGAGAGAAGGACGAAGCGGATGTGAGAGCTTTGGGGCCTGCACAGCAGGTGCTTAAATGGCGCATAGTTAACGGGGCACCGGAACAACAACGAACTGCTGAACAATTGGCGAGCAGCGGGGGGTTGGGGGTCAAAGCAATGGCAGCAGCAGTAGCAAACAGCAGCGGGAGTCAAGGATAATAAATTTTCGCTTGCTTTACCAAAAATACAAAGCAAATCTCTCCCCCTCTCTAGCGTTCTGTCTCGCTTTCTCTCTCTACTTACTGTCTCTCTGTATTTCTCTTTCGCTTTGTCGTTATTGTCACAGCCAGAGTGTTGTGTATGACCTGTCCCGTTGTGTGTGTGTTATAGTGTGTGTCCAACTTTTGTTGCTGTGCAAAAAAAAAAAAAAACGAGCAAAAAAAATGCTTCTGGTCAAAATATATAAATTTGTTCAGGTTAATAGAGTTATTTTAATTTATGTGATTTCATGCGGTTATTTCGTGTGGCTTTTGCAAATGCATTACCCATCGTGGTCAGCTGCCCACCATGACCACGACCAAACGGAACCCAAGCCAACACCACCACCACCATCCCCTCAACCGCCACCCGCTGACTAACTAACCAGAGACTATAGTACATGCTTCCTCTTTCCACTCTAGCTTCCATTATTTCCATAAATATGCACAGCAGAGCATTCAGCATAATGGCCATAATAACTTGTATACAACTTGGCTCATTGATCATTTTGTTTATGCTTTGTCCGTTCGATTTCCTTTTTATTCATTTAATTTTATTAACAGCTTCTTTTGCAAATATTGCAAATCCACTTTTGCATAAATCTAGTTGAAAATGCTGCTTACATTTTGCGAAATTCCGATAAGCATTCCTAAGAAGTGCTTAAGTTATACTTCGTTATTGATAAGCTTATTATAATAGTTGAAATTACATGGTAATCAATAATAATAGGTAAAGAGGCCTTCAGATAGTTGAAGTTTACGTTTTGTATACTTAAATCAGGAAAAAGAAAAATGTATTTTATATTTTACTATGTTAAAGTATCTTAAGACTTATAACTTGTAGCGCATTATTTAAATTCAAAAGAAATAACAAATTGACAATAAATACTTTCATATTCTACACTGCCTCAAAATTTCAAACAAAAAAATGTTTATTCATTATTATTACGTACAAATTTTAAATTTAATTTATTTACTAATGTAAATAATAATAGTGGATAATAATATGCAGTGCAGTATTTTAAAGTATTAAGTTAGTTTGCATTCTTTCATATAAAAGACAACTTACTTAGTCGAATACATATTTAATTATAAGAAAATATATATAAAGTGTATTTCTTAGCTGAAGAGAAAATTTCACTCTGCAGTTTTATGTTTTAATATAGCATGAATTAAATGACAAAAAAAACTTGAAGTAATTCTTTAGTCGCTTTTTGAAACCTTTACTTCTTCATTCTTCAGAAATTAATGAAAAGAATAATAAATTTATTTTTGAAAACAATAAAATATAAATATGAATTGTATGCAGCAACTTATATTCTTTCAAATAAGCTTCTTTCATAGATCAATAACTTTATTTACTGAAAAACTTAAATTAAAACAGATTCTAACTTCAAAAGGATGGTATCGATACTTATTGCTATTATGCCCAGATCTAGTTGGGTTGACAGATGCATATTCAACAAGTATAAAAATAATATTTATAAATTTGCTTCCATTTAATCAGCATTTTTATCTTTAAAGGAAACGAAATTCTTTTCGCGCACTTTTGATTGTTGCTTTTGAGTTTCGCTTTGAATTCAATTGTTTGGCCATCGTTTGCCTTTAAAGTTATGCAACAATTTCCTTAAGCTCACAGCGAATTCTATTGGAAATTCCTTTTGTTAATTTTCTCTTAGCGCTGACAATCGAATCGCCTAATGCCATTTTCCGCACCGAAATCGACAGACACGACACAGTCTGCTGGACTTAACCCAGGACACCCTTTGCCCGATATGTCTCTTCGCCTCTCTGTCTCTCTCTATCTCTTTCTCTCTCGATCGCTCTCGACCGTCTGTCTGTCTGTCCGGCCGCGTGTTGAGCCACCATCCGGAGCTGACTGGTCGTTGCCTGTCTATCGGTTGCATGCCACAGACAATTTTCTTTTGAATTAAATAATTAATTATATAATTGCAAAGCGTTTGAGAAACCCAAACGTAAAATTCTCACGCTTGTCCAGCAACAAAAATTTGTTGGTGCTTTTTCTTTGGCGTTTTGGGTTTTCTTCTGTGCTTTTTTTTATTTTGGTGTTTTGAAATATTTATTATAATTATGGGGCCTTCTGGTTTGTTGTTGTTATTGTTGTTGTTGTTTCTGCTGTGACTATTCATAGATATATCGTCTATTTCGACTATCATTCGTTGTGGCAGGCAGCAGACAGACAGGCATAGGGACAGACAGACAGACGGACAGATATAGTCGAAATCCTTAGGCAATCGATAATAATGCGTGCGCGTTATTTTTGGCCCTCGTCGTGTCTAACAAATCTAACAAATTGAGTGGGGCAACAAAGTTGACATACTTAACTAGAGGTTGCTAACATGACAACCACCTGCTCTCTCACTCCCCTCCACTCCGCTCTCACCAAACATATCCTAAACGCGCGAGCAGGTGGCGCCACCTAGCGAGCTATACGCCCACACGCACAGGTGCTGCTGCCAAAAGTCGCAACTTGAACGCCCACATTTATCATAAAAATGAGTAGAAACTTGCCTAAAGTCTCAGGCATGGCAGGTCAGTTACCCTGTAATTGATTGACAGCTTGAAATTTCAATTGCCGCAGCGCTTCTCACATAACGGCCTCCGCTTACGTCTCCAAAAAAATAGGCAGTTAAGCGCAAATTTGATAATGAAGAGCAAGCAATAATCAAGAGACAAAGTTTATATTCATTATTTATCTCGCTTAACGTCCTCAAGTTACGTCCTCAAAAAATAGGCAGCTAAGTGCAAGAAATAATCAACATATTCAGTTCATATTCTTCTTTAAAAATTGCCGCACCGTTTCTCACTTAACAGCCTAAACTTAACACTCCAAGAAATGAGCAGTTAACTGCAAATTTCTTAAGCGCAGAAAAAGCTAACATCTGTATATTCAGCACTTGTTTTCATGTATTTATTTTTTGAGAGTACCTATTAAGCGAAAAAAAAGTGACCGCTAAGTGCAATTTATGTACACCAAAGTATAGCTAAAACAATATTACGTAGTTAAGTGCAAATATGTTATGTGAAACAAACTTAACTCTGTTTATTATTTTGTGTGACCATTACAAGGGTCCGCTCTGTATAAATGAAATAGAGCAAAGTGCGGGAAGCGACAAATGTATGCAGTTAAGTGCAAATTAGCTAAGTGACGTCTAATCAGTATACATTGCTTTTAATTATTAAAGTATTGTATACTATTTTCTTACGATTGTTCATTGAGTAAAGAAAGTGTTACCTAGTGTGGCCACTAAGTGTACATTAAGTGGCCGCTAAGCGAGTTATGCGTTTATTTCGCATTATTAAATATTATTTTTGGAATTGTTTGTTAAGTAAAAAAAGTGCTTCAAAGTGTGGTCACTAAGTGCAAATGAAATGACCGCTAAGCGAGTTATGCCTTTCATTCGCCTTATTAAAGTCAACTCTCTGATTTATTTCGCCCTAAGCAAACAACTTGTTTGCCACATTGCGCACTGGGTATCTAACGAGTCAAATTGGCGTGGCAGCAGCTGCTGCTGCCGCTGCCGCTGTTGGTGTTGGTGTTGGTGTTGCAAATGCGGCTCTTGTTGCTGGGTTGCTGGGCAGGATTGTGAACTGTGGCCGATTCAGCCGTTTAGACTCTTGTGTGTGTGTGTGTCTGCTGTGTGTGTCTTCGACTATGGTTTGAAGCGTCGGCTTCCACTGACGTCTGACATTAACAAAAAAGCTGCGCTTCATTTCGATTTCAATTATGCGCAATCATTTTTCAAGTTCAACACAGCGGCGGCTCTTTTTCCTTTTCTTTTTCTTCTCTCGCAAGTCTTTTGCCAGCTTCGACATCAGTTGCCGTGGCGTTGGCGGCACGCGACAAAAATTAATAATTGAGCAGCCGAGCGATGCCATTTGCTAAATTGAAACCGGCAACAGCGACGGCAACAGCAACAGCAACAGCAAAGTGGCAAATCAATTTCGTTTCACTTTGATTGTATGCAAATCTTTTCTTGCTAGGGGGAGTTTACTTCTCAGTGCTGCTGCTGCCAAGGTGCCCAAGAAGTAGATGACAGCTGAAGAGGGGCAACAACACACACACACAGACACACACACACACACACACACACACACACATACAATCGAGGGTGTCGCCGAATGCGTAGTGAGAGCGGTAAGCTGTCGCATGTTGCATGCAAATTAAGTGCAACACTTGTTGCCGCTGACAACGTTAACGTCAGCAGTGGCGAACCCCTTTCTCCCCCTTTCCCCTCCCATCACTGTTGGCATTCCCATCATCATCATCTTAATCATCGCTGTTGCATTTGCTTTTTAGCAGCAAGTTGCGAGTGGCGAAAATCGGGGAGCTCTGCAAAATTATATATTTCTCTGCTCGAAAAGACCGCAGGACAAAATGCTCGCGTCGATTTGCCAATTGAATAAATTTCCGTTTAATCTTTCAACTACATATTTTTAGCACACTCAAGCTCAAAGCAAACCAAACCAATGCCAATTGATATTAGACTTCGATGAAATTACTTCGACAGCTAAACATACACCATTTCACCCGCAGGTGGCAAGTGTTTGAATATCATTTAAATAATATTCGCGATTTAGCATATTATTTTATTCCTTATAGCCCGAAGGCTAATGTTGTTTTATTTGTGATTTTCGAATATTATTTTTTGCCTTGAGGCTAATGTTGTTTTATTTGTAAATTTTGAATATACAAAACAGGGACTATACTGAACTAAATGAAGTGGTTAAATCGACTGTGCAGACATTATTTATTATAATTTAATTAACTTCACGTGAGAGTAACATTCCTTCAACAGCAAATACATACGATTTGATTAAAACTTCATCTGATTAAGAAATTAGAGAAGCATTTCACCCAATCTATGATTTTAAATTCTAAATTTGAAAAATATAAAATCGATATACTTAATTATTTAAGCGGAAAGTATTTGAACATTAATTTAATAAAATCCATTATTTATTTGTATAATATTTTGTTCCATTCACAGTTTACTTATAACGCTTAAAATTTGTAAATAAAAACTCAATTATTTTAGATAATTAACGTTAGTCAGAATATAATTGAAACTATTTATCCCATTAACTAGTTGTTTTTTGAAAATTCACTAGCTTAGCCAGAAACTTAGTAAAGTTGAAGAACCATAATTGAAAGTGTAACCTATATAATAGGAACATAACATTGGATGGAAAGTAAGTATAGTTAACTATACTTACAAAAATATACTTCACTTATTTTTAAAAATGTTTCAATGACATTTTTCACCAAAGAATTTATCAAATGTCCTCCAATTGTAAGAAATAATTTCAGTTAGTAAGCATATAATAGAATTTTTTAAATAAATATTATAGAAATAAATTAGATGCCAATTTTTAAAAAATTCTATTTGACATATCAAAACATTAGAATGAAATAAGAAATTTGTAATTGTTAAAAATATTTGTTGTTAACATAATTTCGATTTTACATTGAAAGCATTTACTGCTAGGCAATTCAAATTAAACCACAAACATTTCTCGTATGTAAAGAATTTTTTTACACTGACTGAATTCTAAATTTATGGCTTCTCTTGATGAGTCGACCAATAATTCGCAGCCATAGCAAATCGTTAGCATTTTTTCCTCTACATATTTACATAATAGTAATAAAAGTTAATTAAAATCCCACTAAAAATCATTGAAATAACGTGAAGCTTATTCATAATTAGAATATTCAACATGGCTTCGCAGGCCAGGCAAAAAAAAAACTTCTAAATTGGAACGTCTCAATCAAGCTCGTTTATTAGATTAGATTAAGCAAGAAATTAAAGTTATTTTCCGGTTTGTTTAAGTGCGTTTAGATTGGGGACGTGAGAGGGAAGCTTAGCTGTTGCTTCATCTTTCATCTTTCTTGAGAGTTTTTGCGCCGATGCGGAGCGGGGAGAAGAGGGAAGACAAAGTTGGGAAGACTAACAAAAACTAACGGCACTTTGCTGCTGTGTATTATGAAAAGCGCAAAAAGCGCAAATTAAAATTAAAATAAATAGCCAGGCGAATGATACGCTCTTAAATAATTTCATTTTTTATTTATATTTACTCTTTTGAACGGCAGCAGCAAGCGGCAAAGTGGGCAGAAGCTGAGAGCAGAAAGCAGAAGCAGAAGCTGAAACGGTCAGCAAACTTTGCCCCATCCGTTTGAGCGCTTCTAATTAAGATGAATTAAGCAAAATCATTTCGATTAGATGGACGCGGCTTAGCTGAAAGTCCAGAAAGGCCGGCAGAAAGAAATGCTGCTGCTAACTGTTCTTCAGCCGTTTGATGATCAGCCGATGGGCTAAACAATAAAAAGAAGCTGTGTCGCAGAAGCTGCGAAACGATGATGATGATGATGGTGATGGTGATGGAGATGATGAAGATGACAATGCTGCGACTCACGCATTGCTGATGTTCTTGCTGTTGTTGTGTTGACAGAAACAGACAGTGAGAAGAACTCCAGAGAGAACGGGAATTCGAGTCAGGTCCAGCATTGTTTTTATACCCGCTACTCATAGGGTAGAAGGGTATCATATCTTTGTGCTGGCGGGAAATGTAACACACATTCTCAGGCATAAGGAGGCCAACCCTATAATATACAAATATTCCTGATCAGCGTCAACAGCCGAGACGATATAGCCATGTCTGTCTGTCCGTCTGTCCGTCTGTCCGTATGAACACCTTTATCTCAGAAACTATAAGAGATAAAACTATAATTTTCTTCGACAGCACTTGTTATTTTTGCACGCAGCTCAAGTTTGTTTTAACATTTTACCACGCCCACTTCTGCCCCCGCAAATAGACAAAACTCGAGTAACAAGCGTTATTTTAAAGCTGGAATTTTTGTATATACAATAATAACTATAGTCTTTGTGATATCTGAACATTTTTTAGCGATCAGATAAAAATTTTATAAGTTCTTTAAGACATACTTTAGTGAGGGGAAAAACGCCCCATTAGAATCAGTTGGCTGACAATCTGGTATATTTTGCACCCTGTGGTATATTTTGAATGTAGTATTATATTAATATAGCATTTAATATATTTTCAGACATATTAAATTGGTATATTTTAGAATTAATACCGCACTGTTTTGACTTTTTTCGAAATGGATACCAAGTATCTTGGAGTCGAACACACTCGACTGCAGTTTTCTTCCATGTTCTTTCTGTTTTCATACCAAACCGAGTCTGTTCGCTATGCCATTAGATTCAATTACCATTTATTGTTTATATTTTATTTTACTTTAATTTTCAATTTTTGAGCTGCTTTTAATATTTATTCAAATATATTGTTAACACTTTTATATTTTATTATACGTTCTCCACTTTTTGAGCTACTTTTTGTACTTTTTACACAATATTTATTCTAGTAAATAGTTCGAATTTTTATATTTTATTTCATTTTAAATTTTTGAGCTGCTCTTTAGTACAATATTTATTCAAATATATTGTTAACCTTTAATTTTTTTTAGAGTGTGTCAACTTCGGCTGCCTGTTGTTGTTGTTGTTTTATTTTGCTCATTGTTGTGTGTACTTTAATTAATTAAGATTTATAAGCAGGCAAGGCAGAGCAGCTCGGCAGGCAGCAGGCAGCGGCAATTCAGCGGAAATTTAAATGCAAGACCCAAGACAAGTGGGCTCTCGCTTGGTTGTTAGTTTGCTGTGCGAAAATTTTCACATAGTCGTTGCCCCTTACCCACCTCCCACCTTCTCCCCTGCGCTCCCGCATACCCTTTGCTAACACACACACACACACACAGACAGACACAGACAGACACAGACAGACTTTATACACTCTCTTGTTGCCGTTGCCATGTATTTAATTTAATTGAATTTGCGACGACGTCGACGACGCTGTCGACACTGACGATGATGACGAACTTAACGAGCGAAACGTGGCCCGCTGGCCCCCAACTGTCCCTCAGCAGCGCCTCTGCCCCAACCTCGCCTCCGCTCCTCCCCCCAACTGGCCGAGAGGCGAGCTTGGCCCAGTCTATATATGTGTGTGTGTGTGTGTAGTGGTAATGGCCAGAGAGTAGTGTAGAGGGTCTCTCGACCCCGACGACGACGACGACTCGGGTACGGGTAATATGATAAAATGATTACACATCCGGCGCAAGTTTTGCACTGAGACATTACTCATACGACACGTTGGCCCCAGTCTCGGTCCCTGTCCCTGCCCCTGTCCCGACTGCTGCGGCTTCGACTGCGGCGGAAATGTGTTTAGTGTAATCCGGCGGCGACCCTTAAAGCGATATCCATTGCGAGCGAGAGATGTGCGCATCGCGTCAGTCCATCTCTCCATGTCCCCTTCTCGCTCTCGCTCTCGCTCACGTGTGTTGCCCCTCCTACCCCGCCCCCGCCCCAAATGCAATTATGAAAATTTACGAGTTTTTGTTTGAGGCGCCAAGTTTCACTGCAGTTGTTTTTGGGTTTCGCCGTTGCTGTTACTTCCACTGAATATAATTTACGATGTGCCAAAGTTTTGACCTGAAAGCGCAAAGCCAACGAAAAAGAACAAACAAATTGCCCTACAACATAAAATTGAATACATCTCAAGGCTCAAAGCATTTGATGATGAGCAAACTGCGAGACTCAAAGACTATCGCGAAACTGAATTTTCAACATTGTTTCTTCTGTTTTTTTTTTTGCGTTTTCGTTTCTTGGCAAGTCTAAACTTGAACTCAAACTTCAACTGTCTATCAATTGAATATGTATAAAAGGTGAAGATACAAAATTAAACAATAAATTTGGAACACATTTAACGGATTAACAAACTAGAGCAAATAACTGCATAGAATAATAACAATAATGAAAATGATTTATGACATATACTTTTATATTTTCAACAAGTAAGAAATCTATGGACGAGTGTGCTCGACTGTGAGATACAAACAGTTATAAACAAGAGAAAAATAAATTAATTTATATAACAAAACGTTTTTAAATATTTTCAAATCTAAGTTCTATGTTTTTTGTTAAGCCTTGAACTAACTTCAACTGAAACTGCAATGTTCAATCAATTAGATATACATTTATAAAAAGGTAAAAATTACAATACTAAACACCGGATTAACAAACTTGAGCAAATAGCTGCGTATTATATTAAGATGTGTATATATATTAAGAAAATTATGTATGATGAAGTAATTTCAAACCATTTCTAATTCACATATTTTACTTTCAGTCAATTCATGACATACAAAACAAATTCAAGATACAAAATTAATCAACAAATCTATCAACTTAACCAAACTAATTAATATATAATTTAATATTATATATAAAAATTAAAAAAGGATTGAAATTGAACGGCAAATAAAAAAACCTTTAACAAATAAATAATTAGAAAATGATTTATGAAAAATACTTTTAAGCAAACATTCCGAATGTCATGAAAAAACGCAAACAAAGTCTCAGAAATATTTTGAAACTATTTCTTCGAAAATACTTTTAGATATCTTCATTTTCTATTCGCCTGTTTTTTTATTTTATTTATTAGTAATCGTAAATTGTCAAGATTTGCTTTAACATAATTCCAAGTAAGATACAAAATTGTTAGACTGCTTAAGCTATTGTAGTTGTTGCGGTTGTTGTTGTTGTTGTTCAAGTTCTTGTTATTGTTGTTGTTGTTGTTGTTGTTGTTGTGCGTGCTGTTTGACAGTCATTTAATGCCATAAACTGGCGCCAAATCATTCGCAAGTCTCAATGACACCTGCACGAATTGTCATGTAACACTTTGAATTTTTTTTCTTTTTGTATTTGTTTTTTTCACTTTGTATTATATTATATTGTGTGTGTGTGTGTGTGTGTGTGTGTGTGTGTGTGTGTGTGTGTGTGTGTGTGTGTGTGTGTGTGTGTGTGTGCGAGCAACGGGTTTTGTGCGTCTTTATGATTTGAAATCGGGCAGCCAAATCAAAAGGCGACGCTGTGCTGTGTCGGTGTCGGTGCCATGGACCACGCGGCGTATGCGCAACGACAGCAGCCAACAAAATGCGCGAGACATGAAAAAATGTTGGTCGCGTGGGCGTTGCGTCTTCAACGGCGACGGCGACGGCGACGAGATAAAAACCTGCCCCACAACTCTTGGCTATAACTTTGGATTTGTTTTTATTTTATTGCAATAATAACAACAACAACGACAACAACAAGAACAACAACAAGTAGCAGCAACAGCAACGAAGGAAAAAAAAAACACAAACAACAGCAAATGACAGAGAAAAATGCTAATAACAATAACAAAAGCATAAAACGAGCAAACGCACAGCTAAAATTCGATTCGAAACGAGTTTCTCTCTATATATAATAATGCCCTATACAAATCACAGATGAATCCAATAACAATATCATTCAGTTCGTGTGCCCCATATGCTGTTGCTGCTGACGCTTCTGCTTCTGCTGTTCGCCTCTACAAATTGGCACAGACAAATTTTTATCGCTAGCTTGAAACAAAAACAAAAAAAAAAGGGAGAAATGCGATTAAGGTGTACTTTCTCATCTGCATGCTAAGATTTTATGTTGCACTTAACTTTAACTTAACCTAAGGTAAGCTGTGAATTTTGAGGTGATTTGAGCCTAAATATACTTAAATAGCAAGTTGGCAGCACTTTTTGAAAAGGTAGAACAGCAATATTTATAAAATAATGGCTTGCTAAGGTTTCATCTTGCAATTAATTTATATTTATATAATTTAAGATGCGAATTTTAGGGTGATTTTGGTTGAAGATTGGTAGCGCCTAAATAGCAAGTTGGCAGCTCTATTTCGAAGGCTGGAACAGCAATATTTTAAAAAGTTAATACTTTCTCATCTGTAAGTTAAGGTGTTATCTAGTGTTATGAATATAATTTAATAGTTAAAGTGCCCTTTTTCGTCTGTGTGTCTTATCTTTCCCTTAACTTTTTCCGAAGTTGTACTGTGAATTTCGAGATAATTTGAAATATCAAAATAGCAAGTTGGCAGCTCTGTTTGGAAAGATATTTCTAAAATAAAAATAAAAATATTTTTTAATTCCTACAAAAATAAAATAATATATAATTAATTTCTCTTATAATTTACCTGAATTAACTTACTTCTTAAAGAGTATACGCAACTCTGTGTCTCTTTCAACTTCAGTCCGTTTATTCTGCTTGATGTTGACCAACTTTTTGAAACCTCGTGTCCACTATTTGCGGTTGTTCGTTGTGGTTATCGTTCTCGTTGTTGTTGTTGTTGTTGTTGTTGGTCTTTTCAATGTTCAAGCTGTTCAAAATGCTTAATATGAATACAAAATTATAAGCACATTTTATTGTGTCGCCAGCTTCAACTTTAATCAAGTCTACGTCTGCCGTTTTCATATCTCTGTCTTTATTTTGGTTGTTTTCTTCAAATTTATTTAATTTTTGTGTGTGTTTTTTTTCGAAGTTTCTTCGGTATGGTTGTTTTTTTTTTTTTGTCTTCGTATTTTTTAATATGATTTTTATATATTCTTTTGCGCATATAATTTAAATTTGTTGCTGCTGCTGTCGGGTTTGTTATTCTGCTTATTTACTACCTGATTTTTATGGCAAACAAAACAGAAACAGAAATTCAACTGCACTTTTATTTGTTGTTTCAATTTTATTTTCGATTTTTTTCTTCTTTTTTTTTTTGTGGTTTTGTTTTGGATATTGGTTTTCGGTTTTCGGTTGGAGTTGTAGGCGCCCCCGAAATGTTGCTTCGCATTTTGCTGCCGTTTTTGGTCAAATGTATGTCATTGAGTTTGCTTTATGTTGATGCTGGGCTTTTCGAATTGAATACCGTCATAAATAATCTTCAAGCAATTTGATAAAGAAAATCAATTAATTCATTATAAATCGAATCGCATTTTTTCGCAGCGTCTCTCTCTCTCACTCTCTGATTTGTGTTTGTGATTTCTGATTTGTTATTTGTGATTTGTTTGCGCCCTCAAACCGAAAATACGTTCGCATCATGAATGTGTGTTGTACTCGTATTTTTTAATCACACAAGATTTTCGCACTCTCGCTGATTTATGTCTAGCATATTGCCAGCCGACTCTATATATGGTTGTCAATGCCGAAATAAAAATGCCTTTGTTCAAATGTGGGTTTAACGTAATGTTTTACACAAAAATAAATAGAAATAAAATGGATAACATTAAGAACATATATGATCTAATTAAATTTCTAATTCGTAATTGCGTTTTTTTCTTATTGTTAAATAAAAGTGTTTGTTATTAAATAAAGTTATTCAAACTATTTCTCATTTGTAAACATTATTAAAAAAAACACCAGCGGACAGCACTTTCTTGACTGTGTAATTAAATTTAATATTTAATACTAGATTTAATACAAATAAAAATAAAATAATGAATTTTTATCATTATAATAAATTTATTTAAACTTTCTAACTCACACTTTTGTTAAATTTCATTAAAGAATTTATATTTTAATTATTATTTATAATCATGTTACATGTTAATCAACATGACTCAATAGACATGCAACTAAACAAAGTGACATCAAAGAAAGTGTTTGCTAATCTTTAAAATATTTGAAGTTATTTAATTAACATCATTATTATAAACCAAAGCTTCATAATTGTAATCATTGCCTTACTTCTACATCTTATTAATAATTTCCAATTTGCGCTTTTTATCATTAAAGAATATACATACATATATTTTTTTTTAAATTTGATTTTCATGATATTATTAGTTTTGTAATATATTTCAAAAGGTTGCTCATTTGCTAAAATTTTAATAAATATATAAGTAATCAAGGTTAGGAAAGGCTTTGGTTTTATGAAATAAGTATTATTAGAATTAAGCTTTAGCATTATGAATTACATTTCAGTTTTATTAGTATTAAGATTTAGTATTATTAAATAGAGTTAGCATTAAGATGTAGTATTATTAAATACATTTAATATTATTAGTATTGAGAGATATATTTCAGTATTATTAGAATTCAGCTTTAGTATTATATTATGAATTACAGTTGACTAATAATATAAATAATGTAAAATTTCTAACTCAACTCTGATTGCATAGATCTCTGGTTTCGTTTAAACTTATGGGCTTGAATGTTTCAATGGATAGTATGTTGGTATAGAAATGGAAGTCTTTATTTAGTGTGATAATTTTACAGAATTAAGTTGGTATTATTCTTCTTGGAATTGAGATGAACATGAGTCTTTTATTTAACTCAATGTTTGAATAGTTTAATTTGATTAATTTGTATCATTATTATTCAAAACTTGCATCACTTTTGCATCTGAAAATGTGCTCGTAAAATGCAGTTGATTAGCTTTGTTAGAGGCAACCTAACCCAACCCAACCCCACTTGGCTCCTTGACTTGCTTAGCACCTTCTCACTTTTTGGCTGTGCACTTGGCTTGCTCCGTTTGCTTTTCTTTGCCGCAGAGTTCTATGCTTGCGCATTGTTTGCGGAACTGTGCTTTGCTGCCTCGTTACTTCACTCTGTGTGTGTACGCATTGCTCATTCGCCCTGTTGCACTTTCACTTTCTCACACAGCGAAGCACAGCAAATCCGCCCACAGTGCAGCAGCAGCAGCAGCAGCACTTGGCTGCTTTATTGTTGTAGTTGCTGTTGTTGTTCGACTTTCCACACACAGCTAAATAAACTGAAAACTAAACCGAACTAAACTTAGACAAGCAGCAGTGTAATAGAAATAACTATGTGAATCTTAATTTTGTTTTTATTTCCACCACTTTCAGCATGATTATTGTTGTTGTTTGTAGTCACTCTCCCTCTCTCTCCCTCTCTGTCTGTTTTGTTATTGTTGTTGCTAGTTGTTCACATAATCGCACAATTTGCATTCGCAACTTCATTTGGCAGACACGCATCAGAGCAGCTGCTGTGATCTTGTATTACAATGAAAAAGATTTTTAACAACTGCAAAATACCCTGCTTAAAAGTATATATACAGGTATTTAGCATACCCCTTTGGTAGAAATTGAAATTGGAAGGGTATTGCACACATTTATGAAACTCAATATTTGGTTTGCCATCGAAACGTTGCTGCAGCAGTTGCAGCAAAGCACTTCTTCTTGTTGATTTGCGTTTTGTCGAAATGTTGTGCAACAAAACGTTGTACGACACTTGTCACCACTTGCACTCATTTGCTGTCAATTGCGTTGCAAAGGACATGACACACAGGACAAGCGACAATTGCAGCTTAGACAAAGGAAAACTTTTCGCGTTCGTTTCGTTTCGTTTTTTTGTTGCGTTGGCCACATCAAAAGTTTTTTTTGAAGCCAAAGACAAGTCCGCGCAGACACTTCACTTGCATTCTAATTAAGCTCCAGATTAATTGTGCACTTCCTTTGCGAACTGCGACTGCCACTCAAACAAAAAACTCCAGCTTCCCAAGGTCCATGGCATCTCTTTCTCTCCCCCTTTCGGTCTCTTTGTCTAGGCGAAGCTTATAAAGTTGATGGCTGGCCAAAAGGTGCGGCCAATGCGAACAGAACTCTAAAGTCAAATACTGCAAAACGAGTTCAAGTTATTCAATTGTTGAACAGAGAGAGAGAGAGAGAGAGATGGAGAAATGTTCGCACAGTTTAGCAGCTAAAGCAAAGTAAATACTTAAAAGAACTCTGATGTAATTAAAGCAGCGCGCACAAATTAGAAAACGCTACGCGACATTCGCCGCATAAGTTGAGGCCAATCAAAGGCTGAGAAGATACTTGAGTGTGATCAGTAATCAGCTAAAGAAATGTGGCTCTATGTGAGATCAAAAGTGAAGCGACGAAACAAGTGTAAACTATCTTTTTGAGATGCACTCAACTACATATCAACTATCGATTCACACCTTGAGATACAAACACACACACACAACTAGCGATACCCCTGCGACTTTAATGCAAAATCAAGAATACACTCGACTATTAAATCATCAAACACGAGGCACAGATTTGCAGTTGCAAATACAATGCTTGAATAAATACTTTTGATGATAATCTTATAGTATGTGTGTGCTTCAGATACAATTGTATCTGAGCACTTGCTGTTGAGATGGCATTGAATTAAAATTGCATTTATTTAGTGTTGCTTAAAGTCAAAAGTTTCAATCTATCCTGATTAAATTCGATGCCAAACAATGAAATGCAATGTCTGTCTGTCTGTCTGGCTGTCTGTCTGCGTGTCTGCGTGTGTAACACCTTGGCATGCCAGAAGATTCCCACATATTGTAAATAAACACACACACAGACACACACAAACACTCTAGAGCCATGTGACGTGCGAGTTGGTCTGTAACAAATTGCTGTGCTACTTTAAATGGTACACTAAAATATATCTTAAAGTCATCTTAAAGTGCCATATAAAATATGTGTTAAATATGAGCTTTAAATATTTCACAGCAGCCACAACAACAACAACAACAGCAACTACGAAATTATCATCGCTTGGCGTGGCCATAAAATATGTGTCTTCTTTTTGATTATCACACGAGAAAAACCAAAAAGATGAAGAAGGCAAGCAACCAAAATGATGATGATGATGATGCTTTAACACCTCTTCACTCCCTCTCTCTAACTTGGATTTCAAATCTCAGATTTTGGGGTTTCTTTTTGGGTTATTGTGGAGGGGCACAAATCACAGACCATTTGCATCCCATCCACCAAAAAAAAAAATACTGAAAATGTGCCGAGTGTATTGCAAATGATTTACGATCTGTTTGCCAAATTCGAACGTTGACTAATTTCAACTGTTCGTCTTTGTTTTCCTATTTTTTTTTTATTTCTATTTTGCTTTTGTCGCCATCTGCCCCAACAATTGGTAACATAACAAATTGTCGCTCAGTTTTTTTTTTGCCGGATGCGCACGCGCGCGTTTCTCGCGCGATTTTAAACGCTTCCAAATCGAATGACGATTTTCATTTTGCTTTATTCGGCTTTTAAGTTTTGTCCATTTTATTGTAGGTATTTTAAACATCGCTTAGTGCATACCTTGAATTTTATTTGTATTTGTTTGAATGATTTTATTTAGAAATCAATTAATTTTACTTAGTTAAGTCATTGAGCAAATCGCGCGATTTTAAGCGTCTCCAAAAGCAAAACGATTTTCATTTACTTTATTTGGTTTTATACTTTTGCCATTTTTATTGTTTATTTTGTTTTTAAACATCTTTTAACATTCTTAAATTGAATAATGCATACAACTTTATTTGTATTTATTAAATAACTTTAAATCGAAATCAATTAATTTTACTTAATCAAATCTTTGAGCAAATATTTAGACAATTTTATTGTTTTTATCTTAAACATCTTCTAATGCATTCATTCGACTTAATTTGAGTTTATTAAATAATTTCAAATATATAATTTAATTCATTGGACTTCATCAAATCTCTAAGCTTAACAATTAAAGAATTTTTCGTACTTGATTTTAAAGGAAAAGGTAAATTGTTATTTTAATCCATAATTTTTCAAACATGAACTCTTAATTTAAATTAAATTATACTTTAATGCTTCAGTTCCCTTAGTATTTTCTTAAAGTATTTAAGTGAAGGAACAATTCTAGTTTGAACTTGCACTCTTGAGTAAAATTTTAAAAAAGGGAAGAACTTAATTTCTTTCTACTTTTCATTACTTGTCCTCTTTATTTATCAATATAAGTACAGTGAAATTGTTATTTGTTTATATTATTCTTGAGCATCTAATTTAAGTATTTAAATAAAAAACAAGTAAATTGTTCTTTCAATTCCTGAATTTAAATACTTGAACTCTTTTTACTTACCGAATTTATAGTTATACTTGAACTTAATTTGTTTTTATTGTCTCTAATTTAAAATACTGAAGCTCTTTATTAAAGTATTTAAAGAATTAAGACTTATCGTAAATATTAGAACAATTTAACTGTTAATGCTTTTAGCTTTTGAACTCTTTTTAAAAATATTTAAGTAAAGAAACAGTATAATTATTCTATTAAATTTCTAGTTGTAAACATTCAATGTTTAAATATAAGTTCTTTTGAAATTGTTGATTGTTTGAAATACTTGAACTCTTTATTTTAGTATTTCAATATAAGAAAACTTTCATTATTCTTTTAATATTAGAGTTTTAAATACTTAAACATTTTAATTATTTCCTTTATTTTCATGCATTAAACACTTGAGCCCTTTATTAATGTATTGAATCGTAATTACTATTATATTATTATTGATATTTTTATTAAAAAACTTATAAAAATTACTTTATTTATTTACAGATTTCAGCACCGTAACTTGAACAATCTTCATCGCACAGAATTGTAAGTTATGATTATGAAAGCGGCCGAAATTTTTTGAAGGATTTGTTTTGCTTGATTTTTGCAAATGTGAATTATACATTTCATTTAGTTTTTTTTTTTTTTTTTGAGTTGTTGTGGGTTGGCTATAGACTACTGACTGTTGACTGCCTTTATGGTATCTGCCACATCAATTGGTTGTGCAGACAATTTGTCTTCCACCTTGACGCTCCTGCTGTTGCTGCTGCTGCACAAAACCAGAGTCTTATCTCATGGCGGGCGCTGCCTGTCTTGTGCTTTACGCTTACATCATTTGTTATGCTTATGCAAAAATGAGAAAACCAAAAACAGAAAGAAAAAAAAATACATGGAAAAAAATGAAAATTTTTATCAGAAGACCGACCGCAAACAGAAAGCGACAGCGAGAAGTAGTAGAAGAAGAAGAAACAGAAGTATAGGAGGGGCAGTTGAAACCGAAAACGCAGCCACAAAAAAAAAACAAAAAAAAAAAGAGAAGCCGAACCCAAAAACCTATTTCGAATTTTCGCACACGCGGGCTTATCAGTGGCTTGTCAGGCCTGCCAAACCCCAACCAACTGAGTTGCCTCCCCTCTTTACTCCCCCCTCTTGGCCTGCCTAGCATTAGCTTGGCAAATGCCTTGCCCCATTGTCTCAAGCTGCAGTTGAACGAGTCTGTAACTGTAGCTGCTGCTGCTGTTGCTGCTGCTGATGCAGTTTGTAGTTGTTGTGGCTGCTGCTGCTGCTATTGTTATACCCTCTGCCCATAAGGTAAGCGGGTATTATAACTTTGTGACTGCAGGAAATGTATGTAATAGGCAGAGAGGGATGCATCTTCGACCCATAGAATGCATTCGATATACATATATATCTACATTCGAATGTATATATTCTTGATCAGCGCAAGCAGCTGAAATGATTTAGGTTTGTCCGTCCTACTTTATCTGACAACTTGGCACATATTCTTATACTTGTTATTTTTTGATTGTAACAGTATATTGATATACCAAATGTAGCCTTCGGTATATGCCAGATTTTTTGGTGTGTTAACTTGGTATATTTTTAGAACATGACCACAATTATGTTGTACATTATGTTATATTTTGATTACAATTGTATATTTATATACCAAATATAGCTTTCGGTATATGTTAGTATTTTTGTATATTAAATTGGTATATTTTAAGAATAATACTGCAATTATGTATCATTCTCTGGTACCTTTTTGAATGTTGTAGTATATTAATATACCATATAAAGCCTTCAGTATATTTTAGTATATGTTTTGTATATTTTTGGAATAATATCTCAATCATTTTGTACTCTGTTGTATCTATTAAATGTGATAGTATATTAATATACCAAATAATTTCGGTATATTCTTTTGGTATATTTTAGGAATAATACCGCAATTATGTTGTTCTCTATAGTATCTTTTGAATGCAATAGTATATTAATATACTAAATATACCCTTTGGTATATTTAAGTATTTTCTCCATATATTTTTAGGTATATTTTAGAATATTAGAGATTGGATAGCAGGTATCTCACAGTCGAGCACACTTCACTGTCGCTTTCTGCCTTGTTCTTGTTGTGGTTGTTGCTGCTGTTGCTGTTGCTGGTCGCCTGCTAGAGTCACATTTAACCTTTTTGCTCGTTGGCTGCGGCGTTTCGAAATTGAAAGTTTGTCGGCTTTTGGCGCCAAAACTGGTTTACGGCTCTGGCAGAGTTGCAACTGCCACGGTGCGCGGCACAGTGTGGCACGTTGCGGCGCCACGTCCAAGCGAGCGAACGAACGAACGAACGAGCGACCAACCCAACCTCAATTTCTGTTCTGCGGTCTCTGAGGCTTCGCTTGCATTTCGGCTTTGCAACAGCAGCAGCAGCAACAGCGGCAACAGCAGATTGGCCCACTAATTTTTGTGCGCCTCCTGTCAAGGCACACCAGCTACAGCTACAGCTACAGCTAAAAGCCGCATGCAGCTAAAATCCAGCTTCCAGCTTTGAGTTCGAGCTCTAAATACAGCAAACAGTGTTCTAGCTACAGTTACAACATGCAGATGCAAGAGGCAGAGCCAAATGGGAGACGCGAGACTGAGAGACTGAGAGTCTGAGGCTGAGAGTCAGATACAAGTCAAAGCCACTAATTGCCACAGTGGCTGCGGGGGGGGAGGCTGGAGGCGTGGCATGTGGCATGGCTGCTTCCACTCCCCAAAAAAAGCTGAGTTTTTTTTTGTTGTGTCCACATCTTCGATGCACGTTTGATATTTGCTCAGGTTGCTGGGCAAGTTTTAGTTGAGCCAAAAGCCAAACCCGAAATTATTTACAACTTTGTGGCGCATACTTTAACCTTTCAACGGATGACGCATGCACCTGTCCTGCCTCCTGCAACAACCACCTCCCCCCCTTTTTATAGGCAGCAAAAGTAGAAAGAAAAGCGTCTTCCGAAAAGATTAGAATTTATTTCCGGCTGCGTTTTTTTTTGTGTTCTTTTTTTTTGGTATTCTTTGCTCTTTGCTTTTATTTTTATGTTGTGTTTGTTTCGCATTCTGTTGTGCAAAGTTTTTGTCGAAAAACTTTTGTTTGTTGTTGGCTGACCGACCAAGCTGCCTCCTCTCGAGCCCTGCCACAGAATGCACAACATTGGTCTTGCCACATTTATATGCAAGCAATTTTTTTGTTTTGTTGTGTTGGCAACAAAATCAAAGCAACTCTTAACAATTATAGAATGCAGAGGGAGGCAGAGGGAGAGGCTTCCTCTTCGAGGTGCTATAAATAATTACAAGCAGCTGAAAAAGTTTTTTGCATGCAAACTATTGCCCGACTATGCAGAAAACTTGAGCCAGAAATCTCCCGCTTCTTGCTCTCTCTCACTGGTCAAATGCTGTGGTCAACAGCACCAGCAGCAGCAGCAGCAGCATCGGCAGCTTCAACTTGTCTTTGGCTGCCAGCTGGAAAACGTGGCCAACAATCTGCGGCACGCCAGCGAAGCCATCGCAGCCTCATCGTAGAGTCAGTTGGCCGCCATTTGATAAATTGCTGCTAATGTTTGACTCCAGATGCCCAGTTTGCAATCACAGACTGTGGAGAGTTGCACTATTCGCTGGTTTGTATGCCTAATATGCTAATCTCATTCGCCACTTGCAACGCACAACTTGCAACGCGCAACTCGATCAGCTGCGAGTGCGCGACTCATAAATTCCTTTTCTTGGAGCCAGGTGCTAAAAGTGATCAAGACTAATCGCCCCCAGAGAGAGAGAGAGAGAGAAGTCAATGAATACCATTATTGTATCGTTACCATTTCAAGATCATTGCAAGTGCTCTGGCATTGATTCTTTTTTATTTGCAATTGGATTAGCATTAGCATCTATGTAGAATAAAATGAGCTTTCATATTGACGTTAAGCGTGTCATAACCATTGGCGTTTTTATTGTTATAAGATTTGCATTGAGTCTATTATTAATAGTCTGTATTATGACTTAAGAATTGAAAGTGATTTACTGTGTTTGTGAACAGAGCTAAGTATTAAAAGCACTTTATTAATGTGTATTTATTCATTTATTACTGTTATTATATTAATATGTGTTTGAGTATTATTTTAAGTATTCAGTTAATGATTTGTTGTTGACTATTGAATAGAATCTGATTTACCCATTTTATTACTGCGTTGTTCGTAGATTAATTTGTGTCGTAGCATTATAAAAAGGAATATGCATATAACAATATAGAACTGTAATTGATTTACATTGTGTTCTTAACTAATATACCATTTCCCCTATTAATGCAAGTGTTATAACAATACTATTAATCTTGATAGTACTATAAAGTATTTATATTAATTACTCCAATAGATATGAAGCCTTGAAATCTTTGAAAGCTTTGAAATCACAGCATGTTAGTCTGTCCCTTATTTGTATATCATTATTATTTACTATCATAAATACTACAATCTTTATGATTCAAATTTTAATTGTTACAAATTTGATACAAATTTTAGATTTTTAAAAAATTATTTTATATTGCAAAACTCGGTTAATTCAATTGGAACACAGCTGATTTGATTGACAATCTTGGCATATATTGTATTCTATGAAACATTTGTATAGTGCTAGCATATTAATATACCATATATAGCCTTCGAAATATTTGAATATTTTTGGTATATTTTTTTTTAGATATATTTTAAGAATAATACCGCAACTCTTTTGTACTCTTTGGTATATATGAAAATTTATAGTTAGCAATATACCAAATATAGCCTTATGTATTTTAAAGCATTGTTTTCCTTTGAAATCTTTGGTTATGACCGTTCTATAAACGATCATATGCGTAGAAATAATAAAGGCTACATTCAGACCGCAAATCATACTGACATCTAATTCTACAAAATCTCGATTAGTTTTCTTAAACGATCTTTTAATTTCTAAAATTTGGTAAAATGCCAATCTCATTCTCAATGTCCATTTGATAATATTAAAAAGTGTGCCAGTTTTTATTTATTTTGTTTATTAAATATTTATTATAATTTTTTTTTTTTTTGTAGTAATTTAGAATAATTTTTCCACTTCTTTAATTAATTTTGAGTCATTTGTGATCAGTTTAAAATAGTGTTCACTAATAGCTAACTCATCATTTTCATCATTTTTAGTTGGTCGCAATTTTTATTTACCATACTTACCATACCACGTTTATTTATTACTTATTAATTACGAATTGTTGTTTTCGTGTTGTGCCTCGACTTTTCGCTCAGTGCATGAATTTACGAGTACAGCTGAGCTCATTGCTTTGACGTGGACTCTGTTTAATTGCGCTTTAATTAACTTGCATTGTTAAAAGCGACGTGTTGTCGCTGGCTGCTGCTGCTGCTGCTGTTGTTGGCTGCTGGCTGCTGGTTGCTTGCAACTTGCAACAGTAACTGCAACTGCAACTCAAGCCTCTTGCAGTCGCTCCGCTCCGCACGTTGACTGCGGCTGAAGAAAGTATGCGCTGTGTCCGTTGGAGCCAATGTTTGTGTTTGCGTTTGTGTTTGTGTTTTTTTGTTTGCTTAAAAGTGTTGCTCTCAGCAGCTGTAGCTGTGACTCTGTGTGTGAGTGTGCGTGTGTATGTGTGTGTGTGTGCGTGTTGGTGTTGTTTTGAATGCCAACTCAAACAGTCAAGTGTCGTGCAGTGAACTGTCAATAGAGTGTACAACATTTTTATATATTTTTTTTTCACTGCTCTCCTCTCCTCTACTCTCCTCTTCATTTCTTTCACAACTCTGCATACAAATGCTGCTGGCAAATAGAATGAATTTAATGTTGTTGCTGGCTGCTGTTGCTGTTGCTGCTGTTGTCGTAGATGAAGCAGACAAACAAAGCGACAAGCACACAACACCCTCAGTACCCCAGAGTAAGTGACAACTTCGTCTAGCACCTTGGCCAGCCAACGCTAATGAGTCCTGAATTCAGAGATAGAGAGAGAGAGAGAGAGAGAGAAAGATCTTCCGCTCCTCCCAGCTCAACTCTTACAAGTAATGCGTGCCAAGTCCTGAATTCTGAGTCCTGCTTGATGCCCAACAACAACTTCCTGCTTGGCTGGGCTTTTGTGTTCCAGTTGCTGTTGCTGTTGCTGTTGCTGTGGCTGTTGCACCCCTTGTGCTGACTAATCCATTTCATTGAGAACTTATCTCTCTTGCAACTGGCTTCTTGCCTCAACTCTGATTTACTTTATGAATGAACTCACATTTCATTCATTGCGCCGGGAGCCTGCGGTAAATACTACGGCCCGTACTACAGCTACAGCAGCAGGAGCAGAAGGAGACGGAGAAGGAGAAGGAGTTGCAAGGAGTCTGCAGCCAGGATGCATGCAACGGTATGCGCCTATTATGAGCAGACATGCGACAAGGATATGCTTCCGTCTTTGGCCCAAATAGAATGCTGACGCCGCTGAAGCTGTCGCTGTCGCTGATGCTGATGCTGATGCTTTAGCTCTGAAACCGAAGCTGACGTTGAGGCTGATGGCGTTGTCGTTGCGGTTGTTGTTGCTGCTGTTGTCATCATTCTGGCTGCCAATTAAAATGCCACCGCCAGGCAAATATGTGTCTGTTTGTGTATGTATAGATTGTGAAGGCGTGCCACCGCCACACACACACACACACACACACACACACACACACACACACACACACACACACACACACACAGAGCCTCCACCGCCGACAAGCCGACAGCTAACAGCCTGTCTAGAGCAATTCGCTTCGCCTCCTCCGCCCCGCCTACACGCCCACTGCAAGCGACCCCTTTAATGACGCTAAATCAAGCGTGCTTTGCATTTTTCTGAGAGTGTTCAGCTCCAAAGCGGAGCTAGCACAGCACAGTGACTGTGGCAGCCACATCCTTGCAACATCCTCCACGACTCACGGCTAACAAACCTGCCCCACAGCCATGCCCTGCCCTGCCCTGTTCTGCCCTGACCTCCCCTGACTTTTCTTTTCCTCAAGCTTCTCTGATTACACTCTCCTACAGTCAACACACACACACACACGCACACACACACACCAAATTTTTGCCATCTAATTATGCTTTGCAGCTAATCAAGTATTGATAAATATTACATTGTTTAGTGAACTTTTTATTTCAAATCAAAATTTTAAAGAAGATTGATCGAGAGAAACTTAATCAATTCATAGCTGAATGGATCATAATTTAGCAACTAAAATAAATACTATAAATTATTATTAGTATCTAAAATCACTTTAGCCTTTACATAACTTAGATTGAAGAAATCTGTTCTTTTATTAATTTTGAACGAAATGCATTAACTTCTTTTTGTTTAATTAAATCTTTAACTTAAACTTCTTTCATTTTTTTCTTTTATTAACTTCGGATGAAATGCAGTTGTTTTTTACATTTTACTGTAATCTCTCGTTACTATGATTAGAAACGTGTATTATAGGAATTTCTTTAGCGAAAGTGAATAAAGCTATATTTAAAGCATTTTTTTGCTGTTATGTTTTCATTCGTAAATTTAGCATAAAATTGATTCCATTTCTTTTTAGTTTTAATTATTATATTTTTATAATAAGAACTTTAATTTGCTTTTGCACAAACATTTAAAATTTTTGTCCCGTAAAATTCGTTTGATCATTAAACAATTTAAATTAAGTTTTTAGAACTGAGTAAAATGAGCTTAAAATTATGTATAGAATACGAATTTTTATTTACTTATGAACCACATTGTATAGAATTTATTAAAAACAATTTGAATTTCTTTAATAAGAGTTAATTAATATTATTTCCAACATTTCAAGTTATATTTATGTTACATAATGAAAATTTAAATTATTATGATATACTATAATTACTAAACAACCTAAATGTCATTTCAAATTAAAGACGCATTTTATATATGATAAGAAATATGTTATTTTAGATAATTGAAATGCACTTGCAGTAATAAAATTCTTTTTTTTTTTGTATTTAAACAAAAATTGCTTAAACAAAAAAAAATGATTGACTTCTGTATGCAATAGGTTAGTTATTTGTAGTAAAGAGTTCAGGCAAGAGTTGGAATTCATGTGGAATGGCTAATCTCGTTTGTCTAATCTACAAGCTTCTTGACTCCACTTGGGCAGCGCAGTGTCATTTGCGTTTGGGTTTGTCGCTTGTGGATGGGGTGCAACAACCCATGTGACATGTGCTCGAACTTTCAAGTGCCTGACGGCCCAGACTCTGCTGCTGAGCACCGTTTCTTGCTTACAGGTAATAGAAGGGAAATGGGAAAGTAGTAGGATGTAGGATGAAGGATGTAGGATGTAGGATGCAAGAAGAGGGGCGACATCGTCGTCGTCGCTTCACAGTGTGGGCGTGGCCAATTAGCATTTGGCATTATAGAGCAGCAACCCCGTCCAAACGCCTCAAACATGCTCAACTAAAAATAGTCAAAAGTAGAGAAAAGAAAAGAACCGTAAAAGGGTTTCCCCCATTTGAAGCTGAAGCCGTCGACGTCGTCGTCGTCGTCGTCGTCGTTGGCTGGGTCATAAGTGAGTCACGTTGACGTCGCCGTCACCGTTGTCGTCGTCGGCCACCGGAAGCGAATGATGCAGAAAAAGGCAGCAAGCGCAACACAAAACAAACACAAACACACACACACACTCTCAGCGTTTGGGGGGCAGCAACAAAATAGAATCGAAAAGAAAGAAAAGAAATCCTTAGAAACGCAGAGACGACCGAGTCGAGTGTCGAGCGTTGAGAGTCGAGAGTTGAGAGTTGAGAGCCGCCCACACCGCGACATGACGTTGACAAATGCTCCGGACCGTAACCGGGTCTGTTGATGGTCTGGAAGGGCACCTGGCCAAGGAATGCTCAGGAATCGGGGTTGGAATATACACTACTCGATGTCGATGTGTATATGAGTCAGCCGGGCGCGCGTAATCAGTGCACCTGCGAGGCAAAACAAAACATGAACAAAAAATACAAAAAGAAAACGCGACGGGGCACGCGACTAAACCGACTATGCACCCCGAATACCAAATACTATCGAGCTGGCTGAGAGAGGGAGTAAAACACCAAATGCCAAATGCCAAAAATACCGAGCAACGAAATCACGAATATCCACAAAAATATACATATATAAACGGATATCGTAGTCACAACTGGAGACACTGAGTCAGCGTTAAGCGAAAGTTGTCGCTGAAATCACTTCAAAGTTCGAACATTTTTACTTTTTTTTTCCTTCCCCTAGACCCTTTACTTTTCAAAAAAAAGGGTCCTTAAGGCATATCGCTAACAATGTTGCTTCAATTTTTGATTTTCAGTATACTTTTTATATAAAATGTCAGTTTTAACTTAGTTACTAGTAATGAATGATATACAAAATTTTAAAATTTAATAAAAAAAAAAAATTTAAGAAAATTAAGTAATTAATATAAATACGTAAATATGTATGTACATTCATATATTTAATGCTACACTTTAATAAAAAGTGGACAGTTTACTTCAGCCAAAACTTTTGCTAATTAATTTCGTAATTACATAACAAATTTTTAAATAACTGCAACATTGCATTATAACTCAATATTATTATTATGTGAATTCAATGCTCCATTTCAATGCACCAACTCAGTGCATATATAAAAATTAAAGGGTCTCTTACAGTTAATACTAAAGCTAACCATTTTTGTTTTTTTTTTTAATAAATAATGCTCTAACAAATTTAGTATTGTTAATAAAGAAAGTATTTGAATTGCATAAATGTATTTAACTCATACGCTTCAATAAATACTAAAAGGGTCTATTGCAGTCATAACTGTTGTGTAGCTTTCTTACTAATTTCTTTTTTTTTTTTTTCGTAGGCGTCCCACTATATCTATGTGTGTGTGTGTGTGTGTGTGTGTACGAGTGTGTATCTGGTGTGATAAGCACAAATTATGCAAAACAACAACAGCAATAACGTGAACAGCGACGGCGACAACGACGGCGACCCTTTGCACTTGTCGGGCTGCCCATTGAAGCATTGCAAATGGTTGTCTGTCGCGCACTCGCGCTCTCTCACTCCCTCCTTCTCTTTCTCCCTCTATCACTTGCTCACTCTCTCACTCCCTGGTTGACCTGTCGCCAACGCCGTGTCCTTAACTTTGTCCGTCCAACCGCCAACTAATTGCAGCGCACGTGACGCCGACGATGGCGACGGCGACGGCGACAGGTAACCGAATCGTCGTCGGAGTAATGCGAAACTGATTGAATGTTGCTACGAAAAATGATCGCTCCAATAGACACGAGACGAGTCTGCTCGACTGCACAACACCCTGGGCTGCCTTAATGCATTATTGAGTGCACCAAAATGAATGGAATCGATAGATAAAACAAAATTCTTAAACGAGACTTGTTTCAAAAACTCAGAATAGATTAGAATAAAGTATATGTTCGATACAATTTTCAATATTTTTTAATCAATTTCATTATGTTAATAACATATTCCACCACGTCTCATATTAGGTATCAATTTATTAAAAATTCCCCTACTTTTATTGAGCCTTAGATGTGTGGCATGTGAGAAGTGAAAGTTGTAAAGAAAGGCATTCATGGACTTGATATTTTCTGCTCAGGTAATAGGATAATATTGACCTTGATCATGTGAAAAGTGTGCATACTTTCTGCTCAGTTGATATAAGAATATTGTGCTCTTAAAATAAATAAATAAAGAAAAACGGGTTTTAGATGCTCTCTAATACTACAGCACAAAAAAATATTACAACAAAAATGCATATTACAAAATAATTTAAACTACAAAATGTTATCAAAAGTTGGCATTAATTAAAAAGTGAAAAATATGGTTATGCATCTGTAACTAAAGCGTAGCCAACTTTTGGTCAGCTATTTGGTCACCGTAATTATCAATTGACCAGAACGCATGGGCGTTTAATTATCCAGTGAAATATTTGATTACCATGTGAAGTACCAAATATTGCAGCGAAAAATGTAATTTATTGTGCATATTTATGCGGTGTCCATTAGAGGCGAATGCAGCTCTCTCTCTCTCTCTCCCTCTCTTATTTATCTCCCTTTCCCCCTTTCTCTCTCTCTCTCTCTCTCTCTGTTTATATGGGTAAATTTATGAGTTGACTCTAATGCCGTGTGCAAAAGTTCTATTGATATCACCAGCAATATAATGGTTCAATGTATTTTGCTTTATGCAAATCGAAATATGGGGTCAAAATTCATTTTGGAATTCAAAAAACGAATGCGACTATTGTAATTGATATATTCTGGAACTTGTTCGAAAATTGTTGCCACATAAATCTATTTAATCTGCAGCCAGAGCAATGCATATGATTATGGCTGCAAAATGTGGTTGAATCTTTGATCTCCTTCTCAGACCTATGCTGACTGTTTTAACTGCAAATTCAATACTGTTTGTGAATGAAAAAAATATTAACACCAAACTGAAGTGATTGAATATTGAATAAATATTTAAAGGTTACTTTCAAATTAATATTTGCTCTTTTATTTCATTTATTTTCTTTATTGAAAAAGGTTTCTAATCTAATTGAGATTTTTCTGTAATGTACATTAATATTGTTGAAGTACCACCAGAATACTAATCTTTTTTTTTGAAATTTGCATCTTAATTTGCGTAATTCGTTTTCATGGTTTAATGTTTCTTTCTTTACTTCAATGTACAAATTTCTGAATGAATTTTAAGATTTTAAGAATTTGTTTACATAGTTACACAGTTCCTTCTATTTTACTATACAGTTATTAGCATTTCTAAATATGTTTCCAGATGGCAAAATTTGTATCTTCATTTGCAGAATTCGTTTTCATAGTTAATAAATCGTATTTTATTTGAATATTCTCTTTTTGAATGCTACTCTTTCGAATAAACTTTAAGATTTAAAGAATTTGTTTTCATAGTTATTTTCTTTTTTACTATTCAGGCATTGAATCTTAAAATTTCTAAATATGTTTCGAGATAGTTTTAATTGAACGCAAAATTTGCATAATTTTTGTAGAACTCTCTTACATAGTGAAATATTAACTGTTTCTTCTGTTTGATGATTCACTTTCTTTCGAAATAAATTTTAAGATTTCATAGTTACACAGTTCTTTTCTATTTTACTATACAGTTATTAGCATTTCTAAATATGTTTTCAGATAGTTTTAATAGATGGCAAAATTTGCATCTTCATTTGCAGAATTAGTTTTCATAGTTAATATATCCTATTTTATTTGTATATTCTTTTTTTGTTTGCATACGAAGTTACATAGTAATATTAGGTATTGAATCTTAACAATTCTAAATATGTTTCGAGATAGTTTTAATTGAACGCAAAATTTTACATAGTCAAATACTTTTTCTGTTTGATGAATCACTTGTTTTTTAATGGAAATCTTTCGAAATAAATTTTAAGATTCAAGAATTTGTTTACATATTGAATAGTTTTTTTCAATTTTACTTTACAGATAGTTTTAATAGATGGCAAAATCTGCGGGTTCATTTGAACAATTAACGAGTTGGTTTTGTCGGCTTGAAGTGCTTTGATTTGCCACTGCAGTTATTATGTATTATTATTATGATGGTCATTATTATTATTATTATATTTGTGTAGAGACCGACGTGTGTTGTTATAATGAGAGCCTGTGAAGCCAGGTAGAGAGTCGGGAACTAGAAACTGGCAACTGGCGACTCGTTAATAAACTAGGTCTGAGATTGAGAACTAATGTGTGTGTGTGTTTGTGTGTGTGTGTGTGTGACGCGTTAATTGCCGTGTCAAGGTCGCACGCATATGTGCCACGCCCCCCTTAAGGACTTGACTGGGCTCGGCTCGTACACAAATTATAGAACTAACAAATTATGATTGTTGCCGTCGTGTGGGAAAGAGCGAATGACATGCCACAGCCACATAGCTGAGATACAGATACAAATACAAAGCTAGAGATACAGATACAAGTACGCCAGAGATGCTAAAGATGCTGGCACGTCTAATCCCCGAACGGCAGCCTCATTTCTGTTTGTTAATTACACTTTAGTGTGTGTAATTTTCACAGGATCTGACAGCGGCGACGACGACGACGACGGCGGCATCATCATCGTCGTCAGCCAACGTTGCTTCACAGGAAGTCCGAGGCAGAGGCAGCGACTGAGACAGAGACAGAGTTGAAGTCAGCGGCAGAGAGAAGACAAGTGATACAAAAATATTTTAAAGCCACGGGGGAGCGAGGAGCGAGGAGCGAACGCAGAAGCAGAAGCAGGTACAAAATGACTTCACACAAAACTAGATAAATAAAATGTGCACAAAACAAACGAGCGAAAAATTCAAAGAAATCAATTGCAAGCCAAAAGACACGTCCAACTGGGCACCGGCTCATCTCAGTCGCAGTCTCCGTCTCAGTCTTCTCCTTTTCTCTCTCTGCATTCTCTCTGGAGATGAATGAACCGCACACGCATACGCATAGAACACGCACAGCCTTTATATTGTTTGGTTGTCGAGAAAATCCCTGCTGGCTGCTGGCTGCGTAACTCAGTCTCTCAGCCACCGGAAATGCAGCACATTTCACAGACACAGACAGTGAGAAAGGGAATGGGAATGGGGAAGGGGAAGGGAAAGGGGAGTGCGTGCTGCTGCAAGCGCTGCAACTCTCAGCAACAGCAGCAACAACAGCAGCTGTCCAGCCTTTTGAACTAGTTACGACACGGCACAGTGGTGCAAACACAGCTGAAAAACGTTTTAAATGCGAGCAAACTTAAAGATAGAAACACTTCACAATGTGCCGCTTGCAACGTTGAACTGGCCTTGGTTGCAATGCGGCCGCAGCTTAGATAAAGCCAAAGTTAATCAGGCGGATTAATCGCATTACAAATTGTCGCTAGAGACAACATAATGTGGCAAAACTGAAATGTGCGGCATGCCTCCTGCTGCTGCTGCTGCTGTTGCTGTTGCACTTGTTCGCTGACTGACCTTTGAGAGGCAAAGCCAAAGCAGACAACAGACAGCAGACAAAAAACAGAGAACAGAGAAGACAACACACAATGATGTGTGGCAGCTGCGACGCACATGTGGCACAAAGTCTCGTTGTTGCGTCGTCGTTGTTGCACCTACTAAGTGCATTTAATTGACACCACAGCGATGGTAAAATCCGCGCCTGCAATTAGCCGCATCGAAGAGACAGAGAAAGAGACAGAGACAAAGACAGAGAGAGAGAGAGAGAGAGAGAGAGTTGATGTCGCTGCTTTCAGCATTTTCCCACATGCCACTGACATCTTTTCCCGCAACTGCAACTCTGGCCAAGGTTATTATCACTTTACTGCATTTAAATCGCCAACTCAGTCACCTCTCTCTCTCTCTCTCTTTCTCTCTTTTGGCTCTGCGCTACTTTTCCTGGCCTACAAATTATGCACAAATTTTTGCAGCCGCTTCCTCATTTCCCCCTTTCTCCACTCTCTTCTCTGGCATACTCACCCCAGGCGGCAAAGATTGTAACAATTCTCAAGCGGCACAAGGTTGCCAATTGACTGAGAAACCCCATTGTGAGCGGCCCCAGCGATTTACCTGTTGCCCCCCAAAGGGCCCCAACAACACACACACACACACACACACACAACTGCAGCAGCCAGCGGCAGCTGCCACACACAAAGAGAATATAGTAAAACATAACTAAAAAAAAAAAAAAAAAGAAAAAGTCAGCGGCAGAACTTGCGCATAAATACGTGAAGTTTATGTCTAGAATTTGAATACAATTTATTTAGAGCACTTCTGCTGAATCATCTACTCAATTAACTTTCCACTTTCAGTTGATCTATTTACGTATTGTTCTAGTTGCAACTGAATTAGCGCTGAACTGAATATAGACGCATAAATTCGTATATCATTATGTCATTTCTCAGCAAACCAAATACAAATTAGTACAATTTATAAGGAAATAAGTTCAAATTAAAACTATACAACTCAAGCTCAAATTCCTTAAAATATTTTGTATATAATGAAAGCAAATGCGAATATAGTTAATATTTATATAAAATCTTTGCATTCCAATGCATTGGAAGTAATTTTTAAGCACTATTAACGCAAATATTTATATCAACTAATTAAACGCTGTAATTTCTTTATAGATAATTTCTCCGTTTCTGTTTGTTTTGAAACATGAAATTGAAAAAGATTGTATGATACAGTGTACACTATAAGCCAATAGCAGGCATTAATCTACATTCAACATTTTTGATTGATATTTTTATACTCGCTACCCAAAAAGTAGAAGAGTATTATAACTTTGTGCCTCCAGGAAATTTATGGAGAAATCTCCGACCCTATAAAGTATATATATTCTTGATCAGCGTCAACAACCAAGAAGATCTAGGCATGTCCGTCTGTCTGTCTGTCCGTCTATCTGCATGAACACCTAGATCTCAAAGACTTTAAAAGAAAGAAATCAATAAAAAACAATTCCAAGCGTAGTTTTGAAGCTAATAGCACAAATTTTTGGGTACATACAAAAATATCCATAGTTTTTATGATTGAAAGTTCGGTTGCGATCAGATACAAACTGATGAAGTTAAAGTTATTACTTTTGTATAGTTGCTTTGACTGACATTCTGGTATATTCTGCACTACAGTAGTAGTACTAAATCAATAAACCAATTATAAACTTTGGTATATTTCAGTACTACATTAATTTGGAATATTTTAAGAATAATACCGCACTGTTTTGCTTTTTTGCGGATACCTCTCTTACTTGGTTTTATTCAAAGAAAATAAATAGTATTCAAAAATTAAATTGCAATATAAATAAATAAATTCGAAAAGTTAAATTAAATTCAAATATTTTAAAGAAATTCTCATACAGATTTCTGCCAACTATTTGTCTACAAAATATATTTGTATGCCTAGCGGTATTTGCAGTCTGCGTTCGTGTCAAAGAGTCGAGAGACGAGAGACGAGGTTGTAACGTACAATTCAAGTTATAGATAATGGTTGGCATAATGAGTGCATGTAATCTTTTGGATTTCCTTTCATGAATACTACGTGAGTGTCCAAGTTTCAATTGTCATTATTTTTAACTGAGGCGGAAGCTGCCACAGCAGAGAGCGAGGCAGAGAGGGAGAGAGAGAGAGATGAAAATAAAGAGACGAAGAATGCGACAGAGACAAAAAGACGACGATGGCTAAGACTGAGGTGTTTATTGTGCGTTTAGTTGTTGTTGTTGTTGTTTCAGTTAACGCACGCAATACGAAAATGACACAAAAAAAAAACCAGAATGAATAACTCTGTGTGTGTGAGTGTGTGTTGTAACAACAACAGCAATAATAATAATAATAATAATAATAATATAAGAACTACAAACGGGGCACTGGACATGCTATTTAATAGCCCCCCCGAGACGCGACGCTGTGTGAGAAAAAAATCTCTCTTTCACTCCGGCAGAAAAGAAAAAACAAATAAAAACAAAAAACTATATACATATATATATATGGTATAAAGGGGCAGAAGACTGTGCATAAGAAATTATTATAAATTTTATTTAATTACGACAACACACAGAAAAAGTGTGTTAGGTAAACCATGGGACAAATGAAAATGTCAGGATAGAATTGGGAACTAAACCCGAAAGTGACCCAATGACAGGGAAACAATAAACTAAACAGAACAGAAATGGGCGCACATAAAAACTCAAAACTGAAACAGCGGCAACTCAAAGAGAGACAGAGAGAGAGACAGAGAGAGAGAGAGAGAGAGAGAAAAGGAGGAAGAGTTCGACATGAAATGCTCATTTGGAGTTCAGTAAACCCGCCCCCACATTCAAAAATAAAAAAATAAAACAAAAATATTTGATTCTCGCACAGATTAAACCACACGGCATTGATCATCATTCAAAATCGGACTTCCAAATTGACATATTCCCCCCAGTTTTTTTTTCTTCTCTTTTTCGAAAAGGCAACACTTTCGATCAAAGTCAGCAAAGGTCTGTGAGTTGGGAACTGGCTTTGGGGTCTCGCGACTGGCGTCTGGGATACTTGCCAGCTGGTTGTGAGTCCCCAAAAACAGACAGACAAGATCGTAAAAATTACCGAAAAACGAACAAAATTTGTCGAACTGACGGACAGACAGACAGACGGACAGACGGACGGACAGACAGACGGACAGACAGACAGCAGGCAGGGAAAAGATTGTTGTCCTTTTTAGCTCGCACGATCACGCACAACCTTTCCACTTCATTAGCAGAAACACACACACACACACAGATCACAGACTACCTACGACACAAGCACAGCTGGAAGAAGAACACTCCTCCTAACTTCTAACTCCAAATCTTATCTCAGCCACAGGTCGTGCTTGTGGTTGATGAGAGAACAACAACAAGAACAGCTACATACATGTGTATTCTACATATACATATGTATGTATTCTTCCATCTGTGTGCTGGATTTCCACATACTAATGATGCTCATTAGATGATCTTTAATGTTCGTCAAAAACCAATTCCCAGGCGACATTTCGTTTGAATTACTCAACAGACACAGATTTTCATTTTCATTTTTTTCGGGGATTTTCTGAAATTTTCAACTATTTGCTGTGCTATTTTTGGAATATAGTTCTTCTCACTTGAGATGCTCGTCGAAGTAACTCTCAGATTCGGTGATGATTTATGAGACACAAGCTCCGCTTACAAAGTTGCCAGGGGAGGGTCCTATATTTAGACAGAAATTGTCATACCGGAAGGAGCCAAGAAATGCGGCGAGGCGATGAAAGAAGAGCGACTAGTTGAGTTCTGAGTTCTGAGTTCTGGCTAAGTGATTTTAGTTGGAAAAATATGGAAATCATAAACGCCACACATTATGATTTTTGCTTCAAAGATATATACAGATTTAAGTAGAAAGTGCTTAGATTATACTAGCATATAATCAATTCTTGATTTATTTAAATATAGTTAGATAAACGAAATAAATATGATTTATTTATTAAGCGATAGAAGAAGGCTATGCATTAGTTTAGTTTATAAGATTAACAACAAATAAAGCAATACTTATAAAAAGTTAATTCAATCGATGAACACATAACTGGCGACAAAATGAAATGGCCAACTGATTGAGCATTTATTTTAAGACAATATGTGATCTGTGATGAATGATGGTGATTAATAATGAAATAATTAATTTATATAATGAATACACAAAGATATTTGTTTGATATAAGTGGTTGTAAGACAATACTGCAAATATAAATGCATCAGTTAAATATGCTGCACATATTTCGGACAAATTTTTACAATAGTCGGAGGCAATTCTCTAGTTGATTTACAAGTTCGGCAGGCAAATCCACCTGCAGTAATTTAATACAACTATTTTTATACCCGCTACCTATAGGGTAGAAGGGTATTATTATTTGTGGAAACGGAAGTGGGCGTGGCGATGATTTGAAACAAACTTGAGTTGTGTTGTCGAAACAAAATTCTAGCTCAATCTCTTATGTGATCTTGGTGTTTATATAAACAGATGGACAGACAGAGAGACGGACATTTCAATATTGTCTCGGCTGTTAACGCTGATCGAAAATATATATACTTAATAAGTTCGAAGATGCCTCCTTCTGCTTGTTACCTACGTATATTTGAGGGTATAAAACTGGATGAAAAATTCGCTGCAGTTAGATTGGATATACCGCCATTTAATTATGCAGATAGTTAAATCGATAAGTAGATATACGATTAAAAATATATATAACATAGTACTGGATTGGATTGGCGAGTGTCGAGTCAAAGCCACCTCCAGAGCACTTGAAAGTCATGTGAACAGCAACAACAAAGCGAAGCGAGCCCAGTAACTAAGTATGCACAACAAACGGCATAATTACCAGCCTCCACTATTTTTAGTTGCAAGACTTTTCTTCCCTCTTGCTCAGTGTTTTTTACTATTTAATACTTTTTTTCCTATCGCCTCGCGTTGTTTTTGCTTTTTGATAATTTGTTGGCGTTTATACTTGTTTTGGCTTTGTCGCTTGGCTCGAGTTCAGAGGGGCTCTCTGCAGAGGTTCGCTTTTCATTTTTGTTAAAGACACCGCAGAGCGCAATTTCCCAGGCCAAAGTAAAAGCTGCGCTTAGGCTAACATGAGTCGACTTAATTAAGTTACCAGCCAGCCGCAACTTTAGCAATTTCATGGTTTGCCATAGGCGAGAGGGGGAGGGGAGCAGAAGAGCAGTATTATAAATTGGTATAAAAAGTGTATTTTTTGTTTTTTTTTTGCTTTTTAGTTTGTCAAGTTATGCCACATTGTGCAGGCGCCAATTTTTGAAGTGGGCTTTCATTAAACACATTTTTGTTGCGAGTGTTTTAGTTAGTTGCCTCGCAACAACAACAACAAATAAATTGAATTGCAACGAATTAAATCAAATGAAAACAAAAGTGCGACGAAGCTGTGAAAAATGCTTTCCAATTTTTCATTTGGCAATTTTGCAGGAAAACAAAGCCACAACAGCAACAGCAATGACAACGGCAAACGTAAAAGGACATCTAAAATAACTGCAAAGCGGCAATCATAAAACACACCCACACACCCAATCACATATATAGCATATTTCTATACATATATAGTATATAAAATATACTATATAATCTATAGTCAGCCGTCAACCGCATGCAAACAAAAGGTGCAAAAATTGTGCCGTAAAAAGCCGAGTTTGTTATTTCTAGATGTATTCGTACAAAAACCCCAAAAAAAGCTATCCTAAGAGCCACATCGACATTCACATTCACATTCAGATTTAGATTCACAATCACATTCAGATTCAGATTCACATCCATATCCCGCACTCAATTTGCATGCCAGCTGATTTGTTGTTGTCGTTCGCGTTGTTTATGTTACCAATGCTAAAGTTGTTTGCCTGTTCTTTTCTGTTCTCTATATACTATCTATCTATCTATATATGTATATATACTTTATCTATCCATCTATCTATCTATCTATATACATACATTCAGTATATACTGTATACAATATAAAAATCTGAAATAAATCGCCGTAATTTAAAATTCAGTCAATGGCGTCGCAAATAAATCAAAAATTTATTGTAACGCATTTAAATACATGCATATTTCATCTATAAAACTGAACGATTTTCCCAGCGAATCGAGTTCGCTTCACTTAGTCGAATGCAATGCGACAAGATTGCGGATTATTAAAGCACTTTTTTGTCCCGTTCGTTTGTTTGTGTTTGTGTTTGCTTTTGGCCAACTGATAACCTTCATCACCTCAAATCAAAGACTATTTATTGGCCCAACTATTTATTGTCTTTCCTTCTGTGATTGCACATTAATTAATATTATTATTTTATTGAAATAACGAATACAATTCCGTTCTTTCCTGATTTCAGATAGAATTTGGTGTTTCTCAAAATTTGGTTAAACATTTGCCACATTTCAAAGGAATATTTTATATGTATTATTTGGAAATGTCAAATTTACTGAAATACATTTTATTCTTTGAATTCTAACCTTTGAAAATATGTTTTAATATATTCAACATTTTGGTGTTTTTTTTTAGTATTCTTTAAAACATTTTTAGCTTCAAGATTCGTTTACTAATTGACAATTTTCTTAAGGGTTATCAATGTTTCATAATTTTAAATATTTTTTATATTGCGTTCATACATTTTATTAC
The DNA here is from genome assembly GCF_023558435.1 of Drosophila sulfurigaster albostrigata. NCBI lineage: Eukaryota > Metazoa > Arthropoda > Insecta > Diptera > Drosophilidae > Drosophila > Drosophila sulfurigaster. Next base: position 12,893,596 of record NC_084885.1, on the reverse strand, counting down.
ATAATTTCCAAATACTCCACTTTTACAATTGAATTTATGGTTAATGTTTCTTGTTTTTGTAATCCAAATTTTCACATATTATTCTACAAATTCAAAGCAATTGATTTTTAAGGTATATATTTAATGTTTTCTATTTTTATTGACTATTATCAGGAAAGAATCATGTTTGAAATAAAATGTCTATTATTTGCAATCATTTTTCATATATTGTACAAAACTTTTGTTTTAATTTGAAATACTTTTGAATTTCTTACTATTTACGCTTCAAGATTGCATCTTAAGTTTCGGCTTGGCAATGAGCTTCAATGCACAAAACTTTGTCAAATTTATGAAAATACTGTGGCTCTGTGCTTGTCCTTGACACTGGCCAACAATTCAAGGACTTGAGAGTTTAATTGATGATGCCAAGCAGAGAACAAAAAAGCAAGAATAAAATAAGCAAAAACTTAAAAACCGCCAAGTAGCCAAGACTTTTGCTTTGGTTTCTTTTTCCATATACATTTTTTTTTTCTTTTCAAGTTCATTGTCACCAAAACTGTCAGATAGAGGGAGAGAGAGCGAGAGAGAGGAACAGCGAGAGAAAGAGAGACAGAGACCCCCTCAAAGTATGGGTTAAGGCGACGCCAACGACCGCGACAAGAGCTGAAAATGCCATAATCCAATTATGAATTTTCACATAAATTTCAACTCAACCCGAACTCGAACCCGAACTCCAATACGAATATAAAATCACAAAAAAACGAACTGAAAGAAGAAGAAAAGAAAAAAAAACAGCAGCCAAATGAAAATAGCTTGAAGAGAGTGCATGGAGAGTGGTGGAAACCCTCCCGCAGTTCCCTCGCCTAATAATAACAATAAATTTTCGAGCATGAAGCAATTCAATGAATATAATGTCTGAATGAAGATAGAGTTTCGGGTTGGACTAGGGAACTGCAGTTGATGCGATGCTGCTTGGCAAGACGTTGACGAGGTTGATGGCGACAGACGACAGACGAAAGACGACGATGAAGCGATTGGAGCTTAAGTTAAGATGGGGACAACATAAAGCGCTTTTGTCGCAAGGCTCCCCCAAAGCGTTTGTCAGCAGGAGAGTAACAGACGATACACAGAGAGGGAGAGGGGAAGGGGGAGAAGAAATGAACTGCTGCTCATACATTATTTTTATCAGTCAGTCATAGTCATAATGATAATGCCTTGGCTGGCAGCTTGTGATAATTACACTTACAGAGCGTCAATGATAAAGCGGCAAACTCACAATTCCAAGAGTTGAAGTAGGGACAAGGGAGGACACAACTGATTTTTCAGCTCGATGTATTCTCAATATATATGTATGTATGTATATATATAGACGCCATCTCTCGCTCTCTGTCTCAAGACAACGAACATCTTGAGTTGACTCATTCAAAGTCATCAGCGAGAGTAAGAGCAACATCATCATCATCATCATCAACTCTGGCGTCGAAGTCATCGTTGTGTCATCTCAACTTGAGTACTCCCCACTTCCCTTCCCCCTTCCCCTTCCCCTTCCCCCTACTCCAGGTCCTCCTCTTTGATGCCCAGCCCATCGGCAATGACAGTTTCATTTATTTAACATGCTTTTGACTGCAGTCAGGATTCATTTTTGGTTAAACAAACACGAATCCAAATGCATTTCTTAGAGTCAACTCACTTGCTTGACAATTGTTTACTCTCTCTCCCTCTCTCTCTCTCTCTCTCTCTCGCTTTCTCTTTCGCTGTGTTCATTTAGTGCAACTCCCAAGATTATCCCACTGATTGAAAGCACTTTACTACTGCTCAACACAAAGCACTGCCAAATGCATTTCAGAGAGCGAACTTGCATCGCATTTCATTTAATATTCCTGCTGCTGCTTCTGCTGCATCTCGGCAAAACTAACTGTCCAAGAGCCAAAAGTGAAGACACTATTTTTGAGTGCTCACAAATGAGAGAGAAACTCTGCACTTAAGTGAGTGCTGCCAAATTGCTTTGTATTCAATTAAATTTTGATTTTTATGCTTAGTACTTCTGTTAACATGTCGTTAATGTCGGCATCATAATAATGATCTGACTATCAATTTGTTTTTCTTTATTGATTAGGGATGCTTCGCTTTAATTCCTATCATTATTTTGATTGCAATTTTAATAATTGTATTATTATTATACAGAAGTCAAGTCTGCTCGACTGGAAGATTTGCAAAAAAAAAAAAAAATACAAATATACCAAAAATATACCACAATAATACTAAAGTATATAAAAATATATACTTGGTATATTTCTATAGTATTGCATTCGAAATATGCCATAGATTAAAAAATATACCACATTAGTATTAGTAAAAATAATCCACATTTCTCTTTAATTTCGTTTTATTTTCAATGAAACCATATTCTACAAATATACCGCAAAATATACCAAAGACTTTATTTGGTATATTGATGTGGTACGTACATTCAAAATATACCATAGATTACAAAATATACCAGGGTATAAAAATGCTTCGCTTTAATTTCGGTTGATATCCTCAAGTCAAATATTTGTTTATAATATACATAAATATATTAATATTAGTTGTAATAATCCACTTTTCCCTTAAATTCGATTAATATTCTCAAGTCAACAATTGGAAATGCCTCGCTTCAATTTCAGTTAATATCCCCAAGTCAAATCTTTGTTTAGTATTTTAATTGCAATTTCAATAATTGTAGCAATGTTATGTCCACATTTTCCTTTCATTTCTGCTCAAGTCAAAGATTTGTTAGTAATTGTAATAAATATTATTTCCACTCCTCCCTTTATAATTCGTCATTTAATTTACTTGCATTGATTAATGAAATATGCAATTAAAATAGTCATATTTATTTAAATTAACGCACATTGTTGCTGCCATCATATTTGTTGGCTGCTGGCAAAATTAATTGCTTTAACTCACTTGTAATCGATTCGTGTGCTACTCAAATTCACATCCACATTCAAATTCATTCATTCCGCTTGCATTTCCTTGACGAACTTTGTGCTTGCTCAATTCATTTGAAATTTGCATCTTGCTGTGTTCGATTTCAGTTTCGAGATTTTGGTTGCAGCTGTGCTCTGGGTTGCTGGTTGCTGCTGTTGCTGTTGCTGCTGCTGCTGCTTCTGCTGCTGCAATTGTAATCTTCACACTCGCTGCCATCCATTGCCACTTTCAAATCACTTTCGTTAGCTGCTGCCTGGCCTCCCTTTTTTGAATCCACTTAGCCTGAGTTGTGTCGTCTCCTTCTTCTCTCATAGCTTCGAAGAAGAGAAGAAAACAGACGCAGCTCCCTCCCGTCCCCTCACTCCAGCCAGCTACAATCATCTCCCACTCTGGGTGCCTTCAAAAATAAGTATAAATCGAGTGATCTGTGGCAAGTGCTTCGCACTTGGGGCATGACAGGGTCTGCTGCTGCTGCTGCTGCTGCTGCTCTGTGTGATTATCAGCAATTTTCCATAAAGAAATGGAAAATCGAAACGAAACGAAATGAAACGAAATGAAATGAAATGAAAGCAAAGTGGCAGGCAACGTGGTAAAGTGCCATGGCCACGGCTCCGTTTGCCATCGTCTACGGCAATGAGCTACGTGCCTTTTCGGCGTTTTTGCAGCCTCTCCTCTGCCCGTTTGCCAGAAAAAACAAACAGCCAAAAATAATACACATAATATAGAGATGGGCTATAGCTATAGCTATAGACTTCGAATTGGAGTTGGAGTTGGGAGTCAGATTCGTAGCTGAACCAAACAATGAAATGAATGAGATGCTGCTTCGGGTTTGAAATCTGTTTTTTTTTTTCTTTCGTTTTTCGTTTTTTTTTAGAGGCGTGCGAACCTCGTAACAAGCATCGAGAAATTGTTGACAGTGAGCGAGAGAGAGAGAGAGAGAGGTAAGGAAATGCGTTAATGAAAACAGCTGCCAATGCATGTTGTTGGGCCTAATCAATAATCACACAAGCACACACACACTCACACACGCACACACACACTCTTAGTGTCTTCTCACTCCTGTTTCATACACACTTAACTCCATCACTCAGTCCAGTTTCAGTTGTTTAACTATCGCCCACAATTGTCGGATTGTCTCTATGTCTGGGCATATATGAGAGAGTTTTACGAGTTTCCAGTTGCAAGTTTCAAATTACGAGACGAAATGTTGAATGTTGGCAATTTTAATTACTTACATTTCACTTTTGTTCAAATGGGCGGCAGCCGCGCAAGTGCACAGACCCAACGCACAGTGGGGCCAAGCATCATTTGCATTTTCACGCGATTTGCCATTGAATATGAATATCGAAATTACTTTTTTAAGCTATCTATAGAAATATCGAGATTTACTAAAACTATATTAAGTTAACTTAATTATGTTTTATTTAAAATTTTTAATGTACTACATCGATATACCAACTATAGCCTTTGGTATATTATAGTATTTTTGAAACCATATAATAATAAATTTACCATATTTTAGAGCGTGGTTTTATTGAAAATAGATAGCAGGTGTTACACAGTCGACTGTTGCTTTCTTGCATGCAAACTGCATGTAAAATTTGATAAAAATTATAGTATTTTTTTAAGAAATACTTTTTTATGGCAAGAAACGTCAATTGAAATCAAATCTTAGTTGCTTTGGCTGCCAATTTGGTATACTTTGTGGTATATTTTGAATATAGCATAACTAAATAGCGTTTGGTATATTTTTAAGCATTTTGTGGTATATTTTTGGTTCGTTTCTATATCCTTTAGAATACTTTTATTTGTGGTATATTTTTCGGTATGCTTTGGTATATTTAAGTATTTTCACGGTATAATTTTGACATGTTTTAGAAAATGGTTTTTATTGAAAATGCTTAATACTTAAATTTGTAAAACTCCATTTACTTAAAAATGAAGTCACTTTCGTTTTCCTTTTAATATTTTACTGGAATATTAAAAAAGTTGCCAAAAATGCGTATATTTTGTTTCTAAACAAACGCTAATTTCATTTTTGTGTTCCTTTTATAATTAGATAACTTGGGCATATTCAATTTAAATTTAGAAAATCGTATTACCTAATTACTTGCCTCACTGTGCATCAACACCCCCTCTGCACTCCACAGACAGAAACTTGGACTAAACTCCCAAACGTGCTATAAACCGGAGTCACACGCACACGCAAGGAGTCGCAGTCGCAGTCACAGTCACAGTTACCCGTTACAGCTCACAAGTCACGAGTCAGAGGCAAAGGCAGAGACGGAGACGGAGACGGGAACGGAGGCAGAGTCCGAGTCGAAGTCTAAAGGTTTGAGTTAGATTGTGACGCGTGACAAGGGGCCGTGGGGGGCATGTGGCAGTGGCAGTGGCAGAGACGGGAGCAGGGGCAGAGGCAGAGACAGATACAGAGGCAGAGGTGGAGGCATTGGCTGCTTTTTAAGTAATTACCGTTCGCCTGCCATTGCCATTTGCCATTCACCTTGAGGCAGCCCCAAAGCGCAGCTCAAATAACCCGAAACCGTTTTGCGAAATTATTTAGACAGCGAAAGTAATCGGATGGCGAATGGTGAATGAACGGACAGCAGAGACAATGGAGACGGACAAAGACTATGTGTGTGTGTGTGTGTGTGAGAGACATGCTAGAAGAACAGCGGGACAGCTTGGCAAGGCGGCTTCACAAAATTTAAATAAACTTCAGTGAGTGCAAAATACCAACACGTACTCGCACTCACCATCGACAGCGACAAAAAACATCCACCCAAAACTCTGCCTCCATCTGACTCCATCGAAGCCATCAACACGTTCCACACTCACCTTACTTGCCACATGGCTGTGGGGGAAGCACTAGGAATGGAGCTGACTTCATTAACTGCTGCCGATTGCCAATTGGGCAGCGCCAATGCCAAACTCACTGGAAAGGGGAAGTGGAAGTCAAACTCAAGCTCAAGCTCAACGTCCAAGTGGATGTGGATGTGGAAGTGGAGCTCTAACTGTAACTGGAAATGGAAATGGGTCTTGGATGTGCACAGCCAAGGAGCCACAGCGCTGAGCACTGCTCTAACTCTATTCACAGTGAAAGGAAGTCACAGTTTATACTAAAATTGCGAAGAAATTCATCCTGGATTTTCACACATTAACAAAAAAGCTGCAAGAATTTCCTCTGGAGATGACTGCAAAAATTGTTAATGTCGATTAAAAGAACTTCCTCCATTATTCCGAACAATGTGAGCCCTTTAAAACTGCAACCTCATATGGCCTGGCTATAGCATTATAACCGATAAGATGGTCAAAATGTGAGAATAAAATAATTAAGTAAAATGCCATAAAAATTATAACAAAAATTTTTGATTTTAGTTAAACATAAACAGTACAAGTAAGAAAGCTACAGTTATCCATAAAAAAGTCATATTCCACAGAAATAGCAAAATATGACGAAAATACCGACAATATACCACAAAATATTAGAATATACCATTACTATTTTCGGTATATTGGTACAGTAATACATTAAAAATATACCATAGAGTGCAAAACATACCAGATTGTCACACAAATCAATTAAGACTCGACTCAAAAGTTGTATTAAAAGAGCTTTTACAATTTTTATCAGATCGCAAACAAATTTCCTGTATGTACCAAATTTAATAAAAATTCAACCATACAACAAAAATATTCATACAACATAATAACTTTTATTGCGATAACTTTTTTAAAGTCAATCGTAATGTCCTAAAACTATTTATAAAGTTTTGTAATCATCTAAAGAACAATACTGCTGAAGCATCTTATGACATCTCACATGGCTCATTCAGAGAAGTGTTAAATGATTTTTGCGCAAAGCGCATTTGTGATGTCGATAATTGAGCAACCAAAGAAAAATTTGCTTCCGAAATAATTAGCATAAAAATAAAAGGCAAATTGTAAATGTTTACGTTTTAGTATTAAATAATAACAAATTATGAAATCTTAAGATTTTTCTAATATAAATTTTCTTAGTTTGTTCAAGTATCTTTCTATACTATAGTTTTTTATTCACTTCCTAACTCTTCACCGTTATTTCCTTCCAGCTGTTCACTGTGACTTGGCGACGAGTGATGTAATCACAATATTTTCAGTGGCTCATCGTTGGCAACGTTGGCGACATTCACGCTGCAAATTCCCTTTTTGCCAAACGATAATTACATGTCGTCTTAAGCGGCTCCAGCAACAAGAAGAGCAAGCAGGATAAAAGAGAGATGGTGAGTGAGAAGGGAGGCGAGAGAGGCAGGTTGTCATTGCCAATGGCAATGAAAAGGACTCTGCAACGTGGTTTCATTGTTGTTGTTGTTGCAGTTGTTGTTGCTGTTGCTGTTGCAGTTGCAAGTGTTGCAAATGTTGTTGCAAGTGTTAGTTACATGGCCGCCATTCTGCTGGCACGTAATTTGCTGATTTTGAATTTTGTCTGCGAGGCGGCGGCAAATGAAATGCTTTTGCATTTTAATGCGCCCCGACTGACAGCTGGCCCCATGTCGTCGTCCCATCCAGCCAGCCAGCAGCAGCAGCATTGGGGCATGCGGCAAAGAGGCAAGTTGATCTTTGTGCGATACTTGTGTTGTTTTTTTCGTCGTCGTCGTCGTGCTGCAAACTATTTGTTGCTGCCGCTGCTGTCACAGGCAACAACGACAACGAAATGGGATGGCAACCAGCGGCAGCCTCGACATTGCTGCCACAGCCACACAGCAGTGGCAGCCCCCAAAATGTGCCGCCAACTTTAACATGCAGCAGCCAGCAGCCAGCAGCTAGCAGCCAACATCCAGTATCCAGCAGCCAACCTCCAACTCCAATTGCAATTCCAGCTACGTTAGCCCCGGGGCCATTGCGTCCCCCGGAACATATTTGCACTGTCTGGCAATTTTTAAGCAATTTCAGCTCGACTGCATGACTTGGCTCGACTTGGTCGCCAAACAGGGGATGCAACTCTGTGGGGCAGCAGCAGCAGCAACAGCGACACACACACACACACTGAAGGGGGATGCTCTCTCTCTCTCTGTGTGTGTGTTTGTCATGGGTACTGGGGATCGAAACGGATCGGGTCGGATTGCCGGCTGTTGGCTGTTGGCTGCTGGCTGCCTGCATCCTGTTTAAATGTTTTCCTTCAGCTTCTCTCCTTCTCTGCTTCTCCATGTCTCCCTGTCTCCGGGTCTGCCACAGCAACAGCGGCAACTGCGCGTCGTTTAAATTAAAAATAAATTTCACAGTAAACACACATAAAAAGCGACGCTCTTGATGATGATTTTTCTTCATCGCGTCAGGGCGGCTGAATGACTGACTGACGGCCACCAATAATGAACTGCATGCTGCCACAGATACCCTGTAAATCAAAAGCAATTCTTACACTGAAAAAAAGACTAATTTCTAATACAAATTGTGTTTTTAATATAAGACCAACTTAAGAATAAATGCTTAAAACTAAGAATCTTAAACTTTAAAATTCAAAATTCTCAAAAGAAGACCAAAAATTTTAGAATTCGAAAATTCAAAACTGAAATTCAGTAATCCACCGAATTTTCTATAAAGTTTTTATGTAGCTTTTCGGTTTTTCATTTTCGTTCATAGCTCAACACATTCTTTGTTTGCAGAGGAGATTTTGGGTTCAAATGTTGTGTGATAAGTTTTGCATAAGTAGAGAGATTAGCATAAAACTGAGCCAATTAAATAAATAAATGTTATAAGAAAATAATAAAATATTATGTAAAATTTTGTTGATTTTATAATATGGTTTTTGGTCTTCAAACTATAAGATACTTTTCCTCTTATATTGCATGTTAATCAAGATGGTTTTTCTAACTTGAAGGTTGTCATGTTCATGACGCATTTCTAAGACCAACATCTTAATTTTAAAACCTTTTTTTTTTAGTGTATAGGCTACCGAAGAGGCAATTCTTAGTTGAAGTAAAGTTCCCTTTTCTGACTTTACAGGGTAACGTAACGAGATACGCCGGACGTAGTCAGAGAAAATAGTGCAAGGGAATTGCAATGGTTTTAGATAGGCGGCGGCGGCGGCGTCTTGCCTTCTTTTGTGGCATGAAATGGGCCGCACGCCCTTGAATTTGCCACAACTCATTTGACGTCGTCGTCTGTTGTTGCTGTTGTTGTTGTTGTTGCTGCTGGTGCTGAGGATGAAGCGTGCCAAATGCCAACCGCTGCCGTCTCTGAATGAAATACAGCTGTCCGGCAATTGCAAACTGCAACTTGAAAATGCGAAATGCGAAATGCGAAATGGAAATACGAAATGGGAACGCGAATGTGTCGGAGACTGAGTAAAATTGGGTGTGCGTTGCGCCACCCCACAAAAAAAAAGAAAAAACAAAATGTGTCTCTGATATTTTTAGCAAACGTTGCATCCGCCTGGGAGACTAAAGTTGCGCCTTTGACATTGACTCTTGTTATCCCAAAAAACTTGTCAACAAAAATTGGACGTGGACGTGAAAGTGGACATGGACGTGGGCGAATGCAAGGATTACATTTGATTTCATTTGATTTGATTTGATGACATTGCATTCATTAAAGCGCCCCACGTGAACCACACACGCGATGAGGGGGAAAAAAGCGACAATAAGAAAAAGAGGCGCATATCAAATAAATATACACAGACGATATTTAAAAATAGTTTGCACTCAACTCGCGGTACAAAGTCGAAAGAAAGGAATGTCTTATTGCCAAAGGGAGTCAAGAGACTCAAGAGAGCATCGAGAGTTTCGGTTTAAACTTAGAAACGAAACGAAACACCCCAATAGACGGAGGCCGGAGTGGAGTGTCTTGAAACTGTCGTTTCATCGTGTATCTAAATTAGTCGCAATAACGGAAACCAAAGATTATGTGAAATTCGCAGAAGTACGAATATGAAAGAAATTGCGCGCAGAAAAACACTCAGATAAAAGGCCAAGGAATTAAAGTCAACTCAAAGGGGGGAATACATGGAAAAGTGATGAGCTCAAAAAGAAGTAAATGAAAGGAATTAGCTGAAAATGAAATAGAATTAACTTAATGCTTGGAATAGTGATGAGCTTGAAAAGAAACAGATCAAAGGAATTAGCTAAAAATGAAATATAATAAAATTAAAGGATATATAATAACAAAAAAACAAATTTCCTGGCAATAGAACTTTACAAAAATTCAGTGAAACAAAGAAATTTGTAATTTATATATTTAATAATTTGACTAATACTTGAATTTTGTTGCCTTGTTTACTTCATAAAATAAAAAAGAACTTTAATTAGCTCAGAAATTTTTTGCATTTTTAATAATATTTCAAGGAATCTAAAGAATTTAAAATCCTTATAATTCAAGTCGAAGTCGAAGTCCAGCAGCCAGTTTTCTCTTTTCTATTAAATATTGTATTAAATACTAAATAAATAAAATCCCTATACTTCTCCTATACCATATTATAGTATTATTTTATCACTGACTCTCAATTATTTGTTGTTCTAGAATAACTCAAGGAATTTTAAGATTAGTTAATTTTAACATTGCAATTTTTAATAAAATTCAACTTTTAATATAATATGCTTTTAACATTTTATGTTAGTATTTATTTATCCATTTCCACCGTATTGAAATTACAAAAAAAAAATACATTTAATTGAGGTGCCTTATTTTTTTATGTTTTCAACATTCTATTCCTTTCTTTAAAATACTAAAATATACCATATTTTAGTATTATTTTAACACCAAATCTCAATTATTTATTATTTCCAATTCCACCGTATTGAAATTACAAAAAAATGCATTAAATTTTAGTGTTTTATTTTTTTAATGTTTTTAAAATTCTATTAAAATATTGTAACAAATACCATTAAAATGATGATCTATGATTTTTGGTCTATCTCTATCTGTAATGGAACTTTGATCTTCATAACTCTTAGCTGTATCGTGGAGCTCGTTAGCTGGAGAAATGCTGCTATCAATGCACACATATTTATGATGTGCTATTGTGAACTGCAATTGTGACCTACCCTACGACAAAGCGGGCTAAACCGACAGCTAGCAAAGAGTGAGCATTATTGTTTATAAACAATTGTGATAATCATAACAAGAAAGTATCAAAAACTGGTGCTGCTATCGCCGCCTCCACGCTGTCCTTCTTTTCTCCCTATCTCCCTCTCTCTGTTCTCTTTCCCTCTCTATTTGCCTTGCTCCGTCTCTCTCTCTTTCTGTTTGTCGGTTTTATCAACGCGCTGACTATCTAACTATGTCTGCGTAAATTTAGACCAGAAAACATTGATATTCCCATGCGTGGACCATAAATTACACGACAATTACCCAGCAGCAGCCACAGCCACAGCAACAGCAGCGGCAGAAGAAACCTCGAAAATAAAACGAAAATAGTAGAAAAGAAAATTGGAAAGAACGCTATGTGGCGGACACTTCATCACTTTGGCTCCAGCGTCAGAGAGATGCAGAGAGATGCTGTGGCAACCAATACGGCGGGGTTGCAAGTACCGATTTTTTTGGGTGCACCCCACCCGCTAGCTCTACACTCCCTCTTCCTCTCCCTCTCCCACTCTGTCGCTCTCCCGCTCACACCTCGCACTCACACGCGTAGTTTAAATTGCGCTCAATGCGTCGTGCCATAAATTTTCAACACACACACAGAAGAAAAAGAAAAAAAAAAGTTAAAATAAACATTCTTCTACTTCTTGTTCGTTCTCTGTTGATTTCGGAAAATGTCTTTGCCCCTTTCCCTTTATTATTGTGTGCTGTACTCTGCTGTGCTGTGTTGTGTATCGATTCAATTATTGTTGATCTCAGAATCGGCGCATCATGCAGACAACTGATTAACACGTTGTGCTTGCAACACGACGACGACGACGACGACGATGAAGACGAGGCAAAAGCGGCTCCCACAGTGCTCAATGCTTTCTCAGTCTCCTCTCTTTTCCCCTCTCTACCATCTGAGTTTGGTTTTTTTGGCAAAACCTGTGCCAGACACGATCACACCATATGCTTAAGAGGCTGGCGTTCAGGTCGGGTCGAGCCGCTCAAGCAAGATGTTGCCAGCACTGATTGCCATGTCCAAATTTTCTATCCATCGCCTTCATCTTCTTCTTCTTCTTGTTCAAGTTGTGGGTGCAACAGCTGTGACTTTGTGATTGCTGCAAAACAAAAAAAAATCACCAAGAGGAAGGTCTTCAATTCCGATTCCGGCTGAGTGTCATGACAGCATTGACCTCAGGCGCATGCGAATTCTTTGGCTATTTTACTGCTCTCTTTTGTTTTTGTTTTTGTTTTTGTTTTTGGGGGGCAACAGTTGCACTCCACAATTAAGTTTGCAGTCAAAGCAAAGCAAAGCAAATTGTATCTCTCGATGCAATCATTTTAATGATAAACTCACAACTGGCAACAGCATTTCCCGCTAATGAGTTCGTCTCTTGAGCCAGCTTATGATAGCTAAGCATATGCGTTTCACAGCCAGGTTAAGCCGGTCAAGCTGCCAGACAAGCGATTTACCCGATAATGCAGCTCAACTCTATTTTGTATACATATAGTAGAAAGGGGGGAGGTTGGTGGGAGGGGAAGGGGGGTAGAGCTCTTGGGTGCAGTCTGGGCAAATTTGAAGCACACTCAAAGCGAGTTTGCATCATTACAGTCAGCTTGGATGACCCCGAAAATGTCAAAGCCACATAAAAACAGTGCGACAAGCGGAAAGTTGAGCAAAAAATAAAGTATGAAGCAAAAATACTGTTGAAAATTCAAGTTTATTAAATGCTTTTTGAGCAAATAAGTTGTAGAGCTTTGGAGCTTTAAAAGTTCATTAAAGAATTGATTAAGCAATGAAAGTGTGCCAAAAGTTTAATTAGAATTTGCAAGCAAAATAAAAATAAAATAAATATATATCTTTATAAATAGAAAAAATACAATAAAATACATTTAAAGTGAACCAAGCAAATGAAACAAAATTAAAAATTTGAATACAAAACAAGTGTGTTAATATGAAAAATTTACTATCATCGATAATTCGTATTAAAATTAAAAAATAAAAATAATAATTAGTTTTACATTCATTTAACTTTAATACAATTCATCTTTAAAGCAACTTTGAAAATTATTTCTAACACAGAAAATAATTAAATATTTGAATGGCATTTTCATAAAGTCGAGAATATTAAATATGATACAGATTTATTTCTGAGTTAAATTGAAGTCCCTAAAATAAAATACATAAAGAATCTTATTTTTTACATCTAATGAATTTTATTAAGCAAAAATATAACAATTTAAATTTAATTTGAAACAAATTAAGCTCAAAATTTAATTTTAATGAAATTTATTTTCATTTTGTCGAGTAATATGTAATATTTTTGTACTCAATGTATACTCTACCATCAACTTTTATTATAGATCGAGTTTGTATATAATTTTAGAGATTTGTAATTATATTATTTAATATGCACAATACTTCTTAGTAATAATATCATTTATATATACGGACAACTGCTCTATAAGTGTCTTTAACAATTAGTATTGCAATTTTGTTAAAACGATTATAATCACATTTTTTTTGCTATCCATCGATGACGCTATTGATATGATGACATTGCACGATAGATATCGATTATATAAATGCCACACATATTAGCTAATTTCTGCTAATTAACCCCCATCCAATAGCTGAATCGATTTCATCAACTTTAATATTCGAGAATGCATTACGATTAATTCATAGCACAATCAATTTTGTTTTCCTTGCAGACTGCTAATCGATGGATATAGGTTGAAAGTACTTTTTATAAGCACTGTTAATCGAGCAAATGATTCGGCTCCGCAATAAATAATGTCCCCATCCATTCATTCATCCCATCCCATTGACAGAACGTCGCATACACGCTCTCTTAACAGCGGCTCACAACATTAACAGCGATAGCAGCAACAGCAGCAGCAGCGCGCAACACGTTCGAACATGTTCGAGTTCGATGAGCATGTTCGTTCGGCTTCAGCTTCAGCTCGAACTGTAGCTCTATCTGCACCCTCACCTGCTGCTCGCATTGCGTTTCGTTAGCTCGTGGCGTGCGTTTCGTGTCGGCGGATTTTTTTGTGCCCGAAACCCGAAATCCAACTCGAAGTCGAAGTCTTCAGTCGAAAAACTCGTAAAAAACCAAATGAAAACATTACCAAGTCAAAACACAACAACAGCGTGCGTTTAAAAATGTTCTAATACTGTTTTTTTTTTTGGTATGCGTAAATTTTTGATTTTTTTTCGAGTGTTGAAAAAGTAACAAAAAAAAATAAATTAATAAGAAGAAATATTAAAAGAAAAGAAAAAAGAAAAACGAAATTGAAAAGCCAACTGCGGTTTGGATTACCAGTGTGATATCTGTGTGTGATGATTGCGGATATCTTGGGAGTTATTATTATTACTATTATGAAGTGCAATCGTTGGCGCCGCAGCAACCGCAGTTGCAACGTGCAACATTGAAAGTGCCAAAACACAAAACGACAACAACAACAACAAAAAAAAAGAAGGAAAATAATAATATTGAAAATCCAAATAGAAAATAGCAACCAACAGCGGCAGTCGAAAGAAAAACGCCAGTGAAATTCTCGTTGCTGTTTATTTATTTTTTTTGCGTGACATTTGAGCTTGCAACAAGCGACAGCAGCAGCAGCAGTAGCAACAACAAGAAGCGACAACAACAGCAACAACAAAAGAAGCAGCAACAGCAGCAGCTGAAAATGTGAGTACAGCAAAAACCATAAACCGCTTTTGGCCTGTCCACGGCCCAGCCACAGCATTTGCCACTTTTACTTTCCCTTGCCCCCTGCATTGCAACTGCCACTGCCACACACTTTTCTATCCTCGAAAAATGCACTGGCCACTGTTTATTGTCATTTTTTTCGCGCATATTTTTTCGTTGGCTTCGCTCGCAAAACCAAAACAAAACCAAAAAAACCAAAAAAAAAAAACTGAATAATGTTGCTTAACAAGTGCGTGAATATTACAAGAGGCAAGTGGGACAAATGGTGGGGGTGCTTGCATTTCCAATCTGCGATTTATGTACGTTAAGCCCGATTTATATGCGCCTCCTCCCATCTAAAAATTGTAACACTCGCCCCGAGGTGTTACACTTTGACCTTTTATGCTAGGCGCTTTTGTTTACCCACGAAACGAAAGGAAACAAAAAAACAGTTGCTGCCAAAAAGTTGCTTTTGCATTTGACCAGCTTTGTCACTTTGCCAATTCGTCACTCAGTCAGTCAGTCACTCAGTCAGTTACTCAGTCACTCAGTCAGTCAGTCAGTCAGGCAGCGAGTGGGCGCTTTATGCCCTCAAGTTGTCGCTGACATTTCGATGGAAACTAGCAAACGCCTTTGCACCTTTTGCCCAGATACTTTGCGATTCTGTGGCTGGGAGGGAGTCCAGGGCCATTTGATGTGAAGTAGGCCACAGAACATAAAAGTAAATTAAATGTGTTTGGCTAAATTAATTAACAACTTCTGCTGGCAATATTCAATATATACTGATAATATACTATATGCTGACAATCTACTATATATTGGCTAGGGTATATTGCCAATTATATAATAAATATTACTGAAAATATACTAAATATACTGGCAATATACTATATATTAATAATATACCATATAATAGAAATATACTGTATAGTCTCAATTTTCTATTGTCATTATTCGGTATATTGCCAATTATATAATAAATATTACTGAAAATATACTAAATATACTGACAACATACCGAAAAATGACAATATACTATATATTAATAATATACCATATACTAGAAATATACTGTATAGTCTCAATTTTCTATAAACTAGTTAAAAACTATATATACTAACTATGAACTATGTGTATTGGTAATAAAATATACTGACAATATACTATATAGTGGCAATATTCTATTTAATGGTAATATACTATATATGAGCTATGCACTAAATTCATAAATTTGTATATAGTGGAAATATATTATATATGCTACATATACAAGTAAAATGATAATATTATATATTATATTCTGCCAAATATACTATATTCAAAACCCAATTACAAATGTACTCCAAAATGGTTATGTTAGTAATTTTGTTACTTATTTTTCAACTGATTTTCGGACTATTTATTTAAATTTTAAAATCTTAATCTTCTTTCTACTGTTAGAACTGTTTTCAGTTATCTTTACTTCAATTCAACTACATTTTGTTTGCTTTCATAATACATCAGCGAAAATCACAAAACAATCATGAAAAATTCTGCCTTTATTTAAAGCTAAAAAAAACTTCTTCAACTTTTCAATAAATCTCACACGTACTGTTAGAACTTCTTTTAGTTATCTTGAAGCACGGAGCAAATAAATTATCAGCTCATCGCCAGCACAGTTTATTCAGAAAACAAAACGATCTTCATTTTTAGCATTACAAAACACACACAATAAATTCTAAAGAATTTGGAGCTCTATAAATCTTAAACAAAATAAACAGCTAAACTGCTGATTTTACAATAGATTTGCCAAGTTTTCGATGCGTAAGCGAAAAGCAAAAAAAAAAAGCTAATCAAACATTGCCATAAAATAGCCATAAAGATCTCAGCAATCAGATCATTGAGATAGATTATTTGATTGAATGCTTCAATCACATAAGATGAAAGATGCAAAGACTAAATTCTGTCAGTTTCAATTGTATTTCTCGACTGTCACACAAGTGACTAAATCTTATTAGTTTTTTGTTCTTTTTTCCATTTTATTTAATGTTCTCTGTTTTTTTCTTATGTAGTCTTCCCCCTTGCGCTCTTCAAATGATTTATGACTAAGAAAACCAAAAAAAAAAAAAACAAAAACATAAATAAAAAAGAGAAATAGAAATAGAAACAGAAATAGAAATAAAACGATTATCATTGTTTAAGCATTCGTTGTGGTTGTTGTTGGATCGATTAATTCTTGGCAATGGCAAATGAATCTGTGTTATTTTTTTTTCCATAGTTGTTGTTGTTGTTGTAGAATGGCTGCTGGCATTGCCCCACGGTGTTGCTTGTTGCCCCCTTGAACGTTGCCTCGCTCGCCGCCGCGTTGCTTGTTGCCACACCTGCAGAGCAGCAAAGTTTTGTTGCTCCTCATAATTTGGCCCAATTTGGCTGGCGTTGCAAATTGCTAAAATGTCTGGCAACGACAGCCGGCGGAAGTGCAACATGCTCAAGTTACTCTCTTACTGTGTTTATTGTGAGCAGCTGTACTTGCTTCTTGTGTATTGATTGTGCCACACAACAACAACATACAACTACTGGTTTTATGTGGCACTACACTGCAAAAAAAAACGACACGATTTCTAAAATCATGAACATGCGTCTTCAAAAGTGTATTCTTTAAATAAGATCACTTTAAGAACAAATTCTTAAAAGCAAGAATATCTGTCTTGAAAATGTCACATTCTCAAAATGAGATCAAAAATACTAAATTTAAGTTATAAGATTCAGTAATCCATCGAAATTCCTATAAAGTTGTAATATATGTTAGCTCAAGTTCACAGCTCAGTTAGTAGAGTTCTCGTGATCCATTATTCATTGCTCTATAAGAAAGAAGGTCCTGGGCTCAAATGCTGTGCCAATCTATGATAGGTATTTAGTAAGTAGAGTTAAACTTAACCATATTTCTCGGTTGAGAACAAACTAAATCCAATGATCTAATTAAATAATACAAAAAATCATACATAAATAAGCATGAAAACAAAACAATAAGATATATAATGAGTACATTTTTGATCTTATAAGATTGTGTTGATCTTATAATACGATTTTTGTTGTATAACATGTTTTTGGTCTTAAACTATAAGATTATTTCCTCTTACAAATAAGAACTTGTGCCTTATATAATAAATTAATAGTCCAAAAAAAAACTCTAAAATATAATTAATAATTTTTCGATCTTATAATAAGATCTTGTTGACCTTGTATTGCAATAAGTTTTTTTTGATCTATGAGTTGCTTTCCTTTTATAAATAAGAACTTTTGTGAAGAAGTATTTTTCAACATTAAGATTTTGCATATTCTTGACACTTTCTTTCTCGACCAAAATCTTGATTTTCAATCCTTTTTTCTTTCTGTGTAGCAGTGGCAGTTGCAGTGGCAGGCGGCGGAACCTTCGATACGCTGTGGCAACATTCGTTCGATCGTTTTGACGCGTCCTCGTCGTCAGCATGTCGAAAGTTTCTTGCTGCTTGTTGTTTTTTGTTTTTTGTTTTTTTAACTGCTTTTATGAGCCATCCTGTCGCTTTGTTAGCTCTTTGCATGCCACAAATTATGTTGCACTGTGCGCCTGTCAGTGTCGGTGTCTTGCAGCATTTTTCTGACAACTGCTGCAGGTTTCTCTCTCTCTCTCTCTCTCTCTGTCTTTCTCTCAGATTTATGCAGCTGCTTCAATAAGCTACTCGTCGTATATAAGTATATCTTTAAGTAGGCACAACGACAGAGACGATGTCCATTGTTAATTTGGTTAATTGGAGGCAATTGAAAGCCGCTTTGCAGTTCATTAAGTCTCAATTCAGAGAGCGTGGGGCACAGTACAGCATCTTGCCACACAGCAGAATGTATATGGTATATATAGATAGATAGATATAGATATATATATATTCTTTTACGAGCGTGTTGAGCTGAGCTGAGCTCTTGTCGCCAGACTAATTAAAATATTTGCACTCAAATGCTTAAGCAATAAATATTTGTCAAGCTATCATCATTAGACGACCCCCAGTCAGAGAGGAGGGGAGTGGGGGAGTGGGGAGGGAAACACTTTGGAAATGGAAATGAAAATGGACAACAAGGCAAACGAAAATGAAAATGAGAATGAGACTCTATGAGCGGCACTTTTAAAGTGCTGCAGCAATATTTTTGTTTTCGTTTTTTTCTTCATCTATTTTTTTTTTGTGGGGGGCTTTTGCCCGCCAGCCATGTGAGGAGGAGGAGGAGGGGGTCTCTGGACTGCATTTCTGATGAGCTTTAATGGCGCCGCCTTAATGCAACTGAAACGTCCGTCCCCGCCCCCGCCTCCCCTCCCCTCAGCTTCGCTCAGCAATTCGTTGCAGCAAACAGAACCCCAATTAATAGTCATTGATGGAAAAGTTGAACCAGAGCACATTCAAGTTGAAGTGTGCCCCGGTTTTTTTTGACTATCTTGAGGGTTGCCAGCTGGCAGCTCTATATGAATTTACATGTGTGTGTGTGCTCTTTAGGGTAGTCTCTCGCATTCAGTTGAGGGTTGGCACATGAATGAATTGCACACCCACGAAAAAAAAAAAAATAGAAACCCAGGCGACGACGACGCTGCTGTCAAATTAGTCCAAAAATGGCAAATGGAAAGCCAAATGTGGCTCATAAAATTTGGCTTATTGGTTGCCGGGATTTTGGGGCAGCAACCAATGTGTGCATGTGCGCAAATGGTGGCAACTCTGGCGGCAAAGTGAAACTAGTAATTGAATTCGATTGAATTTGACTTTCACTTCAAAGTGTGCCAAAGGAAGTTCACTACATTACTCTTCCCCCACTTTCCTTTACTTTAGTTTACGTCATTCTGACTTTGGTTTCTTCTGGTTTTTTGCCAAACTTATTGCACTTATTGTTCACTTTTTCTGTTCTGTTCTGTTCTGTTCTGCTAGCAACCCTCAGTTTGTTTATCAGCTTTTCTCATAATTTATGCACTCCCTTTTTTCGCTTAATTGAATATTCCTTTCAGTTTCAGTTTCATTTGCAATTTGAGTCCAACAACAAGCAACAACTTTACTATTCACTTGAAATAGTCTCTTTAGTTATAGTTAAAGTTGTGCAAATCATTTTGAGTTATGGGTTGCTTATGTTGTAAAGCTTTTATGTTTCGAAGTATTTTTTCAAATTTTTATTTTTCAGTGTTTTTTATAAATCTTAATTGTTAAAGATCTTTTTTTTGTGTTTGTCTTTTTTTAATGACAATAAATATGCAATTTAATCAGACATGGAATATTTTTATATTTGTCAAAAAAATATAAAATGTATTTAACAATATGTCTACTGATATCTGCTTAGTTTTATTCATATTCAATAGAGAATTCAAATTAAATATATTTAGTATCAAACTTTTTTCACCTTTGATGGTTACGAAAATTTACTTTAATAATGTTTTTTACTAATGCTTTTATTATACCACAAGAATTTCAAAATATTGTATTGTATTCCTGTTCTCTTTCTTATAAAGTTTATACCTTTTATTTTATTGAACATATTTTCATATGTATTCATTTATCTCAACATCTTTTGACTTCTGTGTGTTTGATCAATTTTTTCTTGCTTTGAATTTTCCTATTCTTGCTAAAATTCTAAAACTCTTCTTAATTTATTGTTCTCCAACAATCAATCTCAATTTTGTTTTTCAATATAACCTAAAGTGAACTACAACAAGATCTTTACATCATTAATATTGATAATTTTCCATACCTTCATTTAGCTTGGCTCTAATATAACTCATCATTTGATTTAATTCATTTTATTTTAATAACCAATATGAATTGAGTTCTCTATGGTCTCCAAAATTGAAATCTATTGATCGTTTTCTATACCTCTTGTACATTTGTTTTATTTCATTTATTACCTATTATGCATATTAGAGTAAGAAATAAATGGAGAGAGAGAGAGAGAGCAAAGTTTGTTGAGAGTACCTTGTAAAATTTGACAGGATATTAGGAACTTCCTGTCAGGTGGCTCAAGTGATCAATGTGCGCGTACACACAACTATTATGCTAGCATGTAAACACACACGCACACTCGCACACCCACACACACACACACATGTGTGTGAGTGAGTGTTTAGGTAGTAGTTGCCATTACCCATCTCCCAAAGTTGTTGTCGCTGCTCGCGCAATGTCTGCGACAGAACTTATGAAAATGTTTTACAATATCCTTTTTATGTTATTACAAGTGTACGTCCTTGTCGCCAGCTTTGTCAAAATGTCTGGCAACGCTTCCCTACGTCTTCTCCCCCGTCTCTCTTGCGTTCTCTCCTTCTTTTTTCTACTCCTCTTGCTGCTTGGGGTCTTTATTTCTTTTGCTTACACAGACGTTTAGTGGGCGGCGGTAGGTTGACGCCTTTGCCTTTGCCTTTGCCCGTCGACAACTTCGCGCTGCGTTTGAATATGTCATTACTCGTTGTCCCCCACTCTCCCCTCTCCTCTCTCACTCTTGCTGTCCGCACGCGCAACAATAACAAGAGCAGCCAGCTACAACTACAATGTTGACGCCTCGTCCTTCGGCTGCTGCTGCTTCAGCTCGTCAGCAAGTATGTATGCTGATATGTCGTTCTCTTGAATGCGTGTGGTGTGGTGTGGTGTGGTGTGGTGTGGTGTGTGGGTGGCTTGGCAAACGGAAGTGACAGTTGAACATTCATTCATTCATTCGCTCATTCACCCAACCATTCAGTCAGTCAGTCAGTCAGGCAGTCAGGCAGTCAAGCCATGCCCTCTGTGTTCCCAGTTGCCAGTTGCTTCTACCCCTTGGCTTACCCTTGGCCTTCCTTCTTCTTCTGCACTCCACTCGACTCTCCATTCTCCTCCACTCTCCTCTCTCCGCTTTCCGCTCTCCATATAATATGCTCCCTCAACTCCCCAAGACGCAGGCAAAAATCAAGCTAGCGACGAAGGCGCACATAAAGGAAAAGCTTGACGGGCCAAGTAAAGCAAAAATTCTATGGCAATTTGCTGCCATGTGTGTGTGTGTGTGTGTGTGTGTGTGTATGTCTCTTTCTATGTGTGTGTGTGTGTGTGTGGCATGTCTTGCTGTGGCGCTCCTTGCCGGAAACACAACGCTATGACTGAGCGGAAGTTTTTTGGAAGCGCATAAAATTATTATGGAGTCGTCTTCCATTTTCATTTTTTCCTTCTCTTTTTTTCCTTTTTTTGCTGTTGCCGTTGCCGTTGCCGGCGCGTCAATTGCGCCAGGACCTTTGACTAGCACTTCATAGTCCATGCCCAAGCCCAAAGCTTTTTATGGCCGAAAAAAACTCACTCTTCATCTTCTAGTTGTGTAGCCCACGATTGGTTTGGCTCGCTTCCTACTTTGAGTCTTGTCTTGTCCTGTCTTGTCTTGTGGCTTTCAATATTTCAATATATACTTTTGCTCAGCTTGAAGTCGGTGGAGCTCCATTTCCATTTCCATTTAGCATTTCTTTGTATCTATCTGTGTTTTTCTTTTTTTTTTTTGCCACATTATTTTTATGCGCAAATTTAATATTTACATTTGGCCCAAGTGGATTTGCAGCTCCTTCGTTTTTATCAACTCAACTTAACTTGAACTGAAACTCAACTAGTCGCGACTTGCAACTGACCGCAAAGAATGTTGCCACACACACACATCTAGATTCTAGACTGCAGCCAGCTGTATCAACTGTACCCTCTAACCAAATACCAAATGGCATTTAGATAAGCCTCAACTTTGAGCCGGGTAATACACACACACACACAGAGAGAGAGCCACAAGATATGCGAAGACACTGGCAAATATTTGCGGCAAATTGCCGCCGCACACAACTTCTATGCCAAAAGAATATTTCCCACAGCAGATAATTGCAAGCGCCCCCTCTCTCTCTCTCTCTCTCTCTCTCTCTCTCTCTCTCTCTATATCTATCGTCGACTATCTCTGCCTCTTGCTGGACTTTCATAAAAGGGGAAAATACAATTTAGATAACTCGCTGCGCCAAAATACTTATCAATTATGATTTGCCACTGATTGTGTGTGTGGCGCAACTAAACTTTGCTTTGCTTTAGTATCCCCATTTCAAATGAAAGCTCTGCTTACTTAAGTCTCTCAATGCCACTAGCTGAAAGTGGCTCTTAAGCCTGAGAGTGCGGCGGCAATTGAAGTCTTCTGAAAAGTGCGACTCCCAAAGCTGACTCGAAAGGCTTAAAAGCCGAGCCATGAGAGCAATGGAAAAAGCAGCTTCTGATGAATGTGCTTTTAAAGTCGACTAATTAAGCTGACAATCAATGACACTAGCTGCAAGTTGAAAGAGTAATTGCACATAAAACTAGCTAAAAGCGGCAGCTGCTTTGAGAAATTAAATAAAATAATGAATCGATAAAAATTCAACTCAAAATTTAACAAATAAAGTTTAGAGAGAGAAAGCGGCACTTAATTCAATAAAATAAAATACGAAAGAGTAAACAAGCTTTTATTATTTTAGAATAGAATCTCTAAGTACCTAAAAACTTGCACAAATATCTAAGTTAGGAAGTATTTATAATAAAATGACACTAGCTGCAAGTTCAATTACTTGAAATAAAATAAAAATATTAAGTTTATAAGTTGGCATTCAATGCTAAGCAACACTTATAATACATAAATAATTTATTGGATTAATTATTTATATATTTTGATTGTAACTTATATACCTAGTATTTAAAATAAAATGACACTAGCTTAAAATGGCTAAAGAAGTCAAAGTTAAACTTTGAACATGATTTCTAGCTGACTTCAGCTACTCTAGCTTCTAAGCTTCAAGAGTCAACTCGATGAGTTCATTGTAATTTTAAATAAAAAGCAGTAAATAAATAATCAAATATTTCTAATAAAATGATACCAGCTGAAAGTGGCTAAAGAGGACAAAGCTAAAGCTGAATAATAAAGTTAATTTCAAGCATCAGATTATTGAATCATAGTTGCAATTAAAGCACTAAATAAATAGAAAAGTGAATTTGTAATAAAATGACACTAGCTGAAAGTAGCTAAGAAAGTCGAAGCTAAACCCTAAACTTGATTTCTTGTTGCTCTAAGCTTCAAGTGTCTACTCGATTAGTTTATTGTAATAGCAAAAAAGGAAGAAAAAATAAATAAATATGAAATCTTTATAATAAAATGACACTAGCTGAAAGTCGCTAAGAAAGTCAAAGCTAAACCCTAAACTTGATTTCTAGTTGACTCTAGCTAATCTCGCTCTGAGCTTCGAGTATCTACTCGATGAGTTTATTGTAGTTGCAAATAAAAAGCGCTTTCATAGCAATTATGGAAGGAGCTAAAAAAGGGGGTGTCCGCAGCAGAAGAAGAGGAAGAAGAAAAAGAAGAGCGACAGTAGTGTGTTGGCTGTCACATCTGTTTGATGCATGACTCATTGCTCCAGAGACTTGGCTGGGATGCCACCAACTCGCCATACAGTTCCAGCTGTTCTTTATCTTTGCCGCCTTTCATTCCACTACAATGGGTGAGTTGCACAACCCCCCCAGCAGAAAACAAAAAGGAAAAGAAGGAGGAGGCAAGCACAACCCTGTGGCAAGCTGCAAAAGCCCACGCAATCGACAATCGACCCTCGTCTACTGCTTAGAATTAGAATTCCGACTACGAATGACTCATGCACTCTCTGTTCTGCTCGCGGCTTTTGTCTCATTTGCTATGCCTATTTTATGTTGTTTGTTATTGTTTTGTTTCGTTTCTGTTGTTGGGTTCTGTTTGATTTCATTTTTGGGAAAATTGTCCGCCCCGCTGCGTGGTAAATTAGCGCATTGCCCAGCTGACCGGGGGCAACTTTTGTGGCCCTCTTAACACCCCCGCGGAGACCGAAAGACAGAGAGAGAGAGAGTCTCGCAAAACTAGAGCGACGATCAGAGAGGGTTGTACATACACACACACACAAGAACACAACTGACAGAGAAAGTTCACCCTCCAAAAAAATATACTATATACATATATCATTCGATTCTCTCAATCAGTTTCGGCTATTTCGATGCTCGTTTTTCTTCCTTTGGCCTGCTTTCAGTTATTCCTTTATCGCTGTTTTTGCTTCTTGTTTTTTTTTTTTAATACAATTTTCTGTTGAATTTGTAAAACATTTCAAAGTACAACGAGGACAACAGGCAACCACTTAACGCTTGTTGCCACGTTCATCCATTTTGTAGCTGTCTGTTTGTCTCTGTTGTCTGTTGTCTCGTGGCCATGTCCTGGAGTGCGTTTTTCACTCCTCCAACCCCTCCGCCCCGCCCCCACTCACAGACAGACAGAGAGACAGGAACTCGACTCAACGCGACTGATTCATTCAGCAACGTTTGGGTTCCATTTGGTTTGCTTCGGTTTCGTGCCACACGTTTTGTACCTTGTATATAGTATTTTTTATTTTTATTTTCATTTTTCTTTTTTTATATTATTTTCCACTGCTCCTGTTCTTGTTCTCGTTGTTGTTGTTGTTATGTTATGTTTTTTTTTCTTTTATTGCATCGCATGTTTTCTTATGAATACGTCGCATATATTTCACTTTTATGCCACCATCTGCACACACACACACACACACACACACACAAACACACACACTCTCACTCGCTTGCCACATGCATTTTCGTTAGGCTGGGCGCATGCAAAAGGATAATAGAGCCCTGGCTCATGAATCATGGCCTGCTGTTTATCAAATGCAATCGGTTAAACGAGTGCGCCCCGGCAGCCCAAGTCAAGTCAGGGCAGCCCAGGACACGAGCCAGGACAGGCCAGGTGGTGGGAGAGAGGGGAAGGGGGGGCAGGTGGACAGGAAGCGGGTTTGGTAGAGCACAACCCTATCTGTGGTTACTTATAGGCAGGCTCTCTCCTCCTCCTCCTCCCCCTCCTCTGCCATCGCCTCCCACAAATATGTCAATTTTTCAATTTGTATCGTGTATGCCTGGCAAACAAGACACAGCAATGCAAACGCTATGAACGTTCCAAAAATACCCTGTAATCTGGCAGATAAGCAGCAAGATATGCTACGAATTAGAAACTATTAGTGCATTTTTGTAAACATCACATATAATGATGATAATAATGATGCCTTAATGAAAATTATTAGTGTATATACACATATGTTATATAATAATAATAATAATAATAATATACTTTTGAACTTCCATTGTTGAAAATCATTTCTGCACTAAATTTAAGCTTGCTGTTTACATATATTCTTTATCTAATACGAACTCAAAAATGGGGATTTGTTTATTTCTATTTATAGTATTGTCTAGTAATTTAATATTACTTTAATTATTTTATTGAAATAACGAAGACAATTTCTTATTGCAATGAGTTGAGTCAGAGCGATTTAGTACTGCAAGCAAGTTTATTATTATATCATGAATATCGTCAACATATCTTCTTGTTATGAAATTAAACTTTAGTGTGCAATACAAATTTCATTTTTTTGTATACTAATACGCTGTCAGTTAATGCCTATTCTTTATAATATTAAGCAATTACGAAGCTTTAATTTCTTTTTTTTATCTGAATTACTTCAAAATGTTCCTTACATATTTTCTATTGTAATTGATTTGCAAAATTCTATTAAAATGACAGCTTAGCTTAAATGTGCATAGTTTACAACATTTCATATGCTTTATTTAATAGAGTTTAAATATATGTAAGTTCTCTACTTTCAAAATTGAGTATATCTTCTGAATTTAAAGGTCTATACATTCCCAACTGACTGCAAAGTCTGTCAGAGCCTACTAAATGGCATTGATGAGCATCTAAAAAGCTACACACAACAATGGCAACAATAACAATAGAACAATGCCATAAAATGGCATGCAGAAATTTTACAAATATTTCAATTGTTTGTCCTCCTCACAGAACGTCTCTCCATCCATCCATCTATCTATCTGTCTGTCTATCTGTCTGTCTGTCTGTCTGTATGTCTCTCTGTCTCTCGGTCTGTTCATCTGTCTGTGTCTG
Organism: Drosophila sulfurigaster albostrigata; assembly: GCF_023558435.1. NCBI lineage: Eukaryota > Metazoa > Arthropoda > Insecta > Diptera > Drosophilidae > Drosophila > Drosophila sulfurigaster. The sequence goes on along the minus strand of NC_084885.1, from coordinate 12,866,942 downwards.
TGACAATGACTCCAACTCTACCTCTCTCTGTCTCTCCCATTCTCTCTCTCTCTCTTCCTCTGTGCCTTATTGTTTGTCTGTGTCTCATGCTTGGGCTGCATATTGTCTCCATTTTGTCTACGACTTGCGTAATTCAATTAAAAACTTGCATTAGCAGCATAAAACAAGAATTTTCTGAGCTGGAAAAACTATTTCATATGTATGGAATTTGAGCAAAAACTCCGAGACTTTGACCGACAACAACACACAGTTTGGCTTTGAAGAATTTTCTTGGCCAGCTGCGTCAAACTAAAGAGCGAAGCAACTTATAAATTAAATGTGATTTAATTAGAGAGAGAGAGAGAGAGAGAGAGAGAGAGAGTTGTAATCAAATTGTTTACCCCCGGTCCATAATCAATTTTCGATATACAAGCATATAAAAATTGCAACAATTATGGGCCATAATAAACAAAAACAGTTACAAGCAGCTAGACAAGAGTTTTGCCCATTCTCCTTTCCCGTTCCCGTCTCCGTCCCCCGTTCCTCATTCCACGCTCTCGTAATTATGAGAACTGCATAAAAATGTCGATTTTATGCGAAAAACGCGTGCTCTACCGGCGCTATATACTCTATATAGTATACATATATAGCAGAACCATTCCGCCTAAGTCTAATAAACATTTTTGTGATATACAATGCCTCACAATCCTGTTGGAAGAGAGAGAGAGAGAGAGAGTGAGAGAGCCAAAGACCTTGCTGGCCAAATGCGGAAGCCGGCGCGACCTAACACGACTCGTGCGTGTTTATGGCCAAGCAGCAGCAAGAACAACAACACAACAACAACAACAACAAGAACAACAACAATATCGCACAATAACAACAATTAATATGTACACAAGAGAACCTTAAATTAATAAGCTGACTTTTATATACATATTTTTCTTGCAGCGTGTGTTTTTTTATTTTCCTTCCTGCTTGAAGTTGCGTCAAAGCCACAGAGCAAAGTCCACTGCCAACAACAACAGCAGCAACAACAACAACAGCAACACAGAGCCTTGAGGAGGGGGCAACGGTAAGTCTATTTGACAAAAATACTTGTGCAAGTACACACATAAATAATATATATAAACTCGCTTTCATGATTATTGCACAAAAGGCCAAAAATTAAGCATCGCTAAATGTGTAATAAACTGTGCATATTACGTATACGCAGCGTGTGCACACAAAACAACCAACTGCGTTTGTCTAGCATAAATGTGGCGTTTGCCAGATTAAGTTAACGCGCAACTTTTCACTTGCCAACTTTCAAAATTGTCGCTTTAAAAGCACTAAATTGAAATCGAAATCAACTATAAAAAATGTTTGATTTAAAAATAGTTAATCAAGGCTGCTGCTGCTGCTGCTGCTGCTGCTGTGGTTGCTGCCATGCCACATGCATTATGTAGCAGCCAAGTTTTCTTTGACATTTGCAACTGAACTGAGGCAACAACGACAACAACAACAATGACAACTGCCCACGCCAAGCCCTTGGCAGCATTTGAAAACGTTTCGAACTGAAGCTGCAAGTTGCTTGGGCAAGTGAGAAACAGAGATAGACAGAGTGGGAGAGAGACAGAGAGAGAGAGAGAGACAGAGCAACTAAAGCGTTGAACATGCTGACAACTCTGGCAAAACTTGCCTCCAGTTTGGCGTTCATAATAATTAGTTATAATCGGATTTAGTCGGACCACGATGTCGATGTCGATGGCGATGTCGATGGCGATGTTGAAGGTGTCGTATGCTATGGCGCTGGCAAACACACGCCCACACTCAGCACACACACACACACACACACACTTAGAGAGACAGACATGGCTTCACTTGAGCTGCAACTGGACCGACCACAAACGAAATGGAAAACCATAAAGAAAAACTCGAACGCTGCTCTGTGAGTGGGTCGCAAACTCTTTGTCTATGTCGTCTGGCAGTTCATTATTATGCTCTTTTCCAACACGTTTTGATTCGATTCGTTAGCTCAAAACTCGCTGCACTAACTAAGCCAGCCAGCCAGTTGGAGTTGGAGTTGGTGTTGGAGAGCTGGAGTTGAAGCTGAAGCAAAGGCCCCACAACGCGACCGAAAACCAAAACCAAAACCAAAAATCGAAAAAAAAAACCGAAAAACCCAAGCCCGAAACCTGTATAGAAAAGACTCTCAATCTAAATTTATTGAATTGATTTGTATTTGTATTTCTCTTTCTCGATTTTGTTTTTTAATAGTTTTTTCCACGTTCACCTGTGCACCATTTGGTTGCACTTTACGCTGTGTCATGTGGCGACGACGACTTTCGATATATATTGTATATTGTATATTGTATAGCTCTCGCATATATAACTCAATTAGCTGCACACAACTGTGGCACCATCGACAAATAATAAAAAGAGATGACTCGACTTGCCTCGACGAAGACGACGAGAGAAGAGGCGGCATTCAACAATGTCATCAGCTGGCCTGGTCAAAAAGTCCAGAAGCTGCTGTTGTCGAACTTCTTCTTATTACCAAAAAACTTGTTGTCAGCACAAAAGTAGGTTACTTCAACAAACTATATATAAATTATATATATATATTTGTTCGTGTGTGAGTGTGTGTGTGTGTGTGTGTGTGGAGAACAGAACTTGCCGCTTAATTGTTGCAAGTTGTGGCTGCACAAAGAGAATCGCCTTAAAATAAAACTCTTCGACTTTAAGTGCAATTTAATGCTATTTCAATTTCAACTTAAATGACAAAACTCTCAAAAGGGTCTTAATAGAATTTAGTGTCATCGAAATGAAACGATTTCAAATTAAAATTTAAGAATTTAGTGTCATCGAAATGAAACGATTTCAAATTAAAATTTAAGAATTTAATGTCATCAAATGAAACATTTTAATCTTACAAATAAAAATGCTTTCAGTTGAATCGATAGTTAGTTAGTTTAATTCATCTGCAGCAATGCGTTATTAAGCGCTGAAGAGAGTAAGAGGAAATATGTTTGATCTGACAAATTTGACAAATTTACCACAAGTTGCTTACAACAACTGCTGCATATCTTGATCCTTTTTTTTAGAGATTAGAACCGATAAATTTTATTTAAGCTTACAAAAAAATCGAAATTTGTGCATATTTTGACAAGTTTGGAAAATAAACATACAAAATATTAGAAAAATAAAATGTAAATAAAAGAAATGAGAAACCTACAGTCAAATGTGCTCAACTGTGGGATACCCGCTACCCATTTTGAGTAAAAGCAAAACAATGCGGTATTAGAATATACCGCAAAAATAGTAACATTTTGCCAAGTGCTATATTTGTTATATGTATTGATATAGTACTGCATTGAAAATATACCATAGAGTACAAAATAATATACCGAAAAAAGTACTAAAATATACCGAAATCCATATTTGGTATATCGTTAAAGCAGTACCAAAATTCTCTCTCTCTCTCTCTAGCTTCCAAATTACGTTTCTTATTCGATTTTTGCCTTCTTCTGCTGACACAAATTTATAATACCCTTCTATTCCCTAAAAGTAGCGGGTATCATAATTAAAGGCTCATTTATAAAGTGTATTCAGGGGTATAATAATTAAAGGCTCATTTATAAAGTGTATTCAGATTTCGTCAAATTTCTGCCAGAATTTGTAGATATTTTTTTTAGCAGAAGCAACTCTGCATAGAATCCAGTTTCATGTTTATTTTTTACATGGGTTTTGTGGTCATTTCACAACAACAAATTTCAACATAGACTCAATGGCTCTTTGTTGCTGTTGTTGCTGTTGTTGCTGTTGTTGTTGGTGTTGTTGTTGTTGGTACGGATCGATCTTTTGGGCCAGCCCACACGGCCTTTCCACGTCCCCAATGTCTTGTGTCTTATGGCAAAAGTGTGGCTTAAAAACCCCGTTGCTGTTGCTTTTTTTTTCTCTTCACTATATATTTTTATTTGTTGTGTGTCGTGTGTCGGTTGTGTGTGGGCGAGCTTGAATGGAATAGAGAATGAAGGAGAAGGGGATTGTAGAGAGGGAGGGGAAGGCAGCATAAAATATGTTAATAAGGCTTAAAGTTATACAAAAAAAAATCAAGCGTCTTGAGATCGGCTCGCTGTTGTAATACAAAACCATAAACATGCATTTTCTTTCAAAGATTTTTGACAGCATTTTGCAGTTGGAGCTACGAAATCGAAATCGAAGTTGATGCGGTTGCTGTTGCTGTTGCCGTTGCTGTGGTCGACAGTTGGCATGATGACTTCAAGCTGGTTTGCGTGTCACTTTTGGGCAGGGATATCAGCTCAGCTTCATTCCGCTCTGCTTTCCCCCTTCTCTCCACAGAGTCCCTGCTTCTTTACCTGTCTTAATTTCCTGCTGCGCCCCTTGTTGCCTGTGTTGCCTGTTGCTACTGTTGTTGCTCTTCATCTTCTTCTTCTTGGTCGTCGTCGTCGTCGTCGTTGCGGCGGCAACATCTTCTTTTCTCAATTTCGCCTTCGCACGCTGCTTCTCCCTCGGTTGTTTTTTTTTTGGCCAAACCCAGATTGAGACCCATGGCTATATAGCGAGTGAGTGAGACCCACAGCACGAAATCAGTTAAGTTCAGGTGTTCAATTTACTGATTGAAATTCTGTTTCGATGTGGCCGAGCAACTTTCGTTCGCTCGTCGTCCAGTTTTCTCGTCTGTCGCTGTCAAGTTGCTTGTTTTTTTTCATTCTGTTTTTTTTTTGTTCGTCTTGGACTTCTTCTGATTTTCTGCTTGTTAAGCGAAGGGAATGAAGATGGAGAGAGGGACTGAGGCAGAGAGGGAGATGAAGATGCGCAGATCATCGTAGCAAAGGGGGCCACATATACACATGATTTTGTTTCATAATTTTTTGTTGTTGTTGTTGCTCTTGTTGTTGTGTAGCATGTCGAGGGAATTATGTTAGAATTATGCTAATGAGCCTGAGGGGTCTATCTCTCCCCCTCCCATGTGCCCGTCGAACTGTCAAGATGCTTTAATTATGCGCGGTCAAACACAAGTTTAGCGACCTTCCGCTTCGTCCCCCGGTTCGCGTGCTCCTCACTCGCTTAACAGCGCCGAAAAACTTTGCCTCAATTTCCGAGCGAGCAGCAGAAAAAGAACTGCAAAGTGAACTGATTAAATGTCAAAACGATAAGCTGGCAAATGCCAGGCGGCAGGACCTCACTTCACTCACTTCACTTCACTTCACTCACTTGTCCCTCCTCCTTCCCTTCCCGACTCCTGTCCCTCCATACAACATGGCATATACATAAACAAGTGAGTAGCCCTTTTTATCTCGAATTTCCTGCGCGCAGGACGCAACTTAACTTTTGCTGACTTTGTAGATAGTCCACACAAAACTTGAAAGGATCTCTCCCTATCTCTCTCTTTTCGTGTCTGTGTGTGAGAGGGAAAACTCTTTTGGGGGGTTGGGGTAGTTGCTGAGGTCTGCGTGGCCATTAATAGGCGATTTAAGTTTATTTTTTGCCAGTTTGCCTCGACTTTTTATTGACACTGGACTGTTGTGTGGCAATCTCTCCACCTCCCTGCCCTCTTTCTTTCTCCCTCTCTTTATGTCTTATTCTCTTGTGAATATGTCTGGCAACAGGATTTGTTGGTTTTTCTTTGACTTTGGCACTTGGTCCCAGCAGCCTTTTACTTGATTTGCTCAGGCAAACAAATTGACAACAAAGTGCAGCTTTCACACACACACACACACACACACACACACACACACACACACACACACACACACACACACACACACATGCATATGGGACACACAAATTGATTTTAATTGTTAAGCATTCCCTTTTTTTTTTAATTGTCCTAATCTCTGCCTAACTTCAAGCTGGCCAATATCCTTTACCTTTATTTGCTGCCATAGCTGTTGCTATTGCTTCCTCTCTCTTTATGCTGTTTCTTCTTCTTCTTCGTTTTCTTGTTGTGTTGTGTCTTCTTCTTGCTGCTTTGGCTTTCTCTTTTTGCAGTTGCCATTTTCATTTTGTCAGCAAAAGTCCTTTAAGTAGCCCCTTTTTGCAAAGGGTTAACCGGTCCCCGAGGGCCATTGCTGTGCCTCAGTGCATGTGTGCGTGTCTCCAACTCTGTGCGTGTATGTGTGTGCGTGCGTGTGTGTGTGTGTGAGGAAGCCATCGACATTGACTTTAGGTACAGTTGACACTTTAACTGCTAGTTAATGTCCCATTTAAGATTGAGCCTGATTTGTCTTGATTTTGCCATCGTTCTCTTTTGTTATCTGCATCTCGTTCTCTCTCTCTCTCTCTCTCTCCCTCACACACACACACACACTCTGTCTCTCTCCCACTTTCACTTCAATTAACCTCACTTGTCTGTTAAGCCTGACAAAAGCTGCAGCTATTATTACGGCCATCACTTGCAATTGCTGGCTGCTACATCACTGTCTGTCTTCTGCTTATAAACTCTTGGTTTTAGGTTATTTATTGTTGTATTGATGACTGAAATAAAGTTAATATGCAAAAACATTTGGTATTTAATCATACTATATTATATATATATTATGTTTTTCAAACATTTTCTTAAAGCTATTCAAAATTACTTGCATTAAATAAACAGAGTAAAATACAACCTTTCAATAGAGCTTCTCTCTCTCTCTTTCTCTTTCTCTTTCTTTTACTATGCACTCTCCGTCTCCCTCTCTCTCTCTCTGTCTCCTCTTTCCCTTCTACTTTCGCTTCTATTAATATCAATTGACTACGAAGCCTGACCTAAGCTGCAGGATATGCGCGACAATCAGCTTTGATTACGGGCATCACTTACAATTGCTAACTGCTACATCACCCATAACTTTAAGCTGTCTTCTGCTGATATTTTGTGGGAGTTGTGCACTTCTTGTATCAGCTGCTGGTGTTTGCTTTTTTTGCAGCTGCAATGTGGGCCATTAAATCTTTGACGTAGAAAGTGGCCCAACTCAAGTCAAGAAGCAAAGTCGAAGCCAAAGGCAAGCGGCTGCAAAAGCGGCTGCGGTTCAATATAAATTTTTCAAAAGTTATTTGAACCAGGTGGGCTTTTTATTGATTTATGAGAGAGGCTGGTCGCAAGCAGTCAGTTGGATGGTCGGCTCGTTTAGTTTGGTCATTTGCCTCGTCTGCTACATGGCAGCTCCCCAATGAGGCCAAAACTCAAAGCCGAACTGTAAATGACAAAACTCTCGCAGAGCGTTGCCAGTTGTGTATGTGTGTGTGTGTGTGTGTTGTGAGCTAAAGGAAGCTGAACATCCGCTGCAGCAGCTTGCATCTAATAACTAAAAGATGATAATAATGCCAGTCTCTGAGAGCAGCATTCGCTTCAGTCGCTTTTAGTTTGTTGTTTGGGGACTCAAGTTGGGGTTTGGCTCAAGAAACTGGTTCGACCGGGGCAGCAAAGCAAAATAATTAGCATGGGGCACAAATGGGCGATGGGCGATGAGTCCACCAAGCTCACATTCATCACAAAAATAACTTCATTGCAGACTCTTGGCTTGGCGCTGGACTTTGGTTGTTGTATGTGCGGTCGGTTATGTTGTTGTTGTTGTTGTTGTTGTTGTTGTTGCAAGTTGCAAGTTGCAGCAGTTGCAAGTCGGGCGTTGCCGCAGCACCTGTTCCCCAGTTTGCAGTTTGCAGTTTGCAGCACATTGCCCGACTATAAATATCGCAAAGATGCTTGGCATGCTGCGTAAAGGATGCTGCACACGCATGCTGCCTGCTGCATGCCGCCTGCTGCAGCTGCAACATCTTGCGACCACTGGCCACTCGCTCCAGCCCCAGCAGCAACACTTGCAACAGCAGCAACAGCAACAGCAGCAGCAGCTGCCTGTAAAGGAAGCCCATTGGCAGGGAAGTGACGCTGACAAAACAAGCTGCCTTCCTTCTCAACTGCTGCTGCTTTGGCTGTTTGCTCCCCACACTTTCCTCCCCTCACTTTCCTCGCCACTGCTTCGTCATCTTCCTTGCTGCCCTCATCGATGCTGCTGTTGCTGTATCGATTGGTTGACCAGAGACCAGCTAAAGATTTATGTGTGATAAGCGTCGCCTGAAAATAATTACTGTATCTTTTGCTGCCAGTTGGGGCAACTCTCTGGCAACTTGCAACGGCAAGCGGCAGCAACATGCGGCAGCGAAAATTGAAAACTAGAGCGGAAAACGTTTCGAACGGAAATGTTTTTGTTTTGCCAAGTGATTGGCATTTTGGTATCAAGCTAAACTGCCCAAGTCCCATGCTTTGCAAATCCGTCAAACAGCAAAAGAGCGAGACAGCACCACAAATAGATCAACAAATAGATAGAGACAGAGATTGGTAAATCAAACAGCTTGATTCGAAAATCTTTGAATACATATCGACTGCATATTGATTCGTGAGAGCGTTGAAAATATCATTACAATTCGATTAAAGAACTTTCGCAACATTTGCTCAAGATTGATGTGAAACCATTTTCAAAGCTACAAACAGCTTTCTATGCTAAGTGGAAACAACAAAAAAGATCGTCTATAAATTATTTAGTTTCTTATTTATAAATTGCATATCAAATTAATTCATAAAAAAACAAGCTTCTTAAGCTAGATATTTCATTAAGTTGGGAATGATATGAGCATGAATGAGTAGAATTTATTTACTTTTACATTTATAAATTACAATTGTAAATATTAGCTAAATAGGGAAGCTGATTTCTTTATCAGCAGTAGACAAATATCATTTAGATATTTATTTGACGAAAAATTGCACAAAAAGTGAGATTTGAATTTTTGGTTTTTAAAATAATTTCTTCATCAGCAGAATATGAAAAAGTATAATTGATTTTAGAGTTGATTTAGTTATTTATTTGAAGAAAACTTGCAAATCAAATAACTAACTACACTTCAATCATATTTTTAGGCAAATCACATAATTCTTGATATTCTTAGAAGCCAATTTCTTCATTAACAAAATACGAAAAAAAAGTATAAATGTAGAAGTTAATTTTTGTAATCTTTTATTAACTGGGGAAGTCAACGTTAAGCTAATTTCTTCATCAGCAAAGTAAATATCGGTTTATTCCAAAAAAAAGGACAATTTCGACTGAGTTGCTGTCTAAATATTGCCACAAATGATCTCACGTTTTTAAGTTCAATCGCAAGCTCTACAATTTTTATATCAAATGACAACGCATTGTTTATCAAATCGAGTTGAAAGTGAAATCTTTTGCTGTCCGACAATTACCAGCATTAAGATAAAAGTTACAACGAAAAGATACGAGACGGAGAGGAGAGGAGAGTAGAGGAGAGGAGATGAAATAGTTGTGTACGTGTGGTGTGGATGGGGCGATAAACGAGCGTGTCTATAATCACTTTTAATTAGCGATGATCGCGATGGTCTCGCAACCCAAAAAAGTTCCCCAATGCATGGCATGGCATGGCATGGCTCTAATTTTTTGTAATTTCCAGGTCTTCGGGTCTTCAGCAGAGCTGCATGCGTTCTCTCGCTCTTCAGCTATCTCTGTTTCTCTTTTCTTTTGGTGAAGTCTAACGGAAGCAAACGCGGTAATCTTTATTTCGTCTACGTCTGCGTCTTTGTCGTATTTTATTTGTCTTCGTCGTCGTTTATTTCGTTTTTTGGAGTAGTGCGTTTTGGAGTTCTGTTCGGTTTTATGGATTTCTCTGCTTCTTTTCACCTTTTTTTTATGCTTTGCTATAATTTTCCCCCCCGCTCCCAACTGTGTGTTTCGGGGAGCGCCAATTTCCGTATAAATGCAATAAAAACAAATAACAGCCGCGAACTACAAGAAAACAAAATTAGTTGAAAAGCAATAGACGCCAAGTGGCGGAAGCGAACTACTTACTACACATGTATGTCTGTGTGTGTGCAAGTGTGTGTGTGCAAGTGTGTGTGTGTGTGTGTGTGTGGAGCATATGAATATGTGAACAAAAATGCGTGAGAAAATCCATGCAGAGGGCGCAGCTGACGACAAGCCAACCAACCGCTGACAGGTGCGAAGAGGGGAAGAGGAGAAGAACTATCGGAATTGGAGCCAACAGAAGTTGATGGGTGCGAGGGAGGGGCACGGTGGGAATATGCAGCCCTGCGGCTGATTGGTCAGATTGTGCTAATAGATAGCTATACACACACACACACACACACAGTCATAACTCAGTTTACTAATCGATAGATATCACTGCAGGTATAAAATAAATGAAGGCGACTTGCAAAATCATTAGTGCCTTGGTTACGCGAATACTTCAGCGAATCCTTTGTACTCTCAATGTCCTTGAACGAACATATGATAGATGTGTGTGGGAACTAGCCAAGCCGTCTAGAGTTGGGAATTACATGGGGGGAAAAATTGTACTTAATAAATTCAAATATTTTCGGCTTGGATTCTTAAAATAAATACGCAGTAAAATAAATAAGAATTTTATAAAATTGTAACTCCAAATTAAAGAATTTCGATATCAAGAAATTATCAAGATTTATGCAGAGTATTTAACCTAGATTTCTCTCTGTGTAGCCACCTGCTTTTCCTTATAAGTTCCTAAAACCTGCGCCCACACAACGTTACAATAGTTATCTTCTATTATAATATTCCTTTGAGTTCAATGCTTTGTTGTTGGCTGTGCTGCTCGCAACTTAATCGATATATGTATGCAGAAAATCAATAATTTTGCAGAGTAGCAGCACGGAAAACTTGCAAGTCTAGGTCAATAGCCGTTTAATTACGCTAGGGTTGCCAACAGTAGCAGCAGTAGACTGCTAATTGCTCGCGTAAACGATATGACAATCAAAAAGTTTTGGTGTTTAATCCATCAATAAATTACACAAAAATATTGAGTTGACCTTGTCGAGCCAAACCAAACTGAACTGTTTAATAATGCGGCCAATAATTGACAGCAGGGTTGTCTCGTTAATCGATATTCAAATTAGCGATAGAGTTTTTCATTTCCACAATATAACATAGTGGTAATTAATTTGTTGAGCAAACGTCGCGCTATTCGATAATAATTCTATTTACTAAATGGAGCAAGTTTTGTTTCTCTTTAATAAAAGTAATACTTACAGGGTTGCCTTCCCTCCCTCCCTGCCTAAGCAGTGTCTGGCAACCCTTTTCCCAGTTTTTTTTTTATGGGGCAACATATCATATTTCGCTTCATTTTTTTTAGGTTTTTTTTACTTATGACGCGACGCGCACATTTTTCACATTTTACGAATTGCTGGCTACATTCTTACACATTCCGCTTTATGGCTACATACACGTGTTTCCACATGTCCATATGTGTGTGTGTGTGTGTATGAGTGTGTTACTTGTGTGTGTACATGCATAAATACACAAACATATTTCGGTTGTCGTAAAGCTCTAGGCCGCCTCGCACTTAAGACTCCGCAGACACTTTTTTCGTTGTCGCTGTTATTTTTTTTTTATTTATTTTTTTTTTTTTTTGGGGACTGGCTAATTTGAATGTAATTCCCTTTTGTTTTTCTTGTTGTTGATATTGTTGTTGTTGTTTTTCGCGCACGTACGAGACTGTCTGCACTTTCAAGCGCGCCGAAAGCATAGAAACAACATAAATAAAACAAAATAAAAACATGGACCCGGCCCAAGCAGCAATACGGCGAACATAAACAATAAACAACAATAAACAATAAACGTAATAATAATACTTTAAAAGACCCTGAGGCAGTTGTTCACGAATTTGTACAACAAAATGCAAAATGCAAAAAGCAAATCATGAAAAAATATTCCGTTTTGCGATTTGAACTACGCTTCGGTGTCGTCGGGCTTCGTTGAGTAACTGTAATTGAACGAAACTCAGGGCAAACAAATTAAGCGTTGCATACTTTTAGGGCGTGCATTGAAATTCCTCCAACACTTGACTAATGTCTCCATCTCTTTCCATCTCATGTGCTTCTTTGCAGCCCACAATAACAACACACAGCATGACAACGAAGCGAAAAGAGACAACAACGATGGCGACAACGACAACGATGACGATGACGATGACGATGACGATGACACTGATGATGAAGGCGCTGCTGGTATTGTTGACATGGTCTGTGGACACGGCCAGCTGCTCGCCCTCGTCGCTGTACACGAGCTATCAAAACCAGAGATTTGCAATGGAGCCACAAGACCAGACTGCTGTGGTCGGTGCCCGTGTGACACTCCCCTGTCGCGTCATCAACAAACAGGGCACTCTGCAATGGACCAAGGATGACTTTGGGCTCGGCACATCCCGGGATCTGAGTGGTTTCGAACGCTATGCGATGGTCGGCAGCGATGAGGAAGGCGACTATTCGTTGGACATTTATCCGGTGATGCTCGACGATGATGCGAAATATCAATGCCAGGTTAGTCCTGGCCCGGAAGGCCAACCGGCCATACGCTCCACATTCGCTGGGCTCACAGTTCTGGTGCCGCCAGAGGCACCGAAAATCACACAGGGCGATGTCATATATGCCACCGAGGATCGCAAGGTGGAGATTGAGTGCGTTTCGATTGGCGGCAAACCCGCAGCCGAGGTGAGTGTGCAAGCCCAAAAGCCAATGTAGACAATTTTAAACCGACAGACACGAGTATCCCGAAACGAAACCCATTTCGAGGGGGAACCTGGCTAACAATCAAACCGCAGCCTGTGTGTGTGTATGGAGAGAGCAGCACTTTCACACGAGCTGCGCTCGAAACTAATCAAACAAACAATGGATGTCAGCCAGACGATGACTAACTGACCACCTGACTGACTGCGACTAACTGACTAACTGACTGTGGGACTAACTACCTAACTTGGTTTTGCTCCCCAATTGAGTTAGCCCACCAAAAATTCCATGCCATTCCTCAACATCTCTCTCTCTCTCTCTCGCCCATGTCTCTGCAGATTACATGGATTGATGGCCTAGGCAACGTTCTAACGGATAACATTGAGTACACAGTCATACCGCTGCCCGATCTGCGACGCTATACGGCCAAATCGCTGCTGCGGCTCACGCCCAAAAAGGAGCACCACAACACGAACTTTACGTGCCAGGCACAGAACACGGCCGACCGCACCTATCGCTCTGCCAAAATACGTGTCGAGGTAAGAGACAATAAAATCATCCGTCCACCGTCCACCGTCCACCTTTCCCCTCTTCAGCCAACTTTCGAGAGTGCTGGTCACCATTGCAATTTTAGCATCGTTCGGCTTTAGCTATCTATGCGCTGACGCGTCACAGTCAACGCTTGAGCTGCACTATCAATATTCCTGGGGGATGTTCATCCCCATTCCATTTCCCACAAATTCAGCACGATTGCGTAGGTCAGGGGTGTTTCTTTCTTTTTTTGTTTTGTGGGGATAGCTCTTGACAGTGATGGGCTAATTCATAGCGAAACATGAAGCATAAGGCAATGTCCGAGAGTTAAGTGAAAGAAGCCGGGGACTTACAGCGACAGGCTGTTCAGCCTGTCAGTCTCCAGTGTTAAGCCCTGTCAATGGGCCTGGGCCTGGTTGTGATGATGTCTCAGCTGCGTGTGGCACTCAAATGTTGTAATTAGTAAACTGATTTCTTAATCTTTTGCATTCGACAACAGGTTAAATATGCGCCCAAAGTCAAGGTGAATGTCATTGGGACAACGGCAAGCGGAAGCGGTCATGGCAATGCCAATGGCAATGGCGTTGGCAATGGGAATGGGAATGGGAATGGGAATGGACTCACTCACCCGTTGGGAACTGGCGTCGTTCAGCGTATTGTGGAGCATGCACAGGTGCGACTTGAGTGCCGGGCCGATGCCAATCCGAGCGATGTTCGTTATCGTTGGTACATCAACGACGAGCCAATTATAAACGGTCAAAAAACTGAGATGGTAAGTGTTCCTCCCCCTCCTCCTCTCTCTATCACTATCTCGACCATTTCTCTTCGACTCGATGATGTTATGCAATTGTGGTTGGTGGAACATGATTGCTGCACTGCACTGGCCACGTCCACATTCCATCAGCGAGCGGGGCATAATTAGAGCACAACTTGCTTGTGTTGTGCTTTGCTGTGTTGTATAATAATGCTGGCCACAGCGATTTTGTCATGCCAATTACAACTCTAGCCACACTAGACTCGATCTCTCACAGAACCAGTTGCGCCAGTTGGCCGGAAAGCGCTAACGTTCCCACAATTTGCGCCAATCTTTTAAGTTTTCCCCTCTATCTCTTTCGCTCTCAGGTCATACGCAATGTAACGCGCAAATTCCATGATGCAATTGTCAAATGCGAAGTGCAGAATTCAGTGGGCAAGAGCGAGGATAGCGAAACACTGGACATTAGCTGTAAGTATTGAATCAACTTCTGAAGCAACTTTCAGAGCTAACCCCAAACTCCGCATCCAGATGCGCCCAGTTTCAAGCAGCGTCCGCAATCCATGGAGGCCGATGTGGGCAGCGTTGTCTCCTTGAACTGTGAGGTGGACAGCAATCCCCAGCCGGAGATTGTGTGGATACAACATCCCAGCGATCGAGTGGTCGGCACCAGCTCCAATCTGACCTTCAGCGTGAGCAACGAGACAGCCGGACGTTATTACTGCAAGGCCAATGTGCCCGGCTATGCCGAGATCTCAGCGGATGCCTATGTCTACCTCAAGGGTTCACCGAGCATCAGTTCACAGCGTACACAATACGGTTTGATTGGGGATACGGCGCGTATCGATTGCATTGCCAGCAGTGTGCCGCGTGCCCGCCATGTCTCGTGGACGTTCAATGGCCAGGAGATTAGCTCGGAGTCGGGACATGACTATTCGATACTGGTGGATGCGGTGCCGGGCGGTGTGAAGAGCACCCTGATCATACGCGACAGTCAGGCGTATCACTATGGCAAATACAATTGCACCGTGGTCAATGACTATGGCAACGATGTGGCCGAGATACAACTGCAGGCAAAGAGTAAGTAGAAGAGTAAGGCGTTTGTTGAGTTGTCTTCCCTATGCTAATCTTTGCATCTTTACTTTGCTTACTTTTCACCCTCGGTGTTAACAGAGAGCGTTTCGCTGTTGATGACCATTGTGGGCGGTATTTCGGCGGTGGCCATTCTCATGGTGTTGACCATCATCATACTGATCTATTTCAAGTGCAAGAAACGCACCAAGCTGCCGCCAGCCGATGTCATTAGCGAGCATCAGATCACCAAGAACGGCGGCGTCAGTTGCAAACTCGAGGCGGGCGATCGCACCTCCAACTACAGTGATCTCAAGGTGGACATCTCGGGGGGTTATGTGCCCTATGGCGACTACAGTACACACTACAGTCCACCGCCACAGTACTTGACCTCTTGCTCGACCAAATCCAATGGCAGCTCCACCATACTGCAGAACAATCATCAGAATCAGCTGCAATTGCAACAGCAGCAACAACATCACCAGCAACAGCAGCAGCAGCAGCAACAACAGCAGCAGCAGCAACAACAGTCGACAGTGCAGAGTGTGCCGATGACTTTTCTGACCAACAGCAGCGGAGGAAGTTTGACCGGCAGCATTATCGGGGCAAGGGAGATACGACAGGAGAACGGACTGCCCAGTCTGCAGTCGACAACGGCATCGGTGGTGAGTTCGTCGCCAAATGGCAGCTGCAGCAATCAGAGCACGGCAACAACCACCCATGTGGTTGTGCCCAGCTCGATGGCCTTGAGTGTGGATCCGCGTTACAGCGCCATCTATGGCAATCCTTACTTGCGCACATCGAACTCATCGCTGCTGCCACCGCCAACGGCGGTTTAAGTGGAGGTGAGATGGTATGACGTTTGTTAGGTCGTCGCTGCAGACGCAACTGCAACTGCAACTGCAACTTCCCTTAAAAAGCCAAACTCTCCAGCCAGCACACTCGTAAGACTGATCTCAAAGGCAACAACAACAACAACAAACAAAAATAAGAGAAAATACAACTAAATAAATAAAGCATATTCAAGTGGGCGCCACAGCCACAGTCGTTGGGCGCCAAAAGTACCGTTGCATGGTGAGGCGAGCAAGAAGGAAGAGGAAGAGCAGGCGGTAAGTGCTGAGGCAAGGCAAAACCTAGCAAACGATGATTTTTTTAGCAACCAAAAATTCGCATTAGCTTAGAACGGAGAAGTGAAAACCGAAAAGTGGAAGTGGAAGAGGAAGAGGAAGAGGAAAAGGAATAGGAAGAAGAAGAAGAGAGCTCATGCCAGGTCTGATTAGGCAGCACATACACGTTAACTAGGCTAACCACTAATTGTAGTACAGATAGCTACACTGACTACACACATACATTACATACATACATACATATACTTAGTATTTCACATTATAATATTACGTATTTTAATTGGATTTTTTTTTTTTTTTTTTTTTTTGTGGTGTTTCATCGTCAGTTGCGCAAGTTGCTGCGACTGCTTTAGCTTTAGCGTGACAAATTCAATTTTTTTCGCTAGCACGTAAGGTTAATAGACTATTAAGCTAGGATGTTGCGCATTTACAAGTCCTTAGAAACTTGCTGCATGTTAAGAAAACAAAAGAAAACAACAAAACAAAAACAAAAAAAGAAAAGCCTTACAAAGATTATTTATTACGAAAACCGACATAAAAAAATACAAACACCAATTGATAGACAAGTTAATTACAATTAAATAAAAATATACAATGGAAAAAAAGAAAATGAAACTTTTGCGTAGCCTGATTGTTCGCTTTGTGCACACAAAAATACATTATCAACTTAACTTTCAACTGTTGAGAGCATATCTTAAAGCGTTTACAACTAGATTAAACATATCTCTCCCCCTAAACAAAATGAAACAGATTATCATCTAACTCTAGCTCCCTCTCTCTCACAATGAAGCAGCAAAAGGTGCGCAAAAAGCAAAAAATACAAAAAAAAAAAATTATTTATAGATTTAAAAATATTGAAAAAAATCAAGATATTTATTAAATGTGCTTGCAAAAAAAAAAAAACAAAACGTATGTGCATATTGTATGTGCATTGCTTAAGAAAATTATGCCAAAGTACCTGATAGTATTTAAGCCGAAGAATGTTCTTCTTCAATACATATATATAATTTTTTTCATCATCGTCGTAGCTTAAGTGGTTTTTTTTTGTTCTCTAGAGTGTAGACAAAATGGAAGCGTATTTCAATACTCGATTGTCGTAGCTAAAAAATACTTAAAACTCCTTTTTAACAGTCGCCTTAACTTATGACACGCCCACATTTAAAGCTCAGCAAAACAAAGAGAAAAATGAAAAAGTTTACATCGAAATTATCGATTGAGAATGCATTAAATAAATACAACAACTCATAAGTTCAATTGTGCTAAGTGTACTTCTAAGTGTATAACGATAATTAATATACATTTATCCTAGCTGTAGTACGCCATTAACATACATAGAGTATATAGTCTATAGTTATATATACATATTATATATATATACAATTAGAATAGTAATTTTTTTTTGTCGTCTAACTGATAATATAGAATCCCTTCGTCGTTAGCTATATATATTTTGATATATGAATCAAGCGCATTTCATAACAAAAACAGAAAAAAAAAAAGAAAAAAACGGAAGAAAAAAAAAACACATCACTTCATTTTAATGTTTATTGTTTCAATTTTCATTGTGCATTTTTGTCTGTGCGCCTATTTAGCAATTAAGCGACGTGAATTGCATTAAAATTGCTACATTTTTAGCTGTCGATATTTTTTGTCAGTAATTAAGCGAAATGAACAAATGTTTTATGTATACAAAAAAAAAAACGAAAACAAAAAGAAACAAGCAGGCAAATTACAGCAAATAAACAATTACTTATATATACATATAAAATAAAAACGAAGAACAACAAAAAAAAAAACGAATAAAAATGTATTGCAAAAAAAAAACGTGGAGTTTTATTTTTTGTATTTATTTTTGTTTTTCTTTCTTTTTTTTTTTGTGTGTAGCAACTTCAAAGTGCAGCTGGCTCATCATTAGCTGGCAACGCAGCTGGCCTCGAAAGTCAAATAAAGCGGTGTAACATTTGTGATTGTGGCGGAGGGTTGCTAAAGGGAGGGTTGGGGGTTCCTATATGGGGGGTTAGATGGTGTGTGCGTGTGTGTGTGTGTGTGGTGTCACATCACGTCAGAGAACTGTCAGCTGTAAAAGCTAAAAATCAAACAAACACAGACACAGGCACGGGAATTAAAAAGTGCCACCCAAAAAGCAGGCATATATGTGTCTGTGTGTGTGTGTGTGTGTGTGTGTGGGTGAGTAAATTTATGGTAAGCAGTGTACGGAATGAAATGAAATAAAGGCCGTTGACAGGGGCAAACTGGAAGCGAGGAAGGATTGAGGATTGAGGCGAGTTGACAATGCAAACAAACGGCTCGCTAAGCTCGACTAAAAATGCTTAATGAGTGCGTAAGGGTCACACACACACACACACACACACACACACACACACACACACACACACACACACACACACACACACACACACACACACACAAACACACACACACATATGCACATATAGAGCTGTGCTGGAGCTGGAGCTCTGATTCTGGCTGCCGCATGATCCGCAAGAAGAAAATGTTGCGGCGTCGCGCACGACGCACATTAAACTAAATTAGTTGCCTTTGTCACAAACGACCCTCGAGCAGGCAGACCCGTCAGCAGCTCTCTCTCTCTCTCTCTCTGGCTCGCAACCTGTCACCAAACACACGCATACACGCAAGCAGCAAGTGGCAAGTGGCAAGTGGGGTTGGTTATAACTACACTACGTGCACTTAGTCGTCGGAAGTTGCAATTGCGGTTTACTGTGTTAATTGGCATGACATTGTTGTGGCAACGAAACTATCGTAAGTTGCAGGTTACCACTTGCCACCCCGCACTCCCAGCCTGCGTCGCTAACGGATCAGCCGTGGCAATATCCACAGAGCCTACAACCTAGCACATGCTTCCCACTTCCCTTTTGCCACTTGCCACACGGCACTTGGCGCTTCGCCTTCGCTGTACTACGATAAGCTGCAGTTTTGCTGACAACTGCCAGCAATTCCAGCATACATTGAATTTACTTTTGCTACTTCATACCCTGCATTAAGCGAAGTACAGGCAAAGGGGTAGCTTGTGAATCTTAGAAATCGATCAAGTAATAACTATACGAAAACTATAAACTATCAACGTATTATCTATACGAAATTATAGTATCTTTTATGTATCAGTTATGAAACATCCTTCAACTACTCAATCAATAGTCAATCAGTCACTCAATCAGTAAGTCAGCCAGTCAAACACTCAATCAAGTAATTAGTTTAATTGGCAGCAATGTAGTTAGTTATGAATCAATCATGAAGTTAGTCAATCATATATTTAGTTCATTAGACGCTCAATCAAAAGTAAATCATTTGATCAATCTGCCAGCCCAATATATTTGATTTAGTTAGTCAGTTATCAACTCAATCAACTCTTAAATCACTCAATCTAATATGAAATCAGAGGTCAATCAGCGAGTTACTTAGTCAAGTAGATTTTGAAGTACAATTTGAATCATAACACTTTTCAATAAATTGGTTATTAAATCTATTGTCAGTAAATCATCTGTCAATCATTTATTTTTCCTAAATAAATAATACTATTTATATTTTTCAATCAGTCTATCAATCAGGCAATAAAAGTTATTTTAAATAACCAATTAGTTTGTCAATCAACTTCTAAGTTAGTCAATCAAACATTAAGTTCCCTAGCCACTCAATCAACAAGTTAATGAATGCTGAAGTTGATCAATCAGTTAAATTTAAAGTATCCATCAATTGGTTATTAATCAATTGATCTTTACTTAACAACGACTGCATGCTCCTTTTTTTATTATAAATAGATTACTAATCAAGCCGTCAGCTGATTAGGTAAAGCGTATTTTACTTTGCAAATTTGTTTGTCAATCAATCATTGAGTCAATCAAACATTTAGTGAAATAGTCGCTTATCAGTAAGTAGACCGAACACTTTTGTGTGCTCTGTTGAACACAGGGCATCTCGAAGTCGAGCATGCCCGAGTGCAGTGCAATTTTGTTGCTTCATTTCGTAGGTTTGCTCACGTGCTGAGCAAATTTCTTTAGAGCAGTGCTTCGTTAAACTGCCACCCACTGCCACCCGTTCCCCTTTTCCCCTTCCCCATTCTGTTTTCTGTGTTTTTTTGTTGTTTATGAACAATTGGCGGCTGCAGTGCGGATCTCGTAGTATAGTATAGCTCCTACACACATTGGAGTTGTAGCTGTAGGGAGACGCCTGACGCACGTCATTGGCAACAGAACGCAGCGCAGAAAGAAAACAGACAGACGCAAAAAACGGACACAAGTCGCACGAAGAGTTACGATTTCATTAACATGAGATATGGCGAGTGCCTGGGCCTTCAAAATGGGTTGAGTGAGTGTCGACTGTCGAGTGTGCATGTGTGTGTGTGTGTGTGTGTGAGTGTGTGTGGAATGCCAATGCATTGTGGTGTGAGTTGATTGGGGTCGTCAGTGGGTCGCATTGCTCTCTGTTTTATGACTCAAGTGGCTCACTCTCATTGTAGTTCTCCCTCCGACCCTTCCCCCTTCCCCCTCCTCTTCCGCCACCCTCAGTGTCGCAGTGCGTTGCGTTGTTAATTGTTAACGCTATAGTGAGGGGTGGGGGCAGTAGCAGCAGCAGCAGGTCCCCCATCCCATTGGCCGTGTTCGAGGAGGGTTGTGACTTTGGCCATATGATTAGGAAATGTTTTGTTTTTCACTATGCACTAAAAACGAAATGGGCAAAACGTAGCACACATACACAGTGGTGGGCAGGGGTTGGCAAGGGGGAGAGGCAGAAAGAGAGAGCGAGTTAGAGAGAGAGAGAGAGAGTGAGAGAGGGGAGCCATAACCGAAACTTTGGGCTCGGGGTGATGTTGCTTAATGTCCTGGCGACCCGTTGCTGTGTAATTGCTACTGTGTGTGTGTATGTGCGAGTGTGTGTGTGTGTGTGGGTGAGTGCTGCTCATATTCGAGGCAGAGGCGAGTTGAATTTCTTGAATTAATAAAATGTCTTCATTATTTAAATTGCACGCACGACCACAAGCGTAACCCACCCAAATGTGTTGCCCAAACAAAAACCCGCCAGCTGAGTGTGTGTGTGCGTGTGTGTCTCATACATATGTGCTGGTCGTTTGTCGTCAGTCGCTCGCTCGCTTTTGTCCCCTCTCTCTCCCCTTCTCCCTCCTCCCTCTCTCTCACCCTCTTTGCGCTGTTTGGTGCGGCCAAGTTAATTAGCAGCTGGGGAATTGTGAAATATATTAATATTGTACACTTTGGTAGTAACCCCACCGCACCACCCAAACCACCAAATAGCCATACTTCCCATTCCCCTTCCCTTCCCCCTCGGTTGTGGCCCTTTGTGGCCGCATTGGGACAACATTGTCAGCCGGAATGGCCACAAGCGTGGGCCCATCTTCAGTTCCAGCTGCAATTGTTATCGATAGTCACGTTAAGCCAATCAAGTGAGTATTCTACAGCATAACAAAAACAATAAAAAAAACTCCCCTTATTAAGCATTTACTGCAATTTCAATTGAATTCTATTAAATATTCCAATTTTATATATGAACGTTTACGATTGAAAAATACTATTGTAAACACTATTTCGAATCAAAAATTTAGTTACAACAGCTTCGGACAGTAGTTTTTAAATTACACAACTATTTCTTTCATTTTGGGTAGTATGATAAAATACATACGAGTAGTTTTTATTTAATTGTGAAGCCTTTTTACAACATGTAGTTAAATATTTTAGCGAATATGGATATATATTGCAATAAAAAATATTAAATATTTAACCTACAAGATATGAAAATATTCTGGCAAAGGTTGTAAGGTTTTAATACACCTCAATAGCTTTAACCCTCTAAGCCCCAAGAGTGCCTTGAGGCACTCATTTACATACATTGCGTTATTGTGAAAAGTGGCATTAGAGGGTTAAGTTTATTGTAAAATAAACAATGCAATGGCAAAAGTTTTCTAATTTTACCCAATTATTCTGAAGCAAACAACTTTTAAGCCATCGAAATTTTAATTGTTGTTTTCTATTTATACAAATAAGTTTTTATCATTTTATATATATATGTTTTATAATATAATTTCTCTAGTCTTATTTTGATTATCTATTTCTAATGACAAGATTTCAGCATAATACGATTTAATTTCAAACATATTCTTTGGATACATTTTTATATGAATATCGCACATAATTCAGTAACATGTTAATGATACGGATTAAAAAAATTAACAAACATACTTTTAGAATAAAAAATCTAGGAGAACAATTTCATGATTTTCATTCAACAGAAATTTTCTGGATCAGCTATAATCAATAATAATTATTTAATAAATACATTGCAAGTGTAGACTTGAATTGCTATTCAAAACAAATATTAGGTTTGCATCAAATTAAGTATACGATCTCATCAATTGCTTAGCGAAACGCAAAAAAAATTAAGTATACGTATTTGAAAATGATCGAAATATAATACAAATTATTAGCGTTTGTTAGCGTGGCGTAAAAATTAGAAGACCAAAAATCCAAAATTTGTCTATCACATTCATTAGCTTAACAAAGTGATAAAAAGAACGACAAAAAATATTCAAGTGCTTTGCAAAGCTCGCATTAGTTACGCAGCCAACCCATAGATGGCGCACGCACACTGGTAATCGACGATCGAACGACGCTAGCAACATTCAAGTTATCATTTTGATTACACAAAACCAAAAAAACATAAATTCTTTAATTATAGAACTACAACAAATAAATGCACAACTGTATGGCGATAAGAAGCACTTTGAGGGGGGGAAGCTTTGGCCAAGCAAACAACTATTTGAGGCCGCCGGTGACTTCGATGGCCGCGCCATTGACATAGGCCGACTTCTGGGAGGCAAGGAAAGCGATCACCTCGGCGATCTCCTCGGGCTGACCCAAGCGGCCAAGCGGACAGCGTTGTACCACCTGTTGCTTAATGCTGTCGGGCACCACGGCAACCATGGGCGTGTCAATGTAGCCGGGGAGGATGCAATTGACACGAATGCCAAATTTGCCAAACTCCTTGGAGGCCACCTCGGTGAAGGAGATGACGCCCGCCTTGGTGGCCGCATAGTTCGCCTGCCCAATGTTGTTCATGCGTGCCACAATGCTGGACATGTTCACAATGCTGCAGTCTTTCAGCTGTTGATCGATCATTGCCTTGGCAAACTGTTGCGTCACCATAAACGTTCCCTTCAGATTCACACTGTACACATCGTCGTAGTCGTGCTCCGGCATCTTCAGCAAATACCCATCGCGGGTGATGCCCGCCGAATTGATCACAATGCTCGGCGCCTGCTTGAATTTCGTCAACGCTGCGGTCACCGCATTCTTCACACTTGTCAGCGATGAGACGTCCACTTCAAGGGCAGCCGCACGATCAGCGCCGCCCAACTGCGAGGCTGTCTCTTGTGCTGCCTGCAGATTGCGATCGGCAGCAATCACCTGAGCGCCATCACGTGCCAGAATCCGACAGGTGGCACGACCAATGCCCGAGCCGGCACCTGTAACATCAAATTAGAGGGAGGGTCAAAGGTTACGGAGTGATAAAATCAAACCACAAACACGCACCTGTTACAAATGCCACCTTGCCAGCGAGTAATCCACTTGCCATTATAGCTCTCTATCTGTGTGTGAGTGGGGATCTAAAATCTAATCAGCGCAAGCGGCGACGAACCAGCAACGATGATGATTGCCAAAAGAAAACAACATAAACAACACGCCACCAGCTGCGCAGCTTTTGAGCAGTGTGACCAAAGGTGGAAGCCGCGAAAATGCGCAAAATAATTAATATTTTATATATCATATGTGAGGAGCAGATTTATCAATCGCTTTATTTGTATTGAAAGCAAAATTAGTAAAACTGACTCTCTTTAATTTTGTTTTGATTTAGAATTGTGAGGTATCTACTAAATTCAACATCTGCAAATAAATATCTGAAATGTTTGATTATTGAAAGCTTTCCAGCGCTCTCTAAAAGTATGCAGAAATAGAATATTTTAAATATTGCAAAGTAATGAATTTTTATTGGAAAAACGTTCATTGCATACTTTCAGGGTTACGTATTGAATTGTAATGTGGGGTTTTTACATTGCACTAATGTAACATACAATTTTATATGATATGATATGATATGATATGATTACGATTTGGCCGTTTTTTAATTTAGAACTTTTAGCCGTTCTTGGCATTTGAACGTCGATAACTCGATATACTTTTACGACAATAGCAGTCAATGTCCACAAAAACTATATTAAAGATCTTGCTGTCCGATCGTGGACATTCTTTGTAATTCTTGATTTTTCCTTGATCCTCCGGAACTTGTCCCCTATCATCTTTGTACAATTTTACCTGAAATCACCAGATTTTAAATATACATAACTTTTATTAAATTCATCTAACATTCGATTTATTAAATTGAGTAAGCAAGAAATCTATTTAAGCAAATTAACTTATACCTCAGCCATAACCTAACGGATAATTTCCTAAATCATATACTATATGCCCTTTTTTTATCTATGACGTTTAAAAAGTGCCAATGTAGTAGGCCAACATAAGTGAAAAGCACTTCAGGTGATCTTAGTTATTGTTGTTGCTGCCCACTCTAAGTTGCCATGAACGATAAAAATGTGCCAAGTCAGCAACCAAAATACCAGGCGAACATAAATCAGTAGTAAGCAAATGCACTTTAAATGCATTTTAAATTTTCATGTTGCATACTTTTAGGAGCGCCGAAATAAAACTATTCCCTTCATTGAATGACGTTTTTGGCATATTTAACTTGTGTTGCATACTTTCAGGGTCATGAAATAATTAAATTGCTAACCATTTTATTGAGAAAACTTTTATGGCATACTTTTAGGGTCACACATTTAATGTGGGTTTTAACAGGTTTCGCTTATGTAGCATACTTTTAGGATGTGTTGAATAATTCAACTCTTACTAATCACTGGTTAATTGTTAAATGAATTTGTTTATTTCCGCTTGCTACTGATTTATGTTCGCCTGGTACTTTGCCTTATGATTTGGCACTTTGTA
The DNA here is from genome assembly GCF_023558435.1 of Drosophila sulfurigaster albostrigata. NCBI lineage: Eukaryota > Metazoa > Arthropoda > Insecta > Diptera > Drosophilidae > Drosophila > Drosophila sulfurigaster. The sequence goes on along the minus strand of NC_084885.1, from coordinate 12,841,913 downwards.
GTCATTCGTAGATATTTTGAGTAGCAGCCACTTGAAGCAACCGCAAGAGGATAAAAATTGTCAAGTCAGGATTTGAAATACCAGGTGATCATAAGTCAGTAGCAAGCGGAATAAAGAAATTCAATTCAAAATTAATCTGATTCGCAAATTTATAAGTATGCTATACAAATTTCAAATTTTTGGAGTGGCGTCAATTTGGAGCAAATTTAAGAAGAAAGCGATAAATAAGCAAATTCGGTCCAATTTAAGTGTAACGCGCATCCTGTGGGCTGTTGTTCCTTTTTTTGCTGATCACTTATCAGCATAAGTGCGACTTTTAGCCATTTTTGGCAGCTTCAACTGGCGTACAACAACAAAACCTATATCTACTTTAATGACAATATCAATAATAGCAATTACAATTATGTCTACTCACAACAACTCTTTGCATAGAAAAAGTATCCTGTCAAAGAACATTACTTGCACTTCTGTATCTATTCTTGAAATTGAAGATTTTTGCATTCTGTACTAAGTTTTCGGACATTAAGCATTTTCCATCCTAGCAACATGTTTAGAAAATTCACAATATTTCAGTTTAGTTTTATAGAACACGTTTATTATTGATATCATTTTCACTCCAATGGTATTAAATAGTAGAGTTGTGGCTGTGGCTCCACATCAGGCACCTCTGGCTGTGGCAGCAGCTGAATCACTCCACTGCGAACGCTGACGCTGCGGGCAAGTCCAAATTGTCGCAGCAACTTCTTGAGATATCGCTTGGGAACACGAACTAGCTGTCGCCGGATGATGCGTTGAACCTTCTTCCATGGCCGACTGCTGCCACGATTATCCTCATCGAATTGATCGGCAACATTCAGCTGTTGCATGAGCTGCTGCAGCTGCTGTTCACTCAGATGACTGAGATCAATCGGTGGCAGCTGCTGATCGGATTCGGATTCCTCGCCATTCGATGTACTGCTGCGAAGACGCAACTGCTTCAGCGGGCGATCGCCACAGGCGGCCAAGCTTGGATTCAAATCCAGCAGCAAGAATATGGCCACAGACAGGCAGTAAAGTGTAGAACAGCTCATTGTGTACTCATGTGATCGACAATAACTGAAAATGGCTCGCTTAAATAGTGAAGATGGCACCCGAGGCGCTTTTTTGCGCCGCATCATGATCACGTTTTGAAGTGATCAGCAGTCAAAAATAAATAATATGGGTCAAGTACTATTCGAAAGATTTCATTTATTCATCTGCTTGTTTTGCCCAAAAAAAAAGAGTGTGGCTTCAATTCAATAAGATTAGCTACAATAAATTAGAAAAAAAAAATGTTGTTGTGGTTGTTGTTGTTTGTGTGTTTGCTGTTGTGTGATCTCAGCGATCGTTGATCGTTCAAGTGGGTGGCGAAATTTTGCCAACGCAACGCTTAGGCAACTGGAATGCGTGTACGCTTGTTCTTGTTCTTGTTCTTGCCCTTGCCCTTGCCCTTCTTGTTCTTGTTCTTGCCACCGCGACGACGATTGTTGATGCGCTTGTTCTTGTTCTGGACACGCTTCCTCACCACACGACGCTTGTTGGGTCGGCTCTTTGTGTTGAGCATCACCTTCTGGCCGTTCTTGAAGTAGCGACGATAGCGTGGCGGAATGCGCACACTGAGCATCTGTCCCTGACCGCGACGTCCGCCCTTGCGACGCAAATTGATGCGATTGCTCTGGCTGGCCTTGCTCTCGTCCGCCTGATCGCCGTTGGTGAACACCTCGTACTCCTGGGCACCGGCCGCCAAAGCCGCCTGCATGGCCTGCTCATCGAGGAGCTCAGCGTTGGCAGCCATCGCAATGCCACCAGCAGCGGCGCCGTCGCTGCCATCGTCAGCGCCATCATCGTTGGCCAGCTCATCGTCCTGATCATCAGCGCCATACTGACGAGCGGTCGATGTGGAGGTGGGACTGGTGGGTGAAGTGCTCGTCGGGGATGAGGGTGTTGCTGTCACTGTGCCCGTTGCCGAAGGTATCGTGCCAGTTGAGGTCACTGTGACAGTGGGTGATGTGGGCGCTGTGGATGTTGTGCCAGGATTTGTGATAATGATGGGGATCACCGGTTGACTGCTGCTGCCGAACATGTTCTTGAACATGAGGAACTTCTTCAGAAAGAGACGGCCACTGGATGCATCTTTCTTATTGTTGCCACCGTTGGCAGCGCCCACTGAACCAGCTGCACCTGCAGCAACAGCGGCCGAAGCACCAGCTGGCACTACGCTCAGTTTATCCTGATCTCCGGCCAACTCGAAGGCGGCAGCGGCAGCAGCATCATTGGAGCGTGCCAGGGCAGCAGAGGGCTCATTGATGTAGCCACTGCGGCGGACCTTGAGCACATGCGATGGCCGTTCGGCGAGCGTTAGGCTGACAAGCAGGCTGCCGACGAGCAGCAGATGAGCGAAGGATAGTGGAGACTTCATCCTGAATTGCTTTGAATGAAACTACTCGCGATGCGGAGAACTTTTCCTCGATAATGGCAATTGGATAGTCCCAGATGTTGTGGTGTGCTCACACTGATTGGTAATCAATGTTTGATACATTATCGTCGAAATTGTGAGCCTTTTATACCCGCAACAGCACTTGCGCTCAAGACCCATATGCAAAATGGTCAACTGGTCACTTCACAGTACCTAAATTCCAATTCTAACTGTAAATGGCCTAGGGACTGAGAGTGTGACGATATGTACACAAGGCATACTCACACACACTCGCATCATGCCTACCGATTTACAATTCACAATTGAATTCAATTCAATTCAATTCAATTTTTAGACCTTTAACAAAAAAATGTAAAAACGCTTCGAGGCGAAAACGTTCTTCACCGTCATCGTGGTCCGCCTCGCCTCGCTCGTTCTGCTTATCATCTTCTCTCCTCTGCCATTCCATGCCCCTTCCCTCCCCTCTCCTCTTCAGTCCAGTCAAGCGTTCAAGCGTTCATTCAATCGCTCAATCGTTCAAATATTGAGCCGCTGTCGCTGGCTGCTTTTCGCTGTGCTTTCTACGCACGCCGTGTTTCGCGCACTTGGCCATGATACCTGCCTGATATCTCCCTCCCCTTTTGGATACCATTAACCAGCTTCTTCCCTCCATTTCCCCCCTCCGCTCTTCCCTTGTCCTTGGCAGCATTCAACTATTCACGTTTGTCATCACGGCTCTCACTCATTGTCGAGTGCAAATCCAAGTCCACGCATACAGCATACAGCATTCAGCATAGCCATCGCCTCTGGGATGCTAGTTGGTAAAAAAGTGAAAACCCATTCAGTTGCCAGGCCATTGATATTGAGTTTCTACTCGCAATTAAACAAGCGGGTCAAAGGTGACCCAATTGACGCGATATTCAAGTAGGCCTAATCCAATTTGACAACTCAACCCATTCCTAAACTCGTGATTGGACTCCAACTGTTTTTGTCTTATTTTTTCGATACTAGTTATATTTAAGTGAAGATTTTAAAAGGGAAACTGAAACTTCTATGAATAATGGCACGAGTTTCGAAACAATTTTCACGACCATTTGCTGTAACATCTTGAGTTGCACAGAGAAATAAAAACATAAATTAGGAGATATTACAAAGAGAGAAGAAAATATTGAAAACTTCGTTCTAAATATTTAAGATTTCTTACTTTAAAGTAAAAACTACAGAACATTCTCGATTTATCATAACAACTAATGATTTTTATTCCAATCTCAATCATTAAAAAGTATTTGGGATGCAAGCAAATAACAAAATAATTAATAAACAGATACAAAACAAATCAAGCCTTAAGATGGAGTTTTGTATGTATTTAACAATCTTACGAATTATAGTTACATATTGAAAAATTAAGCAAACCAAATCAGAGAAGTTTCTTTGATCATAATAATTTGCTAAGATAATTTCATAAGGAAAAGGACTTAAAGGAAATGTAATAATATTTAAATATTTACACTTAATATTTATGGTCAGGATGCTTAGAGCGAAAGGTAACATTCTTAAAGCTGGCACATATTTTGTGGAATTTTTCCACATTATGTTTTAAGATGAAATGAAAGAAATGAAAGAGCGAAAGACTTCAGCGCAGCTGTTGAATATTCATGGAATTAGTGTATTTCAAATTAGTGAATAATTCTATGCACAATGAGACGACTCAAAGAGCAAAGTTTAAAGTTAAGAGAATGCTGAAGAAATAGAAAAAGATAAGGACTGTTTTTTACTAGGATGAACTTGTAAAGCAGCAGTAAGTAAGTAGACATAAAAAAACATAATTGTTGATTAGATTCGATTTATTTGCAAGATGTCATACATTGAATTGTGATCGATATTTCGCACTAGGATCTAGTTGCGGCGACGGTTGTTGCGACGACGGTTGTTGCGGCGATTGCGGCGACTGATGCGACGACGGTTGTTGCTGCGATTCTTGCGGATCAATTGGCGACGTTTCTGCTGCTGGCGACGACGTTGGGCACGACGATTGCGCTGGGCACGACGACGGTTCTGGACGTTCTGGCGGCGCAGATATGTGATGCGTTGACGCAACAGTTTGTTCTGTTCCTCCTGGCGACGCAGCAGCTCGTAGTCTACCTGTCTGGTGTTATCGGCGGCGTTGTTGTTGTTGCTGTTGCGGTTGCTGTTGGGGCGATTGTAGCCACGATGGCTGGCACCGAAGCTGGCGGCATCGTAGATAACGATATCGTGCTGGTTGTCATTCTGATAGAGGCCATCGAGCTCATCATCGTTCTCCTCATCGTCATCGGACTCGTCGTCATCGATGTTATTCAGATCACGAGCCGATGAGCGGTTTGATGATGATGTCGTAGTGGGAGAAGTAGTTACTGATGGTGTTGTTGTTGTGACCGAAGTTCCCGTTGTTGTGGTCGGTGTTCCCGTAATTGTTGTCGTGGTGGTGGTGGGCGATGATGATTGACTTGAGCAGCCCTTGAGGGACAACAGATTTGTGAGGGATCGACCCTCAACATTGCCGTTTGCCACTTCGTTCTTCTTGAACACTCGGTACCTTTGCTGAGCTCCAGCCTCTTGCTCTTCGTTGCGTCCAACTGCAATTAATCAATTGATGGAGGATCATTGGAGGATCGTCATCGGCAGGAGGAATTCATAAACTCACCTGCTGCATTAGCCAAAACTGCTGCTGAAAGCAACAGCACTGCACAAGCCAAGAATCTCATGGTAATATCTAAATTGAAAACTTCGCAAACTCTTTAGTATCCTTTTTTATTTTGGTTTGTTGGAGGGCCTCTGCTGCTGCTACTGCTGCTGCTTGCCTTAGGGAATATCGCTGGTTGACTGTGCCTTTGTCAGCGACCTGCCGAGGGTTATATACCCGCTCCATATCAACAACAACTAGTCCAGTCCCGTTGCTAATAATTCTCATTATCATTTTTTCGCAAAAATCATAGGAACAAAAAAAGATTTGCACATTTTCGCATAAATTGCTACGAATTTGTTCTTGTTTCATTTTGTGTAGTTTTTGGCGACAACGTTTTAGCCACAAAGCGCTTTGCGGCTTTTTGCGAATGAACTAGATTGACCCAGCGACAAAGTTCGCAGCTGAGATCACACACTCACATCTCGCACTCGCTATTCAGCACAGCACAGCACCACCTCGGCCATATATCATTGATCAATTCGATTCTCTCCTTTAAAAATCCCAACCAATATTAGACTTTATTTTTATGTCATGTCGAAGGTGAAACTGTCTAGATTACTTCCTCTTTGATTGAAAGCTTTCCTTTTTTTTTAATTTTTATTTTATTTATACTTAATAAGCAATAAAAGCTGGGGTTTGTTTATTTAATAGTACATTTTCTTTGCACAATTTCTAGTTATTTTAATTGGATGTAATTGTAAAGATTTCTTTATGTCGATGAAAGTTTAATTGCCAATGAAATCATTGCATTGAACATTTATTTTATTAATATTCTTTAATTCACAAAAAGTATTTTTCTTTGGAAAGACGGAGTTATCATCTTTTCAACAGCATTCTCCTTTCTTTCGATAATTAATCCACAAAAATATTGTGATTCATCTCTGTAACTTAAGTTCACATTAGGTTGCATGCCTATCAACTCTACGTGTCTAAAAAAGAACATATTGTGTACTCTCTAGAGTTTTTTGAATGTAATAGCATATCGATATACCAAATATAGCCTTCGGTATATTTTGTACTTTTTAATATATTTTTAATGAAATAGTATATACCAAATACAGAAAATAACAATTTAGTATTTTGCGAAATATATTCTATATGTGTTCGGTATATTTTTAGTATAACGCCGCAAAGTTATATATGTATATTGTGTATTTTGCCATACTTTAGTGTTTTTCTCTCGAAATATTTGGTATATTTTTATAATAATTCCGGTTGGGTATTTACAATATATATTGTGTACGCTTTAGATTATTTTGAATGTAATAGCATCTCGATATACCAGATATATGCTGTAATATTCGTTAGTATTTTTTTAAAAATATTTAGTATTTGCTTACTGAAAACTGGTAATAGGTATCTCACACTGGAGCCCTTTCTTCCGAAATATCTTTCTTATATGTTATTTATTTAAATGTTATTGTTGTTAAGTAGCATTTTTCAATGTTAAATTAGTTGAGCTTCAATGTTGTATTAAACATGACAAAAGAAGTTAGCAATTACAAAGACTACACATTAAAATTTTCGATATCAATTTTCGATCAGCAATTTGTGATCAAATAAAAAAAAAAAATACTTTTCTTTTAGGAAATAATGCAACAAGAAAAATATTTCGATAAGAAATGTGTGATAAAAAATGTAACCAAAGATATGTAAAGAAATAAAATGAAATACTCATTTAGGAAAAGCGAAATGATGTGATAAAATACTTCTAGGAAGACTTTTTTACTTTTTTACCATTTATCAATATTAATATTTGTATTCTGGAAAATAAAGATATTCAGCTATTCATTGAAAATTATTTTTGGTAGCTTCAGCTAAGTATTTTTTTGCTGGCTAATCGATCGAAAATAAAAAATCAAAGAGTTTATATTGTGAATCATTTTATTCGATGTCGAAACCAATTACAACCATATTTTGTGGGATTGCCTCAAGCTGTCTGTCACTTAGACCATAATGCGGTTGACGCGACGGTTGGGAGACCTGTTCCTGTTGGCGTTCTTGCGGAAGCGGTTGATGCGACGGATGTTCTGGATGCGGTTGCGACGGCGCTGCTGCTGCTGCTTGCGCTGACGGCGACGCTGCTGCTGCTGCTTGCGCTGGCGACGACGACGCTGGGCATTCTTGCGCTGACGTTGACGCTGAACCTTCTGTTGGCGTCTGAACTGGCGACGCTGGCGAATGAGAGCATCTTCCTGGCTACGCTTGCTGGCGGCACCGGCGGCGGCATAACCGTGGTAATCGTTGTTATCATTGTACTGCAGATCATATTCCTGATCATCATCGTCGTTCTCATTGTCATCGACATCGTTGACATTGCGACCAGTTGGCGTTGTAGTAGTTGGCGAGGTTGCCGATGGTGTTGTGGTCGTTGTGGAAGTACCAGTCGAGGTGCTTGGCGTTGTAGGGGAGACGGTGGAAGTTGTTGTTGTTGGCGAGGTGTTGCCGGAGCCGGAGCCGCTGCTGTTGCCACTCAAGGCGCTGATGATAGCAGCCAACTTGGTGGGACTAATGCGTCCCTCGGCGGGCAGCTCAACATCCTCCTGCTGATAACGTTTCAGCACCTGATACTGGCCCGATCGCTTGCCCTGCTGTGGCTTGGCTGTTTTGCAAATGCGAAAATTGTAATTGAGGAGCAGATTTGATTGGCTTTGGCTTTGGGTTACTTACCATTCACCTGCAGTGCAACGGCTGCCAGGCAGGCAACGATGAGTAAACTCTTGAGCATATGCATGTCCTTGATTTGGATTGTTATGAGGAAAGTGCTTGAACTCTGCTTTGCTTTTATGTGCGAATCTCTATTGGATGCGGATCGCTGCTTGACTGACTTACAACGCCAATGGCTGGCATATTTATATGCCTACAAGGCATTTCGTTAGTTAGTTAGTTCGTAGGCCTACAAGCTTACAAAAGGGTTACAAGCCACTATCAACAACAACAACAACAACGCGAAAGAGCGACATTTTTAGTGAAGCAGAGCAAACCCGAGAACTTGACAACATCAAAAGAAATTCGCAGTCTTCTCTCGCAACTCGCGTTGTAAACCATTTAGCATAATCCCATAAATAATCAACGTTGACCCGGGCACAACAACCTGCGTAACCTCTCCCCAAAAAAGAAGACACAATATAAATATATACATATATATACTTGATCACAAAACTCTCTTCGCTGGCGTGTTTCTGGCTTAGACAGTAGGCATTTGCATACTGGGCAATATGCTATATCTCTGTGTTGCTATCAATCGATGATGATGAGCATTAGCATATTCATATCTCGCCAGCTTGGCATTTGTTCTAGCCACAAGTTCAAGTCGCTAGAGTTCCCCAAACTAGCATCCAAAGGGCGAAAGTGTATGCCATGTCAATGAACCACAAAGGCATTTTGGATGCCCAAAAAAATTGATCTAACAATTGCAGAGATTTCATTCAATTGCTGTAAAGTGGAAGTTGAAAAGGTTAAATAAATGAAAGCTAAAGTAAAGGAATTTATAATACGAAGAGTTAACTTTGAGAGTGCATAAATCATTGAGAGAGTTTTAGATGATTTCCTCATTCATTCTGCAAAGCAAGTAATACGACATACTTGTATCCTGTAAGAAAATAAAAATAGTTTGAGACAGAAATATTCAACTTTGCAGATCAACACAAAAATCAGACTTAGTAGTGTTGAATTCTTTTTGATAGAGTCTAATAATGAATAGAAAACAATTTCCTTTGACTGAAAAAGCGACACATGCTTTCTTTTAAGGAAGTTCTCCAAGATTGCAATATTATTCATAAATACTATTTTGGAGTATAAAGAAGTAGTATAAAAAGAAAGTAGCTAATGCAACTAAAGTTGAAGTCTAAAGAGAAAGTGTAAGGACTAAAACAAATATTAAAAATAAACTTTTTTTAAATGAGCAGTAATGTAAGGTATTTCCTTAAAATTAATAAGGATCTCCTTAGGAAAATATGCCCAAAAAGCGTTGGAAGCTTAAGAAGTTCTCTTAAAACTCAGCAAAGTTGAAGTCCTAATAACTAACCATAGTATGGAATATAGATTCCTCTTCTTCAATCGCATTAACAACGAAGAAAAAAAAAAAAAGTTTCAATTGGGAAAAAAAAAGAATTTATTTTTGTGGCTCTTGGCAGCCGTTGCATTTTTGCTGAATACATGCGGAATAGAATCGAGAATCGGGATCAATCACTAAAGTGGTCGGCATCATTTAGGCAACGAGCACACGGCGCAGGCTGCGGCCACGTCCACGACGACGGCGACGCAGCAGCTGGCGGAGGCGACGACGCTGGTTGAGGCGTTGGCGGCGACGCTGACGCTGCGACTTTTGGCGACGACGACGCTCACGGTTGTTGCGGCGACGACGGAGACGCTGGTTCTTGGAGCGAGTCTTGTTGCGGCGATTGCGACGGCGGCTGTTGCGGCGATTGTTCTGCTGGACGCGTTGCAGGCGCTGCGTGTTGCGACGCTGCGAGACGCGCTGGCGACGCAGCAGCTCACGAATGCGCTGATTGTGCTCACGCTGGAGGCGATTCATGCGGCGACGATTGCGCTGCTCCAGCTGGAATTGACGCCACTGCTGTTCGGTGGGCCGACGCACCAGGCTGGGATGCGAATCACTGACGGCAACGGCGGCGGCAGCCGGTTGGGCAGCTGTGCCAGCAGCAGCATTGCCAGCGACCATGTAGAAGCCCTCTTCGTCGTCATCATCATCATCGTCGCTGTCGACATCGTTGTCGCCATCATCTTGGATGGGCTCATCATCATCATCATCATCGTCATCATCGTCGTAGGCACGAGCATTGTACAGCGAATGCTGTTCCTCATCATCGGCATCATCGTCGGCGGCAAGTTCGCCGCCAGGTCCGAAACTTCTGCCCGTTGTGGTCGATGACGATGGCGAGCTTGTCGTGGGCGATGTGGTGTCCGATGTCGGTGTATCAGTGGTTGTCGATGTGCCCGTGGTTGTCGTGGGCGATGTGGTGTCGGTTGCCACTGTCGTCGTTGTCGTGGTGCCCTTCAGCGAGCTGAACTTGTTCACGATCGACGAGGTGAATCGACCCTCGGGATAGACATTCTCGCCACGACCAACGGGTCGCAGGCCCAAGCGATAGCCGGATGATCCATGGGCTTTGCCATTGGCTGTCAAGTGATGTTTTGGGTTAAGTTAGTTGCTAATATGTTTCCTGATGCTTTTGCTTAACTCTGCTTACCTTGGGTATCGGATGGAGCGAGCACAGCGCAAAGCGCCAGCGCCAATATCAATTGTGGCAGGCACTGCATGGTTGAGGTGGAGGATGATGAAGGGAAGATGAACTAACACTGACTCCTTTTTTGGGGGGTGCTGAATGAGCGATCAAAGACACTTGATGGGCACTTGTTGGCTCTGAGCTTGCACTCGCCACTGACTGACAACAGTTGGGAGCCCGCAGATTATATACCCATCAACTTCAACATCGCTCAGCGGCGGCAGCTTCTGCTCAGGATGGTTGATGGATTACTGTCACACTCGCTTGACCCCACACTAAAATCCCCCTCCTCCCCTCGCCACTCCTCTCTGACCCTTCTCGAACAGCTTTCTTGGCCATATACACACACACAATACATTTCGCTCGATAGTGTGATTAATCTCATCAACGCCGCGGGCAGGTCAAAGTGAAGAGCTAGTAGAATTTTTGGCATTCGTCTTAAATATTATGCTAATGCCAAAAATTACAGAACACGCTACAAACTATAGTTCTATAGTCGCTACTTCTTTAGTACTCTCTCACTGTCTCTCTTACTCATTCATTCACTCACCATATTGCCTCTAATGATTGATTATCGGCATTAGTTCTTGAACTCGGCTCGCAACTGTGCCAAAAAGACGCCAAACTGAACCTGCGATTGAACCATGAAGCAACAACAACAGCGACAAGAACAAGAACAACACTCGCCCCCAGGTGGGAAGCAATTTAGAGAGTTTTCTAGTCGATTTATTTTTATTTTTTTACCACACAATCTACAGTTTCTTTTACTCCATAGGCCTTTTCTCCAGACCAAGACTGTTTCACAGTTTTGTAGTTAATTGGCATCCAAATCAGTTAAACAGCTACTACATTCACATCGGGTATCTTAACTAATCTGCAAGTGCTTAATGCACTCCAGACAACAATTTTAACTAATCTTGCAAAAAACTACAATAATAATATTAGGAATGCATACTAATGTAAAAATTGGTAATAAAGATAAAGTCGAATGTGCTCGCTACCCAATTTAAGTAAAAGCAAAACAGAGCAGTCTTTTTCTTCAAATATGCATAATTATAAATATAGTAAAATATACCGAACAATATAATTTGTACATATATGGATATGCTATTATATTCAAAATATAAATAAATGATAAGTAAGCAAGCAGCAGCTACATTTTCAGTAAAATCCAAATAGTGCGGTATTATGCTACAAATATACTGAATATATACACAAATTATACAAATACTAAAATTTGGGTATATCGATATATTATTACTTTAAAAATATACCGAAAAATACTAAAATATACATACAACAATTTTAGTATATTGATGATTTACTATTACATTAAAAATGTATTAATTTTATAAGGATATAAGGATATAAGGAATTGTTACACAAATTTCCTGTAGTCTCTAAGCTATAAAAACTTTCTACCGTTTGGGTAGCGGTAATACAAAATTCTTCAAATTATTGTGCTCTTAAGGAAATTAAAGTTTGTCCACTGTCAAGTGAAACTGCTGCAGTAAATTTATAGCTCTTTATTTATTAAAAATTCAAGTTCTTTCTACCACACATAAGATTTTTTAAGAGATCGACTATTTTCCTTGCCGTACATGTCTTGACCACCATTTTCTTAAAGCAAATAACCGAGATTCAATTTCATTGTTAGATATCTTTTATTTCTGTTTTTCTTAGTTCAAATTTTTCTTTAGTTTAGTCAACTTGCCAAAGTGTCGTATAGTATTAGTATTTCATTACTTTTGATACTTCTCTGAGAATGTTCTCTAAAAGTTTCTAAATTATCGCAATTTCATTCGATTCTGCAAGTTTAAATCAATTATTATTGCTTGAATTTATTTCAAAATAATGTAGTAAGCTCAAAAAGCTTATATTGTGTTTTCATTATTAACAGAAATACATTTTATATTATATTCATTTGCGTTTTTCTCGTACATGTTAATGATGTAACTAAACTAACTAAAAAATATAATTAATTTAATGGTTTTTAAACATTGTTTTATAAATTTGAAATTAGATACCAATAAAAACTTAAAAAATAATATTAAATTAATGACGAATTGAAGAAATAAAGAATTTCTTTTATTTTATTTATATATCTTAAGCAATTAATCGTATTAATTAGAGCTTTATTTATGTTAAAAATGTTGTTAACTTCTAAAATCTCATTTTCAAATGATTTTAATTACGCATATCAAATCAGAAATCAGAAATAAAATTCATATTTTACAGATTACTAAATAAAAGTACCAAATTTAAATTTTGCAATGTATGGTTTTTTTACATTTTTAATTTTTATTAATTATTTTGAATAAGTTCGTAAATATTTTATTTCTTCCATAAATAAAATGCATTTAATGATATATCGGACATTAAAAAGAAATTGGAAGCTAAAGTCCCACTTAAAATTCATCTTCACTTTGTCATAGAATTGATTCTATAACAAATAAAATTAATAGTAAAATAATATATTTTATTGAATAAATTTCTAAGTATTTCTGTTGCTTTTGCTTTTTTATTCTTTTTTTCGTTGGATTGAATTTCTAAATATTTCTATAGATTTAAGAGTAATGATGATTCTGCATTTTTCTGGTCATTTAAATAATAATAGTTACGCTAATAATATAAAAGAATTTTATTTACAGTAATTGACATCTGGCATATAAATGCGAAATATTTTCGATATCAATTCAGACATTATAAATAAAATGAATATTTTGCTGATTACTAAATGAAAGTACCATAATATAATTTCTGTTTATTGTTTGGTATTACTTAAATGATATTAATTAGTATCTATGTAAATGATTTCATTTGTAAATATTTCTATTGTTTTAAGAATAATGTTAATTCAGTATTTTTTCAGTCATTTAAATAATAATAGTAACGCTAATGATATGAATGGATGGAAAATCACATGCAAAATATTTTCGATATCAAATCAGACATTCGAAAAGAAATTCAAGTTTCACATAAAGGTTTCCTTTTACATTTTGCCGGGCAGTTATTGATTTGCACGCATTAGTCGTGATGCGAGTAGCCCATTAAATCAAAGTGATTGCCATTCATTCACTTGGTTACGAGAACAAAAGCCAAAAAAACAAAATCAAAAAAAAAAGCTAAAGTAATTTTTCTATTTTCGATGCTCAAGCATATTGCGCATACGCAGCGTGTGCTGTCTGCCGGTTCAAGATTTGGGTCAAGCTGATCAACACAGTTGTTAGTCTGCTAAGAAAAAAAGAAACTGATAAAACAGAAACCAGTTAAGATCATTTTGTCGAAAGAACTGCAAAAGGAAGCTTCGACAAGAACAGATTTGTATAGCAAGTCAAAGCAAAGATGAGATCAAATTAAAATAGAAGAAAAAAACTAATGAACATCGTTTCATAACAGATGAAAGGAATGTCCGTTATGACTAGAATATAAATAAGATCGGTTATATTAAGCTGCTGAGTCAATGAAATGCTTAGCAAAGTTTTTAATAATCTAGAGACATTAATTACACAAAAAAAAAAGAAATAATTTGCTGAATGGCACAAAATGTTAGCTAATGCAAAGATAAGGCAAGAGAATATTGTATGTAATATAAGAGGTATAAAAAGAATATAGAATATGAAGGTATTCATATGGGGATTAATCAATGAAATGCTTTAAAATAAAATGAATTTAAAAATAAGGAATAAAAGCAACAAACAAAGGATAAAGGAAAGAAAAGGCATAAAAACATTTTAAGTAATATCAAATGTGAAGTAAGAAAATGTAAGTTAAAGACTATAAATGTAGAGATTTAAATAAAATAATTGAAAATGAAATTAACTTAAATATGTAAAAAAAATGTTGCTAAATGTAAGTAAAAATATATAGAATAATACATAAAGAAAGCAAACGAACTATAAATATAAGGATTTATCAATGAAAACTAATAACATTATTAATTATGAAAAGAAAACATTATTAAAAAATATATAATAAAGAGAAATGTTATATTTTCTAATTAAAATTAATAAAAGAAGAAAATATAACAAAGAACAATGTTAAAAAAATATGTATAAAAAAGAAAATATAAGAAATAATAATATAAGTAAATACATAAAAATAAAAATAGGCAATAAATCCAAATAAACAAAATAAGAAAATATAGCAACGAATAGAGTACAGAATATAGAATAATATTACCAAGAACTAGAAATAAAAAAGTAAAAGCTGCAGTTTTAATATTTTCGTATCACATTCATATTTATTTTCGATTCCGTTTCAATTGTCACATTTTGTGTCTGTTGTATCGCTTAACTATAATACTAGAAGTATGGTTTGCTCCCGGCGATTTTCTGCTTGCTGATTGCTGCTTAACCCTGGAACATGACCTGACCACCGCGACGACGCTGGACGTTGCCGCGTCTGCGATTGCCATTGGGACGCACGACACGGACATTGCGACGCCTGTTGTTGCCACCACGACGACGCTGTCCGCCACGGCGACGACGCTGCACCGGACGGCGACCGCCGCGACGACGACGCACAACGTTGCGACGGCCGGCGTTCTTGCGGCGACGCACAATCACACGATTGGCGCGCTCCTCGCCGACGGCGGCCAAGGCATCGGTGGCGCTGCTGCGCTCCATGAGCGCCACAACGGCGCCATCGGGAATGGCATCGAGTGCGGCACGTGGCACGAGCAACGCTGCCTTGCCCGTCTTCTCATCGACAATGCTCTGACCCTCGATCTCGACGATGCCATCGGGCACCATGATGGCACCGGCCTGATCTCTGGCCACCATCATTTGCGTGGGCTTGGCGTTCTTCAGCAGCGGCTGAGCCTTGGCAGCGCCAGCGACGGACTTGCGAGCCAGACCTGGTTTGGCTAGGACCAAAGGCAGCTGTGGGGCAGCGTTGTCCTGTTCGTCATCGTCCTGTTCGTCATCGTCGTCATCGTCCTGTTCGGCATCGTTCTTAAGCAGCACCAGCTGACCATTGCGTGCCAAGCTCAAGCCACGTTGCAAGTGCGCTTCGTGTTCGTCCTCATCATCGTCTTCTTCATCGTCATCGTCATGCTGCACAGCAGCGTCATCGTCTTCATCATCATCATCATCGTTGCCAAGATGGTCGATGTCATCTTCGGGCTCTTCGACAATCTCAAAGCCTTGAACCACGGCGCCAGCATTGGCGCGTCCACGTGGCACGCTCAAGAAGAGATACGGATGTTGCAAGTGCTGCAATTGCTGACGCAGCTGTTGCTGCTGTTGACGCAGCTGGCGTGGCTCTGTAATCAAAAAGCAATTGCAATTGCAAATCTGAAGCGAGTGCGAGGCAAATGTGAAACTTACCCGGCACAGCCAAGGCAAAGGCCAGCAGGCAGCTGAGCACGAATAAAGCGCTGAGCTTGGACATTCTGATAGCTGATCCTGTTTTGATTTGGGAGTGATTTGTTATCGTATTTATTTTGTTTTTTTGTGTGTGTGTTTGGGAGTGCCTCTGTCTGCCTATTTGCTTCTACTTAATTGTAAGCAAAGTCCAACAGAACTGTACAGATTCATCTGCTGCTGCTACGTTTTTATGCAAAAAGTTCTCGACTCGCCACTCGCCGATCGCCTCAGTCCGAAGACAAAACAAACAACGCACAAAAAAAATTATGGAGAACAAAAAAAATAATAATAATAGAAAAGAAAATAAGAAGTCGACTAAAGAATCATTCTAACGATCGACACGAGAGAGAGAGACACACAACACAAGCGTTAGCTCTAGAGATTGACATAATTACGCCCAATAGAATGCTGGCAACATGGCAAACAGCAATCAGCAAACAGCAAACAGAGAAACGTTCTGAACGGCATCCATTTCCAATCTCGCGAGTCGGCATAAATTCAAGTGCCGAAAAAAAAGATGGACAAATGGTCAACGAGGCAGGTCACTGACCGCGTGCGCGTCAGGAACAAAAGCGTCTAACGAAACAAACAAGTTGAAATTGAGCAGCCGAAGAAAAGCCAAAGAGAGATTCAATCGACGAACCCACGGGCAACCTCGTCATGCTAATGACAAAACAATCAAAACGATGAACTTGGACCACAATCACACAACCACAACCACAACCACAAAAAATTGCCCAAGTTCGCCAAAGTTCTAAGACCTAAAAGTCCCGAGTGCCTATTGCTTAGTGCCAAACTGGCCCAGCGACGCATGGCAACTGTTTGGGCCACGGTCCGATCGCTTGGTCATATACTCGCCACTCAAGTGTGTGGCCCCATCTCAGCTCAGCTCAGCTCAGCTCTGTTCTGATCTCGTCTGATCTGTTCTGATCTGCTACTACTACTGGACCATGATGGCCACGATTTGTGCCCATTTGCAAAGTGTTTCTTTCGCACGCTGCTGCTCGTGACTTTCGAACTCACTGAAGAGCAAATTCATCTCTTCATCTACATATCGTACACACATAAGCCTATGGCAAACGAGACTCTTTACTGATGGGCTCATAGATGCTCTGTAAACGATTGAAGTTCATTGTTTATGATTTGAATAGGAAACAAAAATTAAACTCAATATTTTGTTAGCTAAACAAATTTAAGCAATGATAGAAAAGATTTTGTTAGGGTCAAAAATATTTAATCATATTTTATGTAAGTATCCTTTTTAAGTAGTAAATATGTTCATGATTAAATTCATATTAAGTATTAATATTGTGAATAAATTTTAAGAAAGTAATAAATAAAATTACGATAAAATAATGAATAAAAATGAAAATCATTAATTACTTACTATCCATATTTTTGTTGTATAATTTTTTGTGCACTTCACTGGAACAACACTCTTTATTGATTATCTGGCAGATGCTCGGTAAAACGATCGAAGATTATTATTTATTCTTTGAATAAGAAACAAAATCTTAACTCATTATTTTGTTAGCTAAGGAAACTATAATCAAGTAAAAATATAAAATATTTTTAAAGTTTAAAGAAATTTAAAAATGCGTTCATTATTTTTTATCAAAGTTAATAAACAAATTGTAAAATTCTTAACGAATAAATCAACTTTTTATATATTTATTGTCTAATACATTTTCTTTACTTATCTGAGAGCAAATGACTTAAGAAAAATCTGCAGTGAATCAATCCTCAGTTCAATAAATACAGGGTATAGAAACAGAACTTTACCAATGTTAAAAGATTTATGTCGTCCATGCTAGACGCTTATGCTGGGGCGTATTCGGGCTGATAAATAATGCTGAAGCTGGTTGGAAAGATCGAAACCACAGCCGTCTGGGGTTAAAGCAATTCGCTCTGAGAAAGTATGCCATGTGAAGAGCACTTCATAATCACAACATTGTAACGAGTCTTCGCTCCTCGCAAAGACATCAAAATGCGGCTCCACATTTAATTCGATAGCTGAAGAGGCGCAAACCAAAAAATAAATTGCGCACACAGAGAGAAAATTATCTTCAAAAAATGTTGAAGTTCTCAATTCAAATTTCTTTTTTATTATATTTTCTTAAATTCACAATATTTTATATCTTTGCATGATCTTAAAACTATCTTATTTCAAGAATGATCAATATAGAATATTTCTATCTTGTTGGTCTTCATATTGGTATTCAAATTCTTGGTTAACCTTCATCAGTCATTTTATGAATGATTTTCACAACGTCTATTCTCTCTGTGTACCTGCACATCATAAATTACTATTATTATAATTTATTGTGGGAGCGTACAGAAATAGAAGCTTAAAATTGAGTAAGAAATTCGCACAATAGTTGAGCTCAGATTATTATTAATTAAAATGGTATTCCACGAGTTTCAAAATCTTATAAATCATCGGTTAAGTGGATAACACATTCTTGAGAAAACTTTCTAGGACTCGAAAGAAATAAATACAAAAAAATAAATATATTTTATGACTTTAATATTGTTTACTGAAAGTTTAAAATGGCTTACAATTTTTTTAATTTTGACCATCGCAATATCAAATTCAAACATTTTGTATAGTATTATTGTTGTGATTTCGTTTTATTCTCAAATATTATCATTAAGTTACATATTTTACACTACTCTTAAGTATACTCTACTAAGAAAAGTATCTCAATTTATACATTACGCATCTAATATTTATTGTCATCTTTTCGACTACTTTAAATTTTATTTTATTTTGCATTATTTGCATTAATTTGACAATGTCTTCGAAATTTTAATCATATAAGTTTAATTATATTACAATTCTTGCAATAAAAGGTAATAGTTCTTGGTAGTTTATTTTATAACACTTCTTGGATAGTTAATAACAAGTCTATAAAGTTAATATAGTTGTTGCTTCATCATGGCCCGCTTCACGTTTAAATTCTGCAGCAACATACAGATATTGTTGAAGTTCCTGACATCGATAAGAAACCGTTGAGCAGTCCAAATTTGTGCTTTAGCTGTAAAAATACTAGGAAATTCTTTCAAGTTAACTGCTTCATTCGTATAGCAACATGAATTGCTGATAAGCCTAAGTTAATTGTAAGCAAGTTTTGTCCTTTGATTTATTATACCAGCTACACATAGGGAAGAAAGGTATTATCACTCTGTGCCTCTAGTTCAAAGTTGTTCATTGCCGTAACAAGCGTAATTTTGAAGCTAAATACAACAATAACTATTGTATTTTATGATTCCTGAAAAATTAAATTAAATACTTATGCCTTTAATCTCTAGAAAAGGAATGCAAAGTGTGAAATTGTTAAAAATATATATTTATTAGTTGACATATTTTATGATTCTTTCACACATTTCAACAATAAAGTTTCACAAAGCTTGGCACCTTTTTATTAAATGATATCTATGACTAGATTTGTCATGTCATCGTTACAAAGCAGACTGAATTCCATATCTTTGAATTTATACGTGTCTATAGATTTGTTGCATAAATTTAATTTACTAACAAATTATTGTGATGAAATAGAAAATGGATAGATTTAATATCAATATCAATTCCATTTATTCTATACATCTTAAATAGAATTAATATTAACATCGATTCCATTTACAGTGACAACAAAATCAACATATTCCTTTAGCTCAACCATCGTCATAAATTACTAGATATTTAATATTTGTTATAGAGCTCTTGTAAATATTTTAAGAGATTAAACTACAGTTAAGATAAAGCTATTTCTGAAAGTGTCGTTTTTAATTTGTGAAGCACAACAGAAAAAGCTGAGAAAAAACGATTTGTTAAGATTGAAGATTGTTAGCGCAAATCTTTATTCTTTTTCAGTAGTAGCAGCTGAGATTAAACCAATTTGCTTATAGATAATTTTAATCAAACTCGAAAAATCTTTCTAACTCATGTCGAACATTTATGCAATTAGTTTTAATTTGAAATTTATTTGTTGTCATTCCTTACATTAAGAAAAAACCAACATAAATCAATTTTGTTTTCTTAGCATCACAAAAAATAATTGAACATATTTCATGTATAAATAATTTGGCACTTGAGCAACTTGAACTCCTTTTGTCTGCTTCGCAAATATTCCTTTGAGATGTACTGCAAAATTTATTGAAAAAGTAAATTCCTGAGAGCCTCGAAAGAATGTGAATAAAGCAAAAAGTATGGTAAAAATATGTGCATATATTTATTATGTGGAATCATTTAAGAAATCACGATTTCTGCATTACCTCCAACCAAAATGAGGGCCAGATATCATTTAAGTCGGTTTTTCGGTTGACAGTAACGAAATCCGCATAACAACAGCGATGTTTAAGTAGAAGAACAAAACCACACAGCAAAAAAAAAATGTTGAAGAAAACTGCGAAAAATTTCTAAAAGAAATTAGCATAAAAATTTGCCGCAGCTGCGGCTCCCCACTCAGTTGTCTGGCGGGCAAAAGTTCAACGGTGTCAAATGTCAAAACGAACTGCAAAACACATGCCGTGAATGGTAATAAGAATGTATGGAAATGGGCAAGCAAAAGGCCAATTTTGAAAGCTGAAACAAGCAGAAGCAGAGTCTAAGCCAAGCCCCAGAATCATCACAATCCCCATGTCCATCTATGTATGGACAGAGAGCAGTCGAGTCTAATAAATTGATTCAACTCGACAGAGAAATCGGAATAAAGACTTAAACTTCGATGTCGGCGTGGACTTGATGTTGAGAGGCTTTGGCCAAGTTGAAAGTTCAACGCACCAAACAAACAAAACGAAATGGGCCCAAACAATGGGCCAAGTTTTTAGTTTTTCTTGTTGTTGCTATTGTTGTTACTGTTATTGTTGGTTTTTGTGCTGAGCTCTGAGCTCTGGAGTTCTTTCTTTTTCTTTCACATTTATGTTCCATCTGTTGTTATTGTTGTTGATGTGTTGTTGGTTGCTGTATATAATGGAAATTAGCTATGGAGCCAGGCAACTAATTTTGGCTTAGCAGGTTGTGCGGCAAATTCGACTTGTGATGTGAGGCCAAGAGTTGAACTTTAAGCAGATGCAAAATAAAGCAAATTAATTTGAATTATGAATTTCTATAATATTTACAGTTAATCGAATGGGCCTCTTTTGAGCAGATATCGACTGCCTGACTTGCCACTTGCTGCCACTTAACTGATCATTCACCTCATCGCTCGCACATTGGCGCATAATTAATTGTCGTGGAAGAATGTGGCCGGAGGGCATAGTTGTCATCGGTCCGAACTCAAACGCAAATGCTAAAGCAAACTAAAGCCAGGCTATCATGCATATCCACATCCAACAATTTGAACTATCCAAGCAGCATTCATCTACCATATACCATATCCATCGAAAACTTGAACTGTGTCCGTGACGAATGATGTTGTCAACGGGCGTCTTCTGTTCGAATGTGCCAATGTGAAGTGCGCTCGCATCTCGGCCCAATACTGTCCCATTGATTGCTCTAACCATTTTGCCGCACTTCGCAATGATTATGCAAAATTCTCATCACACAGAGCGACAAGGCAGATGTCTGCCCCGAGGCCCCATTTCCAAAGTCAAGAGAAGTCCAAGCTTCAAGCTCCAAGTCGAGTGGCGGTTGGCAGCAGCAGCAGCAGCAGCATCTCGTTCCAGTTTTAGCTATTATTGTGCGGCATGCGACGACGAGTGGGTGCCCCAATGTGATTGAATGCTTCTCTGGTGGTGTTGCCTCCAGGTGCTAAATTATTGTTGTTGTACGTGTGCGTGTGTGTGTGTGTATGTGCTTAGGTTGAACCTGAGACGCGACTCTAAGTGGAAAGTGATTCGCCGGCCCCTAAAACTGTGCCTTTTATTTTTTATTTTATTTTCAATTTTGTTTTTTTGGGTTGAATATGATATCTTTGTTAATAGGCGCAAAACGATTTTCAATTTCCGCTCGTTTATCTCTTGCAAAAGCTAATTGATACATTACGATTGCGTTCTACATCAGACAGCTGCTTGCTATGCGACTGTGATCCTGTAGCTTAAAAGCTGCCTGCTATGGAAATAAGTACAGCTCCTGTGAGCCGCAAGCTGACAGCTATAATCAGTTCATTCATGTTGGCATTCATGTGTGAAAACTACCGTTAAGTGATTCAAAGAACTAGTTCCACGAATTATGCCGAGTCAGAATTATATTGAGATTCTCTATCTTCGCATCTTTCTGGCCAATCTACATTAATAAACATGACCCGAACTGTGACTTTCTTCTGAATTGTTTTGGCCAACGCTAAAATCGGTCAAAGCGCACGAGCCTCATTAATATGCAAGAGTCTTTTTTGTTCGGTCTCGGGTCAATGTGCTCGACGATCGACGCTAGTCGGCATTAATTATGAATAATATTCATGAATAACACATTAAAAAAAAACGGCACACAAAAAAAGAAAATATGTTTTTTTTCGGTATTATTAATATACCGTCGAAAGATGCTGTTGTCTTTCTTCTCTCTTCTTTCGAGTTCACAAGGGGTTAACAGCTTTTTTACTGGGTTTTTTTCGGTCTTGGGGTCGTATCTCGATACGCACACACACACACACACACACAACAACAACAGAAAAAAAATGTAAAAAAAAGTTTATTCTTTTCGTGGGTTTTGTGTTTCGCACTATTTTTGGATTGAAAATCATTTTTGGGTTATTTTTTTGTATATGTTTCGGTTTTCTTTGTTTCATGTTTACTCAATTCTCAGTTTAAGCTCTCGCATTTTTACAACTAGACTGCGACAATGGGCGCGGACGCTTCGCCATCCTCTTGGAGGGCGCGTCCCACCTTGCGCAGGGCAAAGCGACGATTCTGATGGATCAGATCGAAGTAGGGATGAAAATCGCCATACGATACATAGCGAGCATCGCCATAGACGGGCTGCACATGACGCGACAGTCCCGGCTCATTGTCCTCACCGACAATGATGTACTCCTGCTCGGGCTGTGTCTGACCAGACGCTGGCGTCTCCATTGGCTGCTCCACATTGGCGGCAGCTGGAGCCACAGCAGCCGTTTCCATGGCCTCGCTTGTCTCCTTCATGGGTTGCTGTTCGGTTTGTGTAGCTGCCGCTTGTGGCTGCTTCTCGGTGCTTTCCACGGCGGGAGCTTTCTCCACAATGGTGCCGGGGCGAATGCGTGTGGGCAGCAGACCGCCAGCTTGCACGGGCTTGGCGGCAATCAACACTGGCTTAGGCTTGGGCTTAGTCACAGCTCCGCTGGATGTAGAACTGGAGCTTGAGCTGGCGCCGGTGCGCGATGGTGGGATCTGGGGTGGCTGGAAGATGTCCATGAGCGAGGCATCGGCTAGCAGAGGCACAGCCGAGGCAGTCAGTGTGGGACGCTTCTTTTTCTTCTGGGCATTGGAGCCGGCGGCGGCACCACGCACGGGCAGCGTGGTGATGGCGCTCTCGGGAATGTTGAGAATAAGCGGTTGAGATTGAATGCCCTCGGTGAGTGAGACGACAGTCTGGCGATCAGGTGGCGTCAGACCCAGCTGGCTCCAGGGTATGGTAATGTATTGGGTGGGACGTCCCTTGCGACGCACGGGCACCGTCAAAGGTGGCTGAGGATAGGGACTGGCGGGCACACGCTGCGATTGTTGCTTCTTAACGGGAGCGGGCGCATAGCCATAGGGATAGCCGGGTGTCAGCTCGAGCAGCTCGGGTGCCACATACACGGTCTGACCGTTGCGGTTCACCAGCAGCGTTGCCTGCTGGGGACGACGGCCGCCGTTGCGCGTCGGACTCTGATTGCTCTGCGACTGGCTGGAGGACTTGCGCAACTTGTTGCCCAGTTCGCCGGGTGTCTGACCGAAGGTGAAGCGACGCAGCTGATTGATCAGGTTCTGTTGGCTGTTCTGAATGAAACCCGCTTGTCCCTGGGACTTGCGGGAGGATTGCGAGTAGATGACGGGCGTGAAGTTCTCATCACTTTCCTCTGCCTCTTCCTCGTCATCGTCGACCTCCTGTTCCGGCTGCTGTTCGGCATCATCGGCCTCCTCTTCGTCGTCCTCCTCCTCGGCCTGCTGCAGCACAGCCAACGGCTGGGGTCCACGTCGTGTCTGCTGTGGGTGCTGACGACGCTGCGAGTGCGATTGCAATTGGGATTGAGATTGTGGTCTGCGGCGCAGTACTGTCTGAGCTTGGGTAACGCGACGACGCTTCAATGGCTGCTGTTCAACGGACAGTTGCTCGTCCTCCTCATCGTCAGCCTGCTCGAGCGATTGATCCTCATCGTTGTTGGGCACAATCTCCTCCTCGTCCTGTTCATCATCATCGAACTCCTCGTCGAAACGATTGCCATTGTAGTAATCATCGTCGTACTCATCCGACTCCAGGGAATCGAGGCGATTGTTGAAGCGATTTGGACGTTGGCCACGATTTCCGTTGCCATTGCCAATGCGGTTGCCATTGCGGTTGCCGTTGCCGTTGCGGTTGCCATTGCGATTACCGTTGCCATTGCCATTGCCATTCAAGCTGCCATTGCCGTTGCCATTTCCATTGCCACGCCTTCTGTTGGGACGCTGCTGGACACGCACCACGATGTCGGGACGGACGGTGGTGGTAGTTGTGGTGGTCGTCTCACGGACCGGGACTTCCGTCAAACTCTGCAAGCTGGGAAGACTGGGCAGCTGTTGAGCAGCGCCAGCGATGCGATCGTTGAACCAGCCGGACACAGAGCCAGCCAGCGTTGAGAAAGACGAACCCAAACCCTGGCCAGGATTCATGCCAAACAGCCAAGTGCCGGGCGATGTGGAAGTGGTGCTACCCGAGCCGGCTGGCGTTGCCTGTTTGCCCTGAGCCTGGAGCTCATCGAGTGCCGCCTGACGGGGCTTGAACGCGATCAGCGGATGGATGATGAAGTCGGCAACTGTATGCGGTTGAGCGGATTTCTCATCAGCCTGCGGCTCCGAGCTGGGCTCTGGGCTGGCTGCCTTGGCGGCCGCTGCCACTAGCGGTGGCTTCTCGGTGGGCGTCTTGGGCACCATGGGGGCATCCTCTGCAAGCCAGCCGAGTACACGTAAACACACACGTTAGCACAGACACACACAGTAACGGATCGCACAGCAAAAAAAAAGAGCACATGAAAAAAAACGTGGGGAAGGGGAAGGTTTGGGAAGAGCGAAAAAAAACACACATTAGACTTTAGTCTCGGTTTTGGGACGTGTTGCTGAAGATTGCCTACCAATCAGCGCCATGTCGGCAATGGGTGATTCCGTTGACTGTTCCATGGCAGCCACTTGTGGCAGCTCCTTGGCCACAACGGGGGCGACGACAGCGGGAGCTGCGGCGGCTGCGGCTGCGGGGGCTGCGACCTTGACGGCGACGGCGGCCTTGACCTCGGCGTTAACAAGCGTTGCAGCCAGGACGAGAGCCAGGGTCAGGCATAGTGCCATTGATTTGGCCATGTCTGTGTAATGGAATTAACACTCACACACACACACACACACACAATCACACTCTTTTGCTCACTCACACACACACACACTCGGAAAAGTTCTCGTTTTTGTTGTTGTTGTTGTTATTGTTGTTTGCACTTTGCGTCTCCGTTCGCTTCGCTCGTCCACAGACAGACGTCTCGTTTGGCCAACTGTTTGAGCGTGCGCGGCGACCCGAGCTTTTTATGTACCAGCTACAATTTGGCGAAGAGAGCCGCGACGCGCGACAGCAGCGGAGAGCGAATGCGAGAGAGCGAGAGCAACAGTGAGCACACAACACGTTTTGCCGGCCGGCAAATCAACGAAGCATAAACGCGAGAGAGCGAGAGCAACATCTAAACATCGCTTACGGTTGCTGTTGCTGCTTTGATGCTTTGATCACTGCTGCTGCTGCTGCTGCTGATGCTGCTCATCTCTGCTGCCGGCGATCTGCTTGCTCAATTAAATCACTGTGGCGTGTGTCGAGAGGTCGCGGGTCAGCTTGTGACCTCCGCTGAACTGGAACTAGTTCGGAGATATGCTGAGACATCTTCTAGGAATTACTTTTGCCAGAAGCTGCAGCTTATCCCTTCGATCTAATGCTCAACAAAACCAGTTCAGTTCAACAGAATTCGCTTGACTTCTAATCAGAATTTCGATTTTATAGAAATCGTTCTTATGCAAATTGAGCTGGTTCAATATGCAAACACCTTACACAAAATATATAAATGAACTATAATAAATATGGATTACAAGTAATTTCAAAAAATTAATAATAGAAAATAATCAAAGATTGAATAGTCTATTTAATTTTAAATATATTAATGATAGAAACATATAGTTTAAGCACTATTTGTATTTTATTGACTTTAGCCTGATATGTTTAATAATAAAAGTCCAATTTTCCAAGACAAATATTATATATGTTTATTAGCATATTTTTATAGTTTTTTATTGTTCAATTGTTATATTTCTAAAGACTGTACTTAATATGAAACAAATTGTTTTCTTTCCATTGATCTATTATAATGAATTATAAAGCACAAATATATTAAAATATACCTGGGTTAAAAAGAATATATATTTAATTAACATTTTTGTTTTTTTTTTATTGTATTTGGGTTGAACATTAGTTTTCTTAAGTAATTGAATAACGAATTTAATATTTCATTATTTTAGTATTAAGTAATTATAATTTTTGGTATATTATAAATTTTTAGTGAAGAACACTGTACTACATTTAATTAATAAATACATTTTTTTGCATAGTTACATTAAAATTTAAAGTATACCAAAATGTATAAAAATAAATGTTCAATATTATTTATTCAATTACCTAAGAAAACTTCGCACATTTCTTGATGAAATTATGCTTCTTTTTTATTATTATTTCTTTGTATATTTGACTTATATATAAATTTATACTATTAACGTTTTTCATTGACTCAAAAAATTTACTCAAGATCAGAAAGATTTCCAACACAATTCTGCTGAATGAAGTAAAACAAAAGTTTCACTTTTTGAACCATTTCCAATTTGGTGTTAATTAATATTGTTTTAAATTTGATAATTCTTTTCATTCGATTAAAAAATAATTAAATGCAAATGTCCATCGTTTAATAAAACTGTTTTTTTTATTTTCTAGTAAAGCCCGCAAGCATTAGAAATTGGTTGACTAATTGAAAATCTTGGCAATCTTCGCAATGGGAACAAGTTTATTATTTCATCGCAAAGGCATTTCAAATGGAAATGGAAATGGGGTGATGAGATGATGATCATGATGATAATCGTTTGTTCCAGATTTTGCTTTGTTTTAGGTAACGCCAAATTCGAAGAATATGAAATAGCAAAGAACCAAAATAAAATACAAAACTTTCCAATAACTTTCTAACACTTTGACCCCGTCACGTTGTTGACCTGGCTGGCGACAATCCGGGCAGCAACTTTCTTCAAGAGTTCGGTACGAGACAAATACACATACACACACACACACACACATTGGCAAGTTACTAATGAGTATTTATGTGTTCTTTTTATGGATTTCCATTAGCATAAGGCAGGCACTTTTTGCAATGCCAGGTCCAAGACACAAGACACAAGACCAAACCCAAGACTTGGGCTTAGCCCAACTCAGTTAATGAACATATTGCGTCCATTGCCTCGTTGTTGCTGCTGCTGCTCACAGTTCACAGTTTTCTTTTGCATAATTTGGTTATTAAAAAATTGGTTTATGTCGCTCATAATAGGCCACAAGTATTTTGAATGCAGATGTGAAGATTCTCACTCCCCAAAACAACGTCGAACGGTAGCCAAGCCAAAAACAAAAAAAAAACAAGTAAGAAAGCTGTAGTCCAGTGTGCTCGACTGTGAGATACCCGGCATCCATATTGAATAAAAGTAAAACAGTGAGGTATTAATTTCAAAGTACACCGAAATAATATACGAAAAATACTAAAGATATACCGAAGGCCATATATGGAATATCGTTGAAATGTTACAGAAATCAAAATATGCCAGATTTTCAGCAAAAGTACATTAGATTAGATTGCAGTGCAGTATTATTTTTAAAATATACCAGACAATATACCGCAAAATATTAAAATATACCATATGCCATATTTGGTACATCGATGAAGTAATATACAAAATATGTCTTTCGGTATATTTTAGCGAAATATACTAAAGAGATCAAAATATACCAGATTCACAGTCAAAGCAGCTATGCAAATATTGCAGTCAGCGCTATTGCCATACAAAATTATTTCAACTTTAATAATTTTCATTCAATTGCAATCAAATATTAAGGAACCATAAATACTAATATATGTTATTATTGTCTATACAAAAATTCGTCTCTAACTTTAAAATTACGTTTGTTATTCGATTTTTCCAGATTTTCGGGGGCGGATGGCAAAATGTGTAAACAAACTTGATCTGTGGACAACATAACTAGTAATGTCGAAAAATAATTATATCTTCACTCTTATAGTTCCTGAAATCTAAGTCTTTATATGGATGGACAGAGAGAAAGACGGACTTGGCTGTATCGTCTCGATTGTTGTCGCTGTCAGAATATATACATTATTCGGTCAGAGATGCCTACTTTTTCCTGTTACGCACATTTCCTGCATGCACAAAGTTATAATACCCTTCTACCCTATGGGTAGCGGGTATAAAAAAAAACGTAACGTTAATTATTGACGTGGCTCTTTGAAAGCAGCAGCGGCCCCTAATAACAGAGGCCAAAACAAAATAGATTAGCACATAAACACAAATAAATCGCAGCTGGTAGCAAGCGAACAAGCGAAGTTGCCCCCATGTGGAAGCCTGGAAGGTGAAAGCAGGAGCAGCCGCCAGACGAAACGATCTGTTCCACACGGGCAACTGGGTGGCAGCTTAGCTTGCCCCATCGTGGATGGTAGATCGTAGATCACTTCGGATCAATCAGATAATTAATGACTAGTAACTATTCATTTCTTAGCGGACTATGAATTCAATTCAATGGCGCATCAATAGACTTTTCTTGCCATTGTTCCATGCAGATACTATTCATAACTGCCGCCGATGTTTATAAATATCTGTTTATTTATGTCGCGAGACGTTATAGAAAGACATTCCAAGAGCGACATAGTTTGGAGTAACGTTAGCTAAACTGTGCTCACAAAACATGCAAAAACATTCATTTAAATAACATCGCATATATATAGCGAAATTGATTCTTTTTAATTTATTTAATTATTCATTCATTTATTATTTATTTTTCTTGTTTTATTTCATATTTATTTGCCTATTCAATTTGCGATACATTTATTCATAAATAGCAGGAGAAAATTAAAATAATAATTCATATTAAAAAATCACTCATAAATATAAATAGATTCTTATATATAAGTTATAATATTTGATAGCATAATTTATAATTTCTAATTATTCTACTAATTGCTTCTTTTTTATTTCTAAGTATTTGATTTATTATTAATTTTCTTATTTATTTTTTTTTTTAAATAGCAGATAGTAATAAGTAATCAGTGTGTTTTAAAATGAATAAGAATATATATTTTTTACAACTAATAGTATTTATAATAATAATTATAAATTTAAATTAAATTTAACATTTAAAGCAACATTTTTTTTCTTATTGTATAACTATGCTGTAATCATAAATTATTTATATTCTATTCAATTATAATTCAAATTAAAATATAAATGGATTTTTACACAAAATTACAAAAATGCAAATTCAAGTATTTGTTATATGAATTATTAATTTAAATAAAATTAAATTGACTACGTTAATTATACTTTTATTATTTAGTATTATATTATATATATATAAATAAAAACTTTTAAAAAATGCTTTGATCATGCGTAAATATAAATAACTTAATCTGTCAAAGTTGATGCAAATTTCTACTATTAACTAAAAATTAAAATAAAATGCATTATTTATATCAAAATTAATTATATTTTGATTTATTTCATTATTGTTATTCTATTAAGTTTTTTTTTATAAATATTGTTTACATTTCTAAACAAAAAATAAAATAAATTTATATATACATATATAGAGTATATATATATATAGAGTATATACATGAAAAAAAATAAATAAATTTGATAAAATAATTTATCGAACTTTAATAAAAAAAAAATAAATAAAAATAATAGAACAATAAGAGAAAAATCTATTCAAAAATTGTTCATGCATTGAAAGGATATGCAAATTAAAAATATTTATAATACTATGTAAACAATGTATTGTTAATAAGTATTGATCGTTTTTCTACTTTTCGTATAATTTATTATCAAAACACTTTTCTATTCTTTAAATTTATTTTTGGATCATTTATCTTCAGCTTTTTTTAAGTCAATAAATCATTTTAATTTCATACGTAGAGCATTCGCATTCTTAAGATTTCTTCAGTATTTTGGAATAACAACTGCTAATCTGCTTAAGTTAGCTTTGGCAGAATAGAAATTAAAGAACAAATGCAAACAAGAAATGGATTCTTTTTAGGAATGGAAATATAAGAGCATTAACTTTACTGACTAACTGAAAATGTGATGAAACAAGATCTTAGGCACAAACTCGACACATCATAATAGCTGAATGTGGTTTGTGATTCCCAACGAATATGCCAAAAAAGAGCAAAAGAATAATAAAATATATCAACTATGTGGGCTGAACTTTGACATGGAGATTGGGATCGGTGGATCGGTGGATCGTCCAGACGGCGGACAATGATAAATACTACGCGAAACGAGAAAAAAGATGTGCGGGAATCTCACTTTTGACCCAAAACCGAAGAACGCTAACAAATTGGTAACTTTCCGATGGCGACGACCTCAAATGCAAATTGAACGCCTTCGACTTCGCTATCAAGTGACAATTTTTTGTAAGTTCTGAAGTTGATTTTTGAGGCTAAGGCAATGCAGCAGCCGGTCAACGACTCGCAGGGATTGCAGGGTAACACACACGAAGTAATCCAGTTCGATCATATGAAGTCACAGCATAAATCAGAGGCGAGGAGATTTGGCTTTTCATTTGCATAGTTTAATAGTCAGACAGAACTCTAAAATGGGTGAAAGATACGAACAGACAGAGAGAGAGAGGGGAGACAGACTCCACGTTTCTGCATTTAGTTCTTGGCGCTAATTTTGTGTGCTTAATTTTTTGTTCGCTTTTGTCATTTTATGATTTCCGTCGAGTGAAAGATACAAATGTATCTCTCAAGTTCTTTTTTTTTCTTATTTCTTTTCAGCCATGGCTGTCTGGCGTTCTATGCCGTATAAAATGTGTTTGCCAGGGCAAATGCTGAACCATTTAATAGACGCTCTCGCCCAGCGACACAACAAATAACACAATAAGCGAGGAGTTTGCCAACGAATTCAAATTAGAGCTGCAAAAATGAAATTGTTCACTCTGCTGTTTGTCGCCCTCGCGCTGTTCGCCCTCATCGATGGTGAGTCTCCCTTCTTATCACTTTCTCCAGTATTCTTTTGTTAACTTGTGCTCCGCTTAGCTCGTCATGTGTCCGGCCATCGTTCCAGGAGTCATCGCTACCAGCAACAGCAACAGCGTGCTCTTGTGGCTAAGCCACATGTGCAACAGAGTCGCGTCTTTCCCGGTGCTGTGGCCATCAAGAAACTGGTGCTGCTGAAGTTCAAAAAAGATCGTGCCGATCTCGCTGATTCTGCTCAAGTCGAAGAACGACAACGAAGCTGAATTGGTGCCCGTCTATCCCACAGATCAGATACCCGAGAACGTGCAATTCATTCCCACACCCAACGGCATCTCTGGCCACAAGGATGTCCAGGCGATCGCCATTCCCAGCGAACTGCACGATCAGCTGCAGATCAATGGACTCTCGAACATTGAGAACATCGAGGCACTGCTGCAGGCCAGCTCGATCAGCGGCGGCGATGGCGTCGAGGGTGATGAGAATGCGGCCAGCGTTGGCAATGCGATTGTTGTGCCCCAGCTCGAGGATGAGCCACTGCAGCAGAACGAGAACGATGACACTCAGCTGCTAGAAGGTGGCGCAGCTCCAGCTCCAGCTCCAATTGCTGCCTCCACGCGTCGTCTCTCCGCTGGCGAGCTGGTCCGTTCCGGTGTCCGCAACTCTGCGCAGCTGCAGCAGACGAGCGTTGAGGAGATTCCCCTTCTGCTCTACTCGGCCACAGATGACGCTGCCCCAGGCCAAGAGGTGTTTGGTGAGCGTCGCTTTGTGGCTGCCACGCCAGCGCGTCGTCGCCACCTTCAGCAATTCTACCACTAAGCCAAGGCTATGACGAACTTTGACACACACACACACACACACATACTCTACTGCTGCTTCAATCTGTGTTCTTACTTTTTATTTTTTTTTGTGTGCTATTTGCTTAGACTGAACTGAATATAAATTAACATTATGAGAAATGACAAAGGCGCGCGATGTGTTGGGCGCTGCTTCCGTCTCTCTTGGGGGGGGTTGGCTCCACACACACACACACACACATACTTATTTCCTCCACTTCGTTCACTCTTCCTCCACTTTCGCTCTGTTGTATTCAAGCCGCGCTTATCACAATCTGACGACTACGTCGACGGCGTTGGCGCAGTGCCTGCAGTTATCAGCTTTGTTGTGCCGCTGACGTGACGTATCCTGTGCCCTTCTTTCTCTCCCCTCCCATGCTCCCTTCCTGTTCCCATTCTGTGCTGTGCTATGCTGTGCTGTGCTGCGCTGTCGTGTTCTTTCCTCTGTTCTCTGTTGTGCCGTGTTGTGTTGTCGTCGTCGTCGTTGGCGGCCAGACATCTAGCGACTCTGTCAGAGACCTGTGTGTGCTTGGGACCCGCTTGTTATAAATTTTCACTGTCCTTACGTGCACACAAAGCGGACAGCTACATACACACATACATCACACACACACACACACACATCATACACTCACATGCTTGCACAAAGGCGGCGACTGGTCGCATTTTGTGTGCTTAACAAAAAAGCACAACAAAGCAGCGAATATCGCTAAAATGGCAAACAACAAAAGCAGCTCAGCAAAAAGCATTCACAACGATCTGCGATTTCTCTATCCCCCAACCGCAACAACAACAACAACAGAAAAATGCATCAATGTTAACTAAATCTATTTCGTTGTCGGCCTTTTATCAAATGTTGCTTCAAGAAAATGTTGCATACTTTGCGGAAAAAGTCAAACAAATTTAAACAGTTGCACGCAGCTGAATTGAAATAGAATCGTTGTGAAATTTAAAGAATAAGAATATTTCTTATAAAAACCAAAGGTTTGCACAATCAAATTTAGCAATCATAAATTAGAAAAGCTGCATAACTATAGCAAGAGAATAAAGACATATAAAACTAATGAAAAAAAATAATAATAAAATATTTAGAGTATTTCTGTTAAATACAAATTTTTAAAACTAAGGATTTGTACTACTAAATTTAGAAATTCGAAATTAGAAAAGTTGCTTAGCTATAGGAAGGAAAAAAAGCATTAAATAAATGTCTCTAATTTAAAGTATTATTTAATTTTTCGAAAATCATAAATTTATTGTTCACTTTTAATAGACACACTTTAATTAGAACTAAGAATGATTTTGAAACTATTTTTCTGTTTCAAGATTTTATTGTAAAAGCGAACAAATTAGTTCGAAAAACAAAATATTAACGAATTTATATATTCTATCATAAACAGAGAAAGTTGCTAAAATCTCCATTTAATAAAAGCAAAGATTATAAAATTTAAATTATTTTCTTTCCATTTAGTTTAAAAAGTTGTAAATATTAATATTCTTATATTCTTTATATATAATATTTACAATAATATTTATATAATACGTATTTTTTTATATGTATACATTTTTTATTTACTTGAGCTGAAATTTACAATCCAAAATACGTATACGTAATATTTTAGAACATAAAAAAAAAAAAAAAAAAAAACGATTTACGATTTCTAATGTTACTAATCTATATAAAACTGTAAGAGATGGTTGTGGAAAAAGGAGATTTGATATTAATCCATGCAGAAGCATTTTGTGGGGAATAATTCCTAAGGGATACTCTATACGAGTAGAGCACATTGTCTAGGCGCTAGCACTTTGTAGAGGCACAATAACTTCATTGCCGCAACCAAAGCCGAAGCTGTCCATATGTGTGCGTGTGTGTGTGTGTGTGTGGCTGCCAAGGGCGAAGGAAGAAAGCACTGAGCCTGGACTTTACACCCCGCTGACTGTGTGTCTGTCTGTCTGTTGTTGTCTTGTTTGGCGCATTTTTTGACAGCACGAGACCCAGAAACAGACACAATGCGCGCTCAGAGATTATGCAAACAAACAGCAAGGGAAAGAGACAGAGAGAGAGAGAGAGTGAGACAGAGTGAAGAGGAGGGTGAAGAGGAGAAGCATATGTAGTTGCCTATGATCTATGTGCTGTCTTAATGCTAGGTGGAAGCGGTGAAAGAGGGGAAAAGTTAACGGCCGTAGTAAGGTGGCGGAATGTAGACGGTGACCCGCTTGTTGTTGTTGCTGTTGTTGTTGCTATTGTTGTTGGTGTTGAAGCGACCACAGGGTGGCGGGCCATAGTAGGTGTAGGTGCAGACGGTGCAGCAGTTAATGGGCACCGCCATCATCATAATCGGGGTATTTTTGGGGGGTAGCATTGGACCCGGCAGCGGATATGGTGGCGGATAGCGAGCTGGCGGTGGCGGTGGCGGAGGTGGTGGTGGAGGGGGAGGAGGGAGCGGTGCTGGTCCAGGTGGTCCGGGTGGACCAGGCGGACCGGGTGGACCAACAGCAACACCAACACCAACTCCAACACCGCCACAGCAGGCGTTGGGCGGAGGTCCAACCACGAAGGTTTCACAGCATTTATTGTCCTGATACGCTTCGAGTGTGCACGGCGAGACGCAGGAGCTAAACAGGCTGCTTATCCAGTCGGTGATCAGGCTAATCGTTCTTCCCTGTCGCTGTCCGGCATCAAATTCACCGAATGACTCGATTGATGTGTTCACACGCGGTTGCAAGTCCTCCAATCGCGACGTTCGATTGAAGTGCAGCTCCTCCAAGTCGGCGCTGAGGTTCGACGATCTGGGACGCCAGCGCTGCAGATGCACCTGTTGCTGCATTCGATAGCGCACTGTGGAAAAGATTGAACCAAAGGAGAGCGAAAGAGAGAGAGATAGAGAGAGAGAATCAGCGCAGTTTCAATGCTGCTGCCTGAAAGTATGCAACAGTTTTTGTGCTGCCAGGGCTACATTTTGCTGTGACTTGAATTGTGCTTAACAACTTTTGTGAAGAGAGTGGAAGATCGATGAATGCGTTCTTTAATAATGTGCTAATTGTCTACGTACATTTTTGTAGAAATCTAAATACTACTTAACCCTCTAGTGCCCATATTCTTGTTGCCTTATCTTGTTATCTTGTTCTACAAAAATTTTGGCTCTTCCACGAATTAAGATTTATACGATAAAAACATTGGACCGTCTAGACCTTATAAAATCAATATTAAGCTAACAACACCTTTTTTTGTTGGTAACATGACAGTATTTTGTTTCCAGCACTGATTTATTCTTCTGATAAAGTGATGACAACTAAAAAATTTAAATTAAAATATCTTGAAATTGTAATTGCTTTTAACTACGTCAATAAATAAGTGAATAATAATAAGTGAATTCGCCTGAAAAATAAATGATGCTATTTACGAAAACATCTATTTGATAAATTGATGCATTAGTATTAATTCTTTAAAAATACTATCTGAAACAATTAGTTAACATCTTATTTCGACTGCTGGAAGGTTATATATCATAAGCCAAAAGATCAGATCATGTTCGAACTGGTTCCATTTGATGATAGATTAGTTCATCTAGATAAAAGCACAGTTGTCAGAGGATTGAAAAGATAAATTAGATAACTAGTCATAGATTTATGGGCAGAATAAATAAATTAGACAGCTAATAACTAACTATTTAATTCAGCTATTCAATTCATAGTGGCTTAACTTAAGGGTTGAGCAATTAAATAACTAATACTTAACAATTACTACACGCAATAACTGAGCTGAATTAGTGTTTTCTGCAAATTAAATTTAAAATTCGAACCCTTTATAAAATTTGCTTAAGTTAATAAGTGATGTGAGAAAATATCTGTAAAGTAACGTACGACTTCTGTCTAAAGCTAATATTTAACAATTTTTCTATAAAAAATCTAAAAATATTCAATTAATATAAACCTAAATTTGGCAGCAACTTATTCTTTTCTAAATACTTCAACAGAAGGTGTGTTTCATATGGAAAAAGATCAAATGCATGTAAAGTGTAACATTGTGAATATCCAAAATATTTCGAAACAAAAAAACACAAACATTAAATAAAAACAGTGCAACATCAAAATTAAAATTAACAAATGCATTTTATTCATGTGCTTAAAGTGATTCGTTGTCGTTAAAAAAAAAAAATAAAATAATTAAAGTAGAGTTCGGGTGACGAGTATAAAAAAAAATAGCTTGAGTGCATTTTAGTGCGGTTAACAGTAGAGTATTAACAGTGAAGGGCTAACAGCACATTGTTAACAGAAATCCGTTAACAGTGAACAGCAAACAGTTAACATTTGAGAGTAGTTAACAGTGAGCAGTTAACATTGACTTTCTTAAGAATGCTGTTCGGATCAAATAGTTAACAGTTTACAGTGGAGTGTTAACATTACAACATTAACAGTGTAGTCTTAACAGTACAGTTGAGAGTAGTTAACAGTTGTCTGCTAACAGTGTGCCGTTAACAGTTGTCCGTTAACACTGAACAGTTAACAGTGGAGAACGAACAGTGAACAGTGAATTTATCGGCCCCAGCCACCGAACCCACCGAATCCGCCAAAGACATTGGAATTGGAATTGGCGCCACCACCGAACTGTCCACCGAACTGTCCGCCATTGGCGCCCGCATTGGCACCAGCTCCATTGCCCTGTCCGCCGGCATTGGCATTGGCATCGGCATTCGCCGACTGACCATTCGTGGCCGTTGCGGTGGCACTGCTGCTAGCGGAGTTCGTCACGGAGCCGTTGGGACCGCGTTGTGAACTAATGTTCGCTGCGGTGTTGGCGGCTGAATTGCCCTGTCCCTGGTTGCCCTGGAAGATGGACTGACTGTTTGCCCCCGAGGTGATCGACTGTTGGTTGCCATCGCGCACCACCTGTGTATCGGTGTTGGCGGTGTTCGTGGAGCTGCCATCGGCATTGTTGTTGGTTGCCGTCGAGCCGCTGTTCGAGCCAATTGTTTCGCGATTGCCGACGATTGTGTGCTGTGTGTTGGCATTCGAGCTGCTCGCCTGTTGCTCTCCGGGGCGGAAGTTCAGCGCTTGCGACTGAGCGCCATTCGTCTGCGAATTGGGGCCATTCTGTTGATTGGTGTTCGCCGAGCTCACCTGACCGCTGCTGCCATCCTGAGCCAGATTGGAGCCAATGCTGCTGCTGCCCGAATTCTGTGAGCCATCCGCATTCTGATTGGCGAAATTGTTGCTCGCCGCCTGCTGATTGAAACCGGGTCCGCCCTGGGCGTTGGCATTGCCCGTCGACTGCACGTGTCCATGTTGCTGCTTCTTGTGTCCCTTCTGCTGGTTGAAATTGGGCTGCTCGTAGCCACCTTCGAAGCCGCCAAAGCCACCACCGCCAAAGCCGCCGCCACCGCCACCAAACTCGCCACCGAAACCACCGCCGCCGCCGCCGAAACCGCCAAAGCCGCCAGGTCGTTCAAACTGACGACGTGGACGCTCCGTGTACTGACCGCCAAAGCCGCCAAAGCCGCCGCCGCCGAAGCCTCCGAAGTTCTGTTGAGGATAGCCGAAGGGCACGAATTGCGCACGACGCTTGGGGCGCGACAGACGCTGACGTTGATAGACAACACGCTGCTGCTGAGGCTGAGGTTGTGGAGTACGACGACGACGGAAGCCGCCAAAGCCGCCAAAGCCGCCAAAGGTTGAACCTTGAGTCGCTGCATTGCCACCGAAGCCGCCGGCATTCGCCGATGTCTGACCGTTGCGTGTGCGTCCATAGGCATTCGAGTTGGACACCGTGTCGCTAACACGCACGCCTCCAAACTGTTGCGTGTTCGTGTTTGAGTTGCTGTTCGAGCCGACGCGCGAACCTCGTCCCTGAGCATTGACCTGCGCCTGTCCCAGCGAGTTGCTGTTCTGTACATTGTTGTCGAGATCAAGGCTCAAGAGTCCGAGACCCAGACGCACATCGCCATCGGCGCCACGCTGCAGCCCAAAGCCCTGACGCAGATTATCGGGGGAGAGCGATGCGCCCAGACCCAAGTTGCCGATGCGGAACTGATCCGCAATGCCCCCGGAGACGGCGCCATTCGCATTGGTGCGTGTGCGTGTTAGCGTGTTGCCCAGCTGAAGGCCGCCGAGATCGAAGTCGCGGGTCGCCGCCTGACTGTCGGCAACCACACGCTGTCCGTTCTGACGGGTTACGGCACGGGAGTTGGAGACACCCTGCGTATACTCAACGTTGTTGCCAAAGTCCACCTGACGTTCATACGAGTTGGTGTTGGCCTTCGAGACGGAACCCTGACGTGGTCCACGCTGTCCGAAGCCCTGTTGTTGTGGTCCGAAGCCCTGTTGTGGTCCATAGTACGGATTGCCAAAGAATTGTGCCTCAACTAGTCGGCGAAAGAGAGACAGGGGAGAGAGAGGGAGAACGTTAGACAGAGAGAACGAAAGGTAAATGGAAAAGTTTTCGCCCAGCTGGCTGGAAACTTTGTTGTTTGTTGCGCGATATTAAAGGTAAACATATCAGAGAGCTTCATGCATTTATAATCTCCCCACAGCAGCAACAGCAACAGCAACAACAGCAACAGCAACTGGCTTGTGGAACTCCTCAAACTTGTTCCATGTCGCATCACTCGCTTCTTTTCCTTATTTGTTTCTTTATTTATTTTTTTTTTGTTCTCTGTGTTTTTTTTCGACTGTTTCTAATTTGAATATCATTAAATTGTGCGCTCTGCTCTTTAGCATTATTATTATTTTTGTAATATTATTTTGCTGCCTTAAGTTTTGCCGCGTCTTTTTCACATTTTCATTATTATCATTTTTTGCGTTTTTTTACTAAACTTTTTAGCTGCTGCCGTGAGACAAATAGAAAACGTATTTAAAAATGAACTGAAATACGCTTTTTTTGAACACTCTCACAAAATTAAGCACATTAAAAAAAAAAACAACAAAATACATTTAAATTTATAAAATACACAAAAATAAATATTTATGTAAGATCAACTGTTTGTAATATCTATATAAAATAATTTATAAAATGCACAACATAAATTAATTGCAGTCACTTTTTGACATCAACTTTAAGGAAAGTTGTTTTTGATTAAAAGAAACATCAACTTTGTTGAAAGATTTTGTACTTAAAACACAATCAAAATAATGGCAGGCACTTTTTAATATTAATTTTAGGAAAAGTTTTTTCATTTTAAATAAACAAAAATTAAATAATTGCGACTGTTTGTTGTTAAAATCCATCAACTTAAATAAGAATTATTGGATTTTTAACATAAATTTCAAAGAGATTTTAGAAATCATAAAAAGAATAATTCCTTCAATCATCAATAACGAAAGTGTTATTTAATTTTAAATAAAATAAAATATTAGCAACCAATATTTTTAACAATAACTTGAAGAAGAGTTGCAGAATTTAACATCAATTTTTTTTTAATTTTTAATATGAAAAAAAATTAAAATAATTTGAAACCATTTTTGAGCAACATTTTTGGACTTTGAAATAAAAAATGATAAAATATTTGAAACGATTTCTCAACGAGCGCTTTTGAAGTTTAAAATAAATAAAAATTGAAATATTTGCATTAGAATTTTTAGAATTTGAAATACCAGAAAAAAAGTAAAGAAATAAAACTGAATTGCAAATAAGACTTTTTGTGATTAAGTCTGAGAAACGGCATTAAAATGTTCAGCATAAATTGTGATACATTTTGAAAAGGACTTCAGCTGAAGCTATTTTTGCAGTTGATGCACAGCGCATTCACAATGTTCGACCGGAAACGGAAACGGAAACAAATGATGTGCGTGTAATAACACTTGACTCTTTTGAGCGACGGTTAAATGTGCGATTGTGACTGAGAAAGAGAGAAAGAGCTTTGTGTGTCCTTGCGGCTGTGGCATCATTATCCTTTTTGCACGGCTGCTGCGCTTTTTGTTGTCACTGCAGTTGTCCATTTTGGAATTTTGTCAATATGCGTTGCACGTAGGCGCAAAATCCAGCGATAATTTTACAATTATTGCTGTAATATCAAAGGCCTAAAAGTGCGCGATGTGTGTGTGTGTGTGTGTTTGTGTGTGTCTCATTATCCTATCTAGCCAGTGTGCGTGTGTGTGTGTGTCTGTGTGTTGCTATTGTTGGGGCATATAAAAATATTTACCTTGTGGTTGACAAACTGCCAGCCAGCACACAATTAATCCAGCAAATGCGTGTCGCATCCTCATCCTGTGTATCTTTGTATCTGCGTATCTGTGTATCTACAATATCCGTTGTATCTCAGTATCGCTGATATTTTACCGTTACCGCTACCGTTAACGTTGCGAAAACAGCGCACGCAATGAGCGCGTTTTTGGCCGCTGGCGACTTTTATCGTCCGCTGTTTTGTTGGCTCGTCTTCTCTTTTTTTTCCCGTTTTTGGTGTTGTCCACTTTTTGTTTTTGCTCTTCTTTTTTGGTTTTTTTTTGCGTTGAACACGCGCGTGTGCTTTGCGTTAAGCGCTCGGTGGCGTTCTAAAGCCCTCGCTGCTGTTGTAATCAAGCTTTAAACCAAACAATAATTAACGCCGCTTTATTGATTAGCTTCTGAGTTGAAGCGACGGCGACGCCGACTGCAGCAGCGACGTCGACGTCGATAATTATTAAGTATTTTATTCAGTTCTTTTTGTTTATTTATTTCGAGAAGAAGAAATTGAATTTCGTACAGGTTTTGTTTGTTTCTTCGTTTGCGGCCTGCGAATTCTCGTCTAACTTGTTTTCTAACATTAACGAAATAACAATAACAACGTCTACGTTTCCATAAAAAAATCGGCGACATTATCAATTTGATGATCATATAACTTCTTTGTTAGGCTCAGGCTTCCAACGGGGAATTTTTTTCGTTTGTTATTTTTGTTGTCATTGGTTTGTTTGATGTTAAAACCAGATATCGAAACAGAATTCACAACTGCCAACAGGCAGCTAGACAAAAATCCAGAGAAAGGGAATACATTTAAATCACTGATTTCAAAGCGAAATTGAATTCAAATTGCCTTTCAAAAATAACTGAAGAAAGCAAATCAATTTAGTTTTAATGTCCAATGCTAATTTTATTATTCCGCTCGATCGCTGACAAAAGAACGAGATCAGTTTGTAATAGCAGAAAAAAAACTTTATGCTTATTTAATGAACATGAAATTCACAATATTTATGTAAATAATAATATTCTATTTACAAAATTTCTAATATAACAAACTAAAATATTCTATTCAATTGATTTTGAATTAAATGACTTTAGTTTTATTTAATTTCATATAGTTTTGTGAAAGGAAATAACCGTTTTGCTATACAAACATATGTTAATCTTATGATAACTTTAAAGAGTTTTTGGTAAAAACTTATAAAAAGAGGCTGCAAACAATTCTATGATTATGACATTCATTTCTCGCACAAAAAATTAGATTAAATTATAACAAATTAAAACATAATGCTAAGAAATAAAGCAAATTCATAAAATGAACTAACTTTTCTTTTATTGTGTAAATGGAATACGTAAATATTATGTTTAAGTTGCTAAATTTCTGAATTTTAAGAAAATTTCTTTCTACAACAAATTTAATATTAAAAGTAAAGTAATATACTAAGTTTTGTATTTTACAAAAGTGTTATTAAAATGTTCATTTCTCTATTTTGCTCATATACATAAGTGTTATAATAATAATCATATATTTAATGTAATCGAAAATAATTTATATTTTTAAGTAAACAGAAAATTGCTTTCTTAAAATAGTTCCGTCTTTTTCGCTCAAATATACATAAATCTTATTTAATTTAATAATAATATTTCATAATAAAAATATAAATATTAGACAAAACAATATATTTCATAAATGAGAAGAGTCAGAAGAGTCTCAAAGTATACCAAATTAATATACGAATATATAGTATATTAAAATAGTACTATATTTTAAATATACCAAACAGTACTAAACATATCAGATCACCCAAATCAACTAAGACCAGATAGCTTTGGGCGTTTTATCATTATTTTTTTTCAAGATTACGAGTCGATGGCCTTAGTTGCTAGCACTCCCTCTCTTTTAGTTATTATATTATTCTGTATAATAATTAACATGTAAATAAATAATAAATAATTTTTCAAGATTATATTCGTCGAAGATTCCTGCTGCTGCCTGTTACATTCACTTTCAGCAGGCACGAAAGTATAATACCCTTCTCACCTATGGGTATCGGGTATAAAAGGTTTGTATTCATGGAAATCAACATTAATAAATATAGTAATAACTGTAATAATAATTTTGCAACTACTTTATGAAAATCTGGGATTTCTCCAGCCCCGAAACAACACTAAATATTTATTTTCCCATTAACTGTAGTTCATAAGGGACAAATACAAAATTCCCCCCATAAATATTTCCTTCAGCAAATTACTCATTATCATGTTAGTAAAATATGAAAATAAAATATCGAGAAGTTCCATTAAATGTTTCCAGTTGCTCATCGTCTATTGCAAATTGAAAATCATGGAGAATCTTGACCTTAGAACGAACCGCCAACCAGGTAGTTGTCTGGTTTGTTGTTTTCGAGAGAGATTCAGGGTCTTTCGATTTGGTTTGCCCCTCCTCAGCTTGACGTCAATGTACTCACTGTAGGTCAGTCGAAGCCGCGCTTTAAGCAAATGAAAAACTTGAATATATAATATTCATTATTCGAGTTAGTCATTAAATTGTCAAACTCGTCTTGTTGACCAAAGTTGTTAGCGATACTCGAAATTGTTTGCGAACAATGCTGAAGACTGTTTTGAACTAGAGATGGAGAGAGAGAGAGAGAGAGAGATTATGATCTATCAATATTTCTAGATTTTTTTTTGGGTTTTGTGCGCAATTTGCAAATCGCAACTAGAAAACTACTAAAAACTCCATTGCAAAAGGAAAAGTCACTGAACGTGAACAGCAACAACAACAACAACAACAATAAATTTGGGTCACATACAACGCTAAACTTTCGCCAATCGAAGTGCGAGAGCGAGACGGAGATAGAGAGGAGTGAGTGGGAGAGACAGAGAGCGAAGCGGAGCGGAGTTCGATATATAAAAAATTGTTTTTTATTGTTATTTCATTTCTAACGTTTATCGCTCTAGCGGCATCTTTACGCTGACGAGCGCTTCGAGACTGCTTCCCGCCCCCGCCCTCTCTTCCTCCCCTCCTCACCTCAGAGACAGCTCAGTGCTATGCTAAGCCCTGCCGCGCCCCTCCACGCTGGCGCCCAAATTTTGGCTGGCTGCCTTGAACGCGTGAAATGGAGTAGAAAAATTGTTTTTCTATCAAAGGCAAAAAATCGCAGCAATGTGCAGCCAACAGCAGCAGCCCCCGCTTCCCCCTCTCCACCTCTTGTGTTCCCCCTCCCTCTCTCTCCAGCCAGCAGCAATCAACCATTAGCTAGTAGCAACAATTTTGCTGTTGTTGTTTATGTTGCCATCGCTCGCTTCTCGCTTCTCTTCTATCAATTTAATGCCCGCAACGTCGCTGGACACGCGGCTTTAACTTTTTTTTTTTGTATTTGTTTCCTCCAACTTTGTGTTTTTCTATGTTCCATGTTGTTGTTGTTATTGTTGTTTTTCTATTCGGGACAAGTTAAGCAAGGCATTGGCTTGGTATTGGGGGCGGGGGCGAAGGCGGAGGAGACGCCACTTGAACTGCTGCTCGGTTTTTGGTTTTTGGTTTCTGATTTTGATTCTGGTTCTGTTGCTGTTTCTGTTTATACCCGTTGCTTAGAAGAAGAAGAAGGGTATTACGACTTTGTGTCCACTGAAAATGTGTGTAAAAAGCACAAAAATATCAAAAAACTGCTTTGAATAATCTGGAAAGTTTAGTAATTTTTGGTACATTTTGAATGTAGTGTTATATCAATATACCAAATATAGCCTTTGGTATATATTAATATCTTTGTGGTATATTATTTTGGTATATTTTCAATATAATACAACTCAGTTTTGTGGTATTAATCTTAAAATATACCAAATAAATATACCACAAAATGCAAAAATATATCACGCCGTTTATATTCTTCTTAAAATATACCAA
The DNA here is from genome assembly GCF_023558435.1 of Drosophila sulfurigaster albostrigata. Taxonomy (NCBI): domain Eukaryota; kingdom Metazoa; phylum Arthropoda; class Insecta; order Diptera; family Drosophilidae; genus Drosophila; species Drosophila sulfurigaster. The sequence goes on along the minus strand of NC_084885.1, from coordinate 12,797,834 downwards.
ATTAATATAACACAGAATGCTGAAATGTGTTAGACTGATTTACGTTATTATTTATCAAATATACCAAAATAATATAACGCAAAATCAATGAAATATACCATATTGTTTTATGGTATTATTCTTAAAATATATCAACAAAATATACCAAAATACTAACAATATTCTTCACTGTTTATCGGTGTTATTCTAAAAATATACCAAATAAATATACCAAGAATACTAATAAAGGCCAAAGGCAATATCTGGTATACCGCACTGTTTTGCGGTATTATTCAAAAAATATACCAAAATATTATAACGCAAAAATACTGAAATATACTGTATTGTTTTATGGTATTATTCTAAAAATATATCAACATAATATACTAAAAGGCTAACAGTATTCTACATTGTTTAGAGGTGTTATTGTAGAACATACCAAAAATACTGACATAAGCCAAAGGCAATATCTGGTAGACCGCACTGTTTTGCGGTATTATTCGTAAAATATACCAAAAAATATAGCCTTATATTCAAAATATATATTTAGATATATATTATAAATTTATTCAAAATGTGTATCGGGTATCTCGCAGTCGAGCACACTCGACTGTAGCTTTCGTACTTGTTTTCTTTTTCGTTTTTTTTTTTGATTCTGTTTCGGTTTCAGTTTCGAGTTTTTGGTTTTATTTTGTTGCCCGTTGTCTGGCAGCATTAACACGGCTCAGACTTTGATTTGCGCTGCTAATTGAAGTTTTATTCGCTTTGGCGACTCGCCACAAGCGTTTGGCGGAAGCGACGTTGACTGCGGCAGCGACGTCAGCAGAGACAGCGACTGCGACTGCGACTGCGGCCAGGTGATTCCCAAAACACTTTTTGACAACTCGATTGGCAACTTGAGTCGCCAAACAATAGAATTATCGATTTGGATTTTATTTGTTTTCTTTCTTTTTTTTTTGTGTGTGGCGATCTTCTCGTTTCTATTTACATATGATTTCAGCTTCATCATAAATTCATATTTTTTTATGACAGTCTTTTTTGTCACGCCCCCACGATGCTGCTTCGCTGCTTTGGGCATTTAAATATTCATGTTTGGCGAAGAGAATTTAATCGGGATTTTTTTTGGTCATCTTAACACATGTTTTAAGCCTGTATACATTAATTTAATACCCAAAGACATTTTAGAATACTATCAAGTAGAAAAAATGTTCATCATAATATTCATATTGTATACCTGATGCTTAAAATATATTAAAACTTGTTGCCAACCGATTGGAAGGCAAATAAGGAAAATTTAGCTAAAAGACTAAAAATATTTCATTTTATTTTGATATTAATATTTTTTTAATATTTTCATACTTTACTTGCTTTACTTACATATATTTTATTATTTAATTTTTCCATTATTTCTTTCATTAATATTTTGTTTAACTCTAGTTATTTATTTAATTTTGGAGTATTTTTTCTAATTTTAATTTTACTTTTTTTATTTATTTTATTTCTTTTATTTTTTTGTGTATTTTATTTAATTTTTTTTATTTATCTTATATATTTTTTTTCCTACTTTATTTATTTTATGTCATATCTCATTTATTTTCTTTATTTTATTTACATTTTTGTTTTATTATTTTGATGTATAATTTTATTTATTTTGTGTTATTTATTTTCCCTATTTTATGGATTTAATTATTTTCGTAGTTTTATTCATCTTATTTAATTTAAATAAGTTTATCTAAGTTTATCTAACTTATTTTTCTTATTTTATGTTTGCTCGTTTTCATATTTATTAAATAGATTTCATTTGTTTTCTTAATTTTTTGTTTTATAATTTTTTTTATTCTATTTATTATCGTTAATTTATGTCTTTATTACAACGCATTATTTGAGAATTCTCCTAAAGTGTTTAACAAGTATTTCACAGTCAATCATTTTTCACTTGTTTACTTATTTTGCTTTCGGTTTCTCTACTGTCTTCTCTCAGGGTCAGCGCAAAATTGAATTGCCAAGTCTAATCAATTAATAATTATTTCAATATTTTTTATTTTGTATGTTTCGAATTTGCTGTCAAATAAAATGGCATGAAAAGAAAGCAAAGAAACAAAACAAAATGCTGTTGCAAAATAATATGTGTGTTTTACAGATAATCGATAATCGAATTCTATTCTAAGCTATCTGCTTAAATGTTAACTATTTATATTTAAATGCGAAGCAAAGCTCTGACCTACATTAAAAATAATCTGAAATCTGTCAATGACAAGCAAGAATTTAAATGTCACATTTTATATTTTTGGTCAAGTTGTTGTTTTTTATTTTTTATAGACTTTCGCTGTAATTAACTGGAAATGAAATAGCAAAAAATGTTGACAATATTTTCAATAATTGTAAATAGTTGTCATTAGTTGTCTGATCTCACATCAATATAGCAATAAACATAGTGATTTTTACACATAATCACGATGTAAAATGTTTGTCTAAATTCATAAAATAATTCAACGCTTTATATTAATTCTCAAATAATACAAATAGTAAAGTCAATAAACTTAGTATACATATTACTTCTAAGATATGAATTTCCAGTTGTTACAATTAAAGTAAAAATATTTTCAAAGTTAATTAATAAAGACATTTATATATATTTGTAAGTGAAATTTGAGATTTTTTTTTTTAAGATTTACAATTTTTGAAGTAGTTTCATCCCAAAGTAATTTTCTTTAAATGACAATAAAAGTTTTTTTTCAAGTAATTTTTCATTTGAAATTCCTGCTTAAAGAAGGCTTTATAAAGGTCGAAAAGTTCCTAAGTTCATTGTTTTTCACTACGTGTAAAATTGTCAGTTCCACAGTCTTAGCTACGTTTAAGGTCAGAAGTTATTTCCCCAAATAAACATATTAAATTCGAGCATTTATATAGATTTCTAGATTAAACGTTTCGTGAATATCGATATTAATCTAAAAGAAAAATTTACGATTTAAATCTTGTTTCAAATAATTTTTCAATTTGAAATTCTTGCTTCAAGAAAAGTTCCTCAACTTAAGATTCCAGTTTTTAGAACGAAATTTTCTTCGCGTTATGAATAACTGCAATTAAATTCTGTTTCTTTTAAATGTTTACGTATAAAGCTAAAAAGGTCATAATATAATAAAAATGTGTTTAATAAACACATTAAATCTGGTATTTCTTAGATAAAAAACAGATTTGCGCATTAAAAAATTCTTATTAATCTACAAAAGAAAATATACAATTCAAGTTAAGTTTTTAATAATTGCTCGATCAAGAAAAGTTGCTCAACTTAAGATTCTAGTTTATAAATTGTATTTTTTCTCCCTTTATAGAAATGCTAATTAATGCTGTTAGACAAAGATTTCATCTCGCTGAATCATCTGCTAAGAGCATCAATTTTTATTTGGAATTCAGCTTTGTTGTGGCTGCAGACAACTGTTTGCCATTGTTGTTGCCACTTTTTCGTCGTGTTGCATGTTGCATGTTGCATTGTTTATTGTTTATTGTTTTGCCCCAGACAATAGATCGTTTGCCTTTCCCCACATGCTATTAAGTTAAGTGAAACAATTCGCGTTTTGTTGCTTTTTGTTTGCTTTGGCACTTCATTGGCGTCTGTCAATTCGGTATCTGCATCTGCAAATGTATCTTGTAACTGTCTGTGTGTGTGTGTATCTGTGAGATACTTTTGTATTGTTTGCCATTTTCGTGATGAGCATTTGATGATAATTTGTTTTGACAAATTTTTTAACTCGTAAATTTGCTGTTGCAACTTGCAACTTGCACTTTGCAGTTGGAGTTGGAGTTGGCGTTGCAGTTGCATGTAGCTACATTCGACATGCAGTCAGCCATATGCTTGGCAATCTGCAAATACTTATGTTGCACATCTCCGTCGACGCTTTTTCTTGCCCCACCAACATACCGCAAAGACAATAGTTTTTCGGCTTGGCTCCGTCTCGTTGCTGCATGTGTTTGTTTTGAGTTTGCTGCTGCTGCTTGCTTGCTTGCCGCGTCTGCATTGCGTCTTTTGTTATTATTACATTTTCATAAATGCAAACGCACACACACTAGCACACACACACACATACAAACACACTCGAAGAACTCAACTCGTTGATAAATTTTGTAAAGTTTTGTCTGCTGCCTCGTTGCCTGGCATGCGGCTCGTTAGCTGCCTGTCGCTCTGCCTCCCCTCTCCTCCTCTTCACCCCTTATAACTTGCCTCACACACTATCACACACACACACACACACACACTCTTGCCTTTTTGTGGCTTCGCTATCTGTCTGTCTGTCGCTGCCTTTGGGGTTCTTCTTCTGTGTCTGCCTCTGGTTCCCTGTAATTGCAACTCCCTGCACACTGCACGTCTAGCCCCGTGCCCCGCTCCTTTCTCCACTTTCGCCCCTTGCTGCACGTCTTCACTCAGTTTAATACGCATGAAAAATTGCTTCAACTGCATGTTGAAATAAGATATTTCAATTTTGTATTGTAATTTTAGCAACTTAAATGTAATTTTTGGGCAGACATGAGTCGCTTGTCAGGCAGCCATTGTTGTCTCTCTCTCTCTCTCTCTGTCTCTCTGTGTGGCACTCCTCTTTCCTCGCACACACATATGTGCCACATGCCACCTGCTCCTTGTGGCACATTGTGCTGCAGCCTTTTGTTCAGCACCAAAGGCATCTCATCGCTGGAGTCATAGTCGGAGTTGGAGTTGGAGTCTTATGCAATTGTGTCTGCAGCGGACTCCACAACGGTTCAATACGTTGCAACAAAAGCCCAACTAGCTAGCTCTATCTCGAATCCCTCCCTCCCTCTCCCTCTCCCCCTCCCCATCTCTCTCTCTCATTTGTTGCTTCGCCATAGAAAATTATGCAAACAAAAAAGCTGTGGCATTAAAGTTGGAGTTGGAGTTGCAAGTCGACTGCCTTCATGTTTCATGTTTGTGCACGTAATAAAGTAGCAACAACACTCCCCCACCACTTTTCACCCTTCGACACCCCGTTGAAGGTATAACTGCATAGGCGGCACTTTTTAAGCGTTTTGCCTGCCTCAATTCAAGTTTTTTGGCAGCGCTTAAGAACTTAACACACACACAATGCAAAAATGCAGCAACAACAAAAACTTGCCATTGCCACGCCCCCCACCACATGCGATGCCATGCAAAACTTTTGCCACAATCCTCCCCCTCTCTCTTAACCATCCCCTTCCCCTTTCCCTTCCCCATCCGACCATTGAGCTGAGCTCAGCTCAGTGGCAACAGTGACAAAAGCCGCCTCGTCGTGTGTTGCCAACGAAATGAGCCAAATTATGACAAATTGTTGGCAAAAGTATTTAAAATGAGTTTATTTCTGGCTAAAAAGACGACTTCAAATTCCCCACCCCTCTCGCCCCCTTCCGCAACCCGCAGCACCCGAAAATGCGTCCGCAACTTGTGGTGAATATTCGACAATTTTGTCAACTCTTTTTTCTTGTGTTGTGTTGTTGTTGGGCGCCAACGAACGCTAGGTGGCGCCAGCAGTTAACTGAATGCAACCCAGGTAGAACAACAACAACAACAACATAGAGAGAACGGCGCCCACACAAGACACAAGACAATTAAAAGGTCGTTAAGCACGACGGTCGTTTGAATACCCAAGTGAATAGGGAGTGAGTACACTCACACACTCACACTCTGCGGTGCAGAAGTGTAGATTGTTTGCAGTTAAACTCTACGTGATATATGCGGGGCATCATAATTCACGCTCAGAATGAATAAATATGAATTAAAGCTATATACACACTCGTGAAACAAATTGCACAGTGTGTGAATACTGTTTGAATACTGTGTGAATCAAGCGCACTTTCTTGTTCTGTAAATTTGTTTAACATGAAAATTCATTCAAATTGTATTTCGTATATTATTACTATTAATTATTCTCTATTATTGTTTATCATTTTATTTATACAGAAAAAAAGGTTCCATAATTCAGATTTTAGTCTTAGTTATTAAGAACTTTGGTCTCCAAAGTACGTCATAATGATAGAAAAAAAAACACATCTTGATTTAAAGAACATCATAAGTCTTGTATTAAGTTCCATAAAGTTCTCATTAACATGAAGAACAAATCTTATAGTTTCAAGATCAAAAATCTTATCATAAAATCAAAAAAAAGTTATACTCGATTTTATTATTTTATTTTGTTTTACTACTTTTATTTATTTATTATATTTTGCAATTTAATGATTCATTTGGCGCTTATTTAATTATTCAATAGTATGTTTTGAAGTCTTTGCTTTTTTACTTATAAAATATTTATCATCCATTCGCTCAGTATTTGAACCCAAGATCTCTTCTCTTAGACTCAAATTAAGAATGATTCGCGACAACTCGATAAAAAAAACATTATAGTAATTTTAATGAATTACAGAATTTTGTAACCTAAATCTAGAATTTTGTGATTTTATTTTGAAAATTTGAGGTTTTGTAGAATAATTTTCTTAATTTTAAGAATTTGTTCCTGAAGTGTTTTCTTAAGAAGAATGTTCTTTATTTAAAAACAGGTGTTTTTTAGTGTACAGAATCTTTCTCCTGTTAAAAGTACTTTTTAATAATTTCGGTTTATTTTAATTACAAAATTTCATTAAACATAGTAAAAAATTGAGTTACAATTCAATTAATTTCAAAAGCATTTGTTCTTACTTTTTTCACCTTAAAAATATTTATTTATATTTATTTTTAAAACTTCTAATTCGAATAGTGATATGTACATTTAATAATAATAATCTAATATATTTTTTGTATATTTAAAATATAACAAATTGAACTTGACTCGCTATTAGAAATATTAACTTACGCTATACTATAATTTTATTATCCTTCCAAATCAACGAAAATCAAGTAAAAAAAATTAATTATAATTTTAAGGTATTATTTATAAATTTCACGGATTTTTCCTTTAAATAATTGAATTTATTTAAAGTATACTCCAAAATAAAAACAAATACACAAATTATTATTATTAATTAAATTATGTCAAGAATTTACTCTATGTTATTGTAATAAAGAATGTATATTGCATTTTAATATATTTATTATAATATAATATATTTTATTATATCATTCTAATACTGCCCAAGAATATATGAGAGCTTCAATTAATTACTTAAAGCACAAAAAGTTGTAAGTTAAGCTGAACAAACACTACAAATGCAAATGATCGAGTAAAGCAGATGAATTTACTACAAACAAAGCGAAGCAAAGGTCTAGCGGAAAAGGATGCTAGTTTGTCTAGCGGAAGAAGTTGCTACTAAGCAGATGTATATAAAAGAACAGCAACAGGCGTTACCCAAACAAACGCATGATAGAAAGGGATGCCAATGCGAATGATCGAGTAAAGCAGATGGATGTACTCCAAGTCAAGTGGAAGGAGTTGCTACATATGGTAATGCTAAAAGCAAAGCTGAAAACAATGCGAAGCAAAGGTCTAGCGGAAAAGGATGCTAGTTTGTCTAGCGGAAGAAGTTGCTACTAAGCAGAGGTATATAAAAGAACAGCAAACAAACGCATGACAGAAAGGGATGCCAATGCAAATGATCGAGTAAAGCAGATGGATGTACTCCAAGTCAAGTGGAAGGAGTTGCTACATATAATGCTAAAAGCAAAGCAGAAAACAAAGCGAAGCAAAGGTCTAGCAGAAGAGGATTCTAGTTCGTCTAGCGGAAGAAGTTGCTACTAAGCAGAGGTATATAAAAGAACAGCAAACAAACGCATGACAGAAAGGGATGCCAGTACAGCGAGTGCTAAGTGAAATAGAAGAGGCTGCTATTAAGCTGAAGCAATTGCAAGCGAATGCCGAAAGTATAACAGAAGACGTTGCTACTATGTAGTACAGCGGCTGCAGTTGCTAGTTGATCCAACGTATAACAGAAAACGTTGCTCGAAAGGAGTTGCAAATGTATAACAGAAGAGGTTGTTAGTTCAGGTTGAGTATAACTGAAAGCGGTGCTAAGCAGAAGTATTCAAAAGTAAAGTAGCAGAAGTTGCTCACATAAACGTAATAGAATGCTGAGAATAGTAAGTTCGTTTCGGTTGCAAAGTATAACAGAAGACTGTTCGTATGCAAATAGAAACAAAAATGTAACAAAAGGGAATGCTAGCTTTGACTTTATCTAACGGAAGAAGTTGCTACTAGTTGTTTAGTATAAAAGAAGACATTGCTTGAATAGGCGTATAACAGAAAGGAATTCAATTTTTGATTGTGTTCAACAAAAGGCGTTGCTACTAAGCAAGCTAAGAATGTAAGAAGAAGGCGAGAGAGAGAGAGAGAGAGACACAGAAGCGTCTATCAAAAGAGGCTGCTAGTTGATTGCATCTAGCAGAAAAAATTGCTTTAAAAATAATCATGAATAAGGCAGAAGACGTTGTTAGAACATTGCTTACGATGTTTTCCTATTATTATCATTTTGATGCAATGCTAATTAATTATTATACCTAATTTTTATTTCAGCTTTAGGTAATTATTTGTGTGTTTGCGACTTTTGAATATATAGAAATGAGAATCAAAAGTATTATGCTCAATTAATTAACTTGGATTAGTGGACTCATGAATACATTCATATCCATTCGCAAGAATTGCCATAAAAACTAATTAAGCAACATTATTCAAAAATAAAACATGACTAATAAAATAGTTATCACTTTTTGATAGCTGCAAATTAAAGGGAATTCATTGCTTGGCGTGATTGTATTCATGATTGCACTCATAAATGTTTAGATTTTGAACATCGATTAACTCGTAAATCGTGACGAAGCAATTGAATGATGTATGCAAAGCGTAAACACTCATGAATGCTGTCACCAATCACCAAAACATATGCAGCTGCCAAGAGAGGGCGAGTGAATGTGAATGTGTTATTCGCATTATTCACAATGTGACATCCACAATCACTGCAACGGCAACAAAAAATAGAAGTGAGTGTGAGAGTGAATACACTCGCAAGTTGTAACACACAATTATGACGTGTCTCTCGGTCTGCGTCTGATTCGTGCGTGGCATTATAATATATTCGCTATATAGCAACGCTTCGCTGCTCTTGGGTTCATCATGTCACTGTTCAAGTTGTTCTCGTTGTTGTTGTTGGGGGTGCGACCCTAACTGTAAAACAAAAATGCTGAAACATAACAACAAAATGTAAATCCTTTCAATTGAAATGTAACAGCCCAAGCATAGTGCAAGCCAAAGGAGCAGCCAGCAAGGAAGCAAGCAAGCAAACGAGGAGGTTCTTCTCTCTTCTCTCCTCTCTCCTCTCTTCTCGCCCCTCCGTAGTTGCCTGCTTCATCAACATCCCCTGCTAACAGCTTGGCTCGTCAGCAAATTCAGCTTGTTTGCGTTTCTAAGTTATGGTTACTGCTGCCAACTGGCTTAGCGAGTCAACGTCGAGACTGCGAATAGAAATGTGAATGGGGAATGGGGAAGAGAAGGAATGCGAAAGCGGATGAGTGTGGGCAGCAGAATAAGGAGCAAGAATGTACAGATGTTTAGTTGTTGTATTTCGAAGTTGGATTCGATACTTAATATTTTATTATTGTCAACTCAGAGTGTGGCTTTGATGGAATTAACATTCAAATGCGTACATCAAAATGTCTTTTTTTAACTCTGCTGCTCTTCTCATCAACAGGTGCAACTGTAGTTGTAGCTGTAGCTGTAACTGCAGCTCAAGCACCAAGACGCAAGTTGTTGACCAACGTCAACACCAAGACACAGACACCGACACCGACACTGACACCGACACACAGACACATAGACAATGTGTCCCATAAAGCGAAATTGTTACACAAATAAAAGCCAAAGAAGATGACAACAATCGACGACAACAGCAGCAGCAGCAGCAGCGAATGAAGCGAATTGCCAAAGACAACAAAATGAAAGTGAATATGGACCACGGATGCAGTATGACGAATTTTAAATACTCTATGCGAAAAATATAATCGTAATGCGTATATTCATAATTTACTGCAATTGTTGCACTTTTGTATGCTTTATTGAGTTATATTATCATATTTGAACACTTTATATAGAGATTTTCACATGGCAACTTAATTAAGTAAATCAAATATAATGAGTATACTAAAACAGATTACATTCAAACCAAAAAAAAAAAATAATAATAATAATAAAAACGAGAAATTTAAAAAAGCGTTGAAAAAAATATATTTTGTTTAAATTTGGAATACAATTGTTTGAAAGAATCTATATTTTAATTGTTTGTACTAAAAAATTATAATATATTATATTAAGAATATTAAGTTGTGTTTTATTTATTTTAAATATTAATATTTGACAGTTTTAGCCAAATGCAAAACTTTCGTTTATCACAGGGTAAAGATCTAAAGCTTTTACTAAATTTGATTTTATTAACTTAAATATATCAAGTATTACAAATATATACTTAAAATAGACATTATAATAACAAGTCTTTAATAGCCTCAATAATACGTTTAAATTCTCTTAAGCAAAAGAAACTAAACTTTGAAAATATGTGTGCAGTAAATAAAAAAAAATATAGATTATTCCTTATCGAAATGAAAACCACTTTAATATAAATTGTTACTTATTTAGATCATTTTTTTTTAAATATTATATAATATAAAAAACGTATATTTATGTTTTAAATTTATTTTTTTCTTATTTCAAATTTTATTAACTTAGATGTAACATAAAATATTAATCGAAATTAAAAATAGTCACAATAATATGATTTGATGCCTGATATCAATTTGATTTCTATTAAATGAAATTCTATTAAATTTCCCTACGCAATGATTTATAATTATTTTTTTTTAGGTGAAGATAATTTTGCAATTATGATGAAAATTGCTGGCCTCGCTTGCTGTAATCGAATATAAATCATAATAATTAGTTGAAGTAAAAACAAAATGGTAATTTTCTCGAGCAAACCTTAAATCACATTACGCTGAAAAATATGCCATAAAAATCAAATGAATGCTTCAGTTACAGGTGATGACGACTTGTGAGCCAAATTGCTTGGAATTTATGCAGCACATAAATAAAATCGAGCAGAGCAGCTGTTGCAACACAAGAGAGTGAGAGAGAGAGAGAGAGAGAGAGAGAGGGCAAGAATGCTGAGTGTGGTCAGCATATGGAAAGAGCTCAGCTTACGGTGAGAGTATTGGCGAAGTAACAATAAAAACAACGACAACAACAACAATGTTGCCTTGAAGTGTTTGTGCCTGTGCCTAGAAACGGTATTTTTGCTGCCGCCGCGCGCTGTTGACGTCGACGTCGACGTTCTGCTTTGTTTGTCTCTCGGTGACAGCGAGGACAACTGCAGCATAAAAACTCAGCGTGAGATAGTTAATTTGTTTTCACTTCAGCAACAATATCCCACTCTCCCCTTTCATTCCTCCCCTCCCCACCCGACCACCAACTCACCGTTCAACCAGCTGTCCAGCCATCTATTGCTTGTTATTCCGCCCTCCGCCCCATCCTCTACCCCAAAAACAACGTTTCTTCATTCTCTTAGCTCCCACTCCAGTTCTTCACTGTTCTGCAACCCGCAGCTTCACTCTGCACGTTTTGGCTCATTTATTTTCAGTTTGACGCCCTGACGCTGCTTATTTGCACACAGAAAACGAAAAAAAACAACAAAAACAACAACGACAAAGACGCCGAAATTGAGACAGCAAAAACGATAGCGAGTGCGAGTGCGACAGAGATATATAATGTGTTGTGATGGTGAAGAGAAGAGTACAGAAGCGACAAGTGGAGGAGACAGGCAGACAAAGATGTAGAGTAGCCGCTGTCAAACTTATCAAATGGCAGCGCGAAAAAGAAATGCAGAAAAGGCGCGAGGATGCCGCGAAAGGGGCGAAGGACAGCGTAAGCAGTGTGAGCGAGAGAGCGAGTGCGGTAGAGTATGACAAAAGGGGGGCGCGAGACAGTTGACAATTGCAAAAAATTGTCACAAAGCGAAATTAAAAACGCAAAAACAAACCGGCGAGAGATAGCGAAAAAGAATGAGTGATTGGGGGGCAAGCGCGGGGGACGGCGAATGAGTGGAGAGGGGTGATAAGCGAGAGTGCTAGAGGGAGAGAGAGGAGGAGGAGAGGAGCAGAGAGAAACAACTCAGAATGTAGAGCAAGTGGCAAGAAGTTTTATGGCAATGACAACATCAACATCGCCTCTGACGCTCACAGCGGTGACAGTGGCTGGCGGGAAGGTGATGGCGAAAGGGACGAGCAGAGAATGAGGAAGAGAGAGAGGGAGAGAGAGAGTGAGGAAGATGGTCGGAAAGGGGGAAAGGGGGACTGCAGGGGCTGCCGTTGTTATGGGCTGTGGGCAACTGTCAGTGCAAATGTTTCAATTTGGCATCTTTGCCCACTTTTGTCAACTGCTGACGACGACAATTGTTGTTGTTTGTTATTGTTGCTGTCGCTGCTGCTGCTGTTGCTGGTAGTTGTTGTTGTCGCTAGTTATTGTTGTCGTTGTTGTTGTTGTTGTTGTGCAGTGAGCAGCAAAGCTACCACCAAGTATCTACCTCAACCACTCAATCCACGTGGGGCACAGACATGCATATTTTAATTAAATTGTTTGACTACTCCTCTTCCCTTCCCCCCCTACCGCCCTCGCTACCCAGCGGGTGGCGCAAAGAAAAACTGATCCCAAAATCATGCGGCTTTTGGGGTAACCGAAAGGTGTGAAAAATATTCCAATTATTTGCCACGATTTTAAAGGATCATAACAGTTTTATTCTATTTGTTTCTCGCTCTTTATTTACCTCTTTAAAATTAAAGTTGTTAAGCTGCAGAAATTCAAAATTCATTTAAAATAAAGTAACATTAAAGTCAGCTTTTATAATTATAAATATTAACTACAAAATGTATAGTAAAGTACAAAAAGTACAAAATTTATATATTTAGAAAATAATATAATATTTATACACTTATATATCTACATATGTAAATTATTACTCTATAAAAAAAACATTCAATCCTTTAGCTATATTTAGTACACTTAATAAATAAATGAAATTTACATATTTAAAGTGTTTCAATCAATAAAATTGATTCACTTATTTTACAATATTTGGAATACTTTATACAAAAAATAAGAACAATACAAATTTTTATAAAGATATCATATATGAATATAACATTGCTTCAATATGCGATATAAACACTGTCAATAAAGAATAATTTTTATTAAATCACGTACACATATCTTTATGATTTTTGTTCTGTTCTATTATTTGTGCTTTTATTGACAAATTAAATACATTTGTTTATTTTTAATACTAGTTGTTTCTGTTGTTTTTAATGTTTTTATTAATCATTTGTAGAGCATATTTAAAGTACCTTAACAATATAAAAAATAAACCATGCCTCAACACAACTATGAGCTAATTATGAATAAAATGTATTTTTTGTATTACTATTACCACTTGATTATAAATTATTATTATTAAAATTATAAATTGATATTTCATCTTAATCAAAAGCTTTTCTTATACCTTAAGTGTTAATTTGTTAGCAATGAGGCACTTATTAGTTCGGTCTAGTCTAGTCTTTGATATTATATTTTCTACTTTCCTAATTTCCCTCTCTTTCTCTCTCTCTCTCTCTCTCTCTCTCTCTCTCTCTTTCTTTCTTGCTGTCCTTTCATTCCCTGCCCGTCATCTCCATCGCGCTCTCCTTTCACGCTTTCACTGCTAATAATTTGGGCATTTTGTACGTTTGGCCGTGTTTGCCTTTAGCCTGTGTTTATGTTTGCACTGTGCTCGTTTCGCTCGCTGCGTGGAGAGTGAGAGGAGATCAATGATAAAATATATTTTATTATGCTCAGTGCGACATTGGAACAACCAAACAACCAAACAACCGGACAACTAAACAGCCAAACAGCCAAAACAACTAAACAACCCAGACAAACACCCCCTTCGCCCTCTCTTTGTCTCCCTATCTCTGTCTCTCTCTCTCTTTGGTTCTCTCTTCAGTCAATCCCCAGGCTCGACAGTATATTGTTGATGCTTTTCCCGCCGCCACTTGCTCAATATTAATTATTCAGCAATGGGCAACAAGCGTTCGCCATTCGCCATTCGCCATTCGCCATTCACCATACGCCCCGTTGCACGTCGCACGTCGCACATTGCCATTTTGGCTATTTGGCCATTTGGCCATTGTCATAATTTTTGGCAAACGAACAATTAGGTCTGGCCTACAGGCAAGGGTCGTATTGATAGAGTTGCCTGGCTGAGTCGAAGAGCGCGCAAAGAGGAAGGGAAAGGGGAAAGAGGGAAGGGGGAAGCGCGAACGCAAAGGGAATGCGAGTATATGTATATTGAGTTTTCGAATAGCTGCAAAGTTGTGTCGATTAAATTTGTTGGCTTTTGTGATTATTTTGTGACTAATGCCAGTTGCCTGCAGCCCCGTCCACAAACTAATTTCAATTTTGCTCCCTTCCTGAATACTCTGGAAACATTTCAAGCACTGCCATGTAGAGGAACACAAATAATAATAATAATAATAATAATAATAATAATAATAATAATAATAATAATAATAATAATAATAATAATAATAATAATAATAATAATAATAATAATAATAATAATAATAATAATAATAATAATAATAATAATAATGACTATTATTTTATTTAAAAGAAATACAAAATAATATAATTTATTCTACTCAGATCTATTTTGTATTTTTTATATACATAAGTGTTTAACAATTTCTTGTCTTCATATTCGATTAGTTTGGCAATAAATTGTAATTTGAAATGAACTGCAAATTATTGAATTCCATTAACATAATCACATTACATTTATACTTCTTACTTCTTAATAAAATAATGTGTTTTAAAATCTACAAATATAATGATAATAATTGGAGCTAATTTGGTAAATAGATTTTGATCAAACGTAAAATATTAAGTCTCGATTTTACTTTTGGCACTATATATATATTTTTTTTGCTGAGTAATTCAATACGATATCGTAATTATAAAATTATATAATAAATTATAAATAAACAAATTAGTTTTTAAGTTTTCGTATTATATTTTATCTAATATATTATATTACATTTTTTTTTATTAAAATAATAACGAAATGATAACAAAGATAGGTGCACTGTTACCTAACTGGGCAACTTAAACAAATCAGAAATAATAAACAGAAAATTAATTATGTCAGCAGCACATAATAAATACAAAGTAAATAAAGATTGTATAAATTAAAACTAAGGATATTCGAGAAATGTATGGAATATATTAAATGAAACTGTAAAATGTTTTATAATAATGCGGTATTTAGATCTCAGTCGTTTTAAATTTATTTTAATGCTAATCTTTCTAGTTTATATTACATTTAATCCATTGAGGAAAATCAGATTCATATATAGTATTATATTTGATTTCATATTTTGAATTTGCATTTATTTTTTAGAACAAATAATATAATTTAATAATGTTGATTTTTATAATGATATATAATAATGAAATAATAATGTAGTGAAAGAGATGTAATAATAATTCGAACTTATTTTACATAGTTAAAGTAATGTAAAAAACAATACTCCTAAAAAGAGTTTTGAGTTGTAAAGTGAACTTTTTTTTGCAGCATAATTTAAATAAGGGGGAAAATGAACTTGGCACTTGGCAGACAGATTATTTGAAGAGCGAGAGATAGAAAGAAAAGGAAAATTTGATATGCAGAGTACTTTGCAGTTGAGAAGCTGCTAGCGATGTGTTTTTGCTTGTTTAGACTTTGATATTTCATCTAGTTGAGTCTCGTTTTTGTGGTAATGATAGACTGCTGGCTGACATCTGGCAACAGGCAACTGGCGTTGATAACTGGTCAGCAGACGGATGGACAGACGGACAGAGAGAGGAAGAGGAACAGAGAAGTGTTTGAGAAGCAGAAGGAGAAGCAGAAATAAGCTCAAAGCTAAAACCAAAAGCCAAAAGATAAATACGCAGCGAAACGAAATGATTTTCTAAGTAAGTGCAAATTGCGTTTTAATTAAAATGTAAAATAAAATACAGAGAGCGAGAGAGACACACGCACCGACAAGGACAAGGGGGGGGGGGGATGAGGAATGAAGAAATAATTAAAATTCGAAAAGTAACTTGCAAAATGTTTTCGCTACTGATGCGACAGCTGCCAACTCTCGACTTCGCCTCTCTGGACTCTGTTTTGAGTGAGTTCTCTCTCTCTGTCTGCCTCGGTGTTACGCAGTCTATCTAATTGCTCTTCCCCGTCCACCCACCTTACTTCATCACTCATAACTCCCTCACAATTTGCCCTCAATTCCGCCCCAGCAACGAAAAAAAAAACAAGGAAAAGCAGTCACTACGTGCCGTGGTATTAACTCGATCTAAGCTCGCAAAACGCGTAAATGTCACATTTCCATTTACGCGTCGCATTTTTGCGTCTCCGTACCGTATTTATATTTTTGTTCGACCACCGACACACGCCCCCCCCCCCAACTCCGCCCACTTTTGTGCGGCCTTTGACTTGCCGTATCAGCATTTTCCTGCAGCATTTCTTCGGCCGGCGTTTTTCCTGTCTCGGCAAATGCTGTGAAAAATTATTTGACAAACAGTTTTCCGCACGCTTTTCACTTCTACGCTATCATTTTCTTATGCTCCCCCCCCCTCTTTTTCTCTCTCTTTCTCTCTCTTTCTCTATCTCGTTTGTGCGCTGCTGCTGCCAATCTGCCTGTGAAAATCTCGTTATTTTGTAGCAATTTTTAGTGTCGTCCATTGGACGGAGCATAAAAATGCAAACTTTTTAATTGGGTTTTTGTGTGATCACATTCGGTGGGAAGCAGGGGATGTGAAGGAGGGAAGAAGGAGTGCTGTCAACTAGAGTGCCAAGGCTTGGGCGCCTCAATTGACATCTAAGTCCAGGACGAGAGCGAGAGCGAGAGCGAGAGCTCAGACGGTGGAGGGGCGGGGAGCTGGGCGCCAAAGCTGCGTTGATGGCAGCAATTTGACGCGGCCAGCAAATTTAAGCGGCTTAGCTTGACCAAAGCTTCCGGCATCATCAAAAAAACAACAACAACAACAGAAACAAAACAAATACAAAATAAAAGTAGGGTCAAAAAGGGACTTGCGAATAGAAAATAGAACAACAACAACAACAATCTGCTGTGGGCTCGAAAATTGTTAGCAAAGATTTGACAAGGATCTGCGTAAATTAAGAGCTCGCTGAAGCGGATCAGCTGATCAGCTTTAAACCCTTCGACTTGTGCCGAAACCCCTGAAATTGAAGTGAAGAACATAAAGCGCACAAATTGAGCTAAGTATATTGATTAGACCATTAGCTGAAATTCCTGCCAATCCTTCTCCTACACATATCTGTTGATATATTTGTTTCTATATCTGCTTATATTCTCACTTCATCCTCTCTCTTCAGCTTGTGTTCGTCAGTCGACGAAGTCGCGACAAACAGTCTCATACCTGACCAAATAGATGGCGATAAACAAATGCCATATGTTCTATTTATATGGCCAGACACAACACAAACACCAGACCCAATGCTATTAATCGAAACCTCAAGAGTGCCGAAACATTGATTAATCACACTTCAAATAGCTTCGATTGAACAAAAGTGTACTGCTATGTAATTTTGTCTAGGCGGCATATAAAGTATACGCACTGTTCCCCAAAATTGGTGAATACTACTTATTATACCCTGACATTCTGGAAAAGCTCTTCATAGCTATCTTACTTGTTTTAATCTAGACAATCACCTTCTAGCTAACATCTAACTAACTTCTAGCTACCATCTAGCTAAAATCTAGCTAAAATATGGCCAACATCTAGCGAACATCTATGTTAACTGGCATCTTGCTAACATTTAGCTAGCATCTAGATAACTTCTGGCTAACATCTAGCTAATATCTAGCTAACTTTTAGCTACCATTTAGCTAACATCTAGGTAAAATCAAGCCATCATCTAGCTACCATCTAGCTAAAATCTAGATACCATATAGCTAAAATCTAGCGAACATCTATGTTAACTAGCATCTTGCTAACATTTAGCTAGCATCTAGCTAACTTCTGGCTAACATTTAGCTAATATCTACCTAACATATAACTACCATCTAGCTAACATCTAGATAAAATCAAGCCAACATCCAGCTACCATCTAACTAAAATCTAGCTACCATCCAGCTAAAATCTAGCTAACATCTGGCTAATATCTAGCTAACATCTAGCTAATATCTAGCTAACACCTAACTAAAATCTAGCTAACAATTAGCTAACATTTGGTTAACATCTAACTAACTTCTAGCTACCATCTAGCTAAAATCTAGCTACCATATAGCTAAAATCTAGCCAACATCTAGCGAACATCTATGTTAACTAACGTCTTGCTAACATTTACCTAGCATCTAGCTAACTTCTGGCTAACATCTAGCTAATATCTACCTAACATATAACTACCATCTAGCTAACTTCTGGCTAACATCTAGCTAACATCTAGCTAACATCTGGATAATATCTAGCTAAAATCTAGATACCATCTAACTAAAATCTAGCTACCATCTAGCTAAAATCTATCTAACATCTAGCTAATATCTAGCTACCATCTAGCTAACATCTAGCTAACATCTAGCTGACATCTGGTTAAAATCTAGCTAACTTCTAGCTAAAATCTAGATACCATCTAACTAAAATCTAGCTAACAATTAGCTAACATTTGGTTAACATCTAACTAACTTATAGCTACCATCTAGCTAAAATCTAGCTAACATCTAGCTAATATCTAGCTAACATCTAGCTAAAATCTAGATACCATCTAACTAAAATCTAGCTACCATCTAGCTAAAATCTAGCTAACATCTAGCTAACATCTGGATAATATCTAGCTAAAATCTAGATACCATCTAACTAAAATCTAGCTACCATCTAGCTAAAATCTAGCTAGCATCTAGCTAACATCTAGCTAACTTTTAGCTAACATCTAGCTAACTTCCAGCTAACATTTAGCTAGCATCAAGCTAACTTATAGCTACCATCTAACTACCATCATTGCTATTCTATATTTATCAATTAAACAACAACAAACTTAATTTGCGTAAAAACATAAGATATGGTGTTGAATTCAAATTATGTCTCTATCTCCTATAGTCTCTGAGATCTAGGTGTTTATACAGACGGGCATGGCTTGATCGTTTGTTGACGCTGATCAAAAATATACTTACATATATACTTTATAGAGACTGCCTGTTACACAAAGATATAATACCCTTCTACCCTATGGATAGCAGGTATTATTATATACATATGTATGTATGAAGATTTAAGTGAAGAGTTGTTAACAAATATTAATTAATATATTAATATTAATATTAATATTAATTTCTTGTATTTAATAAATAATTTGATAACTTACTATGGCAAAAGAAGATTCGGTTTGACGAAAGACGATTGATCGAATGTAAATTTACATCTATTCATATAATTCAATCCATAAGCGGATCCATTAAACATATGAAATGATTGCAAAGTGCAGTTCATAGAAATCCCTTAACAAACTTTTGGACAACTCCGAAGCCTTTAAAGACACAATTCTCCGTGGTGTTTGGTAGCCATGTCTGTGACTCCTGCTGCTGGTTGAGCTGCCACTTTTACCTTCCACCTGCTTCAGCTGCTCTGTTTCTACTTCCTACATCTACTAGTTTCAGTTCTAGTCCCGTTGCTGCTGCTGCTGCTGCTTGGCTGGCTGGCTGGCGTGGCTGCCACGTCGACATCGCATGTGTTGCCATCGATTTGGCCGTTTAACATTTATCGCCCCAACTGCCGTTGCCGTTGCCGTTGCCGTTGCTCTAATGACTGGGCCAATATATATGGCCGGCAATTTTGCACATTTTGCACTGCGTGTCACCTGCGCTGCCCAGATAAATCGCTGAACACCGAAGGAGCGTGACTAGTGCCGAGACTAGAGAAGAGATGGCGGAGGGGCGAAACTCCGCAAAAACTTTCACCAACGGCGATTTGTCGGTTTATGTGCTGTGAATTGAAATGCAGCCAAGAATTCTTTTCATTTTCATTTTCCTTCTTCTTTTTTTTTTCTTTTTTGGTTGCATGGTGGGTGGTGACGAAGGGGAGGGGGAGGGGGAGTGAAAGGTGGTGTAATCGTTCCTAATGCAAAACAAATCGAATCCAGGTGGCGTCCAGTGAATGGGCTGCTGGGATCGCAAGGTATCAGCCCTGACGTAAAGCCACTTGCCACTAGACACATTCTCCTCGCACATTGTCGTCCTTGTGGGTTATTAGGCGGATGGTGGGAGGAAGCGGGGGGAGGGCTAAGCGTTGGCCCTTCTCTCACAGTTTTATCTGGGCCAAAACAACAATAAAGAAATTGCCTGGCGCGCTGAAGCGTAAGCGACATTTCTGGCCCACAGTCCTGCAATGTCGCGTTATCCACTCTCTCCCTCTCTCTCTTTCTCTATATAGTATGTATATGTACATATATCCAATGTATAGCCTGGGCCATCGTCGTCGTCTGTCCCGTGCCCAGAGCGTGTTACCAACAACAACACCAACACCAATACCAATACCAACGAGAACGAGAAGAGCAACAACATTGTTGACCCCAGCTGGTCCGTTGGCTGTCCAACTTGTCGCTGTGATGATTAATGGCCAGCAAACTGATAAATCAACTTTGTCGCTGTTGCTGTCACTGCACAAACACGCCGCAAAATGCTGCGCCCCCATCATAGACACACACACTAATACACACATGCACTCACACACACACACACACATGTATGAGAGGTGTTCGCTTGGCTGGAAATTCGATTCCATTGAATTCGATTCGATTCGAGTCGATTCGTTTCGTTTCAATTCGTTGCGGCTCACTTGAGTTTTAGCTAATGTTCACTATTGCCACGCCCACTGCACCCACAACGCCGCCCCTCACTTCGCGCTCAACCCATTTGCGACATATGCAAACACGCCAATTTCAACGTCATCCTCCGTCATCCAATTCCATTCCATTGTCTACCGGAAATTATTTCCAGCTGGGCACAAACAACAAGAAAACCTTTGCCAACATTCTGTTTACAACGCACTTCAAATACTCTCTCTCTATGTCCTTCTCTCTCTCTCTTCCACTCCCTGTCCCGCTCCCACTCTACTTCCACATATTTCATTCACTCTCATGTCTAGCTGCCATCGTTAAGCAGAGTTTGCAAGGGTTTAAAATGAATTGCTGCATTTTTAAGGTTAATTTTTTTATAATTTATTCAACTTTTATATACTCCAATTCATAACAAATAATATTAATCATAAGTTAATAATTCAAGCAGTGAATGGCAACATTGAGAGCATTGTTAATAATAAGACTTAAATCTTAGTTATTGCGAAACAATCATTTAAATATTTACTTTTTTTATATACAGCTTGAAATTAAATTTTAGAGCATATTAACATAACCATATATTTAAATATTGAATATTTAAATTGTAAGCGAAATTTGATTAAAATGTTTGTAGAGTACGTTCGTACGTTTTGTTCTTTAGAATAAATATATTAAATAAAGATATTATTTTAGAAGCAACTGATGATATAATAATATAATATATTAATATGTATATTAATGGAGAATATTAGCTTCTAAATTAAATTTAAGATGCCCAAAATCCGTCATAATATTTAATATTAACTTTAAAAGGATTATTTTTAATGGGTCAAATATGGTAACAGGACCTAGCGCCATCTAGTGTTAAGTAACCGGCTTCATTCAAAATTGCTGCAGCGCTAAGCGCTTCAGTCTTTAATTTTTAATTCTGCTTATTATATTTATATGATGTAGTTCAAAAATATAGAAAATCATTCATTTTCATATTTAGTATTTAGTTTATAGGAAATGTTTTGATTCTCAAAATATTGCTGGCGCCATCTATTGTCAAGCGGACGCGGCGTTTACAGTTTAAGTTTTTATTTTGATCAAACTGCAGCTAGCGCCATCTAGCGTTAAGCTACTGACTACATTTCCAATTGCTGTCGCTGTCTTTAATTTTGAGCAAATTCTTCACATGCATTTAATTTTGTATATAAAATTTAAATGGTTAGTGGTGCCAATGGCTTCAGCCTTTCATTTTTATCAGTTTGACATGCACCATCTAACGTTTAAGTGCTGCTTGAGTTGAGATTGGCTCGACAGCTTAAGCTGTAACTAGCGCCATCTGCCTGTTCAGTCATTCATTTTGATCAAGCTGAACAACAAAATAGGCCAACTCCTCCTTTTTGACCCTGTTTTGTGTTGCTTGTGTTGACCCAAGTTGAGCAAATGTCGCGACGCATTGGCTGCTCTTAAAGTCACGTTTAGCTGACCCTTAAAAAAAAAGATGAAGAGGAAGAGGAAGCGTTCGCATTCAGATTCACGTTCCCATTCACGTGCTGCGAGATGAGATTGCCATGCTGTTGGCCGCTTTGCACCGCCAGCGTTCATTGGCATTGCAATTTGGCTCATTAGACACATTTCGTTGGCAATTAAGTAAATAATTTGTAAGCCACAAACGTTGCAATGGTCGCGGCCGGGCATCGTCTGCGGTTCCCGTTTGTCCATGGCCCCACGGCAGTACTCTGGGCACAGCACAGCACAGCACAGCACAGCACAGCACAGCACACAGCACAAAACCTGGCAGAACGTGCAGCGCCCGTTTATTATGTTGCCCCAATCGTTGTTGTTGCAGTTGCAGTTGCTGGTCGCCGCTTGCGGTCGCCGCTGTGGTAATTTATGTTACTGCACCAAGTAAATGCCGCCAAAGCACTACAACTCTTCCACACACACACAGAGTGAGAGAGACGGATGTGGAGTGTGTGAGGGAGACAGCGAAAGTGGGCTGTTTGTGTTTGCGCTTTTGTTGTTCTGTTTGCCAATTGATTTGAAAACAACAACAAGAACTAGCAGAGAGGCACGTCTAATGTGAAAAACATTGCGTTATGCCCAGCAACAACGTTGCACCACCGCACCAACAACAACCGCACACACACACACACACACACACACACACACACACACACACACACACACACACACACACACACAGACACACAGTGTGCGAATTTTCCACAAGCCGGTCGCGTTTTGAAGTCGCTCCTTTTGATCGCTCTGGAATTCGCTAAAATAAGTAGAAAAATCAAAAAAAAAGTGACTACGAGTGAGTTCGAGCTGTGCTCAATCCTTGTGTACTCACGGTCGGTCGGGGCACCTGCTGCTGGACGTCGGAGGCAGCCGTGTCACCAGGAGACGCATTGGCAGAATTGACGGCAGCGAGGGAAATTGTTGTTGGTTCCAGTACAATTGACCACAACTACTGGTATACAATAACAATCGTACGCCCACGATCAGCTGACGACGAGGGCTGCGCTATCATCAGCTGCTCAGCCAGACTGGGCGTTCTGGCGTTGCCAGTAGGCCAACTAGAAGCCCAGCGCAAAGCTTAAAAAGCACAGCGCAAAGCTCAAAAAGTGCAAAAAATAGCTGCATACTTTCAGGAGCTGCTAATTAACATACGCAATAAGCTCCGCTGAAAGAGTGCAGCTGCAGTGGTGCAGTGCATAGAGGCGCGGACTCTTCAGCGATCCACGGTTCGAATCCACCAAGATCGGAAAAGTCCAACACTTAATTTATTAAGTGGTCTGGCCGAAAAAGAGTGGGTCGGCGATGCAGCGCACACCACCACCACCACCAGCAGCAGCAGCAGTTAACAGGAGACCTAAGTTCCCGTGTGGCAGCAGCATAGAAGAAAATGCATGTCATAACCAAACGGGTGACAACAGGAGCAGGAGCGAGGAACCAGCAAGCAGCTCGTCGGCGGCGGTCGTTGTGTTGCCGGATCCCGATATGGCGGCCACACGTATTGTGCCTGTTGCTGGCCCAGCCAGCGAGAAGAGGTCGCTTAAAGACCTGTTGGAGCGCTTGGGCACGGAGCTGGACGGCCTTTCTGAGCAGTTTGCCTCGCAGAGGCACATCAACGAAAAGATGAGGAGCAAGTTGGCAAGAATGCAGAAATTGCATCGAGCCGCAACAGAGCTGTGTAAAGAGGCAAGCGTCACAGTCACCACAGACACAGCCACTGAAGGAGCATTGGATAAAGCGGCCCCAAGAGCAGTCGTGTCAGCGGCAATCGGCATCAAGCCGTCGGCAACACCCAAGAGGCAGAGGGATACCGAGGCGGAGCCGAGGAAGACTCCACCCAAGCGAAATAAAACAGTAACTCACGCCGAGTGGACTACTGTGGAGTCGAAAAGCACGGGGAGGAAGAGGACCACTACCAAGCCACGGCCTGACGCACTGGTGGTCAGTGCAAAAGGAGAGATGAGCTATAGTGACGTGCTTTCTATGGTTACCAGACGGCAGGATGGGAAGCTGCAAAATGTCGCTGATAGCGTGATCACAGCTCGAAGAACTGCCAAGGGAGATCTTCTGTTGGAGCTCGGCGGCTCTGGGCTGGACAGTACTTCCAAACTGAAGGACGCAATCGAGAACGTGCTAGGGATTGCGCAGAGGTGCGCAGCATTACCCAGCGAACTACAATTGCTATTCGTGACTTGGACGAACTCACGCGACAGGAGGAAGTGTTGGCAGCAGTGCATGCGCAAGCGGGCGTCCCTATCGATGTGTGCCAGCTGAAGAGCCTGAGAGCGGGATACGCAGGCACGCAGGTAGCAATTCTTCAGGTGCCACCACTATGGGCTCCAAAATCCTTGAGTTGGGCAAACTCAAGGTTGGGTGGTCTCGCTGCAGAATTGTGGAGCAAGAGCAGAGGACGAGGTGCTACAAATGCCTTGAGATCGGGCACATAGCCAGCAGATGCAAGAATCTCATTGACAGGAGTAACTGCTGTATAAGATGTGGAGTACCTGGTCACAAAGTGGCATCGTGCACCAACGCAGCGAATTGCTACATTTGCAGCGCAAATGGAGGCAAACAGCTAAACCACCAGGCTGGTAGTCGCAATTGTCCATTGGCAGCAAAGAGCGCAACGAAAGCACACTCATGCAATTAGTCCAGCTCAACCTAAATCACTGTGCAGCTGCGCATGACCTTCTTCAGCAAGCAGTGCGAGATGATAGCGCTGACGTAGCTATCCTAAGCGAACCGTACAGAGCGGTAACAGGCTCAGTCTGGGCAGCGGATACTACGGGTAAGGCAGCAATCTGGGTGTGCGGCAAATCACCGTTGCAGTTCGGACACGAGCATGCTGCACGTGGATTTGTGCGAGCAAAAATCGGCGGTACATGGGTCTATAGCGTGTATCTGGCCCCAGTCTGTCTCTGGAGGAGTACGGGCGCATTCTGGATGAACTCGCAGCAGATGCTATAGGCCGCTCCCCATTAATTGTCGGCGGCGACTTCAATGCATGGGCAATGGAATGGGGTAGTCCCTGCACAAATGCGAGAGGCTCGATTGTGACGGAAACGTTCCAAATGCTGGATCTAATCCTCTTGAACGAGGGCACGCAACAGACTTTCTGTAGAGCTGGCGTGGGGTCCATAGTCGACCTGACTTATGTGTGCAGCGCGCTGTCGCCTTCGGCACGTTGGCGCTTGAGCGATGGCTACACAGCTAGCGACCACCGTGCTATTCTGTGCGAAGTTGGCGGGCGGCGCCCCAGCAATACAGGTGACCCATCAAGATGGGTTAACTTCAACGCGGATAAGATGGACGTGCTGCGCTTCAGCGCTCGCATCCAGTGTATGGAAGCGGCAGGAAGCGCCGAGCAGATGGCTACGATAGCATTGCATGCGTTAGCGCAAGCATGCAAAGACTCGATGCCCCCCAGAAGATCTTCCACCCACCACCATCTGCCAGTGTACTGGTGGAATGAGGATATCGCCACCGCCAGGCGGGAATGCAACCGCGTGAGAAGATGCTATCAGCGATCGCGAGGCAGACCGTCCTACACATCATGGCAGCGCGAATACAAAGAGAGGCGGAAAGCTCTGAAACATGCCATCAAGGCGAGCAAACGCAAATGCTTCATCGAGCTTTGTGAGACTTTGGAGAGCGACCCATGGGGGAAGGCGTACCAACTGGTCACTAAAAAGATCTCGGCACACAAAGCGTCTATGCCACCGGATGATGTGATGCACTGCGTTGTCCGTGAGCTGTTTCCGACTACAGCTGGTGAGACGGTGCGAAATCTTGATGTCGCCACATCCAATAACAGCGCGGCAATTGAGTTGGTTACCAGTGCCGAGATAAGTACTATCGCTGGAAGCATGAAGCTGGGAAAGGCGCCTGGGCCGGATGGCATTCCACTGAGAGCTCTTCGGCTCGCCTGTGCTCTGAGGCCGGAAATCTTCGTTGATATGTTCAACAGGTGTCTACAGGAGGCTGTCTTTCCAGATATCTGGAAATCGCAGAGACTGGTTCTGCTCCTAAACCAGGCAAG
The DNA here is from genome assembly GCF_023558435.1 of Drosophila sulfurigaster albostrigata. Classification (NCBI taxonomy): domain Eukaryota; kingdom Metazoa; phylum Arthropoda; class Insecta; order Diptera; family Drosophilidae; genus Drosophila; species Drosophila sulfurigaster. Next base: position 12,771,439 of record NC_084885.1, on the reverse strand, counting down.
AATCCGGGCGAACCTGCTGCATATCGGCCAATCTGCCTCATTGACAATGCGGGAAAAATGCTGGAGAAAATCGTATGCACCCGGCTGGAGCGCGCTATTGCCGCAGGAGGGACCTATCGCCAAATCAATTTGGCTTTCGCAAGGCCAGATCGACAGTCGACGCAGCGACTAGAGTTGTGGAGATCGCCTCACACGCCATAGCGGGCAGCAGATGGAAGGGAGGAGCCAAGGAGTATTGCTTGATGGTCACGCTGGACATCAAGAATGCCTTTAACTCGGCTCGTTGGGACTGCATTCTCAAGGCTCTGGCAGCGTTCCAAGTGCCGAGATATCTTCTGGAAATCGTGCGTAGCTACCTATCCTGCAGGCGGCTATTGTACGAGACAAGCGCTGGTACAGAGGAGTACGTCGTGACGGCAGGTGTCCCACAAGGCTCGGTCTTGGGCCCTCTTCTGTGGAATGCCATGTATGATGGCATCCTGAGACTAACCCTCCCCCCGGGCACGCACATGGTTGGCTTCGCAGACGACATCGCTGTCCTTGTCGTGAGGAAGGAGCTGATGCAGGCCGAGAGTGTGTGCAACCAAGCAATTGCGACCATCCAGCAGTGGCTTGGCTCAGTTGGGCTGGCACTTGCGCCGCATAAAACTGAAGCCGTGCTGATAAGCAGCAGAAAACATGTAGAGGTAGCGCAAATTTCGGTTGGCTGTACAACTATTTCGTCCAAAAGAGCGATCAAGTATCTGGGAGTTTGGATCGATACAAGGCTCAGCTTTCGAGAGCACCTGGAAGCGACGAGCAATAAAGCTGCAGGCATGAACCGGCTACTGTCAAGGCTCATGGCGAATGTTGGAGGCCCAAAACAATTGCGACGATCGCTAATCGCGGGTGCCATGCGATCCATCGCACTGTTCGCGGCACCAGTATGGGTTCGAGCATTGGACACCAGAAGCTACTGCCAAGGGCTGGAGGCAGCGTTCAGGAAGAGTGCCATCCGCATCATTAGTGGATTCCGCACAATCTCTGAGGACGCAGCGTTCGTCATCGCTGGTGTACCTCCGTTTGTGGAAATGGCCAGAGAGCGAGCTGCTACCTATCGGCAGCTGCGATCCCGGCACCACAGCAACGCCGAAACGCGAACCGTTCGGACAGCAGGACGGCAAGAATGCCTAGAGAGGTGGCAGCGACGTTGGGATATGTCTCCAAAAGGCCGTTGGACGCATCGGCTTATCCCGAACATCGGGGAATGGACCAGCAGGAAGCACGGCCAAGTCAACTTCCACTTGACTCAGGTTCTAAGTGGCCATGGATGCTTCAGAAGCTATCTGCACCGATTTGGTCATGAAGCTTCTGGCAACTGCTCTGAGTGTGGAACACTGGAGGATGCTGAGCATACTATCTTCGCCTGCAAGCTATATGGATCACTACGCAACGACTTGGAAAGGGCACTGGGCGTATCGATTGCGGTGGGAAATTTGGTCCCGCTTATGCTGCAATCAGTGGACAACTGGGTTGCGATTTGTGAGTTTGTGTCAACTGTGATGCAGACCCAAAGAAGCATGGAGAGAGCCAGGAGAGAGTCGATGGAATAGGTGGCGCTATGTCTCTTGTGAAGCAATGCTTTACGGCCGTACCACAGGAGATCGCACTGCCCTTTACCCATCATAATTTAGTTATATCATGTATCTCGTTATCATATTAACATTAGTAATAGTAGAGCAAAGTCGAAATAAAAAAAACACACACACACACACACACACACACACACACACACACACATTGTTTGCATATTCGCCTAAAAGTATGCAATTCGCATATTTAAATTTTCACAGCACATTGTGGTTTTCCATCACACACTTTGTCGTTGCCCAACACTGGTAAAACGCGTCGTCTACTATTTTCGGCAAGTCATGCAGCGCTTTGAGCATTTCTGATTGCATTTTCGATTGTCAGCTGTCAGACATTTGACTCTGACTCAAACTCCAACCTTCACTCTTTTGCCTTTGTAGATATAAGTTTTTAATCAAAGATCAATCTCTAGATAGCAAAACTTGTATCGATTTATCTCCTCATAATAACTTCAAGTAATCCGTTTAAAAAATGCCAGAAGAAAACAAGAATTTCTTAATTCAAAAGTTCATAACTCAACATTTGATCGTCAGATATTAGTTTATTATTCATTTCAATTTATATTTTTATTTTTATTTACGTTTATCTTTTTACAGTTACAAGTACATATTTGTATACTTTTATTTATTTTAATTGCTCATATTTATATTTTCATTATATATTGTAGCTGGCAGTGCTAAACAAACCAGCGTTGCCAGAAAGTTTCAATGCTTCATTACTAGACGAATTAATGTGAAAATAGCATATAAAAAGAATACTTTATCCTTAACTTAAATTTATGAAATTAATTTAAGCATTACACAAATTATCACCAGCAACAATTTTTAGATTGCATTTTTCAAATTAAAGTATGTAACCGCGGTGAAAGCTTATCGGTATCATTAGCAAGTCGATAGGCACGAAACTATCGGTATCATCAATTTTCAGTAGTAGTTGCAAGAAATTTAACAACCTTCGTGTGAAGTAAATCATTAGTAAAGTAAAAGTCGTCAGTCCTAACGAAATCAGCCTTCAGCAGAAAGCAGTTTCATATAAGCTTAATCAAACTAATTAAATAATCAAAAGCTATTGTATAACCAAGATTACATTTAGGGGCTCAACCGAGAGATTACCTTAACATTACATGTTTCAATCTTTATGCAGTGACAAGAATTTCTATATTTCAAATTTTCATTTAAGCTTCAGCAGAACTTAGTTTACGACAATTTATATGAGTTATCATATTTATTTTTTTTATTTAAAAGCAAGAAACTATCTAAATTATCAAAGTAATACATAATTAATTCATGTAATCGATTAAAAATTAAATAAACACAATTTATTTCAATCCAACATCAGTACAGAGCTTTCAGGTAAGATGATTAATTTTGCTTATTGTAATTTTGTTTTTAGTTTATTCTTTTTATTTGCAAATTAAGCCATAAGCAATTTAGCATTAGATATATTAATTGTATTTGTATTATTACGTATTTTTGAGAAGCCCAATTTAAATATTCACTCCTTTTATTTATTTCTTACTTGAATTTAAATATTTACTATTTTGTTTAAATCTTTCGTTTATTGACTTATTTTCGGTGTTTATTATTACTTATTCTTATTTCACGTTGTCAGCTCACAATTACCAAGTTGGCAGTTCAAGAAGTATTGCAGCGTTGCCAGAAAGCTCCAAAGTAACAGCTAGGTGGCAGCTCCGTCTAGTGACATTTTTTTGGTTAAACGATATTCGCTTCGTTGTGCTGCGTTCTCATAGATTCCCATTGCAATTTCTGGGCTTACTCACATGGCGATTAACTGCGCCATTATCTCATAGTCTGCTGGTCTGCTTTGTTGTTGTTGTTCGTATTGTTGTTGTGCTCAGCTGGACTAGAAGCAGTCAATGCAACGCATCGTATCGCGTGTGTTGCACATGCTGCATTGCTGTCTGGCTGGCATCATCTCTGAGGGTGACTGTGACTGTGACTGTTACTGTTGGCATTGCCATCAGTCATCCCAACTAATCTGTGCGCCCAAAAGCGTCGCAACATTACAGGCCGAAAGGGAGCAGGAGAAGGAGCAACAGAAGGAGGAGGGAGAAGGCAGCCCGACGTCCGATAAGCGCAATGTTGTTGATGTGTCCAAGCAGATCTATGGCCATAAGCATAAACGTGATGACCGTCTGCTCCCCGTCCTTCCCGTTCGTCTATCTCTCTATCTATGTCTGGACAATGAACGATTCCCGTCTCTCCCCTCTCCTCCCCTCTACATCCCTCTATCGTCTGCTTCACACTGGCGTCGTCGTTATCAACGTTCGTTACTTGTTTATGCATGTCATTGTTTGCATGTAAATTTGAGCAGCTCCTCGCTCCTCCACAGCAACTGTTGCTGTTACCGTCGCCGGTTACCGGTAACTGGTAACTCGTATCTGCCACCTGACATTCTCATTTCTCTCTCTCTCTCTCTCTCTCTCTCTGTGTGTTCTACAGACAAAAACTTGGCAATCTGTATTTTCGGCCCTGGGCTGACACAACTTTTGTGGCAAATTCGGCGCGCCTCTTAAAGTATTAAAGTCTTCTGCCAATGTTCTCTGGGCTGCTCTGCGCTCTGCCAATTTAATTGAATTATGGCGCGACGGCAGCGGCAGCGGAGGCAGCGACAGTGGTTTGTATTCGGAGCGGGAAGGAGAAGGGGAGGCGCATTAGATGGGCGGGGCAACTTCAAAGAGCTGCTGGGCTGATAAGAACAAAAGTATGTTGCTGCGTGGAATTTTCTCAGCAGTTCCGTGCTCTGAAATTAGAAAACAGCAACGTTTGCCACAGTGGACAAAGCGTTGACTAATAACTAATATTAAATCCAAGATTCGAAATCTTTAAATCGACTGTAAAATCAATAGGTAATGGAATTTCGATTATTTGATAAATATGAAGAGAGTGTAAAAAATATTTTAAGTATTATATTCTATGCTCCTTTTATCTTGTTCTTCCATCTGTAAATTGTAATTGTTAAAGTTTTATTATTTGTATTATGTGGCTGACAATTTAAACGATAATTTAAATCGATAGTTGATTGCAATGAGATTATTCAAAAGCTGTAATTCGCATGATTTCCTAAGGTGAAAATATGTTTTAAAAATTAAATTGTAATTTCTTGTTTTATTGTTATACGATTTAGAAATTTTGTTAAATTCTCATTGTTCTTATTGTGTTCCATTCTAATGTATAACTTGTTAAGCTCTCCAACGTAATTTGCAATGAACATTTATTTTAAAATCTCTAAAAATGTGTACATTTTAATTGTGAAACACTTATTGTTATTTTTGTGTTGCTCTCAATCAAATTCTACGTTAAACTCTGAAATTGTATTTGTAGTATACATTTGTTTAAAAATCTTTAATTTGGTGACAGAGTATCAAATAATAAGGAATACATTTAAATTTATAGTATTTGAGACTCTTTAAAAAAATTGTACAAAATATTTGCAAATCTAAGTAATTTTTAATTTTAAATCATTTGAAAATTCTACTAAAACAATCGGCTATGTGAACACAACAAAAAATCTAAATTTTCTTACACAAAAAAGAATAGTGAAAAATAATTTTTGTTCTGGTTATTTTACGATTTCATGTGTAAAGTTAAGTTATTACGATGCTCTTTGTACATCAGAGAGTAAATAATGAGCTATTAAATAATTTAAATTAAGCCTACAAAAATACTTATTTAATATTAAGAATTAATCTACATCATTTGCAATATTTTCCTTTTAGGTTTAAAATAGATTTAGTTCTTGTACAATACTTTTATAATGCACTGCACTTAACGAATTAATTAGTTGCAATTTATTCTAAAATATCCTTTAAAATAGTTAATGCATTTAAATTATACATCAGCAAATAATAAATAGCAACACAACATCAATTATTCAGCTAAAAAAAATCCACTTAAACAAACGGCTTAACCATCGAATTAAATTGATTTTACAACATTGAAAAATAGTTTTTAAAAAGTAAATTTTATGTTATTTTGTGATTTCAATATGAATATGTCACTAGTGAACGTTAATTAATTTGATAATATAAGACCACAGACCAATTTGAACTGGTCCAAATAAACACAACTTGGAGAAATCAAATTATTTTTTGGAATACAATATTATAAAGTTTTTAATTATATATTTTATACCATGCCTAAGTAAGGCTAGAATTTGAAGTTCTTTTATTTAAGTTGCCACCAAAGGAACTCTGAAAATTGAATGCAACCTTGTTGACTGCTTTTTCAGTCCCACTGTGCGTCTCTGCCAGCATTCGTATCGTATATCAAAGAGTGTGGCACGAGGCGAGGCAAGGCAAGGCGGGGGCAACCAGCAGTAGCAACAATGGCAGAAGCAGCGGCAGCAGCAGCATCAACACCAGAAGCAGCAGCAGCAGCGACAACGACAACGTTTGTGGCAACGTGAGCTTGCCATGTGAATGTTCTTAGCCAAGACCGAGGAGAACCTGTTGCCGAAGATGTTGCTTTGGCCAACAAGAGGCAGAGATGAGGCAACTGTTTGCACTCTGCTGTTGTTGCTGCTGTTGCAGTTAGTTTGGTTTTGCCTCTTGGCTTGGTCCTGCTGTTGGTCCTTGTGTCTTGGCCTATGCAACACATTTTGCTTGGTTTCGTTGCGCGTTGCGTTTGCTTTGGGGTTTGGGTTTTTGGTTTTATTTCGTTTTGTTTTCGTTTCACGCGCGCGGCTCTTTGCCGTCAAGTCCTGGCCGCAAATTATGCCAAGAAACTTGTTAAACTTATTAAAACGAAACCTCAGCGTGAAGTTGCCAAGGCAAATACACATACTACTTTGGCCTGCGGCAAAACGTTGAACGTTGAAATGCGACGACGATGAGAACGCCATAAGAACAGCAAAACAGAACAACAACAGAGCTCGGCAGGTGGTAAACAACGACTACAAGCAAGGACATTACACATTGCCTTTGCCTCTTGATACTGGATTTCAGACAGTTGCAGCTATCAGATACAGTCACAGCAACAACAACAACAACAACAACAACTCGTTCACTGGATACACTTAAACTTAGTTGAGTGCAATGAGTGCTCTCATCTTGAAGTCATGCTAACAAACTACACAGACTTGATCTTTTCGCTTCCCTCCTCCTTCTCCTGATGAATGCGCCCCAACTTGGCCGCAATTGCTTTTTGTTTTAATCTTTGCGATTTCATTTTCAACTTTGCATGGGTTCTGGCTTTGAATATCTCTGTTTAAACAATCAATAAATTTAATACAAGTTCTATACAAATTAGGACATCCTCTTTCCTTTTTGATCTTAAACTTTCATTTTTTTTACTTTGGCTTTTTGTTTTTAAGAATTGAAAAGCATTTGGAGCTAATTTGAAGGCGACAAAATTTGCAAGTGGAACAATCAGCTGATTTCCATAGTTATCGCACTTTTTTCGATAAGTTTACCAATATATAATATTAATCGAAATACGGCCACGTTTTTCGAATCGTTGTCGCATGATCAATGTCCCTCTCTTACACATAGGATGCGGTGGAAGGTTGTAGTTAACAGAAAGAAGTAATAATAAACAAAATTTATATTTACTTATACTTTTTGAATGCCCTCAGTGCTAATTTTTGGTTGATTTTTTTCCTGCCTCAGTTTGTTTACTCTTTCACTTCCAATCAGCTGTTCGTGTGATGCAGTTTTGGTGTAAGCACCTTACATCATTGGAACTGTATCACTAAAGCAGTTGAAAACTGTGGCTTCGTAAGCATTGCTAGGTCTGGTCACTCTTCTCTTATCGCTCTCTCTCGATTGAAGTGTGGCGTGCTCAATAAAAGAGAAGTGATAATTATGAAAGCTGCAAAGAATCTGAATACTGAACAAGGAGCAAGCGACTGCCGGAGTCGACTTTCTTGTGGATGACGCTGGTTCTTTGACATATTTGTGTACTATAATATTTATATAGTATAGTATAATATTTCTTATTACTTATTTCTTCATACTTAGCATTAAAGATATTCAAAGTGCGCTGACCCATTGGAGCTTAATATTATTTTACGCGAATTTGGCTTTGGTGTTTCTCAAGTGTTCCCCTGAGACTGCAAGACAGATAGCAAGCCGATAATTGTCGTCATCGGATGAAGATGAGGAGGAGAAGGAGAGAGGGAGGGAGGGCAATAAATATGTGTGTGTTTGGGGCGAAGTAGCGATATATTCTTGTGATATACACACACACACACACACACAGTGGGAGCAATAAGTGTTTATACGTCTGGTTTTTTGTATCTGCCTTGATGGTTCGTCGTCTGCTTTCTGTTGTCATTGTCGTTATCGTTGTCTCTGTTTTTATATTCAGTTTGTTGTCTTTGTTTTTTTTTCTCTTTTTTTGGGTTTGTCACTCGCTTTTATCACATTACGTCAAACCGCAAAACAAATGAATCGATAGCCGGTCGACGCGTTACTCATTAATCAACTACAGAGTCGTCAGTCAAGGCATCAGTCAGTCAGTCAGTCAAGCAGTCAGTCAGTCAATCAGTTGGTAAGTCGCCTCCTAGTGAGAACGAGAGAAACGTCATCAAAGGCATCGGTAAACAAATGAGATTCTCTGTTGGCCAGCATCCTGAACATTGATGGCGACAGGCATCAGGCGTCCTGCTTATAATTACCATCCATGTTTGATTTTGGCATCTCTCTTCCCTCCACCCTCTCTCTCACTCTCTCCCTCTTATCACTCGTCGTGCAATGCCACAAAGTTGGCGACAGCAATGAGCCCACTCAAGTGACAGTTCACAGACGTCGTTGGAGGCAAAGCCAAAGTAAAGGAAGGAAGCAGAGGAGAAAAGACTGAGGAGAGAGGATTGAGTGCTGATTCCTGTGCTCTGAGCTCTGATGTCTTCAGGTTTTTTTTCGTAATTATTACGCTAAGCGAACTCAGACAGAGAGAGAGAGAAAGCGCGAGACTTACAAAGTTATCCTCGCTGCAAAACTGCACAAAATTAATGACAGGCATAATATTTCTGTTCGCCTCCAGTTGCGTGTGGCACGCAGGTGGCACGCCGAAAGCAAAGTGAATTTTTGTGCAAAGTAACGCAAACTTTTCTTTCTTTCATTCCTACTTGCTTTGGGCACATGTCGATGATTAGTCGCTAGCAAAAGTTACTACGAGAAATCTTTCCTTTCAGCTGTCCGGCAGCAAAGGATTCGCACTCAATCATTTGGTCAGCTCTTTCTCTCAAGTGCTTCAATCTTAACTGATTTGCTCGCAAATTTCGGCTTATTAACCGGACTCTTGACTGCAACTTTCTCCTCATAAAAATTGAACTAATAAAATATGTGTTGCAACACGGCAAAGTCATAAAATGCATTGTGCTTATTTTGTTGCTAGCGACTCAATTCCCAACGTTATCCGCTTGCAAGGAATAATTCAAAAATACATTCTGCTCAGAGTTGTAAAAGTTTCGTTAAATCAATTAATGGGTATCTTGATTTTTATATTTTGGTATATGATTTATTTGGTATATTTAAAAAGTACTGCTACAATTATATACCAAATATAGTCTTCGGTATATTTTAGTATTTTAATACTTAGTCGGTATATTATAAGAATAATACTGTACACAGTCGAGCACTCGATTGTAGTTTTCTTATATATTTAAATAAAAATTTATATATGTTCAACACAAAAAATGTGGTATTTAATGAATTAATTAATTATTTGTGAAAATCGTTTTAGAACAAAATTAATAATTTCGTTGTAATTTTTATGTGTAATTACAATTGTTTTTAATAAAAAAATATATACAATAATAGTTTTATTTTTAGTTTTTTTATTAAAAATAAATTTTTGGTATATTAATTTTATTTGAAATGTATTTTAAAAGCAATTTACAATACACTAACATAAAACAGAGTATTAAAATTAAAACTGGCTTACATTATTTACATATTTACCTATTTATAATATACTATTTTAGATTTGTGTAACATTTAAATTACAAAAATAAATAATAATCAATAAATGATGTATATATGTATATATTCATATTTGAGAAAAAAAAAGTATTTAATGTGTAATTAGTTTTGAAAAATTTCTCTAAATAAAATCTAAAAAATCTATTTTTCAACACGGTAACAGAATAAAAAGTTATACAAGGTTACAGCGACTCGTGTGAATTCTTTTATTGAACTGACGTTTATTTTTTATAGGTAACAATATTTGCTTATCTATGTGATTAACTTTACTATTTTGTAGAATATTTATTGAACAATATTTATGGTTTATATTTTGTGCATGAAATGCATTTTGTGATTTTATATTTCAGTAGATTTAATAATCTATAAATAACTTTAAGATATGTTTTTAAGCTAACTGTGACGTCTTCATGTTAATGCTTGGACAAGTAAATAAAATAGTTTGGATATTTAATATTTATAATTTCTGTACTTCAACATAAGAATAAGGTAAAAATATAATTTTTTTAATGTTTTGTTCACTATTTTCATTCCGAACTTTATGAAAAATATTTGTAATTTAAAACGTTGTTTTTTGTGTGTGTTGTTTTTATGATCTTTAAATAAATATGCAATATTATTCAACTTGGTGTATTAAGCATTTTTCTAGACTTGACTTCTAATGGATATCTTAAAGTCTATAAAAAAAAACATGAACTGCCATCTTCCCGCCACTTTGTTGGGAACAACAAATTTGCGCAGCAACAGCGGCGAAAAAAAAAATAAATAAAAATAATAATAATACACGACAACTCCGACAAAAAGTTCAAGTTGAAGTTGAACGACGAAGCTGCGCTTGTGAAGGGCGAGGGAAAAAGGGAAAGAAGCGGCAAGCACGACCAAGTTCCATGCGAAAGTTTTATTGAAGGGGGCGCGGGGGGAGGGAAAAGCCAGTTGCACTAAACATCCGGCAGGCGTCGACAGCGACAGCGACGTTGACGTCGGCAGTCAGGCAGCAGGCATTTTGTAAAATTAAAAAGAAAATTGTGCGAGTCGACTGCAAATCAAAATAAAAAAAACAAAAATGAAGCCAGCTACGATGTTTGATTGTGCCACAAGGCGCAAGGCAAGCCAGTAAAGGCAGCAAAGGCAGCAAAGCAAAGTCATGCATAGTGCTCTGCCTCAATAATAGAAAAATATTCAACAACATTTTACAACGCTGCGGTGATGTATGGCAAAAAGTTATTGCACAGACCGAAAATGCGCTTGCACGCACGACCAGAAACAACAGCAGCAGCAGCAGCAACAGCAGCAATAACTACTCTGACTGCAAGTTTGGCTATTTGCGCATATACTAACAAATACACTGAACAAAATTATTTTAAGATGAAGATTTCGGTTTCAGTGCTAAGCATTTTCTACAAAATACTGCATCAAGAACATGAAATTTGTGAAGTTAGAAAACACAACTTGATTTCAAGAACATTTGATATAAGACCAAGTTAATATAAATAAGAGAAAATACTATAAGTAAGAAGGCCACAAATGAATGTGCTTGCCAATAAGATACCAAATACCGAATGTACCGCAAAAAATACTAAAATTATACCAAACGCTATATTTGAAATATTGATAAAGTATCGCATTCAGAATATACCACAGAGTATAATATTGTTTTACTGCAAAAAATACTAAAATATACTCACGGCTATTTTTAGTATACAGATATTCTATTTTAAGTATATACCACACTGTTCAAAGTAAAATGAAGCACAGCAATTCGGTATTATTCTAAAAATATACCAAATAATGAACCGCAAAATACTAAAATTATACCAAATGCTATATTTGAAATATTGACATAGTTTTCAAAATATTCATTCATTCAAAATATACCACAAATTGCAAAATAATGTAGCACAAAAATTCTAAAATATACCGAAGGCCATATTTGGTATATCGATAAAATTAAAAAACACAAAAATTTTAATGAAACTGTCCTTTTTTTTGCAGTGTACATGTATATCGTATATATATATCTTGTACATATGATAGTTGACACGCCTTCCGCCCCCACTATACTGCACATTAGTTGCTTGTTAAAGTTGTGCTTTGCTTCGTGCAGGTGCAAGTGTTGCATGAATGAAGTTGTACCGTCGCGATGGTTGGACCTCATGCTGTGCCTTTTTGCTACCCGATCTGTGTGTAAAGTTTTAAGCAACTGCAGAGCTCTGTCCAGGCATTTATCTTTTAACTGCAATGAGACCGGATAATGCTTCAGTCTGTCTCTTGCTTACCCTTAAGATGCCATTCACCATTTATTGATTTCGATGCGAATCTGTGCCTCATATTTCTAATAACTTAACTGCAGAGCAAAGCAAGTTTATGAAATATGCACAAAACGAGCAATTTTCTCTCTTCATATTTGTATTTACATTATGCATTTTGGGGCTCTAATTTCCGTAAATATTGGATAACATACAATTAGTGCACATGTTTATCCGTAAATTCATTTGCAAGGCATCGCGACACCAACTTTTTATAGCATACTTTTCTGCGCAAGCAAGCATGAAATGCTTTGCGATTGATTTGGTTTATTGTCAGTCGTGAAGACATCGCATTTAATTGGTTAATCACATAATTGTATTTTTATTGCAAATTGTAAAAAGATTTATGCCTGCAGACTTGTTGGTCATAAAAATGCCTTCATCTGATTTGCATTTTTAATAAAGCATTTTTATTAATAGCAAATTAATCTAATTGAAAAGATCACAAAAAAAAGATTAATCGATAATAAATTAATGTATTAATAAGGGTTTTAAAAAAGGAAATTAATGAGCAGCAAGATCTTTTTATTGGTCAATCACAAATTGAATTAAGCAATCACAATCACAAATTGAATTAAATATGTTTAATGTGTCTCGAAATTAAATGGGTATCAAAATGAGTGTCTTCTTCTAATTATTATTTCTAATGACTCATTTTTATTAAAACCAAAATAAATATAAACTTTCATACCTAAAGAATTTAAAAAGCCAAAGTAATTCAACAGATATTAAAGTCAAGTAAACTATTTGGCAGTAAAATCATTAATTTGGTCAATCGGAAATTGTATTAAAAATTATTAACTATTAAATGTGATTATTGATCATAAAAGTGCTAAAATTCTTTTCATTTTTATTGTAACATTTCTTTGACGCACCAAATAAATATATGCTTTCCTGTTATGTAAGAGTAAACTAATCAAAGAGAAGAAACAAAAAGTCACATGGGTAAAATATATTAATGTTAATCAGGAAATTAAATATATTTTCCTCTTTGTCATACAATAGTTTAACTTTAATAAAAATAAATATAACCTTTATTGTTAGTTAATAGTAAATTAATTAAAAGGACAAGTCAGTCAATTAAGAAAGCTAGAGAGAGACTTGGTAGAATAGCCGAGAGATCGTAAAGCGTACTACATTAATATTTTCACAACCAAATTAAATATGTTTGAAGTCAATCGCCAGTTTTTAAAGTAACGTAAAGTATTTGGCAGCAAAAACTTTAAATGTAATCTTTATTGATACAAAATAATGAAAGTAATTGGAAAAAGAAAACAAACAGATACAAAATAAATTAAACGAACATATACTATTAATATTTTAATAAGCAAATTGAATATATTTGAAGTGAATCGTTAGCATTTAAAGTGAAACCAATTATGTGATAATGTGAGTACTTGCAAGTTGATTAACCTTATTATTTGTACAACAACAACAACAACAACAGGGCTTTAACCATCCAATGCCAATTCGAATGGCAATTCCAATTCCAATGGCAATGCCAATGCCAATGCCAAGGGAGCCATGCCCTGTTTGGGGCACATTCAGTGTCCCCGAAATGACCAACATTTTGCGCCCCAATAAAACTGTCAACATTATAAAGCGCCACTTAAGAAATGAACAAAAGAGCCCAAAAACCAGAGTCGAAAAAAAATAACACACCAAATACAAATGAACGGACCGCGGTTAGGGTTGGGTTGAGAAGTATTATTAGAGGCGGTTGGGGGGGAGGAGGAGGTTAGTGAAAGAGAAAAAAGAACAATAATCATAAAATTAAAGCCAACACAGCAAACAAAACAAATAAAATAAAATATAACAACAACAACAAGAAAGAAAAATAAGAGGACAAGCGTAAATTAAATAAATAAATAAAAGGAAAAAATACAAAAATACAAAAAAAAAAAAAAAATGAAACGAAACGAAACGAGGCTAGGAGCGGCAACAATCGAGAGAGCAAAAGAGAGAGAGAGAGCGAGTGAGAGAAAAAATAATATTTTTGAGGCAAACAAAAGTGTTTAGCATGACGCATGGACGTTGACATTGTTGTTGAAAACTGCCACTAAATGTCAGCAAATGAGGGTCATACACACCCGCACACACCCGCACACATACACACACTAACACACACGCACATGTCGTTGATGTGACAAACTAAATATTGTAATAAAAATGGTCGAAAAAAGTGAAAAACTTTTTTAATGAATTGACCGTAAAATGAACTTGTTGATGAGCCTTATGAGCTGACGGACGAGCGGCTGACCCGCTTCCCTCTCTCTCGCGCTCTCCCTCTCTCTCTATCCTAACAGGTGGCACACCCTAACCCTTAGCCTTCAGCCTTCCGCCCTCTCTCTCTCTCTCTAACAACGCGTTGAACTAACTCACCTTAACCGGTGTGTGGAGCATCGAGTTAGCGTGGTCATTTGCAATAAAAAAGGATTATGAGCTGAAGGACAGCTGGCATAAAAAACTGTGTACTAACACACACACACACACACACACGCACGCACACACACACACACACGCACGCACACATACAGCATAGCACATATAAATATTTATAAATGGCAAAGGGGGGGGAGCAAAGCAGAGGCTAGTGTCAGTGCCATTTAACAACTTGCCGCAAAGCACTCACACACACACACATACACACACAGACGCGCGGAGGCAAAGACTGCGACCCCAGAATTTCCACTTCAACATGCGGGTTAACAACAACAACAACAACAACAACGACAAGAAGAGGAGCAGCGAAGAGCAACAAAAAAAAGGTGCGTGTGTGTCCACCGAAAGTTGCCCTGGGCCTCGCCTTATTTCGGGTTAGTTCATGCCCTTGACATCGTGGCCAGCGGCAGCAGCTGGAAAAGGCAACAGCAGCAGCAACAACAACAGCGGCAACAGCAACAAAATGAAAATGAAAATGAAAAATAAAAACACATGCAACATATTTTCAAACAGGACACTAAGCGCGACAGCTGCCGGGAGAGCTGTTTAAGGGCAAACGAAGCGACAACAACAAGAACAACAAACACAGACCATGACAATTTATTGGACAACTGAGGGAAGAGAGACAGCAGGCGCAACCAGAGACCAAGACAGAGATACAGCCAGAGAGGGAGAGAGAGAGAGAAGCTTGGGGCAGCGGCCGCAAGGCATGCAAATTGCAAAGGTCTAAAGGCTGAGCAGGGGAATAAGGTACACAATGGGGGAAGAGGGGAAAAAGGGGATCTAGACAATGCAAGGAATAGACCGACTTTACATTTCATCTTCACAACGTACTAAACTGCGAATCTGTTTCTGATTACAATTTTAATATTTTTTATTATATTCACAATTCTACATTTTTCAGAACTATATTATATATTTATAAAGACAATTTTAATATTTATTTTTTATTGTCTGAAATGTAACTGTAAACATTCAAAAGCTGTAATACAACTATATGCTCTGAATGGGTTTTATTCACTTATCACTTTCAGTATTTGTTAATTTAATTTAAGCTACATAGTCCAAATTTATTTATGTTCTAATTATTATTTTTACAACTTATTTATTATACATAATTACAATTTAAAACAATTCACAACTATTTCCATATTTACTAATATCATTTTCACTTCGAAGCATTTTATATTTATTTTATATATGGGTATTTCTGTGGCAAAAATGCTTTTAAAGTACAAAAAATATATATACCAAATATAGATAAGATTATGTTATGTTAAGATTCAATTGGAGAAATTAACGAGATGATATTTATTTACTAAAGTACTATTTCAATATATATAACAATTATTTATTTTAAAACTATACAGTCCAAATTTCTTGTAATTTCATTTAAGAGTTTAAGCAGTTTAAAATATTTAAGTATTGATTAGAGCAATGTAAATATATATCTCTTAGATATAAAATACTAAAATATTATACATAAAATGTATTTATTTTGTTGGGACCCGTTTAAAAAATGTATTTTATATTATTTTACATTTACATATATTTGTTGGTTTCATTTAATATTTATATATATTTTGTAAATTTTAGTAAACGAAAAAACCCCATGTTTCTTTTCTGTGCCTCTATATGAAATCAAATCAGGAATTATGTAAAACACTTACGATCAAAATCATCACGCGCACTGCTAAAATTTTGTTTAGCAAAATTTAAAAGTAAAAGTTCACGTGCTTCTTATTTATTGAGTGGCAGTATATAAAAGTAAATTGTTGACTCTAAAAAAAAGATTATTTGTTCTTAAAAACTATTCGATAACCTAAATCTCCAATTGAATATTTATAAAGCATAATTGTTTTATATATTCAGTTACTTTTTATTAACATATGTATTTCATTTTTATTCCATGGCCAAACAAATTCTATTTGAAACTATAAAAACAAAAATTATTTTGATGAAATCAAATCGAATTCAAATGCATTTCAAAGCTATTTGTTTGTGTGTGCTGAACTTATGGATATGAACATTTAACCTATTGACGGTCAATCAAACATTTATCAACAAAAATGTTTTTTACACCCGCTACTCATAGGGTAGAAGGGTATTATATTGTGCCTTCATGAAATGAGTGTAAAGGGTAGAAGGAGGCATCTCCGACCCCTTAAAGTATATATATTTTTGATCAACGTGAACTAATGAGATGATATATCCATGTCCGTTTGTCAGTCTGTCTGTCCGTATAATAACCTTGATCTCAGAGATTATATAAGACAGAGATATAATTCACTTTCGATAGCTTACTGATCAAGTTTGTTTAAAATTTTTGCAACGCAAATCGACAAAAATCGAATAGCAAGCATAAATTTGAAACTAATTCCCAATTCCTTAGGTTACGATTAGATAAAAACTGTAGAAGTTATTTATGAAATATTATATTTTTGGTTGGGTAAAAAGGGGTCTTCATTGCTTTGGCTGAGAATATGGTATATTTTACACTCTATGGTATATTTTTCACTATACCAATATATCAAATGAAGCCTTTTCTTATATTGTATTTTAAGTATTTTTGAGGAATATTAATTAGTTATATTTTAAAATTAATGCATCACTCTTTTGCTCAATATACAAAATATAGCCGTAGGTATATTCTAGTAATATATTTTTCTAGTTGTTTATTTTTGGAGGATTTGTAAAATATGGTTTTATTAACAAAGGTGTAGCCGGTATCTTACAGTCGCGCAAACTTGACTATAAACTTAGCTGAGCTTACCGAATTTTGACTTTAGTTTAAATTGTGCATAAATGCGGATCGTTAACTGTGCGCATATAGAAGTCGATTTAGATAAATAGTTAAAGATAATTAGTTAATGATATGACAACTGGCATTATGACACACACCTACACATAAACACACACACACACATATAAATATATAAACCTTTACTACTTGTTGTTATTCTGTTAACTTTTGCTGCTGATTGAGGGTAAGTTAAGCTACTCAAAAAATGTACAACGCCAAACCGCATTGTCTCGTAGTATGTGCGGAAAATTGTGTAGGAGTGTGTGTGTATGTGTGTATGTGGGTGTGTGGGTGTTTGTGTGTGCGTGCAATCATCGTGACAAAGTTAAGACATTAAGAGACAAAAACTGTGGCATCCATATTCTCTGATTTGTCTCTTCCTCCTTGTCATTGTTGTTGTTGTTGTTGCTTATGCTCCGGCTGTTGCTGCTTCTTCTTCTTCATCTTCTTGTTATTGTTGTTGTTGTTGCTTTGTATGATTTTGCGGCTCATTTGCTTTTATTAAAATTTGCACGTTTTTCACGCTTATCAAACGAGGCAACGCCAAAGCTTTGAGGCTTTGATTGTGCGTAGCCAAATCTCTTTCTCTTTTTTCCTCACGGATTTCAATACACAAAAACCCTGTATGTGCTTGTGTGTGTGTATGTGTGTGTGTGTGTGTGTGTGTGTGTATGCTTGTGAGTTTTACTTTTATGCTAATTTCAAAACAGAAATGAATAAATGTCTTTCGTTTCTTTGGCTTTGCGTCGTTTTTGCCTTTGCTTTTATTATTGTTATGTAAATTTTTATAGTTTCCCCATCATTTAGTTGTCCCCCCTTCTAACACACACACACACACACTTGCACACACACTAACACAATAGCCTAAACGCTTTTTCAATTCGGTTGCTGAACGGAGTTTGGTCTGGCAGACTTTTTTTGTTGAGTTTGGGTCATGCGGTCTGTGGCTGCTGTTTCCGCCTGTCCGTCCGTCTGTCTGTCTGTCCGTCCGTCTGTCTGTCCGTCTGCCTGTCTATCCGTCCATGCGTCGCTTAGCTTTTGAAGTAGAAAATTTAATTTTCATACAGACACTCGCAGACACCAAAAAGAGCTGGCAAGAGAATGAAACAGCGAGAGCGAGAGAGAGAGAGAGAGAGAGGCAAATGCATACATTACGTGGCGCGAGCGCGCTCAAATGTAGGCAATGAAATTTCCGCTTTGCAATCCCTTTTGTCGCTTCCGCTCCCTCTCTCGCCTTTTGTTGCCCCCCTTTTGAGCGTCGCCCAGTTTTTGGGGCGCTGTGGAAACCTTTTGTCTGTCATTTGTTCTAAAAATTGTATGCAATAAATAAAAATTACACGTTCAACAATTTTTATCTCGCTTTTGTGATCTGTGTGCGCCGCCAACAATGGCGCCTCTATATGCGCTTCTCACTACTTCGACTTGAGGGTGACGGGAGGCGGAACGGAGAGCGGGGCGATTTGCCTCTCTACCCTTTTTTTTGGACTTGACTGTCATCTAATTGGATATGTTAGCAGCGTTGTCGTCTTCGACTTTCGACTTTTGGGATTGCTATTTTAGCCATTGGGCTTCTCTGTCCGCCGCCCAAGCAAAGTACAACTAAAAAGACACAAAGACTGGATGAGAAAACAAAAAAAAAAACATCAAGCGAGTGCAAAAAGAATGAACGAGAGAGCAGTGGGGAGAAAAGTGTCGTCGGAGGTCGCAGTGAAAAACTCTTTGGTATGCGTCCAAAAGGCTCAAGCTGAAGCTGAAGCTGAAGTTGGAGTCGTGGCGATACAAAAGCGGCCGCCCTGGCGGGCAATCAGAACTTATGTTTACCCCAATTAAGGTGAACACGAGACCGTTTTTGCGATCCAATGAGTTAGAAACAAGATAAAGGACTAAAAGCCATAGAGAAACGGCAACAATATAAACCGGTCAGGCTGCTCTTTCTCTCCGCTCCACTCCTCTCCACTCCACTCTCGAATGCCTATCGCCTAAGCCGAGACTTGGAGCCACAGCAGCAGACTGCAAAGAGGAGCAGAAGGAGGAGGATGAGGAACCATGCATGTTTACGTGTCGCTGGCGCAAACAATGTCCCTGTCCAATGTCGAGGAAGCAGCAGGGATCAGCAGCTGGCAGTCAAGTCCTCGCCTCGCCATGATTAAAAATTGTGCAAGCGTTCCCCGGCTTGTGGGCAGCCCAAAAACAAAAAAAAAAAAAAAAAAACGAGACCGGGACGAACCTAACTCCAAGCAGGAGCAGAGAAGGGGTGGAGAGGAAAGTGGTGAGGGGATGGGAGAGTGAGATACACGACTGAAGAGTGGCTAGATAGAAAGGCAAAGTCGCAAAATCCAAAAACCAAAGTCGTTCGTTTTTATTGTCATATCAATGCGTAGCGTTGCAAAATGGCAACGGCGTGAGCAAGGAGCGCAAAGGCTTCATTAGGGATGGGCGCGTGACTTCAAAATCGTGAGTCACGACGTGGAATGAGGATTAAAGATATTGCAGCTTCAATTGCATCGAGTTGTCTCGACTAATTCAATTTTAATCGCTAAATTACAAATTGGGAAATAGTCAAATAAGCGATAGACTAAATTTGCTTGTATTTCAAGCTACAATTGTAATAAACGAAGACAAACATAAATTAAAAGAATAACAAATATAGCAACAAAATAAAAATAAACAAATAGCACATCACAAAACCAATTATTAATTTAATAAATAAAAGAGACATACACAAAAATAAATAAATGTGTGTAAATTTATTTATAGAATAATTAAATACAAATAAAATGAATAAAACCAATAATAATAATAAATACGTCTTAAATAACAACCTAAACTCATAAATATTAAAACAAAAATACAATCAAATAAACCCCTAAATATAAAATAAAGCTAAGTAAATAAGTTTAAAAAGAGGTACAATAAAAATCTTTAAATATATAATTATGTAAATGCAAAAAAATAAAAATAAATAAAATACATAAAAATAAAAAATACATATATAAATTTAAAAAATATATAATTATGAATATCATAAAATTAAAAATCAATGATATTATAAATAAATAGAGAATACATATAAAATATAAATACGAAAATGAGTAAGAATATATACATATATTAAAAAAATATGTAATAATAAAATTAAAAGTAAAGTAAATTATAAGAAAATATTATAATTATTTCCATGTTAATTATTATGCCAGATAATATAATAACTAAAAGAAGGGAGTGCTAGATGCAAAGTATATAAAAATTAATAAATAAAATATAACTGCGAAATAAAATAAAAACTAAATATCCTTGAAAGTAATGCGAATGAAATTTCACCAATAGGCTACATTAATATACAATACATAAATAAATAAATAACATATACATATATATATATTAATGCATAAGAAATTACAAATAAAGTTCAACGCAAAAAAAAGTAAAAGTAAAAAGTAAAGTAAAGTAAAGTAAAGTAAAAGTAAAAAGTAAAAGTAAAGTAAAAGTAAAAGTAAAGTAAAGTAAGTAAGAATCGTAAAACGAGGTAACTTTGGTTTCACTCACGACTTTCGTGTCACGCCACTCACGTGGCGCACAAGCTGGTGCAGTTCATACAAAGTGTGGGTTCATAGCTGACAAAACGAACTCGTGTCACGACACTCCATTTTTATTTAAAATGGAAGCGATTTGCAGTTTGCGCACGCATCCAGCTCAAGGATCAACCCCTTTAGTGTGTTGTATATGTGTGTGTGTGTTGTGTGTGTGTGTGAGTAGCGAGCGAGTACTTGGCCGTCTCGATGGCTCGTAATACTCATTAGCCATAACGACCTGCAGGCAGCTGCGTCCCAGGCAGCCGCATCTCCAACGTTCCAACTCATGTAGATGTCCAATGTTCATGTCCATGGCCAGGAATGTCTGGATGGAGCAGAGTACGAACAGGAGCAGGAATATCTCGGTAACCCATCAGCCAAACAGTCGTGCGGCATGTGGCAAGTGGCATGAGGCATGAGGCATGAGGCAGCCAGCCAGACAGCCAGCCACGCAGCCATGCAGCGCACAGATCAAAGCGTGGGGCAGGTTGTGTCCCGGCATGCCTTTGTTTTGCTTCTGCTTCTCTATTGTTTGGTTTTGTTTTGTTTTTTCGTGTTTTGTTTCGTTGTGATTTGATTTGATTTGATTCGAGATGATGTGGTTCAGGTTTAGGCTTTAGCTTCGCAGAAACAACAGGCAGGAGACGTGGCCTATCTGCGCCTTTCCACTATTTACACAGCTGATTTTATCTAGTTCGATTGGCAATTTATCTCAAATGTTTCAACCCACTGACAGACGCAGTTCAGTTTACCTGCCAAGACTGAGGGGGAGGAGGAGAGGGGGCTAGGAACAGGACCCGCTTTATAATTGGGCCTGGCTGGCAACAAAACATGCTATCGGTTTTTGAATCTTAATTTCTTTGAACAAAATCAAAGACCCGGTGACGCTGCCAGCTAAAAGTTAACTAAGCAGCAGCACACACACACACACACACACGCACATTCCCTCACCCTTACTGTATGTGTGTGTGTGTGTGTGTGTGTTGGGGCCAAATCGCAACAAATGGAAATTTTGTCAAGCTTGAAATCCTTTTATAATGACAAAAGGTTTCACCTCTAAGCCGATTACAGCAACGGAGACACTTCACTCCCATGGAACTGGGAACATGGAACACAGCATACTTTTAGGCGAGGCCCACAAGTGCGACAGGGACGGACAGAGCGACAGCAAACGATTTTGAGAGTGAACGGGCAACTGAGTTGCTGGCCACCATCTGTGCGAGTGCGAGTGCGAGCGAGAGGCAACGAAAGCGCATTTCAAAGTTTTGCCGAATGCGACGCTTACTTTTGTAATTAGTTTGCAGTGGAGCATAGAAAAAGTGAAAGGAAAAGATCGTTGCCCCTACTATGCTTACATCCTTATCGATTATCGGCATAAAAAGAGCAACTGCTAATGTTGTTGAAAACCCCATTGTAAAAAACAACTAACCTCAACTATAAATACCAACTGTTTCCGTATGACAAATGCTAGAAGATGCTATGAGATTCCTCCTTCCGCCTGTTTCATACATTTCCTGCTGGTCCACAGTTATAATACCCTTCTACACTATGGGTAGCGGGTATAATAAACAATAAAAGAAATAAAATAAATAATGACGCTGCTTCAAAGTCTGTTAAAAAGAAGACTTACATTTCAAATATAAATAATTAATTTAAATTGAACTGAAATAGGATCCGAAAACTTTTAATTACCATTAAAGACTGTAAATTTCAACTTACATACTGAAATAGACTGCAATAAAGATCCAAAAGCTCTAAATTACCTAAAAAAAAGTGTAAATTTGAATTTACATTTCAAATATAAATAAAAAATTAATTTAAATTGAACTGAAATAGACTGCAATAAAGATCCGAAAACTTTTAATAACCAAAGAAACATCTTCCAAGTCGGGTTAATTTCGTATTTTTATTTAGCCGTTAACGAATAGTAACAAAGATCAAAGATATGATATGATGTTTCAGATGCTTCGCCATTTCATTTATGTTTCGGATAATAATTCATCCAAATCCACGATTTCTATCTCAGAAGGAACACGCTCATAGTAGCGTGGGTAAGCCGAAGCTTGAGCTCGAGCATAGACATGCTGACGGGAATGGCCACGTGAATGCGTATGTGAATGTGAATGTGACTGATGATGGTGATGATGATGTTGATGTTGAGCCATGGGGGAGAACGAAAAGCTGCCGGTTGACGCCGGGCTGCCAACAGTTCTGCCTGCAGCCCAGGCAGCGACACCGCCACTGCCAAAGCCACCGCCACCGCCAACGCCACCGCCGATGCCAATGCTACTGCCAGGGACTCTGATTGTGCCATGCATGAGTGAAACGTGATTGACCAGATTGCTCATGCGCATCGTTTGCGGCGATGGCATCGCGGCGCACAGCGGACAGATGACAAGAGTGCTATCGCCGCGATGCTGTGACTGCACATGCTTCACCAGCTCCCGGGCCGAGTGTCCCATCTTGCCGCAAAAGGGGCACGTGAAGCTATCGGCGCTCATCTCGGGCATGCGTTCGCCATCAAAGTACATTTCACGCGCCTCGCGATCCAACAGACATTGGAATGGATGTGTGTTGCGGTGGGCATCGGTCTCCACCTTGTTCTCGAAGCACAGGCTACACAGATCATAGTTGTCGCAGCGCAAGCACTTGTAGCGATGGTGAATCATGTTGATCAATTCGCAGCCATCGCATGTCACATTCCACGACGTTGTCATTTTGCTGTGTGTGCAATGTGCAAAAGTCAATTCACTATTAATTCACTTTTTTCTTTTTTACTCACCTTGTGTTTTTCGTTGTGATTTGTTTTATTCCTTTCTGAAATGTAATATTTTTTGTCGTTGCAGTTCTAGTCTGAACTTCTTTTTGTTAGAATTGTCAGCAAAAGCAATGTGAACTCTTCTGAATGCTGTTTAACCTCAACTTGAATCAATGCTGTCAAATGCATGATACAATTATAGATATATATATATGTATATATGTATAATATATATATAATTGTATCATGGCTGAATGCAACTCTACATGAAATTACAAGAAATACTAAATGCACTTAATACCAAATGCTGTTGTTCAACACTGGCAGGAGTCACAGGGTGCACACTTTTTTTTTCGCTTTTGTTCGCTTTTATATTTCTATTTTATATACAAAAATGTTATTTAATACTTAGCAGCAGTTTTTTTTAAATTTAATTCACGATCACACTTTCTCTATTTAACTATTGCCTTCTTAGCTGAGAGTTGCTTTTTGATCTCTTTCATACATCCATGTCAACAAGAAAAACTGCGTATTTGGTGTGAAAGAGAGAGAGCTCGACTCTAAAAATTTTAGAGTGACCGCCTTGACAACCTAATTGTACCTAAATTTGTCACGGAAATGGTAAAAAAAAACCAAATATGTATGGTCACAATAATTAAAAATTTGCATATTAATCAACAGTTTTTCTTAATGCAATTAATTGAATTTAAGCAAACGAAAGATGCGCGCCCTCTCTTTCTCTCTTTGTCTTTTGCTCTCTTTCAAAGATCAATGTCAGCAATGCAAAATCTGCATGTTTGTTGAGAGTGAGAGAGAGACAGTAAGCTCGACTCTCTTTTCGCTTTAAAGCGTTCTAGTGCTGAATAATTCCTTTAATAATTTTATTTAGTGTTTACCTTTGTTTTAATATAAAGACTGAAACTCTGATCCCAGATGAATGAAATGGAGTGCGAAACAACATACATAATTATATATTTCGCAAGCTCCATCAATTTAAGTGTGACCATTTTTAGAAAACTTTGTGGGCACGGAACGGTTAAAAAAGTTTTTAATGAAAACATAAAATTCATGGCCACACGACTAAAACAATCACCAGACAAATTATTTATAGAAAGAGATGTACTCAAATCCTATTCCAAGAATATTGTCGTCATATTCTAAGCTAATTTTCTTAAGTGCAATATATTTTTGATTTGAAATTTTCTATTCAAGTATATCGAACTATCGATACGTATTGACAGTGTTGGCAGATGAACATTTGTAAGCTTGCCAGATGCATATCTAACACTATCCAACACTTAATTCAATAAGAGCGAATTAATTTATTACTTTCATATTTAAAGAGTAATTATAATTTAAAAATTCTATTTGTGATGGCATCTTTTTGGATTTATAATAAAGTTATGCATTGATTTAAAATTCTCTGTAAATATTTGATGAATAGCTTCGCTTGAAATATTTCTATTATCCTGCATCTTTAAACTTGCTGCAAATGCTTGTCGCCTTTGGAAAGTTGACTGAAATCTTTATTGGCTGCCACAAAGAGGGACTTGAGAGAGAGAGGGAAAGAGAGGTATATCGGCATGTCTCCCTTATGTGTGCATAATACATCAAAATTCGTTTCGTTTGTTCGCGCTTTGTACATAAATTTCATGCAAATTGACTAATTAATTTTTGTGCAATGGATTCTTATCGTGCAATGCACCGACTTGCTGGCTGCCTTGCTGGCCTAAGCCAAAGTAATATATTTGCATACGACAACACAGTGAGTGTGTCTGGGAGTCAATTGAAGTGTAGAGAGCGAGAAAGAGAGAGAGAGAGAGAGAGTGAGCGAGAGCGAGAGAAAGAGACGAAGGTTCAAGTTGGCTCAACCAGGATGCGCCTAAGCTGTGTGTAGTCGATGTTGCACCCACGCACTGTGCCACTTGCCACTTGCCACTTGCCACTGCATCGTGCAACGTACTGTGTGCAGCACAGAAAAGTGCCGACCACAGTGCACACGTTGCAGCACAAACACAACAATTTTAATGACGGATATTAAGCATAACCACAGCCATGGCAAGCCACTAGAGCTTCCAGAGCTCAGAGCTCATTCTTCGTCGTCGTCGTCGTCGTTGTAAGTGTAGCCAACGGCAGCGAGAGAGGCATAAAATTTACAATACTTCCGTGCTTTATTTTGATTTTTTGCTCGGCTTTTCTTTTACTATTATTGTTCGGGGCCCGTTCGCAGCATGAACAGAATATAAGTATAGCTGCAGGACGCAAACAGCCAGAGTCAGAGCCAGAGCTAGGGGATAGGGAGAGGAGAGTAGTGCTTTAAGCCTGCCAAATATGCTGATTGCAGCAATAATGATGATTATGTTTGCCTGGCCTGCATGCACGACGCAAATTTGTTAGTCAAAGCGGAAGGAAGTCGAAGCATTGACAATGCCAGCGACACGAAACAAACAGCAACAACAACAGCAACCAGCAACCAGCAACATTGCTGTTGCAACAAAAGTGTGTTGCAGTTGCAAGTGAGTGTGCTACGACAATGACGAACAAAAGCATTTAACGACTTGCAAATGCAGCCAACCAACATCAACCCCCCAACCCCTCTGTCCAACTATTCAGCTGTCCAACTGTTTCAACTGACTGACTGACTAACTGACATATAAACAAATGGCATAGATAGGGGGCAAGCCGAAAGGAAACAATTTTCCAATTGGCCCACAAGTCGCCAAGTCGCATGCACTACAATTCCCATTTGCAATTTGATCCACAGCAGCAGCAACTGATATCAAATTGTAAATAATTGCATAAAAATGTAAATAATCAATAGCCATAAATTTATAAACAAAAAAAGTGAAACCTAGAAATATAAATAAATTAATCAAAGTTGCTCTAAGCAACTTATTCAAAAAATTCCCTTTCAATAAAAATATATTATCTATCTCAGTTATATTTAACTTGATTACAATTTAGGAAAAAGCTCTCTTCACATTTTATATTGAGCAGTTAGCTAAAAATTGGATAGATTACTTGATATGCTTTATTAAATAAAATTTATAATAATTGTGATTTAAGTCTTTTGAATGTGTTAAATAGTTAATAGCAGCAATTGGAATAGTTTTTAGAAAGTCATAAATTTAAGTAAGTGATTTCTCAATAACATATTTTTGGAAATAGTTTGTTAATTAATTTGCCTAGTAAAGTATTAGTTTTTATACTTTTTATTAAGCATCAGCAAAATGTAAAAAGCTTGTTAGTGTTCATCAAAATTTCAAAAGAATAAATATGTTATTTATTTATGAGATTGTTTTAAATATGATTTATTATTTTATGACATTCATTACTTTTACTCTTTTTAAAACATTCCTTTATATTGAAATATTTGGATGCAATTATTAAATTGGAAATTGAGTTATATTTCATTCACCAATTGTTAATATTCATGTAATGTAAAGTTTCTATTTTTTCCTATTTTCGATTAATATTTATTTTGTCTGGAGCAATATTTATATATTACAGTTTTACAGCATTTTTCAAATTTGAAAATTGAATAACTTTCGAATTTCTTTCAATATTTAACAGTTAATTTATTAATTATTTCTTTATTTTTTGTATTTACTGATTATGCAAACTTATATTAAGTTAAGTTTTTATCAAATTTTTAATTTCTGTATATTATTTATATAAATATTTATTTTGCCATGATTAAATTTCTAATTTCTTGACATATTTGGTTAATTTGGTAATCATTTTGATTATTATTATTATTATATGTTTTTGTTGTATTTACTGATTACTTAAATTCATATATAAAGCTCAAGATCTGAATTCAATTAATATAGTATATGTTGTTAAATTCTATCCTCTTCCCTTCTGAAAGCTGCTCAAACTTCTCTGACTAGTCGATATACCCCAGAGTGTAGGGCATTGTTGACCGTTGAGTTTACCAAAAGTGCTGGGCAAATTATTGCATTGCGTGCGGAAAGTTTTGAAGCACCTGCAGCCAAAACGCAGCCAGCACCGGATGAATCGCTGCGGCCATATTAGCAAAGTGAATAGGTTTTTATTTGTAACGGAAATGTGGAAATTATTGCCAGTTGTTTGTTCGTTGTCGTTGTCGTTGTCGTTTTCGCTGCTGTTTGTATTAGTTGGCTGGCTGGCGACTGGTTGGACTTGGTAGCTTGTTGTTTTGCCTGCTGCTGCTACCTGTTACTATTAGTTGGCTTGCTTTGATTTGCATAAGACACAGGTGACAATTTACCCAGCAGCTGCCTTCTATGCAATGCTCCGCTCTTCACTCTCTTCACTCTCCGCACTCAATCTCATTCATGCACGTCGAAAGCAGCTTAGAGCGCACTTTACCTCCAACTGGTGGTCAGCATTAAGCTGAGCTCTCGAAATGCTTCTACTTGCAACTTGCAACCTGCGACTTAATGGCTGCCGAAATAAAAACTCCATCTACCGACTCTATTCCTCATATTCCGAAACAACAAATAGAGTAACTCGAATCGCGGCTGTTCGTTGCACTTACTTTGCAGCTCGCTTCTCTCTATTATTTGCGAAAATACTCGATAGCGATCGACTGACGGAACTGAAACACAGACTCAATGGCAGCGATTCTCTCTACAAAGCTTTCTAGTATTTTTTTTTTACACATTCTCTGGCGATTGTATCGATACTCGAATAAAAAGTTTACAAATTTAACTTCGTTTGATTGTACATCAATTTGAATATACATATGATATAAAACATATAAAAAGTAAATCCATTATTATTGCTAATTCACAGCACTTTATTAATTATTATTTTCTATGTTTCATTAATAATTAAAATACCTTATAAAAAAATTATTATTATTTTTAATAATAATATTCCTTATTACAATGATATGAGAAAATTGTAAAAGTTTATGAGTTTGAAGAAAAGAAAATCAGATTTTATTAATAAAAATGCAAGGAAAACAGAATATGCAATTTTTAAAGAATCAAGTATTTACAAAAAAAAACTCAAAAATACACACAACGTTTTAACACACGAAAAAGTTTCAAAATATTACTAAAATCAATAAAATAATTACTTACAAAATGTATTATTAAATGTAAATGTAAATGTATTATTATTACATTCAATTCATATTCAATTAATTTTTACTACGCTTAAAATTGATTTTATTTAAATTAAAATAAAGGTTGATAATTAATAATCGATTGTATTGTAAAAGAAATGAAGTAATAAATCGAAATCTTAGTGTTAATTTTAATTATATTTAACATTTTGAAATAAATATCACAAATCGCAATATTATTTTTTGGCATTTAATTAATGAATGTATACAACAAAATATTTGACATTTATTTATTTATTTGTTTCCTAGCTCTTCAAACTAAAAGTGATACATTATTATAATATTTAAAGTATTTAATTGTTTCTTTGTTTCCTAGCTCCACAAAGTAAAGCTCTTAGAATATTTTTATTATTATTTCACCAAGATTGTCAAGAATCCGAACAAATAAAACAAAATAGTTGCAGAAATGATAAATAAATACGAATACAAAAAAAAAAATAGAAAAATCGTGCTTAAATTAAGATGAACGTCAGTCAAGATTATATCATGTGAAAATAGAACCAAGATTATTTGAAGAAAAAATCTTAAATTAAGAGTTGAGTAGATTTAAGTAGAAGAAGTTGAAGTAATAACAACTTCTTCTATTATTCAATTTAGATATTTTTGTCTCTGTGTAGGTGAATATAATTGCAATATACATTAATTTCAAATGCAGCTTAATAGAAAACCACTTCCATTACTTGAGCTAGTTCTTTTTTGAGAGCTTTCTTAAAGCGCTGCGAGTCGAGTGACTGAAGACAGCTCCGTGGGGAGCAGCATTCTGTGACCGCAGCTGATCGCAGCTGCTGACTCTGCCACAAAAGTATGCAATGTAATGTGTGTGGCAAGTATGTGAGAGGGGTGTGTGCAGCAACATGAAGAGCAACAAGCAAGAAGCAATTGGAATTGGCTGTGGCAATATCGATGCAATGCCTGACATTTGGCCTGCACTTTGAGCTGTTGATTTATGTATGTGCTGGGCAAACGTCTTGCTCTTTTGGAATTTAATTTAATTTATATTTCATTTGCAAGAGAGAGAGACGAACCCAAAGAGGGTGCCCAATGTGAGTGGAGTCGAGTCGAGTCGAGTTGAGTTGAGACTCAGATCCATATGTCCATGGAGAAATTTCGCTGTTTGTTGCTCTCGGGCAGCGGGGTTTTCTTTTTTTATGCATGTCGCCATTAACTGAAATGCCTGGCTGAACCATCGAATGGCTGGCTGTTTGGCTAGCCAATGCGATTCCTTTGAGCTGGCTCGCAGTACATTAGTGTGTGACATGGGGCCCTACCTCTTGTAGCCACAGCCACAGCCACAGCTATAGCAACAGCAACAGCAACAGCTTCAGGCGGCACACTCACACACTCATCAAGATTGCAACGTTTGTTGGTCCACACTTCAGTTCAGTTCAGTTCAGTTCAGTTCAGTTTGGTCTGGTTTCAGTTTGGCTGTGTGTGTTTGCCTTGCATTTCTCGTGGGAAATCAGTTTAATGGAAATTATAACATTCGATTACTTTTCAAACTAAACTCTCAAGCTTGAGCTCGAGCTCAGCTCAATTCAATTCACCTCCATTTTTAGCTGTTTAGCTCTAGCCCCAAAAATAAGTGACAGCTCTCTCAGTGCTTAAAGTCACAGATTGCTGCTGAACACAGTCGAGTTGCTTTTGTCAACTGCCTATAAGTATGCTGGGGCAAATAACTGGAAAATGCCAACACATCTCTCGGAGTATAGCATGAGAGTTGTTCAGCATGTATTAGACAGCCGTTGGCATGGGTACATTTTTTTTCCTCTCTCTCTCTCTTTGTTTTCTCTCTCATTATTGTGTTTTGTTTATACGTGTGCTTCTATTTTTTCACAGCACTTTTTTTTCCTATTTTGATTCAGATTCTCTGTGGCAGACGCTGCCAGGTGAAGTGTTTTTAAGTGACAAAACAATGGACAGCTGAAATGGACATTTGCTTTTGATGGCCAGCAAAGAGCGGGGAGAGCTGCCAGCGACGCTGCAGCGCAGAAAAACCAAAACCAAGACCTGAATCACAACCACAAACACACACACACACACACACACACACACAAACACATACAGAGAAGAGTTCAGATCCAACGGGTTGCGAAATTACATTACCTAATCATTTTCTTCTTCTAGCTTTCTTTATTCTTTTTGTTTTTACTGCTTGTGTTTTTTTTACTGCGATTCAACCGCATGCTTCTCAATTTCTTTTTTAATTCAAGTTAAAACTTAACAATTTCATTTTTCCGAAACTTAAAATTTCTTACACTTTTAAGCACAATTTTTTCATTATTTCATTTTTAGTTTTGACTTCAACAAAATGTGCAACTTTAAAGTGTTTATTTGTCTCAATATTTGTAAAAGTAAATTTGAATTTGTGAATTTTTGACTAATGAAAACTTCTTGTAATTTCAGTATTGTAAACATTTCTATTTAATTTGTATTCACTTTTTGTTAGTTTTTGAACAACACTGAACACAGTCGAGCAGATTTGACTGTATCTTTCTTACTTGTTTTTGTATTATAAATATTTCTCTATAAATTGTAAAATATAAAAAACCACTTTCATTTTTTTTTCATTTAAGTTTTTAAGCAACTTCAAACTTTTTATTTCTCTTAATAGTAATATAAATACAATTTTGAAGTTTTCTAAATTTTCGCTTATAAACATTATTGCATACATTTTTCTTTTATTTGTAAAAAGGAAATATCAATTTTATTTCGTTCTGTTTAGTTTACAAATTTTGACTACAGAAAACTGTTTATTGTTATAAACATTTCTCTATAGGTTGTATAAAATTATATAAATTTCGAATTTACTTGTAAAATGTTTATTGCTTTAAACATTAGCATAAATTCAGTTTTTTAATTTGGGCTACTAAAAATTTCTAATGTAGAATTTGTTATGAATTAAATATTAAATTTTCATTAATTTCATTTAATTTCTCTTAATATATGTATGCATAGTATTTATTGCAGTTTAAAGTGCTGCTCATTATGGTTCTAATAATTTAATTCGATCTTGGGGCGATGGCAGCAAATTCATTCGTTTGATTTTCTTTAATTCCGCTGCCTACGTGACGGCTACGTGATGGCTCCAAACTCTCGCCCACACTTCATGTGTGGGTGTATAGTATGTGTGTGTGTGTCAGTGTGTGTGTGAAGGTCACGTGGCGCACTTCGACGCGTCGACAAGAAGGTTGGTTGGCTGGATGGCTGGATGGTTGGATTGTTGGCAGGTAGTCAGCGCTAAGAGCGCTGGCAGCCGATGTCGATGTTGAGTTTAATGAAGTGCAACGAACGTTGTGCAATTGAAATGCGTGGTGCAAGTGCATTTAGATGCGGCACCTGAAATGGAGGAAGAGAAATCGAATGAAGACGAAGACGAAGACGATGCAGTCGAAGACGTTGAACGCGACGCACAAATCACAGCGGGAATTGTTGTTGTTGTTCTTGTTGTTAAGCAGCAATCGTTTGCTGGTGTTCTTGTTCTTGTTGTTCCTGTAGTTGTTGCTGGCATCATCAAGTGCCGTTAAACATGCCACACGCATCAAAGCGAAAATGCTGCAAATACCAACAACAACAACAACAAAAATACATGCGGCATAAAAAGCTCGAGCAGCGCAAGGCACGAGTGCTAAATAAACCAAAAACGAAAACATAACAACGAGTCAAAATAGCAAAAAAAAAAAAAACCCAAAAAGAAGTCGACTCTCTCACTTCCTCGCTGTCTCTCTCGCTGCCTGTTAGAACTGTTCCCACTTGGCTCTGGCGTCACTGTTGCGTCGCTGTTAAACTGTTCTCAGACGCTGTCTTTGCCATTGCAGACATTCGACGTCGTCGTCGACTGCGCTGCCCGCTTCTTGCTGCCTGCTGCTCTGCTCTGTTCGCTGCTCGGCGTCTGCGCTTTACATTCAGTGCTAAACTCAGGCTTCGGCTCAGCTCTTGTTCACCGTTTTTAGATCATGGCCAGGCATAATCAGGACATTCAGCTGCTCGCTGCCTTTGACTGTGGACGTCACACGCGTCGTATGCGCAACATCAAGCATTTGCGAGACCGAAAATTGTCGTAGTTTATGGCTGGGATTATAATGATTATAATGATGCCGATGAAAATGCACTTGCCAGCAAATTCTAGAGGCCACTTCAAATGGCGGCCAACTTTGTCTTGCGATGTCAACCAACATCGACCACAGCGGCAACAAAAGCATAAACCCAGAGCGAAGAACCAACTACCAACAGTCATCAGTCTGTCAGTCTGTCAGTTTGTCAGTTGTCAGCAGTTCGCTGTTTCTGTTGAGTTCGTGCTCATTAGTGTAGCGCTTATGATGATAATTTGGATTAAGCCAAGAGATGAACTTGCCCGGAAGCGTTTTGCATTTCGCTTAACATAAATCCTCTTCCAATCGCAAACGCAAAGAAGCCTCTTCAAATACAAAAAAAAAAAAACAGAAACAGAAAACTTAGCAAAAATGCTAAATAAATACAATACAACATATTGGATCAAGTTTCAGTTTGCTTGCTGCCAATTATTGACAACTACAAAATGTTTATATATGTTACTCGACTCTTTCGTTATTAGACTTCGTATTGAAGAAAACTCTGGATCATCATTTTTTCATTGTTTTGCTTTCATTATGATTGTTTCATTCTCATAACAAATAAGCTCATGCTACAACATGCAAATATCTGCGTAATTGCTTTTAATAATCTCAAAACACAATATCAAATGTTTTCTTTTCCATTGTCAAACACACAAAATTCCAAAAGTAACCGAACACGATTTTAGTTTGCCAATTGAAGTCTTTAAAAATGTGGAAATTATAAGGAATATTTTGTAATTATTTCTACTACTACTTAATGCAAAATTAATCAATTGCAAGCCAATAAGTCGAAGCTTCATATTTCACTGGTGGCGTATACTTAATCTACTTTTAATATGTGTTTTTCTTCATATATTTTGATTTATATTTTTTGGGAGTATAAAAGATGATAGATAATGCAAAATTAATCAATTGCAAATGTTTTCTTTTGCATTGTTAATACAGACATTTTTAAAGTACATAATTGAATATGAGTATCCAAAAAAGGGGAAAAGATAAGGAATATTTTGCAATAATTTGTGAAACTATTTTGATTTATATATTTTGCATAATGTTAGCAGCTGTTGGTAGAAAATTAAATCAATTCCAAGCCATCAAGTCGAAGCTTAATATTTCACTGGTGGCGTATACTTAATCTACCTATAGTAAGTGTTTTACTTCATATATTTATATGTGCAATATCGAAAGTTTTCTTTTGCGTTGCAAAACACCAAAATTTCAAAAGTAACCGATTATAATTTAATTTTGCCATTAAAATTAAAATTGAATATTTTTCTATAATTCTTAGGATTATAATAGATGGTAAGTAATACAAAATTAATCATTTGCATGTCAACAAGGCTTGTCTTAATATTTCTTATATATTTATACATTTGTGCGGCTTAAAATGTTTTGCTTATTTATTTGCACTATAAAATATTTGGCTTTGCATTGACAAACACAGGAATTCGATAAGTAACTAAATATGTTTTATTTTTGCAATGGAATGGGGATTAGGAATATTTTGATTTATATTTTTGGAACTAATAAAATTAATCAATCTCAAGCCCAGAAGTTAAGCCTTAATATTTAATTGGTGGCGTATACTTAATCTGCATAATCATATATTTATATGTGTTTTTTTTTGCATTGCTTGACAAAAGTATTTTCATTCCAAAAGTAACTGAATTTTATTGCTTTTTTAATTGGCAATATAAACGTAATAAGATAAGAAATTGATTCACTAATATGTGCAATTTTGTTGGACAAATTTTTTTTTGAATTACGCTAGATAATGCAAAATTAAGCAATTGCAAGCGAGCAAGTTGAGTCTCAATATTTCATATACATATACATATTTAAACATATGCGCAATAATGTTTCATATAAATCTGTAACGTTTGTGTTTGCATTGTCAAGCAAAGAAATGAAAAACAATTGTTTTATTTTACAATACGAGTATCAACAAGTAAGAAAGCTACAATGAAGTGTGAGCGACTGTGAGATACCCGCTATCCGTTATTCTTAAAATATACCAAATAGTATAAAAAGTGAACTTTATAAATTTTCTGCCACTTCTTTAGCAACAATATTATTATGTGATTCATATTTTTGTGCGTTGTGAAATTAAATCAATCACTGACCAACTCACTCTTTGATAAGTTATTTCAACGGTGGCGTATACTTAATATATTTATGTAAGGCAAAGGAAGAAAAATTGTGTGTGTGTGTGTGGAGTTAGTCAGCAGTCAGTAGTGCGTCATTGTGAATGGGATGATGTTCGCACATTTCATTTATCTAATTAGCATAATTTAAGTACTCACAGCTGAGGAAACCAAAGATTTACATTTATTTTCGCATCCAACTGAAAGCTATGCGCTCGCATCTCTCTCTTGGATCGCAGTCAAAGCAGCTCACAGCTTGCGTACCTTTTGCTGCATTATTTGTGCTGGGTAAATGCATAAAATAAATAAGCAAAAAACACAAAAAAAAAAATAAGAAGGGATGCCAGAACATACAAACATATATATGTATGTATATGGAGTGAGTACAACGCTCTTAATGCGAGGGGCAGGTGGAGTTATAATAATAAATAAAGGCGACTCGCTCTCGACGAGTGGCAACTCGACGCAGCGGTTTCACACGCAATTAACATATTCTCTCTGTTTCATTAAAATTGTTGCACTCACCGAATGGCTAAGGGCTACTCCCACCTTCCACTTCTTCACCCTTCCACCCTCCTCTCGCACACACACACACAGAGAGAAACAAACACAATCCTATCCAACTGGATCAGGATTCCGAGTAGTCTGATGTGCTTTTTGCAGTTCGCCTTTCTACACGTACGCTACTCACTATTTTTTGCTGTATTTCACTTATTTTAATTTTCTTTCACTCCACGCTCTTTTTTTTTGTTTTTTAATTATTTGTGTGTTTTCGCTTTTTATTCAATTACTTGTACACACTGAAAGAGCGAGAGAAGTTTTAAAACGAATAATTATCTATGGGATTTCGAGATAGGCGGATGACAATCCAATTGGTTATTATGAGGAGGGGAAGGCGGAGGGAGAATGGTAAAAATGTTGCAATTCACATTAATGCCGCATCACTTTGCAATGCCGCATTAAACAATTAACAATTGTAATTGATAAACAATTAGCGCCAATGAAAATGAGCCGCAAAATGCCAAAGACAATAACACAGCAAAAAGCATTGATTGTGATTGAACACGAAATCGCGTATACCCCATACAGAAACACTCAATCAAAGTAGGGTATCTCGAATACAGACACCGGAATCGAAATCGGAATCGGAATACGTTTTTCGCCTTCGACTAGATCAAGGGGAAAAAAAGATGCTTCGAGTAATGCGAGTATTTAAATGTTTGGCAAATATAAATTGGAAAAGCATGAAACGTGCTGTCGTCATTTAGTTTCCAAACCAAACCGAACCACACAACTCATCCAACTCTGGAGGCCAACAACAAATCAATGGAGTAAAAGTCTAGCGCATGGTCGAAGCGTTAATAACGAGCACAAACAAAAAACAAACAAACACGTTGAACGATACAAATAACACGGCGTTGAAAATATCAATGTAAATACTAGAGGAGAGCTTACTCTCGTCGTCGTTGTTGTCGTCGTCACAAAACAAATCACTGCGACTCTCTCAGCTACAAAAGTGCGGCATGTGCGACAAGTGGCAATGTAACAACAAGATTCTCGACTCCAGTGCTTCGAGTTTGCTCAATCGAATGCAATAATAAACAATGTTATACAGAGATACAGTTTATTCTTGATTTATTTTCATTTTGCATCTTAAAAATGTATCTACAAAATGTTAAGTAGCTGATTAAGTCTTTAATTCAAAATATAGAAAAGTGACTTTTTGAATTTTAAAAAATAAAAATAGAATTTTCACCTTTTTTTAATTTAAATGCAATTTTTTAATGGCCAATATACTTAATTATTTATTTAAATATATCAGATATTTTTCCTTCTAACTTTATATAAATAAAATGCATCAAGAAATCTTAAAACCCGTGCATTTTTTTTTTTTTAATGTATTATTCATTTTGAATTCTTCGAATGGTCGTTTTATTTCTTTATTAAAATACATCAGTTATTTTTTCTCTAGTGTTTATGCTTTAATTGTATTAGAAATGTATTTTTTTTATGTTTTATGGCTATGAATATTTTTTAATATATTTTTTATTATTTACTTTTGTCCACTAGCTATATTTTTTATACTAATGTAAAGTTTTACAACTTTCAATAGACTTTTAATTATGTCGTTAAATATAGCAGCTAAACTTTCTTTATTAAATAAAAAAATACATTAAAAAATCGTCAATGATATGCTATTTTTCATTATTATCAAAGTCATTTTTCTATGTGTTGAATTATATAATATAATTTGAATAAGTTTTTATTTAAGCCAATTTTTCTCAACGAAATTTCAATGAATAGAATACTTACATTTTATTATATTAATATATACATATACATATATATATATATTTTTTTTTGTTATTTATTTCAATTCTCTAGCCAACTTCTCTCTTATAAATAGAAATAAATGAGATACATCTGATAAATATATCAATAAAGTTGATTGTTATGAAGTTCCGGATTAAAAAAACAACAAAAATATTTTTTTATTTCTTACTTAACTTTACTATTATTAACTTTTGTTGTATCGAATTGAAAACTTACCTACATAAATTAATGAAAAATCAATTCATAATCAAACTCTAATATTATTATGCTTTGATTTGAATGTCAGTTTAGTATTTAAATTTTTTAATTCTTTTGAAATTGTATTTTTTTTAATTTGCGAATTTAAATTATTATCAAAGATTTTTCTTGTTTTCTGTATCAGTTTCTACGAATTTGAATAGTGGTATACAAGTTTAAGAATTATTATTTATTTTGTTTTATTTATTCATTTTTTTATTTAATATTTATTTTGTTTCATTTATACATCTTTTGATTTATTATTTAATTTGTTTAACTTATTTTTTCTTTTTATATTTTTTGTTATTTTCAAATAATTAAATGAGTTACAAATATAGGCACAATGTTCTACGCATTTGATACGCCATCATTTACTGCGTAGCGCACAAACATGCTGAGAAAAAAATCCCCGAACTTTGAATTTATGTAAAACTGGTTAGCCGATAGTAGTTAGTTGTGTGTGTGTGTGTGTGTGTGCGTGAGAAGGGGAAGGGGGAGTTGTCGCTGCCGGTGCCGGCCTCTAGGTGTCTCTATAAATAAATGCAATAGACACGAGTCGAGGCTCAGTGCTGATTGAAGCATCGTTAACAACAGCAGCGCAATGCGTAAGGCAACTCTCATCGTCTGTTTAATGCTCGCCAGCTGCTGCTGGATGGGCCAGGCATATCCACAGAGTGCAGATGCCACAACAACCACATCCACCACAGCTAGTCCCGAGCAGAAGACTGAGGACAGCAGCAGCAGCAGCAGCAGCTCAACAACAACAACGACAACAACAACGACAGTTGCACCAAGCACCCAAGCAGCTGACTCGACAACAAGCAGCACAACAACTACAGCTGCACCTGACACCGCTGAAAGCAGCACTACTCCGAGCACTACCCCCAGCACTACTCCGAATACTACTCCCGCTACTACCCCCAGCACTACTCCCAGCACTACTCCAGCTTCCACCACAGCGGCGAGCAAAGAGAGCCAAGCATCGAGCACTACACCGGCTTCCGCTTCGACTTCGTCTTCGTCTGATGCCGAGCTGCAACAGTTGCTGCAGAAGTGCGAGCAGCTGCGTCACCGCAAGAAGCGGGACAGCTCATCGTCGGAGGAGGATGACGACAGCTCGGAGCACAAGTCGCAGAAGAAGGAGCGCAAGAAGCTGAAGAAGATGTGCAAGCGCCTGAAGAAGCAGCAACAGGAGCGCAAGGGAGATCAGGACCTCAAGGAGTTGGCCGACAGCTTCCGTGCTTACAATGCGCGTCAGAGCGAGAGCCAAAAGAAAAATTAAGCCAAACTAAACTCAGTTCTATTTTCTTTTCTTTTTTTTTTCCTTGTGTAAACCATTTTTTTTATTATTAAATTATGAATAAACAACAATACAGAGTAGCAAAATTGAAGTATCACAAATTGGTCGCTGACCCAATTGAGTGCTAAGCGAGCGAGCGAATGTTGATCGCTTTGCTAATTCATAAGTCAAACATCAACACTGAATTTATACTCCCGCAATAATTGAAAGCGCAAATCAGTCGTCAATTTGTAATTTCTCTACAAATTTGTTATTTGCGCGGTAAATAAACAATTTCTATATTCGGTTCTCTGGTTGGATTAATGGATATGCATCTGAATCAACAACTGCAGATTCAATAAATAATCTAGGAAGAAAGATATATGTAAATAATTTACGAAAAAATAAGTATTAGAAGAAATCACATTTATAAATGTTTTGTAAATAAATAGGCAAGCAAACCAATGATGGGAATATATAATATAATATTTCGCTTACTTTCTCTAGGAACATTATAAATATAAAATACATTAACAAGTTGAACAAATGTGTTTTCGTTTTTAAAACTTATTTATTATATTGTAGTGGCATAAATATATCTTAATAATATTAACAAACAAATAATGTGAAAAATATACATATTATCGTTCTTACTTACTCTTAACGAGCTTACATATTTTTTTTTTTATATATTTTATTGTAAATATATTTATATCTTTTTAAATATAAGCAAATGCTGTGAATAATATATTTTCACGCTTATTTGCCTCCACACTTATGAATATTCCTCAAACTAAAATACATTTTATTTATTTGCTGTTACTTACGAATTCACATTAAGCTGCAATCGTATTTGTGTTTATAGATATTTTTCCACTCCGTACTACAAGTATATATGGGAAAAATTTAAACAAAACCCTATTTTTATTTTGATTAAAAATGAATCTGATAGCTCTTCAATATCTCTAAAAATATTGATGACCCAGATCTATAGACTTATTCTGAAAATTGTTTCACTTTGTATTTTTTTTACTGTAAATAACGTCACACGTGACAAACTCTGTCAGAGAATTACCCATATCTAAAATATATAAAAACATAACAAAATGTGTCTAATTACAAAAGTATATATATATATGAAAATATGTATTTATTTCTCTAAGAAATCTAACAGTTGTCTTTTGTAAACTACTAAAATAAAAATCATTTACTATAAACATTAATTTGTATTCCGTTCCATTTAAAGCACTAATAAATTTGATTTCAAATTAGTCGAAAAGAAAATATAAATGGACAAACTTGAAATGCAGCCTTTACTTTTACTTAACTGTTAAACAAGATTTGAATTTGGTTAGAAAATGCTTTTAATTCAAAAGAAAAATCTGAAAAAGCTGAAGAACTTACTATGTTAAAATGATAAGCTACACAAAAACTCGAAAAAAAAACAACACGTAGATAAAATCATAGTCAATGTTCATTGGAATTAATTCGTTTTCTTTTGCTGTAAAACATAAACAGGTTTTGTTAGTCGAAACTTAATGGAGTGCCAAGCCCACAATCAAGCTGTGCGCAGTATTCTCTGACACACTGTGAGCCAGCCACATGAGTTATTATTCTATATAGAAAAAAAATGTACAAATAATTTGAAATAATTTGTTAGTAATGTATAATAACAAAAAAAAACGAACAAATTGACCTGTCTAATAACACATACAAATACACACACACACACACACACACACTGTGTTATTAGTTTCGATCATGAATTCATGATAAATTCTATAATAATTTGTTAATTGTGCAATTGGAATATTTCCAAAAACAGGTTTCACAAACAATCATAATGGATGAAAACGTTTTACTCAGAACTCACGTCTTTATTTTGTTTATTTATTTCGATGCTTAAGTCTTTGGTAAATATTAATGATTGGCGGCTTTAAAACAGATCCAAATGTCTATGTACATAGATCAACGAAATTAGTTGAATGTTTGAATTAATTTTTTCGTGTTATGCTGTTGTTGTTGTAGCCCAAGTGTCTGGGCCAGGTCAATTCAATTTGGTATGCGACGCATAAACATTTCACGGTCCACGTTTTGGCCACAAGCATAGAGAGTTGAGCGTCGATTGTTGGTTGATCGTTCAAGAGAGAAACAAAAAAAAAAAATCATTTGCATATGCGAAACCAAAATAGAGGGGAAGAAATTTGTTAATAAGCAAAAATGATAATGAAGCCAGAGTTCAGGCATTGAACTCATAGAAAGCCAACAACAAAAAAAACAGAGTTTTGTATGCTTATTTGCAGTTCTTCTTGCTGTTCTCTTTTCTTTTTCTTTTTGCGCGGCTCAGGAAGATGTCCGTTGTCCGTCGTCTGTAAATGGGTCGAGACCCGGCATTAGAGACGTGCTTTGAACTTTGAAGCTGCGGCCCGAACTGTGGCTAATTATGCACAAGCCTCAAGAATCAGCAAAAAAAATGAGTGAGAAAAAAAAAATGTATGCCGTTAGAAGCTAATGATTTATACGCTGAAATCGATGTGAGTCGAGCAAGTTAATATAAGTGGCAGGCCGGCCAGATTCCCGACTCAGTTTGAGAACACAACACACATCAGCAACACAATGAAGTTATCGTCTTTGCTGCTGGTCCTGGCCCTTTCGGTCGGTGGCCTCTCACTGGTGAGCGGTAAATTTTTTTGATCCTCCTTCCACCCCTCGAAACGGAAGTCAACTAAATCGCATTCCACAACTCTTTTACTCCCTTTTACTCTGCAGCACGCGATGAACTGCGTCCAACTGCGGCGCCATTGATCAGCTCGACGGTGAAGCCAACGAGCGCACCAAAGTTCGACACGAAGCCAACGAAGCCGCTGATGATCATCAATGCGCCGCCAATGAAGCAGAAGCATTTGGTGCCCGTTGCCGTTGAGGCGCAGCCACAAGTCGAGGCAGCACAACAGCAGCAGCAGCAGCTGAAGTCATCGGTGCAGGTGAAGGATGCGAAGCCGTTGCAGGTGACGGGTTTCATCACCAAGTCGGGCAACATCTATGAGATCGAAGACAAGCGCGGCATCGGACACATTGAGCCACGTCAAGCGGATCAGCCCGCCGAGCAGCAGATCGTTTGCAACTACGGCAACGTTGTCATCTACAGCGATGTGCCCTGCGATGAGGTGACCAACGTGCAGATCGGTGAGGTGCAGTCCCTGAAGAAACCCATCGAGGAGCAGCAACCAGCTGCTGCTGTCGAGCAGCCAGCCAACGAGATGCAACAAGCCAGCGATGAGCAGCAACAGCAGCAGCAGCAGCAGGAGGTGAGCAACAACACAACGGGCAACACGCCACGTCAGCAGGGCAATCAGCAGCAGCGTCGTCGTCGTCGTCGTCCAGCCAATGCCCAGCAGCAGCGTCGTCGCGTCAATGGCAACCGCAATGGCGTGCGTCGTCGCATCCGCATCCGCAATGGCAGCGGCAACGGAAATGCTGTTCGCAATGGCAACGGCAATGGGAATCGTCGTGTGGTGCGTCGTCGTCCCAACGCCCAGCGTCGTGGCAATGGACAGCGTCGTCCGGCCAACAGGCAACAGCAGCAGCGTCGCCGTCAGCAGCAACGTCGCCGCCAACAGCAGCAGCAACAACGTCGTCGTCGCCAACAGCCACAGCGTCGTCGTCTCCAGCAGCCACAGCAGCAGCCACAGAAGCGTCGCATTCGCGAGGATGAAGATGTCTAAATTGCAGTCAGAGTCTTAGAAGTCAGAGTTGCCACTTAACCCTAAGTTGCTCCACGTCTGACCCTCCTTTCACTTAAGCAGCCTCAAAGACAAACGAATTCAATAAAATGTTTACCAAAAAACACTTCGAATCTCATCTTCATTTCCATCTCCAATTGCAACTGCAACTGGAATTGAGTATACACTTTGTCCGGGGGAATCAGGGAATTCATCATTCACAGAAGCTGAAGTAATTAAAATAATGAAGAAACGATTAGGAATATCATAAAACAAGATTAAACAAATGTTTTTAATATATTGTATGCAACATTTTTGAATGGCATACGATTATATAAGAAATTAAGTTATTGATGAAAGATTACTTTATAAGAAAGATCTTCTAGAAAATAATATATTGAAGTATATTATTACATATACATGTATATGTATATAAAATTTAATGTAAGTTGGTCAACTGTATGCAACTCGAAAGCAATTTTTCATCTTTATCACTTTATCTATATCTGCATCTGCATATATTTATGTCTATGTATCTATATCTATATCTAAATCTAAATCTGAATCTAAATCTATATCTATATCTATATCTATATCTATCTATATATCTATGTTCTATGTATCCATATATATCTCTAGCTGTATCCTATATATCTACATCTCGATATATCTTCCT
The DNA here is from genome assembly GCF_023558435.1 of Drosophila sulfurigaster albostrigata. Classification (NCBI taxonomy): domain Eukaryota; kingdom Metazoa; phylum Arthropoda; class Insecta; order Diptera; family Drosophilidae; genus Drosophila; species Drosophila sulfurigaster. The sequence continues at coordinate 12,728,385 of NC_084885.1, read as the reverse complement.
CCTTTGTTGCGTACTCCCTTGTGCAACTGGATGTCACGACTTGAGAGTCCTTTTTTGACTCAGTTTGTCACATTAATTGTAACTAGATTTTCGACTCGACTCAACTCTAGTTGACTCGACTTTTTGTTCAACAAATTTGCGAGGGAAGCTCGCTCTAGGGACAGGGAGGAAATGGGGATGGGGAAGTTATGTGCGGGTTGCGGGTTATGGCATTTGGGCTGCGATGTCAGCATCAGCTTCAGCGTCAGTTACACGTAAGAACAAGAGGAAGCTGAGAAATTTGCGCGCTTGGGCCCAGCGCACTTAACACATAAAACAAATACAAAATACAACAGCAGCAGCAGCATGGACAGCAACAACAAGAAGTAGGAGAAGGGAGAGGAGAAGGCAGGCAGAGTGAGCCCCAGCAGCGAGAGAAGCGCACAAGAAAGTCATTCAAAAGTCAACCAACTTTCTTCTTTTGAAACACGTTAAAGAGCAGAAAAAAGAAATACTTATACACGCACACACACACACACACACACACACTTGTACAGTATGCGTTGCGTCAGGGGGCAACATGGAAACTTGTAAAGCAGCAACAACAAAAACGGGGAGAAGAACAACAACAAGAACAACAAGTGCAAGTCGCCTGCTGATTTTCCTTTGTTGTTTGCATGCACACGAATACCCACACAGAGCACACCACCCCGCTCACCTCTCCGCCCCTATTCCTCCTCCGCAGCCTGCTGCTGCTGCTTGCCCTGATTCTGGGCAGAAAACTGCTGCTGCACTTCTGTCTTCGTTGCGACTTCGCCTCTCCAAGGAACCATCAAAATGTGCGCCACGTTGACGTCGTTGCTGTTGTTCTTGTTGCTGTTGTGCTCATGATTGTTGTTGCTGTTGTTGTTCACATTGTTGTTGTCGCTGCAGTTGTTGCTGTGCGTTGAGCCTGCAAGTTTATCACCTCATTGTTTTTGCACGTCGAGGCTAGAGCTCATTGTCGTCGCCTCTGTTCTCTTCTGTCTCTCTTTCTCTCTCTCTCGCTGTATTTCTTTCTGTCTATCTCTCTCGTTGCTTGCCTCGCCGAGTGTGTCATTTGCTGTTGTTGTTTGCGCGACTTTTATCGCTGACTGCAGCAACACCAACACCAATATCAACACCAACACCAACAGCAGCAGACGCAGTCGCCACCTGCAGCTGCAGCCACTCGAATGTGCCACTGACGACGACCTCAAGCTCAAGCTGAAGCTGAAGTTACGAGTGACGAGTCGTTGTTGCTGCTGTTGTTGCTTACTTGCTTCGCCATAAAATGCACATATGCAAATTCGAATGCAAGTCGGACTTGGCCATCTATGGCTAAGTAACTGCCCTAGATGCCACCATCGCGAATCGCGATGCATCCATCGGCCAATCAAAAGACTTCACTTCCCTCTGATTTAGCTGCCATGGCAATAAAACTCTGATTGAGTGCGGCCCTGGGATAAACTGCATATGTTAAAAGTGAATTGTTAAAGCAATGTGCGACACTTGCTTTACAGCAACAAATATCAAAGTAACCAACGTACTACCACAATACATCAATGCTTATATTAACATGACAATTTAGTGCACAATTAACTTTAGTATGCATAAAAGATTATATTCTTCAGTGCATATAAAGTATTACAGTTTTTTCTTGTTAATTATAATATGGTAAATTATAATATATAAATATTTAAGTATGTTAAATACATATATAGTGTGTTTTATCAGTTTAAAATAAATTGCTCTACTCTGTATACAGATGTGTTATTTAAAAAAGCAGTGCTTACGACCTGCAAGTTTAAGCTTGAAAACTACTATTATAATTGGTTTGAATGAATATATTATTATGTGAAAAAACTAAGCACACTAATATTATAAGATTTCAACATTAATCAACTAATATTTAAGTAATGTTGTAAGTTTCTGTATAGAAATAGGTACGTACATTTCATCGAAAAAAGTTCAGTACAAATTAATGAAGTCAAAATACAGATTTTATTAAAAATTTAATTGATAACACTACTATCACAAATCTTCAGACTGGGTGTCAAAGTTCGTCTAACCATGTGTTATTAATCTACTACTAAACAATGAGAAAGCAAAATAATTTATAAATGTAATATATAAAAAGATATAAATGTGTAATGTTTAGGTATTAAAATACTAACGAAACATATAAAGTATGTAGTTATATGGTAATTGTTGTATATATGCCAAATTAAATAATGTGCAGAGCACAAAAAGTGTAGAACAAATTTCAATTTTAAGAATCATAATAGAAATAAGTATTACATATTTATTTGTACGGATTTTTTACATTATAAACAAAAGAAAAAATACAAAACAATAGGAATTAAATTTTATAAAATAAGCGAAGCAGCAGACCAGTGAACAATTAAGAAAACACAAATCTCTATCATAAGCAGTCAGCAAAGTTTTTTCAGTACTCCAAAACAAAGAACATATTCTAATTGTAGTACAGTGTATGTGAGTTTTACTGAATGATCCTAAAAGTATGCAATGCGAATTGAGGAGAGAAGCGTGATTATGGCTGTGACTGAAGTTGTGAAGCGAGCGACGGACGACGCTCGACGATGCAGCAGGTGTATCAATAACTGTAACCGTTAAATGCTTTTGGGGCTAAACGACTGAAATTGCTGTGAAAAGCTCAACTGGCCAATAAACCAATATTGAATGGGGGTCACCCAGAGCGAGCGAGAGAGAGAGAGTGAGGGAGGGAATGAAGAGCAGGTGGTGGGGGAGGAAGTTGTGTAGTGGAGTAGAGTAGAATACGTGACTGAGAGCGCGCCCAGCATTTAGCTTTGTCAAACACAAATCCTTTGGGCAAAGAGTTCGTTGGCATCGCACACATATTAGGGCAAGCGAAAGAGAGAGACAGAGTGACAGAGAGAGAGATAGAGAGAGAGAGATAGCAGACATAATCGCATAAAGATAAAACAGTTTAATGTCGCAGCCGAACAAAGCAAATGCCTAAAGTAGAAAACGCAAAAGACGAAGATGAAAATGGAGATGAAGATGACGATGTCGATGACGATGACGATGAAGTTGAAATTGAAGTCGAAGCTAGAAAACGACCCCATTGACCCCTCCTAAAAGGGGGGAACAAGATGGAGCAACGCGCAACAATATAAACAAAAGGCGCCCGACGGCGTTTGCTGAAAACGCGAAAATCTGTCAATTATTTAAATCGCCTGCCAAAAATCTGAGGCAAACCCAGGTCGCTAAGCCCGCAGGCGACTCGACTCAACTCGACTCAAGTGGAAATGGATAGTCAGTCCAGTCCGCTGTGGACAGCAGCGGGTGGTCCAAGAGTTGGGAGTGTCCTTGCTGCCAGTTGAAACTATGTTTGCTTGCGCCTTTGCGCTTGATGAAGCCGCCTTGTCTGTTGGTAATTAACATGAAAATAAGCGCATTAACATCATGGGATGCCAGCGGTTTATGTGCCTGATGAATGAGATGCAAAATGCGAAACACGAGTGACAGAGAGAGAAAGAGAGCGAGCGCTATGTAAATGGAGACAAAGTTGGGGATGGAGAAACTGGATGGAGGATGGTTTAAGGGCTTGTCCTTGCCCCTTGGCAACAGAGAAATGACTTCAACGTGGGCCCTAATTATGAAATCGAAATCGAAACCAAATATTTCGCCCCAGCGAATTTGCCGCGAAAAACGAAAAGCGCGCAAATTAAAATAATAAATTCGCTAAATTAAAGAAGGAAGTCATTAAAGGCCGCGCTCTTGCTGTTGCTGCTGCTACGACTGAGGCCTCCTCCATGCACCGAGAGCACTGAGAGAGAGCCTTTTGTGTCCTGGCGACGACGTCATTAGCAGCATTTACACGTCGCACGTTGAAGCCAAAGGATAATAAGTAACAACGACGACGACGACGACGACGACGCGACGCTCGCGATGCGATGCCCGGCAAAAGTGTGAAAAGAAAAGCGGCGCTAAGACAAAAACTGACACAAATTAAACTGAAATTAGTTGCAACTCACTTCGCCGGACGTCGACGACAGGCCACATCTTCGTCCTCATCTAGCTGGTCGTCTTCTTTGTCTTTGTCATCGTCATCTCGTCGTCGTCGTCGTCGTCTTTAGCCTCGTCTTTGTCATTTCCATTTGCAGTTCTTTCATCCTCTCATCATCGTCCAACATCGTGGCCCCGTCTGTGAATGTGTCAAGCCCAAAGTGGCTGCTAATGAGCGGCACATGGTCAGGGTAATGACGAGGCACCTCCTTGCTTAGAAGGACCCACTTCTCTCCATCCATCCCATCCATCGCCATCTCCTGATCCATCTTCAGTTGACCCAGCATCATATTAGACATCCATCTGGCAGGTCAAAACCCAAAGAGAACTTAACACACAGCTGCATTGCGCACGTTGTTGTCACTGAAATTCAAATACTATCAGAACTCTCTATAAATAACTTTTTAGTTTTGCGTAGTTACAAACATTCCAAATGGATTTTGGACAGCAATAGTTGGGTTCAAATGATCCTCGTCACTTTGACTTGTTGTATCTCTCGATTGATAACATAATCACATTTCACTGCTACAGATTTATTTCTAGCGTAGAAGGTGAATTTTCTCTGGTTATTTTATATTTTTACAACTTCATTCATTCACTCTCATTTCATCACGTTTCCGCAGCTTCGATCACACACGAGCGACGCTTTCTTATTCATTCTGTTATCGATACTTCTTTGTTTTAAGTGCTGTGTAGTGTGTCATAATTACTAATTTTCAGTGCTGAGTAGAATGTGATGTTTGCTTTATTAAAGTGCTGAGTAGCACAGCACAGATAACTTTTAGTGTTGTGTATTGTGTAGAAATTAACGGATTGATTTAAAGTAATTTAGTTGCATATTAGTTTTGTTTGCAATTTATATTTTGCAAATATAATATAAAATATATATTATAATTATACAAATTATATTAATTCTCTTTTATTGCAATATTTATCTGTCGAATGTTTTTACTTGATTTTGTCAGGTGTTTTTATATTTGGAAACGCATAAATGATTTTGTCTGTTTAAAAATTCAAATGGGAACTAAAATTTAATATACAGAAGAGTATGTATTCTATACAAAATAGGGCAGAAGGTGGCATATCCGACCCTATAAAGTATATATGTATACTCTGGATCAGAGCCGAGACGATATTGCCAGTCTTTATGATTCTCGGGCTACGTTAAGATGAAAATAGTAAGTGTTATAAGGTCTGGGGAAAAAAGCACACTAAAAATATGATATATCTTGCAATGGTATATTTTGAATGAAGCACTATATCAAAATATACCAAATATAGTCTTTAGTATATGTGTATTTTTGTTTAGTATTTTTGCGAAACATTAATTTGGTATATTTTAAAATTAATACCACACTATTTTGCTTTTATTTAAAATTGTCTTTTTTACTATCGATAAAATACATAGTTACTTAATATAAAAAAAAATAAAAAAAAACACAGAATAATGGTAATCCATAGTTCTATAGACAATTTCAAATCTATGTAAGACTTCGGTGTTCGATTATCTTATTTGAATAGTTAGAAGAAAGAATAAACATTAATGGAAACCTCAAATTTTGTAAAATTAAAAAAAAAAATGGTTCCCAAACCATTTTTCTTTTCCCATCAAGTCTTATACCCTGTAAACTTTCGATGCTCAAGCTGTTCTTCATTTCTCGCAGTTAGTTGTGACAATTGCAGAGTCAAAAAAAAAAAAACACACGACATTTCCTCGTGTAACATCAAATTAAAAATAAAAATACAAGAATTCTGACAGCAACTCGTTAAAAATGCACAAATCAATATTGTCAGGAATCCGGTTCATTCACAATTTCCAGAGTACGAGACAGACTACCAACTGTCTGTCTGTCGCACTCAGTTCTCCCTCTCCTTCCCTCTCTGTTTGTCTCCACCGCCAAGGTGGCGACGTCACAGTCACAATTCGAATCCCAATCTGAATTCGAAGCCGATGCCGAAGTTCTGGTCTCTGGATTGACTCGAGTTGCCACCACACACACACACACACACACATCCACACACGCACACACACACACATGTGTCAAGCTGCCGTCTGACATATCGTGTCTATTTTGAGCAGAGGCAAAGTCTTATTTTAGTCCAATCCCAAGCCCAGGACGAAGCAGAGTTTGAGGCGGGTTCCTGTTTTGACGTGGCTCTTAACGAGCCCAACTGCCTTCTGCCTGCTGCCTCACACTCCAATCAAATAAAATTAAAATAAAAATATATAAAAATAAAATGTATAAAATATTTTGTGCTAATTTTGTCACGCCCCCAACTCCAACTCGATTCATGCCGCCCCCTTTATTTTTTGTGTATTTTATTTTTTGTATTTTATTTTATTTTGTTGAGTTTATAGCAGGCGACGCGTCGCTGGGGCCAAGGCGAGTCAACTTTTGCCAGTTCTTTCAACTTGGCCGGAAGCGTTAAGCGTTCGAAGGGCGAGGGAGTGGAGACAGCGGAGGCGGGGGCGGGGGCGACGGGGGATTTGGTATGAGCATGGGCGATACTTTGTGTTATCAGCAGTCAGTTAGTAACGGAAACTTTTTAAACGTTTTCGAAACAAGTTGAAATTTAAATAAACCTTCTCAATTTTTGACGACCCCGTCTCCCGATCTACTTACAGTCCTCCCCCTCGCTTTCCCCCCGGTCCCCGTCTACCGCCGCCATATGAATGCCAAGTTGAGACAACAAAATCGCCAGAGAAATGAAACTTTTTTGCCAAAGAATTGTAATTCTTTGCCTTCACTTTGCATTTCAGAGTTGACGCTGCGACTCAAGAAAGACTCCAAAAGGCACCAGGACTACACACAGACACACACACACATACAGAGGGAGTGAGAACTTCAGGACTGCGAGGACTCGAAGACTTCGGCTCTCAACTTGCTTTTTGTGCCCATAAAATCGACTTAAATTTTTATTGCGACAAAAAACTGTTTGGCAAGTGAAAAGAAACGCGCGCGCAAAGTGCAATGCAGTTGGCAATGTTCTTGCTTGTCGAGGAAGAGAGGGGGTGGGGAGGGGGAGGGGGAGGGAGGTAAGGAGAAGTAGTGGGCATGGTCGCGGGGCAGCGGTTTGTAAGTGCAGTCGACAACGATGGTAAAATCGCATTATGGCAAAGCATTTTTTTCGCTCCCCTTTTCCCGCTCTCGCGCGTTTCTGCTGCCACATGAGCAGTTGCAAATTATAGGGTATATCAAAGTTGAAACTACCCTGCAGATGCACATAAAGTGAATAAGAATTTATATGTTATTTTGCTATCCACGCTTTTGTTCATTTGGTTTAAGAAAACTTTAACGCGGTATCTGAAAGTCATACATACCCCATAAAATGCACGCTTCTTTTTGGCATCTTGGATTTTGTTCTTTTTTTTTTGGTATAGTCGTTGCCCAATTTTCAGTGAGCACTGTTTTCGTACATATTTTTTCGCGGCGCCCGAAAGTATGCTATGTTATAATATTTTCGCTTATGCTGCCGCCCTGCCGCACTGCAGCCCTGGTAGGAGACGGAGAAGGAGCAGGCGAAGGAGTGAAGGAGTAGAGCAGCGGCAAGTGGCAAGTTCAAAAAGTGCCAACGATGCCGACGATGAAGGCAACGAAATAATAAAAAGCAAACTTTTTACCAAGTTGACTTTGACACATTGGGCCAAGACAAACAGACAGATGGTGGAGGGGTGGATAGGGACGGGGGGCAAAAGGGTGGAGGCGGGAGGCGGGAGGAGAAAGAGAGAGTTGGATTGCTATGGATAGAGGAAAACTAACCGCACAAGACCTCAATCCGTTAGCTCTTGCATGAAAATGGCATAACAAAATTGTCGGTCAGACTTGAAAAGAGACAGAGAAAGATACAGAAAGAGAGGGAGGTAGTATGTATATATGCTGATCACTCTGGAAATCGTATTTGCTTGCGCTGTAGTGCAACAAAATAGACGTACTTATATTTGTCTTGGCAAAATGAAAATGTAGCAAAACAACAAACACAAATTCGCTGGCGATTCAGGCCAAACTGACAAAACAGTGACAAGGAAAGTAAGAGAGGGGAAGAGAAAGAGCGAGTTAGAGTGACAGATGAGAATTCCATGAACTGCTGATTAATAAGTCATTTAACCAATAAGCTGGCAATAATTTGGCAGGTGAGTTGCAGCAGGACATCAGCGGTAAAATGTATAGCTTTGGGTAATTAGCAGTCATTCCCTTATTCTCTTTTTTTTATTGGGGAGTGAACTTAAGATCAAGTTGGCCAAAAAAAAAAAAAAAAAAACAAAGCATAAAAGAAAAGAAGCCAGCGCGGAGATTAATGAGCTCAAATGGCGCTGCTATCGCGATGAAAACCGTTGTTCTTCTTGCCCCAAACTCGCGAACTCTCAAAACTTCTGATAAGCGGTAGCGATAAGAGCGTCGCGAATAAATGAGACTCATTAGCGAAGTCGGAGCAACACTTCGATTTTTTGGCGGGTATATAAGCACAGTCTGCAGCCCAAGTAGAGCATACAGAGCACAACGCTTCAACTAGTCATTCGACTACAATTCAGCAAACACTTTCAGTTCAGAAACTTCCCCAAAAGCAAAGATGTTCAAGATGCAGGCGATGACAACGATGGCAGTCCTGTTGCTGATCTGCGGCCAAACTGCATTCGCAGCCAATGTGGAGCGTCAGCGTCGAGTGCAGACAACAGCCACTGCCACAAGCAGCGCAGGCATCGCCGGTGAACTGGCTCGCCTTGGCTTGCCACTGCGTCATGCCACCTACGAGACCAACGACGAATTCTACGAGACCTCCTCGAAGTCCCTGGTCAAACCTCACCCGGAGCCCTTGCCTGTGGCTCTCCCCGTGCCCGTGCCCGTTCAGGTGGCTTCGGAGCCCGAGTACAAGGTGTTCGATCTGTTGTCGGGCGGTGAACTGAGCGTCGGACAGGTGAGGCATCTGCTGCAGCTGAACGCCCAGGCGGAACCCGCACAGCAATTGCGTTTGCAAGTGCCCCAGAATGAGGCACGCGTCTTCTTCGGCCTGCGCCCTCAGGCACCTGGAAATGGTAACGGGACTGCGATCACCAACGTGATCAATAACACCGTCACTGTGACGCCCGCCTCAACGACAACGACGCCATCGACGACAACCACAACCCGTTTGGCTCCTCAGCTGTTGCCTCTGTCGTACTATCAGAATCGTCAGGTGTCGCCCTTCGGTGGCCTCTCCTATGGCCTGATCGATCCCAGCAGCCTGGGCTATGCCGGCAATCAGGTGCCTTTGGTGCCCATCAGTCTGGGCAACAATGCCGTCGGCTATGTGCCCATGAATCTGCGCATGTTCCGTCAGCTGATCGATGGCAACGCCAACAATGTTGCTGAACCCACTGTTGGTTTCACCTCCGTCGGCTCATTGTCCAGCCCCTTCACCTTCTCCTCCACCTTCTCCACTTTGCCCATTCGCGAGAGCGAAGAAGCCGCTGCTGCTGCCGTCAATCCTCTGGAATCTGTGGTGGACAACGATGCCGAGCTCGCTGACGATGCTGCCGAAGAGTCCGCTGCTCCAGCTGCCGCTGCTGCTGTTGCCAACGAGAAGGCCACGTTCCCCAATCGCCTGCAGCTCTTTGGCCAGAACTTGCGTCAGTTGCCCGTCCTGACCTTCGCCAAGAACTTGCGCCGCGTCCAAGTGGTTTAAGAAGAAGCTACGAAACTGCAAACTGCAAACTGAGCTGACCACGATTGACCCTCTAGCTGGATACGTAATCCAAAACCCTTTAGATGCTAATGTCATAATGTAATTAATTTAATTCCGCAATTTATGATCAACATTTTTTTTTTTTATTTATTCTAACTTATTTGCAAAAATATATTCAATTTTAAATTCACAAAACAAACATGCAATCGTTCTTTTCGTTTTACTTTAATTTCATCAAATTTACAGATCATTTTCTTATATTACATTATATAATTATAAAAGGAAGTTAATACAAAAATTAGTTGAGCTTTTTAAATAAAAATATTTTTATCATATATACAAATACTTCTAAGTAACTTTAAAATTCACAAAACATCTATGGAATATTCTTTTTTTTACTATTTACTTTTATGCCAGCAATTTAATGCAGCTCATTCTTTATTAAATTAAACAAAGGAAGTTCATGAAATCATTAGAAAATATATTAAACAAATCATTTTTTGAGTATGGATGAAATATTATTCAGTTAATTAATGCAAATTAAATTCACAAAACAAGTACGCAAACGTCTTTTCACCTTACTTTTATTCCAGCAATTTATTGCAGCTAATTTTGAATAAAATTTATGAATGGAACTGAATTTAAATATTTATTAAGCTTCAAATTCTAAATTTTTTTAATGAAAAGTATATCTCTATTAAGTTTGTTTCAAAAGTTTACCACGCCCTCCTCCGCCCCCTCTAATCGATAAAAATTTAATAACATGCGTAATTTTAAAACTAGATTTGCAATCAGATAATAATCTTAGCAGAATAATACCGCATTGTTCTGATCTTTGACAAAATGGGTAACGAGTATCTCACAGTCGAGCACACTCGACTTAAGCTTTCTTACTTGCTTAGTATTATTTGTAAAAGTTTTAAGTTGCTGTTGCTTAAATCTAAATACAGTTAATATAAAAACAGACATAATTTTAGTTATCTGAAATTCTTTTGGAATTTAAACTTTGTGTTAAAAAATAGATAAATCAATTCAATGAAATATGTTAGTCTTCAATTTGTTAACGCAATTCCTCTGCAAAATTATTGGCAGTAAAATAGATATTCGAAGTTGGGTTTTCATTCATTTCATGCACACGAAATGAGCGAACTCGAGTGAGCAGCCTTCACTTAAATTGTAGTTCGATTATAAATAAGTTTACAAATCATATCGATCAGCAGATACCCTGCCATAAATAAAGAGAATTACAGCATCAACTTAACAGAAGGATATTCAGGAAACCACAGTTTAATGCAGTAAATTTTGCCCATTGGCATATGCTAAATGCCAAGGCAAACTTGAGTTTATAATTGAGAAATTATTAGCTGCAATTGCAGATGCATGTAAATGAATCGTAGCAAATATTAAGCATACGTCCGGTTAGCCAGTGTCCATCAATCAAAGAACTAATAATGCAATAATGATTTTTGCTCCCCACATACATATATGTGAATGTGCTTGGCAAACAATTCAATTCAGTTAGAGAACAAAGAATAGAGAATAGAACAGAGTGCATAATCCTAATAAGAATGCGATTGCAAATTAAGTTGAAATTATATTAGATCGAATGGAATCGAGTCAGTTAGTCAAATAACTATTGGTGTACCCAAACCTGTAACCTTTTAGAAGATACAACTCGAGTACTCAAAGAACCTTTCTCAGTGAGTGTGTGTGTCAACAAAAACAGCATTTATAATTGGCATCGCATTTAACAGGAAAACTACTCACAACATCAAGCTGAGCATAAAGAACAGCGGCGAATGGAGCCGCACGCAATAACAAATTAAATAAATATAAGAAGCTTTTCAGTTAATAAGAAATTTTATAATTGGATTTTAGCCCAACAGCCGCAACAATAACAACAACAACAACAATAACAACCACTAATAACAACAACAACAACAACAACAACATCTTCGATAGGCAATGTAAAGTTCACAATTAAATTATAAAAGACGCTTTCCACATGGCCGAACATAAATACAGACATAATTTATATTCCTTTCTATATGCATAGCATAGTTTATGGCAATTTAATTTGAAGGAAGCAACTTTTACTTTTCACCTTTTCACAAGTCAAAGTAATTACTTTAATTTCTTTTTTATTTATTTGTATTAGCATAAGTTTAATTTCTTTGTTATCGATTGCATTATTTATGCATTAATTTTCTTGCTATATAAATCTAAATAAATAAATGATGCGCCTGTGTGTTTTCTTTATAAATATAATTATATTTTAATTTACTTTATATTTATGGCGACTTCATTTATTTTTAACTCTGTCAAGTTGAATTATTAACTTTAAGTATTTCTTTGCTATGGATTAAATTGATTAGTTTCTTATTAGTTTCTTGCTATGAAAATTTGTATATTTGAATGAATATTTTTTAAAAATTTTATTTATAATTATATTTATGTCAATTTATTAGTAATCAAACTTTTACTTTCCACCTTGATGCACATATTTTCTCTATTAAATACATTTTTATTTATATTTAGTTTTTATTTATGGAAATTTAATTTGTAGAATGAAAATTGTACTTTTTCTCTTTGTCAAGTCACATTATTCACCTCAATTTATATTCTTTTTAATCATGTTTTTTTCTTAAACAAAACTTAAATTTTCATTGTTATCGATTGTTTAAACTGTAATGGATGCTCATATTTCGTTTATTAAATACATTTGATATATGTATAAGCGAAAGTAAATTTGCTTCAAGTTGCTTCATAAAAACTTCGAATTGGAAAATCCATTATGTGATGGCTTCTATAATTTAGCTAACATTTGTTTTGTTTAAGTAATCTGCTTGTGTGTTTGGTTGGTTTAGGAGAGATAGAAGACAGAAGACAGAAGCGAAGTCAGTTAAGTTGGGGAATATGAAGTATTGGAGACTATTGACACAACACTTTGGGAAATTACAAGAAAACATTTTGACTTGGGCGCCAAAGTTGAAGCAACATTTGCGCATACAGCAGAGGGAGAGAGCGAAGAAGGGGCAGAAGAAGAAGGAGCCGAATGTACAGCTGCAGAGATACAGATACAGTCAGAGATACAGATACAGATACATTTAGAGGACAGTGCATGTGCGTAAGTAAGTAAGTAAGTAAGTAAGTGCTGTGGAATGTTTGCTTCACATTGTGCTTGACTGTCACTTCTTCCCCTCTCCTCTCCTTTTGTCTGTCTGACAGTGCGAATGAAGCACTTAATGTGTATGCGTGTGTGTGTGTGTGTGTGTGAAACACTTTTCAAGATTAAACCAAAAAGATTTAAGTGAATTATGTTAAAGTTATTTGCCTGGGCGACTCACGCACTGACACTATCTCGACCGCATATGGATATGTGCCAAGGATGCTAAGGATGCCAAGGATGCGAAGGATGTGAAGGATGTGGCCGCAAAACTGGTCATGTAATATAAATATGTGCATAAAAAAATATGCCACACACACACACACTGAATAAATGTATCTAGATTCATGGTATATGCGTATAAGTACTCGGCCAACCTCAAAGATAGACACTGAAACCGAAACCGAAACTGAAACTCAAACTGGAAGCAGACGGAACAGGAGCAGGAGCCGGAGCGAGAACAGAAGCTGGACTCTGAAAACATAAATTCGTTTATTTATTTATACAACACGCTCGAGCTGTTGCTTTAGCCAGCCATAAGTATTGTATCTCACAGATACGCACAGACGTATGTAGTTGGTTTTGTTGTTATTGTGTTGGCCTGCAACTTGATTTGCCAGTTTTTCGTTCGTGCCGCCTGCCGAGATTTATGTGCGCATGTTTATTGTCGAGTTTATTAGATTTGATTTACTGTGCCTACACACAACTTTCACTTGCGCCAAAAGTATCCGATAGAGCGAGAGAGTATCTCGTAGATACTCTGTGTGTTTGATTTACGTGCCCCGCAGCATGCGTTGCAGCTAGAAGCTTCTTCTTCTCCCTCTTCTTCTTCTTTTAATGATGCCCCACGCACGCAAGCCCGCAATTAGTTTATGGCGGGGTGAAACTTTTTAATTGCAACGCTTTTGACTATAAAAGCCAGCGCAGCCAAGACTCAACATACACCCAGAAGATGTCAACAAACATGGCTGGCCGGCAGCTGCTGCTGCTGCTGCTGCGGCTGCTCCTCCTGTTGCTGCCCCTGTTGCACGTCTCGGCGCGTCGAACTGTTGGTGCTGGTGAGCAGGCAACTCATTCAATCTGCAGCTCAATTACTTCAATTAACTCTTTTCTCCCGCTCTCTCCGTTTTTCAGGCTATCGCCTGCCGTCTGCGATGGGACGCAGCGCGGACGCTGATGTGGGCAGCGGTCGTGATCTGTTTAAGAAATTCATGCTGTGGCGCAACTTGTTCCAACAGCCACAACAACCGCCGCAGGACAACATCATTGTCATCTCACCGCCCACCAACTACTTTCCAACGACGACGACGACAACAACAACCACAACGAACACCACCAGGGGATTGGGGACCAGGGGCAGGTGGCGGAGCATTGAGGAGCAGCCGGTGCCCACAATGCCGACGAGTCTAATGCTCAGCGATGGCATTGATGGAGGCGTACAGCGACAACGACGACGTCGTCAGCGGCCGAGAAACAGAAATCGCAACAGAAACCGCAATGCGGGGGGCAACATTCAAGTGCGGGGAGCGGGAGGGCAGCAGCCGAGGAATAAAAAGAAGACGCGTCATCGACACGTGAACAAGCGACAGCAGCGTGAAATGTGGCAGCAACAGCAACAACTATTTGAACTAGCCGAAGAAGAACCAATTGCGAGAATCGAAGCTGAAGCTGAAGCTGAAGCAGAAGCTGAAGCGGAGGCCGAAGCCATGGCTGAAGCTTTAGCTTTAGCTGAGACTGAAGCGGAGGCTGCTGCGACGCTGCTCGAACAGCAGAGCGTGTTGGACATGCGGCATGAACGGTCGATGCCAAATATCTGGCGGCGACGCCATTCGAGATACTAATCACAGCACACGATGACAAACATCATTATTTATTTTACTTTATTTTTTTTTAGTGTATTTTTTTTTTTTTGATGGTGGCCTAAAAGAATAATATAAAGAATATCTAAAGAGTAAACAAATGCAAAATCACAATAAAGAAAACAACAAAATTGAGATATTAAATAAAGTCTACATTACGGAAATACAAAACATATATATGTATATATAATATATGAAAATTAAAGAACTGTGAAATAAAACAAATAACTAAATAAAATGCATACAAGTAAATAAATGCTCAAAAATGCAACAAAAATGTTGAATTTCTATATACAAATTGGAAAGAACAATAGTTTAGGCATTAGCATAAATAAATGATGCAGAATTATATGGCGAACATAGAAAAGTAAACAAATTATATAGAAAATATATAAAAATGTTAAATAATTATGCAACAAGATTCTTTGAAAATCATAGAAAATTAAACAAAAAAGTTGTAGAATATAATGCAGCAAATATTGTTTAATTCTTAAAATATTATAAAACATTTTTAGAGCCACTTTGACTTGCCTTAACTAAATATGTAAACAAAACAACTATAAATGACACTATTATAAGGAAATATTTAAGCATAAATAAATATATTTTTAGCTGCAGAAAAGTGCTATAAAAACTGTACAATATGTGTAAGAAATTTACAATAATAATGCAACAAAAAAGTTCTTTAAGAATTATAGAAAATTAATCATAAAAATATATACACAATACTTGAAATATAATAAAACATTTCCAACACGCCTAATTGGATTACTTGATATGCTTGTTTTTCTGTTTGAAATGCGCAGTTATTTAGCTTTTTAGCGAGCATTCACTGTATGTGCTCTAGAATTTCAAAGGTCTTTAAAGCAGCCTTTGCACAAGAAACTGTGAGCTGACTGTAACCCACACAACATTCAAGAAAGAAGCTCACTTAAATTCGGTTTTAATTCGCGAACTTAACTCGAGACTCGAGGTCGAGGGATACGCCTTAGCAAATCCTTTGACGGTGTCTCCGAAAACAATTGATAACTCTCATGCCGTCGATGGTGTCGGGGCAAGGATATCGCTATCTTGGCGCGCGAATTACAGATGAAGGTGAAGACGAAGGCGATGACGATGGCGAGGAAGTTGAGGCACTGGGCAAGTCAAGTCAACGAACGACTTGGCGTACAAAATTTATATAAATAAAACGCAGACAAAATATGCGAACATGATATCCTGGCCAACACAAGTTCAAGGATGTCTGGCGCGCTCATGAACCCGTAACCGTAGCCGTTCCCATTCCCCATTTCCCGTTCTCTCGTTGCCCCCGTTGCCGTAAACCGAAACTTAAACGTATACGTAAAATGTAAACGTAAACGCAGCGGTTGACGCCCCAAAAAAGCGAAGAAAAACGAACAACAACAAAAAAAAAAAAACAGGACTGGCTAAGACACGCAAAAGGTTGCGTTTTGGTTCGGCTCGCTTATTCAATAAGGCCAAAAGAATTTGTGTAAATTGGCAAATTACGCATAAATGGGCATGGCGAGACGGCAAACAAAACAGCTCCAGAGGGGGAGAATTAAACCCGCTCCTCTATCGTTCTCGTTGCGTCTTGTCTTGGGCCCTGTCATGAGACAAAATTAATGCTTTTGCCAGAACTGATCAGCGTCGCGACGAAGCAATAAAGCGTTGCCAGAAACCGGTTTCATGCCACTGCCCACAGCATGACCCCGAAAAACATACGCATAAGAAACGCAGAGGTCAAAAAGTCAACACAACAGCGAATTTCTTTCTTTTTTCTGGATTTGGATTTCTATTGAGCAATCACAGACGAAATGATCAAAAACATTTGAAAGATCTGCTATCAATGTACACAATTCTGTGAAGACAGAATTCTTCGAGCTGATGAATGGGCCAATAAACTCAAGAAGTTTAATAACATGTTTTTTTGTTCAGCTGATAGCATAAACATCGCAAAAAAAGTGACTTTCAACATAAATAAAGCGCAAAGATAAATAATGATAAATTCATTTACACCAATTTCTCTAGAGCTGTGCATAAATTATGAAAGTGAAATAAATAAATTATGTTAAAATAAGAGTTGCATTTAAATTGCATGAATTTCCATCCGTTCAACCCATTGAATATTGGCCCCGTTTTCTATTCAGCCACCTTTTTGGTGGCTCAATGAATGTTTGCTTTTTGCTTTCTGCTTTGAGCTGTGGCGGCGTTGCTACATCTGCATCTCTTGGTCTCTTGGTCGATGGTTTTTAGTTTGTTTGGCCCCTACAGCTTAATCTTCTGTGAGTGCGCCATTGAATCGCAGACTCACCTTGACTTGACTTAACTGCCAGCCAGGCAGCCAGCCAGCCAGCATCGGCATCGGCATCGACATTTCCTGGGCTGGCTTAAATTTTAGTGTCTCTCTTTCTCTAAGGCACACTCACTCACACACACACACACTCATATACACACACCCTCATATAGAGAGCGACCAAACAAAATCAATATGTCGAGCCATCGCCAACGCCGTCGGTTTGGCTTCCTGCTTCGTTTGGGCTGCGGTAAAACTGGCAAAAGGATATTGAAAAAGGCGCCGCTTGCAACACGACGGCATAGGAAACTTTTTTCATTTTTAGTTTGTCAAGTTGCACAAAGACGACGACGACGACGACGACGACTAAGAGGACATGAACAAGAGCGGAGGGGAATAAACTGGGGGGAGCAGCACAAGGACGACAGAACCTGCCGATTCTAAGTTTTTGTAAAAGCATTTTGGGGCGTCGAGGTAAGAGTTGAAGAGCGACGTGAAGCGACGAACGTCACTTGCAGAGGGGCGGGCAACAACAACTGCAAAAGCACAACTCAACATTTATGCGCTAAGACTGGCCGAAGTTCCTAACTCCGTGCAACTTGAGTTTTGCTTTTTACTATATGTTTTTTTTTTGCTTTGGGGGTAAAAGTGCATTGTGTTGGGCCAAAAGTGTTGCCTGCTTTTAGGCTGCGCATTTGCGTCTGGCGCCATCTATTGCATGTTTTGGTGGCAAGGAAATTAGCATTTAATGCGAAATAAAACTGAAATGCACAGACAACAGGTCGTATGCGTAATAAATGGCATTGGCCTAGTGGGCGTAGGCGTGGGCGTGGCAGAACACATTTTGACAATGTGCATGTAAATTATCGTATGTACATAGTAGATGTTTTATTACATATACTCGGTATTCGCACATAAGTAGGTATTATAAATTATGCAGGAGAAATGCAACCGGCCCTGAAATGAGCTGTGAGCCGTTGTTCTTGTTGTTGTTGTTGTGCTGACAATACAAAAGCAATTGCATAATTGCGTTCTAATATGATGACGGCAGCAGTTACTCATGCGGACACTGAGTATATCGAGTGTCGAGTGACGAAAGTCGACGCCTCGATGTCCTTTCTCTCTTATTTCTGCAACGGGCTTTGCAATTTGCCACAGTGACGGCGAAAAGTATACGCTCGGCTGTGTCTGTTGTGTTTTCATATATAAATTGCATGTGTTTTAATTAAATGCCAACAAAATGAGACAAATGCTGTTGCAACTAACAGACTTTCAGTCGAAAGCTGTCGAGCTGTAGAGCTGCAGCTGTCGAGGTAGTCATCTGTCTGCCAGAGCCTAGTCTGGCTGTCCGCTTTGGCATTTGTCGAGCTGTCCGAGAGTAGCTTTGTCTGTGTGTGCGTGTGTGTCCAGCATTAAGCCGGCAGCTTTATAAATGCATAAAGCAATTATTTATTATGCCCAGGCACTTTTGATTACGCCTTTCTCGTTCTCACTTTCTGTATTTCGATGCCAAATTGCTTGCAGGTGAATTGACAAAGAGCAATAACAACAATGGACAAAGTCGAACAACAACTGTAACAACAAACAGCAACGGCAGTAACAAGAGAAACGAACGAGCAACGGCATCATCAAGTGTTTCATCCATGTCTAAATTAATGCCAGCAATTAAAATGCTTAACACTCGTTGGTTTACAACCCGATCAAGTCAGCCAGAGCCAAAGTTGCAAGTCTAGCAAAAGACTGTCCTTGTCACAGCCTCCGCTGCCACAGTCTCTTCTGCCACAGCCACATTCACATTCACAGCCACAGCCACAGCTTGGGCCACACTGCCACAGACTGCAGTCAGCTGCTGGTTTTGCCGTTTGGCCAACTGCTGTCAACAGCTTGCGGCGATTCTAAGTAGCTGTGGCTACCAGCCTGACCCACAAAATCATCTTCTCTGGTCACACAGCCCCCTCTTCGCTTGTTCTTCTTCTCTCCTCCCTCGCAATTACATTGTTTGCCAGTTGTTGTTGCTCTCACATTGTTATTCCTTTTTGTGACCCACTGCAATCGCAGTCGCAGTCGCAATCGCAGTCGCAGTCGGGGGGTCGCTCGCCAGCTTTGCCAGCTTGTTCAAATAATTTTATTCATTTCTGTTCGGCTCAGTCTCTGCTTGTGATTGCTTTCAAAGCAATGTAGTACATGTTTTCAATAATATCGCTTGGCATCATTGAAACTTTGCCACATTCCAAGCTCTGCATCCTAATGATGATAATTATCCAATGCTTCCAATGCATATTCAAATTATGCTGCACTTTTGCTAGCTTAGGCAATTGAGCTGACTGATTTGGCAGCTGTCCAACGGAACAGAGAATATCTGAGGAAATCATTGCGAGAGAGACTGGAAGAGTGGTGGAGAGGGAGAGGGAGATGGAGAGGAAAGTGGACGGTCCATTAGTGTAAATCTCAAGGGCAATTCGCCAAAGATAAACACTAGAAATGTTCGGCAACAATTTTCATATGCTCGCACTAAATGCAGTAAGGAATTTTACAAATCGGTTTTCAACAGTATTTCACACACTCACAAAGCATTTTGCATAGCATACTTTTGCGGGCATTGGGAAATTGACGCTTAAGCAAATGCACATGACTTCTTTTTTGGTAAATGCAAAAACGGATTTTATAGGAATGCTTTAAAGTCTCTGAATTCCAATCGATAGTACTACGCTATCGCTGTCGCTTGCCGAAATTTATTAATTTCTGCTAGATTCTTGGAGATTATAAGATACATATCGTAACTAACAAATTTATTGATCAAGATCTAAGACACATGGGATCATCTAAGGTTTAAATACGATTGACTTATTTCAGTTTGGAAGGTAAAGCAGACATGCGAAGTAATTAAATCGCGAATCAAAAGTAATCCAAATACCAGGCGATCATAAATGAGCAGCCAGTGGAATCGCCAGATAATTAGTTACTCCACTCGATTTCGGTTGCTATTATTAATGGCCTCAATCAACGCTTAAAAAGTTCGAAGTACACTGGCAAAATACCAGGCGAACATAAATTGGAAGCAAACATAATTGCAGAAAGTCCGCCTCAATACAATTGATAAATTGATCCTAAAAGTATACTACATGAGATGTACATATTATACCTTTTTCTTACGTCAAATTTGTATTGCATACTTTTAGACTTGACTTCAGCTTGCTGCTGATTTATGCTCGCCTGGTATTTCATTTGCCGACTTAGCGCTTTTCATTCATTCGCGGTGGCTCCGACTTTATGGATAGAAGAAAAAAAAAAACTACCGAACTAATTGATATGTTAAATTCACATCACATTAAGATATGTTCTGAAGCATTTATGGCAACGATGTCATAAAAATGTTCTTGTTCGCCATGTTTTAAATAGGTTTGTAATTATATGCAGATCGCTTGGAAATCATTCAATTAATCTTACGAAACGATGCTAGTAAATAAATGTCAATATTCAATAATATGTTTTTAAATTAAGTTGCATTGCATATAAAATACATTTAATTCCAGTTAGTTTACAATAATAACAGTAAACGTATGTAGGTTTTCCAGTCCTTGACAGATCTTTTGCGGCTAAGATCCTAATGCCATTTTTTTACCCCCAAATTAGTTACCGGCAATATCAATATTTCTTTTATATCCTGTCGCTGATGTTAAGGACACATTTTGCTAAAATTCCGAGAACAAATTGGGTCAACGAACATAAGCAAAATATAGATTTATCTCATTATTAAAAAACCTCTATTAACTGTGTTATCTTTTCAATATTATATATTTTTCTTAATAAACTGATATGCTGATGGTAGAATGCTAATTTGAAACATAACCAAAAAGCTACAAATGTGAAATCAATCAAAAATTAAGCAAATGCATTCAGCATTTCTTGTTTTTGTTTTTTGCTTTCATTCATGCTTTCTTAATGTTATGAGTTTTCAGAAATGCATACGCACTCTAGCGTTAAGCTGCCAGCTACTAAAGCCATTTAATCCATTCACTTTCGCAGTCTCTCTCTGTCTGTCTCTGTCTCTTTTCATATCTCGCTCTATCGCTTGTCTCTCAACTCTGTGTGAAATTGGCCACTACAAATTCGATTTACATTGTCAAAAACTGCAGCTTCGTCTGGCATTCACACACACACACACAGAGACAGAGAGAGATACGGAGTGTTACAGCTGCAGGCAGTAGGCAGAGAGGGAAAAAATGCGTTGCCTACTTTTAGGCAGGGCGCTTGATTCATGCGCAGCGGCAGCAGCAGCAACAAAGGCAGCTGCAATTTAATTACCGTTGCAAAGATGCAGATACATTTTCACAGATACGCAGATGTCCATTGCGCACACCCCAACACCCTCGGACTCGACACCAACACCAACACAAGCAGCAACAGCAACAACAACAATAATAAAGGAGAATATCAGGCAGAATCAGGAGCTGCAAGCACCAAGCTCGGCATCGCCAACAGCCCCGGCATTGCCATAGTTTTGAAATATAACTGAGCTGGACAGTCGTTGGGAAATCGAGTGCTATGTTCTGCTATTTAATACCCTCAAGTCGAACGGGGTATATCAGCAAACTGTGTGCGCGTACAAAAGAATGGTGCAAGCATTGAGCAAATACCTGATGGCGAATGCGATGCCAACTAGAAATGTGACTGTGTGTACCATTAGCCTACAGCATATCTGTTTGTCGAGCAATCGCCCAAGGTAATTTGCTGTTGCTGTTGTTGTTGCTGTTGTCACGTTTATTGTGCAAATAAAAGGAAAATAGCATAAAAATTTTTACCGCGCTCATCGCGTTTGTTGCCCCGACAACACGTTGCATTGGACTGGAGTGCGCTGCTCTAACAAAAGATGCAACCGCGCTGCCACATTGCACACCCTCACACACACACCGCCCACGCCCACGTCCACGCCCACCAAAAGCCGTTCGCTGCCCACGCTTCGCTTAACTAATTAGAGCGTGTGAGCAAAATGACGGGCGAGTTGCTGCTGCTGTTGCTATTGCAACTGGTGCTTATGTTGCTGTTGTTCTTGCTGCTGTTGTTGTTGTTGTTGTTGTTGGTGGTGGCGTTGTTGTTCGCAGCGCTAATTCTGTGTGGCTGCCTGGCTGGTTGGCTGGCTCATTCAGTCGTGCGCTTGCAGCTCTGCTGTGCAGATTTACCGTTTGGAATTGTGCTTGAATTATGTATAATTAAATTTCAACATTATTCACGTTTCAAGGCAAAATCAGCAGCTGTGCGCATTGCTGCGGGCATCTGCAGCAGCGGCAGCATCTGAGCATGGCCACCTTGTTAACTGCTCCCCTCTAGCTCCCCCCACCAACCTTCATCTCATTTCCCTTCCCCTCCCGCAAGGCGCAACAAAGCATTGCGCGCAGTGCCCAGCTTTGACGGTCTGCAATTAAAAAAAAGTGCAGCATACTTTTCAGCTGACCTCAAAAATGCCTGCGATGTCGTCCCATGGACAGTTTTAAAAATTTGCCACGCTTCAAAATTAAACGCAAATTAATTGCACTGAATATTTTTGTAGCGATATTGAAATGCAGAACACATCCAAATAAATCAGAGCGCACTCCGGCATGTCCGACCACCTCCTCCAGCTTCTTTGACAAGCGCTGTATTTTATAGCCAGCTACTCAACGGTATATTTTAAATGTACTACTTTATTGATATACCAAATGTGGTATTTGGTATATTTTAGTGTAAGCGGTATTTTATATGATATATTTTAAGAATAATACCGCACTACTTAATCGATACATCAAATATGACCTTTGGTATATTTAGTATTTTATGCGGTGAAATATTCGATATATTTTAATAATGATCGATATACCAAATATCTCTTATGCTATATTTAAGTATTTTGTGGTAAATTAATTAAGTATACTTTAAGATTAATATCACACTACTTCATCGATATACCAAATATTGCCCTTAGTATATTTTAGTATTATTGTGGTATATTTTTTAACATATTTTCAACATAGTACTGCACTACTTTATCGATATACCAAATATTAGCTTTGGTATATTCCAGTATTTTTTGCAGTATATAATAAAAATGAATACCGCACTGTTCCAAATGGGTAACGGGTATCTCACAGTCGATCACACGCAACTATAGCATTGTTACTTTTGTTTTTTGCATTTGCTGTTTGCTGTGCTTTTGTGTTAACAAACTTTTCATTTTTCACTTTTGAACACGTCGATTGCATTTCGAAATCAAAAATGCTTGCACGCTGTTGTTGCCTGTTTTATTTTTAAAACGCATTATTTCACTTTTGCACTAATTAATATATTGATTCCGAAATACTTGAGTCGCAGCAGGCGCTCCAGTTGGACAGCAGTCATAAAAGTAAATACATACATATACATATGTATGTATGTATATGTAGATATATGCACATCCAGAGAGACACGTAAATATGTACTTACACACATTTGCGAATATCTGAGCATATGTTAAAATATGTTTACAGTTTCAATTTCGTTGTGTGCGCACATAAAGCAAATATCAATTACAGCTCTTCATTCCCCACACACACACACACACTCGCATTCGCATTCGCACTCATACTCACACACATATTGCATCATCTGCCGTCGCTCACTTTACGTTCATTCATTTTTTTTTATGATTTTTGTCTTTGTTTTTTATAATTCCACAGCACAGCACAGCCCACACAGAATAATGGCAATTTATGGGCGTGGCAAAGCCCATCCAGCAGCAAGCATATCAATTGTATCGAGCCGCTTGGCCGCCCACAAAAAGCACTTTGTGAAGCATATTCATAGCTCGGCTGCAGCAACAATTTATGCGTATGATTCTTCATTAATCACATTGCAAATTGCTTAAATTATTGCAAAGAAAAAAAAACATAAACACGCTTTAAATCAATAAACCGAAAAAAATCAAATTTAAGCGGCTTATAATACTTCGATTACCGAAATATTTGACAACTAGAGAATAAGCGAAATATATAAAAATGTATATTTAAATTACAGGAAAATTTTTAAAATGTATATTTCAAAAAGTACTGCAATGTAAAATAAATAAATAACAATATGTATAATTACATATTTACAATTAAATTCCAGAGAATACAATTTCAAAATATGAGTAAAGATAATCACAACATTATAATCCAATCAATCAAAAAAGTAAGCAATTAAATTCCAGAGAATATTTAAAAAAAGAAAAGTTTAAAGATAATCGCAAGATTAAATGAAATAAATAAATAATAAATAAATATCTATTTATACGTATTTACAATAAGTAGAGATAATCACAATATTTTCGCTAGTCAATTAACTAAAGAAGAAAAATAATGAATAAATAATATGTTTAAGTATTTACAAGCAATTAAATTCCTGAGAATATTATTTGTAGGATTGAATAAACAAATGCTATGGCAATGTGCAATTATAAATATTAATATGAACAAAATAAATACTCAAGTATTTACCAACAATTAAACTCCATTTCTTTTTTGTTTTAAATTTAGTAATTGCAAAATTGCAATCAAAGCTAAACATATTGTTTTAAGGCTTTGTTTTGCATCATTAATAACAACTATTGATTCGCATATGTATTATATGTATTTGATTTTGATAAATTCTGGAAATATGTTAAACTGACAACGGCCAAAAAGCTTACGTTATGCATCCCTCCAAAGCTGCCAATTGGCCAATTGTCAATGAGCGGCTTTGTTTATAGTGCATTACATATTTATGTTGTGTGAGTTCGAGTTCGTTGTCTGCCAAAAAAATGTTTGTAGTCAAGTGCAGCGAACAATTTGTGTGTGTGTGTTGGTAATATTTATGTGCATGTGTGTGCGTGAGTGTTGAATTTGTTTTTGACATTTTTTTGCTCGTTATTTGTTGAATTAATTAAAATTCAATAATAAAATTGTTAAATGCAAAGCTGAATTAATGTTGTCCTCCTCTGCAGCGTGCAAGCGCGTGAAATGTTTAATAGCATAAATAAATAAAAGCGCACAAATGGTGCGCAATTGCCGCTTGTTTATAAATATAATTAATAAACATTTGTATAACCAGGACACGCACACACAAGAAGACAGCAAACAGAAGAGAAAATGATCAAAAATTTTCGCATTCAAGTTTAATTGTTCATGTTATCATCATTTGATACCTCCTGGTCGAATATAACCATAAGAGCTTCCAATACGCACATATTGAAGAGAATATTAAATTGAGTATTGTCTTCATCAACTTCCAAATCATCGTCGGACGGTACAAATCCACCGTTAGCCAGAGATTCTAAGGCAACTTCGGTCAGCGTATCAGAAGAGTCTTCGACGTCAGAGTAGTTGTCCATAGACGAGCTAATCAACGAGCATTAAATACCAATAGAATAATTTTTAGTACATAACTTACTCTATAAGATAATTATTCAAATCGTCATAAATATCACATGAGTTGCAAAGCATCGACACTGGATCCAATTGCAAGCCGCAAAATCTGTGTGTTGAAAAGTCATTTTAAATATTTTTTTTCTTTGATAATTTTTATATTTTATTGTGACTGACCCGCAAAAATTATCCATTTTGTTCAATTCAATTCGCAAAGTAGAAACTATTTGTGAGAGGAAGCCTAAAAATCACGGCAAAGTAACACAAACAAATTAAATAAAATTAAATAAGATTAAATTTGCGTCGCTCAATTCACGTGTTCATCAGATGAAAACTTTACCAACGAGAATTGTCAAACAATTAGAGAGGAAACAACTTGAAAGCTTTGTGCACTTTACAACACTGCCAAACAATCGTATCCAGTTTTTAGTGATCAGCTGCAGTTTGAAAACTGTTGAATTTAGAAAAAGAGCCATTCAACAAGCCAATTTTATTTAATCTATAACTAAATAGATAATAAAGCTACATTTTTAATGTATGCATTAATCTATACTGAAGAAAACTGTCAATAAGCAAGCTTCGACCTTGTGTACTTTACAACACTGTCAATCAATCGGATGCTGTTATTTATTTTATGCTGTTATGTATCTTAAAGACTATTTGATTAATAGAAACCATTAAAAAAGTGAGTTATTAAACTAGCATAATCTATAACTTAATCGATAATAAAGTTACGTTTAAAATGTATCGATAGCTTGCAAGTAGTGTTGAAAAATGCTGAAATTCAATTAAATGCAATTTCTTTGAGTAATCAAGTTAATGAAGAAAAAATATAAAAAAATAATGCCCTTTTGGGCAGAGCTAAGGCGTGGCACTTGTATATGTTTGTGTTTGTCTGTCTGTCTGTCTGTCTGTTTGTTTGTTTGTTTGTTTATTTGCCCGACTGTGCGAGTGTGCGTGCATGTGTGTGTGTGTGTGTGTGCAGGCAAATAAACTGTAATTGTAAATAAACATAAATTTTAAAATTATTACCAATACGCCCCCCGCTTTATTTGCAACTTATTTATGCCAATTTTTTTTCGATTTTTTTTTACCCAACACTGATTGGTCAGAGGGAGGAATGTGAAAAGGTGGCCACATCGACACGAGCCGAACATAATGGATGCCGACATGCGATATAAATATTATTCCACATTTTTTTACACTTACGAAATGCGATGCAGGTTGACAGGCGAGAGAATAAATGCTAGAAATGCATTTAAATATCATTCTAATAACAATATCGTTTCAGTAGAGCAGGGCTGCATTAACCAACAGGGTTGCATACTGTTCTGTTTACTTATTTTTGCTCATTCCTAATTCAAGCCTTTGTGTTTTCGTCCAGTGCCAATTAAGGTTGTTGGATTTTGAAAAAATATATAATTGATAATATTTGCTGTTTAAAAATATCGATACATCGATGTTTTGATATACTTCCGATATCCGTAGTGCCAATTTTCCAATTTCATATACTTTTTCTGTTGTTCTTTCTCTTGCTGTTTAATTCCGTTGTTTTTTGTTGGTTTATTATGCTCTGTCAACGTTTGGCTGCCACGCCCACACCGTTCGGACCAACTGGGCTGTGCGAAACGCTAATTTTTGTCTGCTGCTCTTCTCCTGGTTTTTTGCCACTTTAGCGGATATCATAAATTGGTTCGGCGAGCAGCATTTCCCATGTGGAAAATTGAAATGTGTTGCTCGCCGCCGTTGGTAATGCACTGAAAGCATTGACACGCAACGCCTCCCTCCCACTCGCAAAGCGATCGCTCTAAAAGCCGAACGGCAGCGGCTTGAGGCTAACCTCGAGATACTTTTCATGTGTGCATACTATACAAATGTACAGTGGATCACAGTTTATTCCAATCAGCATTAATCGACAACTTTAAATCATTATACTGGAGATGTATTGAACTGGCGGTAAACTATCGATAGTGGTCGCCATCGATATTCGATAACAGTGCCATCGATTGTCGCCGATAATATCAGCTGACTTTCAAATTTTTGGCGTATTGCCGCTTATCTTCTACTCTTGGTCGCAATCAAGGCATTTATCAACTGACCATGTAAAGTAGTGTTGAACTCTGGTACAGAATCTTTTTCAAAGTCTGTGCTGGTGCAATCGCACTCCAGCTTGTCTGTACTTGACGCACTATGTGTTACGTACATTCATTATAGATCAAAATACTTATGTAAACATAACAATTAAAAAAAAAAGCGATCCATATCCATTTGTTTGTTTCTTAATTGCTGAGTTGGGCTGCTATCGATTGTGCCTCGACAGTGCCCAACCATCGATAGTGCTATCGATTATTCTCTAGTCTACTTTGATGGTTTATCAACTTGTCAAGTGTCTGCCAATCTGCTTTTCTACAGAGTGCAGCTTTAGATCACGATATAATGTGGATTCTCTCACGTATTCGCGTTATTCGCCGTGGCAACGGATTTTGCAGTACCTGGATGCAATCCCCAAATATAAAAACCGTATAGCTATTTTGGGGCTAAGTAATGTGCATCTATGTAAGTACGTGTCTTAGCTCTGGGAGACATTTTACTTCCTTCGTTGCCAGCCAGCGGAATTTCTACAACCTTTGGCCAGAGTTCTTGGTGACAGCTTTTCAATGTGGATTAAAAGTGAGTCGCTTGATGAAATAATATGTTTTATATTAAATCACATTATTATATTAAATCGCCCTTAGTTGGGTCAGTATAATGACTTAAAGTTGTCGGTTGGAGCTGGTTAAAATAAGCTGTGATCCACTGTAGATGGCAGATTTCCATGCTCAGTTCATCAGCAACAGCAGCAGCAGCAGCTGGAGGAGGAGGAGGAGGAGCGCGGCAGATGTGGCCGGTCGTCGTCGTCGGCTCGGCTGCATGCCAATTGTCGTCAATGCTGTGAAAATTTGTGAACGGAAGCGGAAGTTGCCATTGGCCGCCGGCCAATCGAGCGTGGACACTGTCGAGCTCTTGCCAACATACAAACACATATATAAATATAAATACATATTATATATATGTATGTATACTAAATGTATATAATAGGAAATTGTTTGGCAACATTTTATTTGGTGGAAAATGATCGATTTAAAGAGCTTAGTTCGTATCTCATTTCGATTGTATATATTTTCACTTGTGAATTGTTCAAAATTGCAATTGAAAATGCAATATGCATAAATGTTTAATGACAGTGGCGAATCAGCAGCCAACGCCAACGCCACCGACACCAACCAGCAACCAGCAATGAGTAACAGCAACAGCAGATGAAACAATTTGGAAATTTAATTAATTTTACAATGCGTGCTGGCAGTTTTTGGATTGGTTCACTTCATTCGCTCTCTCCCACTAAACTGACATAATGACCAAATAATTTTCCAGTTCGATGAGCCTTTATGGTCCATGTTTTTGGCACCGTCGCTCGCTTGGAGAGGGAACTGTTTGTTGGGGTGAAAGCGGAAGGGGAGAGGAAGTGTCACCGGTTGACAGTTTTCAATTTTGCATAGGTTTGACAGGCGACGCCAACGAGTCGCATTTAATGCAAATGTTCATTTTCAATTTGTAAATTTATTATAAATGTCAACATTAATTTAGCGCAAAAATCTATGCACATGTCTGTAAAGGATCTATACAAAGTAGGAAGAGGAGGAGGAGAAACAGTTCATATGTGTGTGTGTGTGTCGCCATTAGCATTAGTCTGACACATGACACGTGACCAGAGCAGCCATCGGCTCAGCAATTAATCAAGCAAATGATGCAACAGTGGCTCCCTCCCGACAAACTCTCCCCCCTCCATCCACACACTCCACCGGAGTTTGAGAGCTGCGTCCCAGGCACAAAGGTAATTTGGCACTTAAAAAGGGTAAACGAGCATCGTACCACAAAAAGAAGATGAAAAACTTGAACCCCCACATAAAAATACAAATACAAATCTAAATCCATGCCATGCATATATCGAAACCCATATCGCAAAATCCCTGCGCTGAACCGTTCTCAAACAGCATTGAAAGGCGAACGCCTAATGTGACGAGACTTTCGTCTCCATTTTGTCCCTTTGCTGCCGATGATTCTGTCCTCTCTCTCTGTTCTGTTGAATGGATTTAAACGGCGGGGCTGCAGAGGTCAACTGTGTGCAAGTTCCATTTATCATCTGATTGACTAGATAATTGACTGTTCGTATAATTTCAAAGGCAGTTTGTTGACGATTTTTTTTCTTTTAGGATTTTCCATTTTTTTTTTTATTTTCCAACTCTACTTTTCACACAATCATTCATGTTATACGAAGTGTTTGGCTCACATGTGAGCAAGTCGTTTTGTCGCTTCCTTTTCATTTGTTTAGCACAACGTTCGACAAATTCACAAATTTGTATTTATTGCTGATTTATTATTCATTTATCGATCATTAGAGCATTCAGTATCTGTTAATTTGTCATTGTAATTTGCACTTAATAATGACACTTATCGTTTATATGTTAACTAAAAGATGTATTATTTGAAATTACACTTCAATTGGCAATTTTCAAGGCTTGGATATTTTTCAATTTCTAAATTCTTTACTTAAGTGACTATTGATAATAAGTTTTGAGTATGTTGATGTGTTATTTTGTTTTATTGTTAATTGTAAATATGTACATTGATAAACAAGAAAAGATTGACTTACACTGTCAAGACTTATTTTGATTTAAGGAAATCTTGACCAAAAGGCAGTAGTAAGAAAACGATGTATTTTTTTTTGGTTTTTTGTATTGTTGTTGATAAATAAATCTGTATATAAGAAAGACTTAATTGACATTGTTAATAAATAAATTTGTAAATATGAAATGACAATGACCCAAAATTTTAGTTACACTAAAACAACATTTTTACGCAAAGTCTCATTTCGATTGTAAAATTTGACTGTTATTTAATAGCATCCGATTTAATTTCGCAAATGTATATTAATTTATCTTGATCTATGAATTAAGGATTAAAAAAGATTATTATTAATTGTAAAGAGGTCATTCTTAATTCTAAATAAATAAAAGTAATCGACACTGAAAAGATTTAGTTACATAAAATTCAAACAGCAACTCTTTCTAATTCACAAAAGTATATCATGTTGATCATGTTTAAGAACTAAAATACGTATCAAGGATGCCTTTTTTAAATTGTAAATAAATATATAAACCAGAAATGACATTGTTTAATTGTAGTTACACTTACACCAAGTCTAATTTGTATATCTATAGTGGACTGTTATAGAATAGCATCTGATTTCGTTTCACAAAAGTATAAGGGATTAAGAATAAAAAGGGGCTATATATTATATTACAAAAGTGTATTTGACACTGCCTAATTGTAGTTACACACACTCAAAGGATTGACACATTCTACTTTTATTTATTCATTATATTAAATCAAGTATTAAAAGAAAATAAAAATGAGTGCTGACTGCTGAGGCCTTCGACTCACATTTCACTTTTA
Source organism: Drosophila sulfurigaster albostrigata (assembly GCF_023558435.1). Taxonomy (NCBI): domain Eukaryota; kingdom Metazoa; phylum Arthropoda; class Insecta; order Diptera; family Drosophilidae; genus Drosophila; species Drosophila sulfurigaster. The sequence continues at coordinate 12,697,467 of NC_084885.1, read as the reverse complement.
AATATTTGAATCTTATTAAATAGCAACTGTTTTTATCGCTTAATAGAATATTATTCAAATAATTAGCTTAATTCAATTTAGGTATTGAAAGAGCTGATGTATTATTATTCAAGAAATAAACTGTAATTACTCATAGTCAATAAATTTGAACTAAGATTGATTTCAATTTCAAAATATGATTCCAAAGCTGATAAAGTAAATATTAATCTATTGAATTAACTTGAACGAGCTGAAGGCCTTCGCTGCCATTGCTTTACCAATAGTTAGTATTAATTTTAATTATAACTAATCTTTAAATAATAACTTGAACGAATCTATGTTAAAGGCTAGCTGAAAGGTAATAAGCTCTCGTTGCCTTCAGCGCAGATCTTTCAGCGAAGCGAAGCGAAGCTCAGCTCAGCTTAATTTCTCATGTGGAACTCATCCCGGTTTGCAAGTGCATACGTCACGGACAACACACACACACACACACACACACACACACACACACACACACACACAGAGTTGAGAGCCATAAATTGTCCTAAAAAAAAGAAGTAAAGAAAAGAGCAGAAAAAACAACAAAAACAAAAAAGCGATGAGAGAAGAGAAGAATAATGGCTTAAAAGTCAGCAGTCGAAAATATTATAGCAAGAGTTTTAGACAAAGCGCGACACTATATAAAAATATTATTGATTGGCCTGGCGCTGCGGTGCGTTGCCTTTCGTTGCGTTGCGGTGCGGTGTTGAAAGAGGTGCTAACATGGTAGCTGAAGAGTAGAGAGAAAGTGTTGTTGGCTGCAAATGGAGACGCCTATTAGTAGACAGCGAGACGATGGCTGTGCACGAGGATGGACAAACGCATGCTATAAAGCCATAAACGCCAAGCCATAAATTATGCTTCCCACAGAGCCAAAGTGATGGTGTTGGTGGTGTATGGTCTAAAGGGGAAGGGGGATGGGGAGTGTGGGGCTGTGTACGCTTGTGTGACATGTGTGAAAATGCACTTTACTGTCACTCAACTGTTTTGGTCGTCGCGCTGCTGACAGTCGATAGTGCCTGGCCGAAGGGAAAGCGAGTATAATCAGAGTCGCAAGTCCCAACCTTGATGGTAGTTCCTCCTTCCTCTCATCTTCATCCTTCTCCTCCTCCACCCACACACACACACACACACGCGTTGCCATTCGCAATGAAATTTATTTATGTTCGCGTTTGTCCATTTGGCGGTTTGTCAGGCACCGACTACTCCGGGCAACTGGACAACAACGAATACGAACTACAACTACAACTACATCTACAAATACAAGCACGACTACGGCCCCATGGACGTCGTTGGGTCGCGCAGCAATTGCAAAGGAAGCTCTTAAATTATGTAGATGGGCAACTCTGCTGCATAGCGATGAGTACGACAAAAGATTACCGAATTGCCAGCAGCTGGAAAATTATTCGCATTGGGGGAAATATGTTAACTCTTATGTTTTATTTAAGCTATTCCATCATCTTACTCTACTCTTTTTTTTCTTTCATTCCGTCCCCCTTACCAACCCACACATGCACTTGCATGTAAATATGCATGTTGTTTGTTTGTTTGCGTTAAATCCGACGCAGGGTTGCACTGATAGTTTGAGTACGTGTCACGTGATTAGTGCCAGTGTTGGGTAACCATCGAATGTGATGTGAGCACTTGTATGTTAATTCAAATCTTTTTAATAAACGCGATCATTTTGAAATATAATTAAAAACAAACTTTCAGCTAAATAATACAGTGAACAGACTTTGATATTTTCGCAGCTAGAACTGGAAAACAATCGACGTTTGGGACCATTGATGTTTTTGAAAGTAAACATCGATGTTTTCAAATACCAATACAAGGTAATGTAAACTTCCCTACATGTGATCAAAAATTTAATAAAATTAAAATAATGCCACACAAAACCAATTTTACTTACACGTTGTTCTCAATGCACAGATATAATAAAAACTATCGATAGTGGTAGCAAATTTAAGAAACATTCATAGAATCGATAGTACCATCGATTGTTTTAAAGCTCTAGCCACAGCATCTCTTTTTGCATACTTTTAATAAAAGCGTCTAAATTTCAATTTACTACTAATTTTAAACGTATAATAAGAAACAAAGTAAATATTTATTTGTACTCTTCTATTCTTTAAGTTTAAGCTATACGCTTGTACTATAATTACACAATTTTATTGTCTGCATAATAACATTCATTAGCGATATATATAGCGGATGAAACAAATTTATTGTACTTAATTAACTGATGAAATAGAAAAACCAAAAAAATAAATAAACAATTGATTATTGTTTTATAATATTAATTGTATTTGGAATTGGATTGGATTCTCGACTTCAGGTGCCTGCATTGCAACTTTCCAATTTCCTAAATCGGATTAATGCAAGCATATTTATATCTCTTAGTTTGCCCAGTATAATGATTTAATGTTGTCGGTTTGTGCTATTTGAAATAAGATGTGATCCATTGTACATATGTATATTGCTGATTGGCTGACTTCAAGTCGGCACTTTGACGATCCTTTAAATCACGCGCTTCAGTTCTAGAATTGTAGTATCCTCCTTTTATTATTATATTGGCAATACTTAGGACGTGCTTTAATACACGGGCTTTAAGATAGATAAAACCCAAAGTACCGAATTTCACACATGCGATTTCTTATTGACTACAACACGATAGTTTTTTATTAATCAAGAATTTCTTTTGTAGCTTTTCTTTTGTGATTCGTTTTAATTTTCCGAGTAGAAGTAGAAGAACAACAATTTCCTATATTGATTTGAAAATACGTTTAACTTTTATTATTATTTCGGATTTGATCGACTACAAAATAGATTATTTAAATGTTTTTTACCATTAAAAAACGTTTATAACTTATTTAAATATGACATTATTATAAAGTTCTTATATAACTTATAATGCAATAGCTATAAAATTTATCTTTTAAATTTCCTTCAAAATTTCAACAATAAGTAATGTTTGTTAACTAAATATTGATTTCTCGAATCGAAATATTTAAGTAACTCATTTTTATAAAAAACAAGTAATAAAGCTACAGTCGAGTGTACTCGACTGTGAGATACCCGCTACCCATTTTGAATAAAAGCAATATATTTTGCGGTATATTTCTCAAAATATACCAAATATACTACAAAAATACTAAAAAATATACCAAATGGTATATGTGGTATATCGATATAGTACCGCATTCAAAATATACCATAGACGGCACAATATACCAGATTGTCAGACAAAGTAACTAAGACCCCCAGTACTATAAGTAGGCGGTTTTGCCCATACAAAAGAATTTCTTTAATAACTTCGACAATTTTTATCTGATCGCAACCAAATGTTCAGGAATCATAACTACTATAGTAGTTATTGTATATACCAAAATTCGTAACTCTAGCTTTACAATTACGCTTGTTATTTGATTTTTTTGATTTGCGGGGGCGGAAGTGGGCGTGGCAAAAATTTGAAACAAACTTGATCTGCGTGCAAACATAACAAATGCTGTCGAAAAAAAATTATAGCTCTATCTCTTATAGTCTCTGAGATCCAGTGTTTCATACGGACGGACGGACAGACACACAGACGGACAGACGGACATGGCTATATCGTCTCGGCTGTTGACGCTGATCAAGAATATATATACTTTATAGGGTCGGAGATGCCTCCTTCAACCTGTTACATACATTTCCTGCCGGCACAAAGTTATAATACCCTTCTACCCTATGGGTAGCGGGTATAAAACTTCAATGGAATTACATAAGCTGCGTTTCGGATTTCGTTCGGTTTTGAGTTTCAACTTTAAATAAAATTCGAACCGAGTTTAGCTTTTATTTGCATTGTTGCATTGCTGTGCTGAGAGTTAACTAAAGTGAAAAAAGAAAGAAAAAACGAGAGAGATATTCGTGTGTAGCGTCACATGACACATGCCACATGGATTGGTGCAACGCTGACTCACGTGGCTGCCACACACAGCATGCAGAGGCAACAGCTTGGCTCGTCTGTTCTGTTCTGTTCTGTTTTGGTCAGTGCATCTTCGATGCACGACTTCGCTAATACGAGAATCATTTGCTGCTGCTGTTGCTGGTCTTGTTGCATGCAACGTGCGGCATCTTGGGGCGCAATGCGTGCGTCTCGCTTTGCCTTTGTCCATCCACCTTGCAAGTGGAGCAAGAAGCAGCAGCAACTACGGACACTGCTTCAAAATGTGATAGAGTGCCGCGACACTGAGTAATCTATTTTGTGTGACATTCGCACACACACACACACACGCACACAACACACGCACACACTCGCATTAATAGTGGCATATAAACTCGCACGTTTTGTGCCACGTTTCTCGACGCGACGCCGCCGCCGCCGCCGCTCGGCAAGGTGCGAGTTGTGAGCTGCGAGGTGTCGAGGATGTTGAGGCACGAGCTTTGCGTTTGCTTTTGGGCAACGCTTTTGTTTTTGGCGTTTTTACAACATGGCCAGCATAACAATGTCGCCCCACAGCAGCAGCAACAACAGCAACAGCAACAACAACAAGAGGCTACGAAAAATTGCAAGTGGACACATGAATTATGTGCAGCACTCGAGTTAAACAACCGCCGGGCTTGTGCCCCCTCAACAAGCCCTAGCTCTCTCTTTCTCTCACTCACTCTCACTCTCTCTTTCTCTATCTCGCTTACAGCTAAAACCCCGCAGTGTGGCAGTGGCAGTGGCAGCGACAGCGGCAGCGGCAGACAAACAAAGAGCGACAACGTCGACGGCTTCCTACTAAATGCACGAGTACTCCAAGTTCTTTCTTTCGTTGTTTTTTTTTGTTTTTTTTAGCTTTTTGTTGTTGTTCATGTTACGACGCTTTTTTATACACTCACTCTCTGCACTGCTCTGCTCTGCTCTGTTCACTCTTCGCTGTTCGCGCTCACATGGCTCCGTTTTTGTTGGCTGGCCATTGGGGACGCGTTAGTGGTCCGTGGCCGGGTCCATGGCGCGCAGTCGAGGGCGACAGTTGGAGCAGCACATGGAGATGGAGAAGGAGATGGAGATGCGAGTCGAAGGCGGAAGGCAGAAATCAGAAGAAGCAGGCTCAGAGATGCCGGATGCGGGCTTGTGGCTGTGGAGTGTATGCTCTCTCTCTCTCTCTCTCTCTGTGTGTGTGTGTGTGTTTGCTGTGTGGATAAGTGTGGGAGCAGCAGCAGCGTTGACTTTGCTTGGCTTTGGCTTGTTTTGGAGGTCAACACCGACACACACACACAAACACACACATTCGTACGTACGTACAAAGCGAACCAACTGCCATTTGGGAGTTGGCTTTGCGGGTATTAAATTATACATCATTTTGCAACAAATGATGGTCGTTACGTTTGCAACCGCCACACACACACACACACACACACCCCACAATCACCAATACACACATCACATAGTGTGTGTGTGTGTGTGTGAGAGAAAGACGCGCAGCTGGCAAGTCTCATGTGGCAACTGCCGCATAGAACTAGCAATTGTTTATACTCTAACCCACAACAAAGCAAAAGAGCTCATTGTTTTGCCATTAACTTTGTCGCTGCTTTTAAATAACACATTTTGATTAACAAACATAATTAATTGAAGTTTTTCTCACACTTACAAAATAAACATTTTTTAATGAATCGAAGTCAGGTGACATTTTTATATCTACACAATTTTCATTGCTTTAGGAATAGTGTTAGCATTAACTTTAAATATAGCTAACCTTTTTAGACCAGGTTTATTGTTACATTTTTATAATCCCTCTCTTTGGTTCTTGATTTCTGATTATGGCAAAGTATTGCTGAAGAAAACATGAAAACATCAAAGTTTAAATCATAAAACAACCAATCCGTGTGAGTTTCACAGCAGCTTTTGCCTTTGTAGAGCACCATTTGATTAACGAAAATAAAGCAAATCTGGTCACATTTACAAATAGTTCTATTATACAATATCAAATAAGCATTTTTAAGGAATCAAAGTCTGATCATATTTTTATATTATTTTGCTTTTAAATAACACCACTTGATTAACCAACAAAATAAAGTCTAGTCACATTGTTATTTTCTTGTTCTTGATTTCTGAATGTTGCGGAAGTTAAAACTAAAACATCATAATATAAATCAAAAAGCAACCAATCCACCTTATTCATTGAAATATTCATGTTGAAATATAAATAACTTTAAGCAGTTTAGCTGGCAAGCTAAACTTGTATGAAAAATGATTAATAAAATGTAAATTCCTAATAAAATATCTATTTACAATTAAAATAACTGTAACCAGTTCAACAGTTATTTAAATTGTAAATAATATGTAAGTAATAAAATACAAATTTTAAATTGAAAAAACTTTAATAATTTCAATTTAAAATAAAAAGTACATTATTAATGAAATATCTATTTTAAAAGTGAACTAACTTTAACCAGTTCAACTGTAACTAAAATTGTATATAAATTGTAAATAATTAATTGTGATCGGCCGAGTAGAACAAGGGCATTCAGGCTGTCGCTTGTCATTGTCATAGAGCTTGCTACTATATAACATAGCTATAAATACATTCACATATCCTTGCTGTCTCTTTCTCTCTGTCTGGATGTGTATCACAGGAAGTCAGTTAATAAAAATCTGTGATTGTCCTTGGGTTTATTATTATTTTTAGAGCTCACTCTCTAAATGATTTAAGCAAGTTTGACTGCAGCCCAGGGAGGCATATAATCGATCTTAATTACATGCCACAACGTGTGTGTGTGTGAGTTTACGTGTGTGTGAGTGTACCTGTGTGTGTGTGGCACACACATTTCCGGCATTAAGTTGCCATCGACGCGCTGTGAGCTTGCTCCCCTTGCGCAGTTTATGGCGTTGCTTACGCATTGATTGCTTTGAATTGCAATCGTTTAAGCGACACTTACACACGCACACACACACACACACATGTATGCCATTTTAATTATGAGCAAAAATGGCAAGAAAATTAATAACAATTTGTTACGATTACGAGCAGCGGCAACGGCAACAGCAACAACAAGGGCAACGGCAACGCCATTGATTAATTTATGCGAGTGCAACTTTTGCCATCGGCAACAACGCAACGCAACGCATCGCATCGTTTCCGTTTCGTTTCGTTTCGTTACGCTGAGTTCCATTCCAAAGCGTTCCGCGTCGCTGTCATCTTGTTCAGCAGCAGCAGGAGCTCACACTTCACCTTCATGTTGCCGTCAACCTATTGCCATTGGCTGATTTATTACCGCTTAATCGCCGTCACCTCGTTGCATTGTCATCAACCTCACTCTAAAAGTGTATGTGTGTGAGAGAGAGAGAGGAAGGCAGAGAGAGAGAGAGAGAGGGATAGAGAAGGAGTATCTGTGTGTGCTTCACATATGTTGTCTTTTTATAAATTTAATTAAAACGTCTGTCACAAGGAGAACGACGACGCGTCGTTTAGCAGTTGCTAGCATTCATATTCCTATTCGTGAATGCATTCACCTGCGTTTCACTTTGATTGCAGTTCTACGACACTAATTAGAAGGGAATTCTCTTGCCAAATGAAGGCATATCATTAAATCCAAAAGCATTCCTTCACTATTGCCATAAAATACATTTCAATCAATTCAATGCAAATTTGCAGCACTGAAATGTTTCTTTTAACGTGTAACTATAAAGGATTTTAATATAATAATACTTAGCAAAACAGTTTAATATTTTTTTTTATGCAAGTTTACATTTTAATCTTATTATATTAAACACTAATCAGATAATAATAATCCATATGCAAATTACTGAATACTTTGTTGTTGTTGTACTTTGTTTGTGTTAACAAGGAGGAAAACTATAGTCGAGTGTGCTCGACTGTGGGAAACCCGCTACTTATTGTGAATAAAAGCAAAGCAGTGCGGTATTAATTATAAAATATACAAATATAATTTACTAATATTAAAAATATACGAAAAGCTATATTTGGTATATTGATATAGTACTACAATAAATTAAAGCATGTATGTCGAGTGCGGTATTAATTATAAAATATACTTCATTATTATATACCACAAAAATACTAAAAATATATTACGTACACATTTGATATATTTATATTAGATTAGTATTACCCTAAGCAATTAAGACTGCCAGCAAATTTTCGACATCTTTTCCATTAGTTGAAAATTTGTTGTACAAAATTATTGTTTTCTATATTAAATAAAACTTATAATGTTAAAGTTACTTGATTTTTAACGTTACTTGATTGTTTTGAACTTAGTTTTTGCAAACGTAGATTCTTTTTTAAAATTTAATGCTTATTTTTTATGCATTTCAGTATTTTGTATTAACAGAAAAAATCCGGAAAATTGCTTGAAATTATTGATATCGTATAAGCAATAAAAGTTGAAGTCTTCTTAAGCGTTATCAGTGGGATCAAGAGAACATTGCTCGAAATGCCATAAATACTAATGGAATAAACCTGATTTACCTATCAATATTTGTGCTCAATATTTATGTGCATTTCCTTTAATTGCACAGACATGGCGCAAGTGTTCTTGACGCTGTTTCGCATTATCCTTGAAGCCTGTGGAAACCTGTATTCGTGTATTTCACTTCACTTAACTGCGTTCATGTTGTTGTAGCTGTTGCTCCTCGGTCTTCTTTCTCCTTTCTCCTTTCTCCTTTCTCCTGTCTCGTTTCTGGTTTCTTCTTGTGTTCCGCTCTTGTTGTCCGCTGTTGTCGCTGTTTTGTGGCAGCTTATTGCAATTTGCATCGCTGAATGTTTCATTAAAGGCCGCAGCAGCGGGTGGTGGCACCTGGCTGTTGCAAAGCTGCGACGATGTCATCGTCATTACAATGTCCTTCGTTCGCTCTCTTCCTCTTTTCCCACCTTTTCGTTGCCCTCGCTCTCGATGTTGCTGCTGTTTGCTGACCATGGCGTGCCCAAAATAGCCGCACGCAATTGATTACGGCAACGATGCGGCCGTGGATGACCGCAAGTGGCCGTAGTCCTTGCAATAAAATCGAAATAATGCGCCAGGTATTGAGCTGCCGGCAACGACGATGGCGATGGCGTTGACGATGGCACCCAAAGTCCTCTTAATAGCCGGCTAGCCCCAAAAGATGCGCGGCTGGCTTCTGCATCCTGCACGACAATTAACCTTAAAATGCAGCTTGTTGTGTCAGAAGATGATGATACGCAGCAGCAAGGATGCTTCGTCGAGTCTCGTGTGTTGTTCTATCCGCAATTTTCCACAATCCTGGCTTGACTTGTTTCTCATTTCGGCGCTCCATAAGACGCATTGTCCTTCCCTCTCTCTGTCTGTCCGTCTGTCGACGTCTATCGCAACACACTGGCAATGTAATTGGCTCGGGGAATAGGAACAGGACTTGGTAATCGTGACGCGCGGCTTTTAATCGAATTTCAAATCGAACGCAACCAAAACCAATTAGACGCAAATATCTATGTATGTGTATGTGTGTGAGTGTGCCAGCAATTGTCTCTATCTGTGTGTTCAGCGTGAAACGGAACCGAAAGAAAATTAAGGCAGGCAGCAGCAGGAAAGCAACGGCGGCATCTTATCGTAGCCAACGCAACCGACGCAACGCAGCGCAGCGCAAAGCAACAAAACTGAATTGAAGCTGTAAATTGTGGAAAGCATGCTGAATGTGTGCGACGCTTTGCAACACTGGAAAAGTATCGTTATATTCTGTGTTACTTTCAGCGGAATAACTTAAAAGAAATCTTTATAATCATGTTTCATGATATACAATTATAAATTGAATTTCACAAATTCATTTAACGCAATGCAATTGAATCGATTTGAATACTTAATTTAAAATATAGATTAACAACAAAAATCTTAACAAATTTATGCAGAATTCAATTCTAAGCTACAATTATAATAAATACACAGAATATAAAATAAAAAAAAATAAATAATTTATAAAATAAACAAGTAATAATAAATAAATAAAAATGTTATTTAAAGTTAAATCAAATGCATTAGATTGCATAACACATATTAAGATATATTTCGAATATTTATCATAATTATATTAAAGTTACATTAAATGATTTGATAAAATAAATACAAATCAAGTTGATGTTAATTCAACTTCAAAATTGTATTTAGCAAATAAAATTACTACAAATTAAGTTCAAATTAATTTTAAATTAGTTTAGGTAAATTAACAAAATTGTTGGTGCAAGAAAATTTTTAAGTCTTTAAGTTTAAATGAATTCAATAAAATTGAAATTACTTTTGTGGCAACAAAATTTTATTTATTATTATATATTTATGACAAACAAAATTTGTTTGAATGAATTTCAACTAAAAATAAATGGTATAACTTTCATTGAAATAATCAAACTTTTGTTATAGCAAATAAATAAATGTATTATAATTATTTGATTGCCAATATCCGTTTTCCAAAAATCCATCACAACGTCGATTTAGTTTTAAGTAATTAACTTATATTTTCTTTAAATAAATAATATATATTTCAGAACATAAATAAATGAATGACAATCAAATTAAATTAAGAAAGTTATTAAGCTTAAATAGAAAAATGTAAAATGAATTCATCGGCAATAAATATACATATATAGATATTTTATAAATAAATTTTTATGAATTTAGCTCAAAAATGTGAAAGAATTTCACTGAAAGCTAATTTATATTTAAGGTAATAAATATATTTATTCGAAACTAAAAAATGTGAAAGGAATTCATCGAACAACTAAAATGATATTTGACGTAAATATATTTATTCGAAATAAATCGCAAAGAACTAAACAAGGCGACAATTTCGTGGTGCTCTACCAGCTGTAGAGTATTCAAATTAATGCCGCTCAAATGCTGAGCCAGCAAAAAGAAGGCGATAAAAAATGTGAGCTTTAAATGGCAAATGCTGAAGGTGTAAAGCGGTTTGGGCGGCAGGTGGCAGGTGGCAGTTGGTGTTACGTATTAAACGGACTACAAGGGGCAGCAAGGAAAAAAAAGAGAAGCAACAGCAGCAGCAACAACAACAATAAGTATCAGCAGCCAATCTCCGAAAAAAATACGAAAAAAAACTGTAGGCAAATGGTCTGGGTAAAGGTGGAGAGTCGGAAAAGGAAGAGCGGCAGTAAGGGTAGAAGGGAGGGAGGGAGGTAGGGGAGAAGTCGGGTTGGCTGGGGTCGCTGGCTGGTTGGTTGGGTTCGTGCAACGCCATCGCAACGGCGAATATGTGTCATGAGCCATTTAAGCTCATTACGGCCATCAATTTGGGACGCAAAAATTATGCTCTAACCTTAAGTGGTTGCCACTTGCAGCGCGAATTGGTGCTGCGGCAGTGTGGCACTGTGGCAGAGTGGCAGAAAGTGTGTGTGGCAGCAACAGCAACAGCAGCAACAGCAAGAGCAGCAGCAGCAAATCTGCTTGGGAGCGCAAAAAAGTGGTAAATTGTTAATTTTAAGCTACTTGCAAGTGAGTGAGGCGAGGAGCGTGGCAACAACAACTTGCCACAAGGCAAAAGTTGACGCAACGAGCGCTAAGCACTTTTTCATTTGGCTTAAATGCAATTTGCTCATCAGCCACTTTTTCCCTTCCCCCCTTGTGTGGCAGCTGACCAACGACACCTGCCAGCAGCAGACACAAAGCGAAAGGTGACACGGGGCGAGGGGAGGAGTTGGCTGATCAATAATGCAAAAGCGATTTTAATTTATAGCTCGCCTTCACTCAGTCAGACATCTTGGCAGACAAAAAGTCTCGCTCGCCATGGGGAATACGGAAGTCAGGAGTCGCTTTTGCCAGTGACAGCCACTCAAGGCGGCTTGCCACGCCTTGGCAAACTCGACTCGACTCGACTCGCCTCAACTCGACTCTCAATTAAATTCAATTTTGAAGTCGACCAGAGCTGCGCTCAGCGGCATGTTCATACTTTGTTGCAGCTACAACGAACACAACACTCACACACACACACACGACACACGACACACACTGAGACACGCACATCTCTTCTCTGCCAGATACTCAGAAGCAGTTATATGGCCCATGGATGGCCATATATTGTGGTCATGTAAGAAAAAGCAGCAGCAACACAGCAGCAACAGCAACAGCAGCAGTAGCTAAAGATGAAATCCATAAAGCGCAGCAGCCATAACAAAAACGCGAAATGAATTTCACTTGAAATGTGAAAACATAAAAATTGTTTATGACTTCCGCTACGTTAAATGTGTATGTGTGTGTGTGTGAAGACTATATAGAGTACTAACACACATACACGTATATTGTTTGTGTGTGGGAAAGCGCAGCTGAGTAAAGCCGAGTCAAGCTGAGCAAAGACTTCTCTACTATCAATAATGCCTTGAGATTTATACGAAAGTTCTTTTACAATTTCAATCGCACTTCTTTGTTCGCCATCTATTGAAATGTGTGGGCATAGGCATAGATAAACAATTTGTGTATAGATATGACCAACAAAAATCTAAATCAAATCTACATTTTATACATTAGAAGTATCGGATATTAATAGATTAACAAAATCGTAAATAGAGTTTCTGTATTTGCTTGTACATTAAAAGTTTCTCTAAAAAAGTGCAATTTTTGTATGTAGGCAAGAATTTCTATCGTATAATTTACGTATACGTAATATTGACAAAATTGTTTTTAACGTTTCTTTACTTAGAATAAATCTAAATTTATTGTATTAAGTATTTAGCCATCAACCCCAAAAGCTGTGTAAGAATTTCTTGAGTATACATTACGTATACGTAACATAGGCAAATATATTAAGAAAATATTAGGTATATTTTTTTTTAATATTCTAAATACATAAAATATAGTTAAGTAAGAAAAAAGTCACATTTCCGTATTAATGTTTTTAAGTATTTAAGTGTGTTACGTATACTCAATATATGTAAGTAAATATATGTTTTGACAATATTATTCTGTACTCATTCTAAATCAATAAAATATAGTTTATGAAGAAAAAAGTAGACTTCATGATTTGAAATATTTAAGTATTAACCAACACCAAGCTATCCAAAAATTGTTTTGCGTATACGTTATGTATACGTAATATCGGCAAATGGATTAATAAAATTGCAGTTAGAGTTTTTGTACTTATTGTATAAAAATAAGAGTTTAGCTTCCGTATTAAAATTTGTAAGTCGCAACCACACAAGCTAGTCGAGTATATCTTAGGTATACGTTACGTATACATCATATTGGCAACGTTTTGGTTAGAGTTTTTGTAACTAATTTAAATCATTAAAATATTGTTAATTTAGAAAAAAATTTAAATTTATTGTATTAACTATATTTAACTTGGCAAGTATTTCTTGCGTTATGTATACGTAGTGCTGGTAAAACAATTGTACTTATTCTAAATCAATAACGAAAAATATAGTTTATTTAGAACAAATACAATTTCTGAATTAAATTGTTAAAGCATCAACTATCCAAACTAGGCAAGTATTTCTTGCTTATATGTTACGTATACGTAATATCGGCACAAGTAAGCATTAATTAAATTGACACTGACTTAAAATTGTTCTGCATAATATGAAATATGAATAATATAAAAATGACAATTTCTAAAAAACATTATTGAGCGAAGATTTAATTAATACATAAATTTAAATTTATAAAATCAAAAGCTAAACACATTCAAAATAATAGAATTAGAAGTGTTTAATAAAATTGCTGGTGTATGAGCAAAATAAGATAATATAATAAATTATGCTGGCTTAATTACTGAGTCGATATCATAATTTCATAGCGTATGCGTAATATATGCAAAGTAATATAACTCAAACTTTGCATTCTTTGCGTCTCGTATTGTGCTTATCTTTGCAATCTTAATTATGACTTCCTTTTGCATTTCTTTCCTTTTTTTGTCCAATGACAAACGCATCTTTAATTACATATATGACATGCAAGACACATTTGTTGAACTCAAATTGATGTTGCTCGCATAAAGTTTTCCCTCTCTATCTACGTCTCTGCCTCTGCCTCCGTCTCCGTCTCTGTCTCAGTGTCGCTCCCTCTCAATTCGAACGGCTTGAAGCTGTGTCTCGTACCTCTGTTAGTTTCGAGTTTCTGTTTGGTTTAGGCAGCCCTTGCTTTTGCGCCCCTTGCCGAGTCAGCTTTTCTAAGTTCATGCACTTGTATAGAAATTTATTTCGCTCCCTTAATCCACTCTGGGATTTTCCGTTCAAGTTATTGTTTGTTTATTTGATGATATGCTTGCCAGTACGTTTACACGCATGTTGACATAAGCTGGCTGCTCTCTGAGAGGATTCTGGCGACTTATGTATATGTGTAAGTGAGGACGGGCAAAAGGACGGACACCGACCGACCGACAGACACAACACTTTAAAATCCTTGGCAAGCAAATGAAAGTGCTCCACGCTGTCTGTCTCCATGTGTCGTAGGTGGCTGGTCATGCGTGGCATGCCACTTTGTCTCCCTCTTAACCGCACGCCAAAAAAGAGGAGGAATAGAAAACAATATCAACGGAGGAGGCAAAAAATGATAAGGACAAAGCGCAACACGTTCTGCTGAAGCTCATTACGTTTGCCTGTCTGCTTGGCTTTTTCTATATCTCTTTGCGTTTGTGTGCGTGTGTGTGTGTGGGTGACCTGCTCCAAGTGCGGCAATTTAAAACATAATGCAAACTAAATGAAAATGCGCCAAGAACAAGATCAAGAGACAGAGCAAGAGAGAAAAATAACTCTGAATGCGAACTAGAACAAAAGAATTTTTAAATATTTTGCACAAGCAACGAACCGAGCGCTGCCCACGACCAACAACCAAATGACCAGACAGCCAGTTGCAACCACATCCCTTCCCCTCCCCTCCCTCTGCATTCCACCAACCCCTCTTTTTACCTCCGCTTCTTCGGTGTCCACAATTCAAGGCAGTTCTTGCAACTGCAGTTATATGGCATCTCTATTCCTGTGCGGTCAAGAGGGCAGCTAACTAACTAAGCACAGAGCAGTGCAGCATCTACACACACACACCCTCACATCCTCACACACACACACACACACACACACACACACATATTAATATACTCTCTCACACACACATATGTTGGTCTGCCATCTTTTGTGTTCGCTCTTTTTTTTTACTCTTGTGCCTTAGTCTTCGGTTCTTTTTTTTGCCAAACGGAAATGAACTTTTATAGCTCAGTGTTTACAAGCAAACTGTGTGAAAGGAAATGGACATGTGTGTGTGAAGCTAATTAATGAAATGTGACAAGTAGAAAGAAACGTTGAGACTGTGAGTTGAGTGAGAGCTGTAAATAGTAGATGCAAGATAATACTTGGGTATAATTTGGGTATAATTCACTCATATGCGAGTAAAAGAAGGATTTGCATTCTATTTTTGTTTTTTTTTTTTTTTTTAAATGACACCATAAAGGATTCACAGGATGTTAATTAACTTTGCGAAAAGACACACATTTGATTTATGCTTTAAAGTTTTGTTCTAATTTTGTGATTTTTCCAGCTGTAAACAGTCAAGAACACGCAGTCGAAAGGGAATAAATATTGCCAAACATAAATATTGAGCGCCAAGTGTGGCAGCATTAGAGTCCATACACACACACACACACACACATACACATATACACAGATAGTTTTTCAATACAAGTTCTCGTCGAATGCAAGCAAATAAATGTTCAACCGCCACCCGCAGCCCACTAAACGGGTGTCTGTATCAACCATATGCCATATCCATTTATTTATCTATATGTTCTGCTGATAGAGACCGTGACAAAAACAAAACAAGTAAGAAAAGTACAGTTGAGTGTGCTCGACTGTCAGATACCGGCTACATATTTTTAATAAAAGCAAAACAGTGCGGTATTATTATAAAAATTGGTATATTTTTCAATATAAAAACAAAAATATACCGAAGTCTCAAAGCAGTTTATTTGTATTATTAAAAGTTACAAAATTAATATATAGAAAAAATACTAAACCATATCGAAAAGTATATTTGGTATATGAATATATTATTACATTAGAAACATACCAGAGATTATATCAATACCACATTACTAGAATATACCGAAAAACCAAAAATATACAAAAAATATATTTCGTATGAGGATATACAATCACATTCAAAATATACCACAATATGTAAAATATGTCAGATCCTTTCCCAAAGCAACTAGAACACAATTGAATAATATACCAACAAAATACTAAATATGCCGAAGGTTTTATATATTCAATAAAAGAAAAACAGTGCGGTATTATTGTTAAACAAACCCATATTAATATCCCAAAAAAATAAATACGAAAATATACCAACGAGTGTATTTGCTATAAGGATATACTATTATTTTCAAAATATATCTTAGATATTGATATATACCGAATGGTATATTTGGTATATCAACATACTACTACATTCAAAATATACCGATTTTTTAGGGCTCTTTCTCTTAGAGTCTCTGAGATCTACCAGTTCATACGGTACTGTAGGCGCACATCTATAATCACCTTCTACCCTACGAGTACCGGGTATAAACAGCAAAAGCAGAGACAACGACAGCGCGAGTTGCATTGAATTGCATTGCTATATCTCCAAATATGAGTATTCTCCGGTATATTGTACTATATATTGAGAGCTTGGCTGGAAAAGTTCGCATATATAAATATGATGCCAACCATTTTGTTTAGCTTTGTCGCTTGTCGCGATGTCTGTCATTGATTGACTGGACTTTTGTTCGTATCCCATTAACTAAATTGATTTGTTTCAAAATAAAATCTCACGACTGACACAGCCAAATGGCATTGCATTAAAAGTTAAAGCAAAAACTGCAGCACATAATTCACAGGAAGTGGACCAAACCAACAACATTTCACTCTTTCGTTTCTTTTATGTATATAGAAATCGGTTCCCCAATTTATAGATTTTATGTTCACAATTCTGTCGAATATCAATAACTTCAGAGGGGTCAACAATTCCACTTGCTGTTATAGAACATAAGGCATCTAAGGTAACTGAACTTAAGAATAATTTGAGTGCAAAGAGATGACAAAATAAAATGGTTTTTATCCAAAAAAGTTTATCAACATTTTGTAGGATAAAAATCGTTCCCCAATCTAAACATTTTATGTTCACAATTCTGCCCAATATCAATGGTCGAAGTAGGTTCCGAAATTCCTCATGCTGTCTAGAACTTAGGCATCATTTGACTCATAGAAGATGAGAAATTAAAGTTATGTAGATTTAAAGTCTATCAGTAATTGGATCATTTAATAACACTATAACATTTGTTGACATATTAGACTTTGACTTGGTGTTAGCCAAAGCCAATTTTAAAGTGAAAAGATTTAGAGCTTAAGTGGTTGTCGTGTGTATTTTGTTTATTTATTTTTTTCTGCATACTCAAAGGCATTTCTGCGGGTCTCATTCAATTTAAATTTATTACTTTGAGTATCGTGTTGTTGGTTGCCTTTGCCGAGCCAAGCAAAAAATGAAATCGCTGACAGCAGTTAGCTCAAATTCTATATACAAGTATCTCCGCTCTCACTCACTCTCTCTCTCCCTCTCTCTCTCTCTCTCTCTCTCTCTCTTTCTCTGCCTCTCGCTCTATACAATTGCATTGCCATATCGAATTTCATTGAATGCATCCGCTTACGAGTCTGCATATCCTGACATGTCCTGACCTGTCGCACATTGCATTTGCAATTTTTACAACACAAGCTGTGTTGCCGAGTAATAGAAGCCAAAGGTATTATCAACGTTTTGTCAAAGGCTGCTGGTGCTGCTGCTCTCCAACAGTGTTCCGAAAGTGCGCACTTGAGCAAGGTCAATGGTCAAAAGGAGAACGATGAATGCTTATTAAAGGGGAATGGGAATATTTAGAAAGTGAAAGAAATAAGAATTTACTTTGAACTCTACTCATATAATTATTTACAATCATTTCATGCTGCTTTCCATATACTAAATTTTCTCTCGGTTATCCTCTGAGACTTTAAAGCCTTTAAGGCGCCCTCATAAATATATCGCTGCTTCGAGAGCAAGCAAAATACGACACAACGCGTAATTATTATTGCGTATACGCCCTGTTGGTTGCAATTGCTGTCACTGCACAGTGGTTTCAATTGAGTGATAGAAGCGAGTGTTTGCTACTCAAAATGAATGGTTTACAAGATATATTTTATCTATTTATATCATTTGTCTTTTATTACTTTTCCTATGTAAGTATTATTTTTTATAATTAGTGTAAATGTTGTTTTTAACCCACTGTTCATTGCGCTGCCTTTACTGACCAGCACACAGACAGTCCAGACAGAGAAGGTGAAACAGAGAGAAAAAGAGAGAAAGAGAGAAAGAGACACAGACTGAGGGCAACAACAGAGCAGTGAGAGTCTGTCAACGCTGGCGACAATTATGCGCATGTTGCCGGCTTAAGCAGCCATTGTTCCTTTTGCTGCTTTTTCATAAATTTAAATACAAAACATATTAAGTTTTATTGCATGGGGCTTAAGCTGTTGCCATCGCAGTTGCCATTTGCTTTAGGGCGTTTTGTAGGTACTGATCCTTGGCACACACATATGTATATGCATATATACTTATGCTTTTGAAATCCACTCTGATATTTACTAACCCGCATACGTTATGCCACTGAACTGCATTAAGGCAACCAAAAAAAAAGAAGAAAACAACTTGGAAAAAAACAGAAGGGAAATGATGAAGAGTTTCCCTTCGCCTGTGATGTTGAATTTAATACTCTTTGTGCGGAGAGGCAACATAATTATGTGTTATGTGTGAAAAAGTGTTTGTGTGCTGCAAAACTGAGATATTACAAAGAAATGCTTGTAAGCATTTTAATTTATTAGTAGCGTGTAATAAATTGGATCTTTACTTACTATAAAGCTTTATTGATAGCTCCACAAACAGCTTTATTTACACTTTTGTCTTAGCTTAGCGTCTTTAACTGCTTCATAAAATAAAGAACGATTAAGTGAGGCAAAAAAGAATTTTTCTTGATTTTTTTCTTTGCATATTTTCAAGTACCGGAGAGGAACATAAGAGTGAATTCTTTTTGCTTTATTTAAATTTCTTATTGATAAGAAAAAAAAAATAGAAAATTTCAATTTAAATCATAACAATGTGACAAACTAATTTAGTTTTGAAAGTGTTATTCTATTTAATGATAATATTATATAATATTAAATGTAATGTAAACGCAATAACACATTTGAGGAAAATACCAAAAAAAAAAAAAAAAATAATTCACAAACGAATTATATTTTAACTTATCTTTATTTTGTTGTTAATTATAATGGAGTGATTCTTTTCGGGATTTTCAGGTAACTATATTCTCTTAAAATATATTAAATTACGTTCTTTCTTGTGTTGTTAATTAAGTGAGAGTGTTCTATTTCGTAATTATATATATAAAACTATATTAAATTTAAGTCGTTTATAAGCTGTTCGAATGCATTACGTTGATTAGCTAAAGTGTCTCTAGTTCATATACATATTTTGTTATTTTAAATATTTTATTTGAGTGAAAATTGTACACGCTGCGAATGGGAGACTCGTTGCTGGTAGCTGGTAGCTTATTCCCAGGCGGATGCTGGTGGTATAAAAAAGTAATAAGAATTTGTTTTATCATCTAGATAGAATAACTGTTAATGCTCTCACACGCGAAGCTGATTCACACACATTTGTCAAGATGGTTTATTGCCCGCAGATCCAAAGCTGAAGCCGGAGTAGGAATGGGACTCGGAGTTGGAGTCGGAGTCGGAGTTGGGTGTTGCTGTTGCTGTTGGTGTTGGTGTCTTGGCTAAGTACAGCGAGGCGCAATGGCAATAAAAATATGGCCTCAACAGGATTAATACATTATTTCCGCTTTTGCATTGCAGCCGCCCGAGCAGTAAGTAAGCGAAGCCGAGGGGGAACATGAGATGCTGTACCAGGTGAAGCCACAAAATGGCGCACACGTGTGTGTGTGTGCATGTCTGTGCGAGTGTGAGAGAGATAGCGTACTTGGACTGCGACAACTCCAAATCCTCTGCTCAGGCATTTGTTGCCATTTGCTCCTCTGTTATTGTTGTTGTTCGAGGTGCTGATGTTGTCTGTTGTTGTTTTGCGCTTTTATGATTATTGTAGTGCCACACTTGGCATCATCCTCTCTCACTCACCCGCCCCTCTCTCTCTCTCTCTCTCTCTATCTCTCTGTGTGTCTCTGTCTCTGTCTCTCCCCTCCTCTGTTGTAGCAGGCACTTATGCTTATGTTTTCGGCTCTTATGGCTCTCGCCCGTTGTTACCACAGCCTTTGAAGTGCACTTTGCTGTTTCATTTCACTATATTTGTTAAGCATATTTTTATTTATATATATGTATGTATATTTACGAACACACACACACACACATACAGTGCACATCACAACTCCGAATATATGACTGCGTCTACGATACTCTATCCTTGCAGCATATTTGCATAACTACTGATGTCTGTAACGCCTCTCAAAATGTCTACAACCTACAAATAATTTGTTTACGTATTCACCTAATTCGAAAATTATTTTATTATAGCTTACTCTATTTATTAAATATATATATGAGATATTAACAGTACACAAATTCATTTTTCTTGTAAACTTACATATATCTTTAAAGGAATACTTTATATACTTTTTCTTTCTCTTATATAGGTGTATAGAAACAACTATAAAATTAAACATTTTCCCCAAATTTCCCGCTTAGAAATAATTATGAAAAAAAAAATTAGATAAAAATCCAATTTCAGTATTGATATATAATTAACCAAAGTATTTTCAAAAGAAACATTATCCACCTTAACCAAAAGTTATCGAATAAACAAAAAATATAAAAAAAGTGATGCTATTCTTAATTTTGTAAGTTATATCTTTAAGTTTACTTTATTTACTACACATAAATATCTAGAAGATCTACATAGAAGTAGCAGCATCTTTTTAGGGGTTTTGTGGAAATTTATTAAATATTTTTATTACATTACTTTTCCGGATCAAATCAATCAAATAATAAAATAACTTTTGATATATAGTACATATAAACTTAAATATTCATAATACAGACTTCATTTTTTTCTTTTCCTTATTTACATTGAATGCATTTTATAAATATTTTAATTACAAATTTATCAATATTTGTTTCAATTATTTAAACAATCAAGAAGTTATTTTTTTATAAAATAGCTTTTAATTTCCGTAGTTCAAATGTCTTATTTTAAGCAATTGACTATTTTCTCATATTAATTGCCAAATGTATTTATTTATTTATATATTTCATAAAATGCAAGTGCACAAAATATATTCACTCATGTTAATTGTTTAAAAATTTCTTATATTATATTTTTTAATTGAATTCTATTCTTATACTACTTTTCATCTTTATATATTACTTTATATTTATTTATGTTTTTATATTATTATTTTTTTTTTAGTTATATACTTGGATTTCTATAAATCTATAAATTATTTTTTAGGTGCCTTTTCTTTGATTACTATAATAAAATATATTAGCCTAAATTTCTATACTAATTATAGCTGCGAATTGTTAGCATAACATATGTGTTGAGCTTCAATCGGTTAGGATATTTGCAAGTTCTTCTAATGTTCATAGTAAAACTCTTACGCGTTTTTTTTTTTTTTTTTGGGGACTCTTGACTGGATATATGTATGAACGGCGACAGTGTTGACCACAGACTACACATGTAACTAGTTGGTACTAACAAGCCACTTCACACTCACAATACACACACATACACACACACACACTTACGCACACCATCACACACACACTTGCAAATAATAGACGAGGGGCGGCAGCAGAAGTGCATATCAATTTGTTGCTGTCATTTGTGACGGGATGCCTAAGAGTCCTTTGCTTGAACAAAGGACTAAGCCCCACTCAATGGGCTTTGAAGTAATGGAAATGATATAACACACACACACACACACACACACACACACACACACACAGCTGCATATTTAAGTTGAATTATGCTGGAATATATGTGTATGTGTGTGTGTAGAAGCAGCTGGCAGGATTCCAACTAGATTTAAATGCGCTAATTGTTTGCTTATTTATTTTAAACAAAAACTCGGTAAGGCCAAAAGAAAATAAATGAAATTTTTCCAACATGCTTTGCTGGCTCTATCTCTCTTCCTCTTCCTCTACCCTCCCTCTCTTTCTCTATAGCTGTCTTTGTCTCTGTCGCAGTCTGGGTTTCTGGCCATTCATTCACTTGGCCTCCATAATAAAACAATAAACTGTAACAATAGCAATTAAAAATCGCTGAAAGCGGATGTCCTGATAAAGTTGCCAGACCCTGGTGACGGTCACCATGGCCACTCCCCCACCTCCACCTCCTCCTCCTTCTCCTCTTGCTCTTGCTCTTGCTCCTGTTCTTTATTTTCCCTCCTTGCCTTTCGCTATCTTTCTCTGACATTCTGCTGCTACTGCGGCTAGCTAGTCAGCCAGTTGGGCACGCTTCATTTCGGTGCTCATCGTCCTTGGGCAGCGTCCTGCGTATTGTTGTAATTATGCATTATGCTTTCGCCTTTGCTTTACTTTTCCCTTTAATCCTGCTCCTTTATTTTTTCGTTTTTGTTTTGCCTGCTTTCGCTCAATGCCCAACATTCATTTGTGGATTGCATTTGCCCAAAATGAAATGCCATTTAGCCGTTAGGCAGTACTTCCTGTCTACGCCTCTCTCTATCTCTATCTCCCTCTCTGCCTCTCTCTATCTTTGTCGGTGACAGTGGCGCCTTCATTTCTACCCAGATTGCTTGCCAAATGTTGCACTGTCACCTTTTGGGCATCTCCTCAAGCTGCCTTCCTGCTGTCCTTCCCTCGCATCTAAGACATTGATAAACGACGAACGTCGCTGCATTGCAATTGCACAAACTTTCGATAGTTTTGTAAAACTAAAACCAAATTAAAAAAGTCACAAATTTGTATGTTTACTTTTTTGTTTGATGGTCGAACTAATTGTTCTTGTGATAAATATTGTAAACATTATTTTAATACTAAGGAATTAATGAATGTAATAGTATATTTATATACCACATATTGTATTCGCTATATTTGAATATTTTTTGGTATATTTAAAGAACAATTTATTATAAATATAATAATACATATTTCAGTATATTTCGGTATATTTAGGTACATTAATTTGGTATATTTAGAGAATACCATACCTCTTTGTTTGTATTATGAACACAAATACAAATATTGCCTTCGGTTTATTATAGTATTTTTTTGAACATTAATTTGACATATTGTATAAGGAAAGTTGTCCTAATTCTTTATCTATAAAATAGTTATCTCCTAATTTTAATTTAAATTTTAAACTCCTTTTTTGTAAAATATTTGTTATCCAAAGAGTGTTGTTATTTTGCATTACGCAACTGAATATAGTAAGAATCGAATTGAGAATTAACCAAAGTCAAATGTCAATCTCATTAATAAATGCAATAATTATTTATGCTAGCAATCGATATGCGATATACGTTGCCTTATTAATGTTGCATATCTGGATATGAATTCTCAAAGATTGTTTTAGGTTTATTTATGCATTCGCTTGGCACACATAACATAACACAACATAACATAACGATAACTACTTGAGCTCCTTTGGGTTTGCGGGTGTCTAATAGATTTAAATGTCTGTCTGCTCAGCAAATTCGCCTTCACCCATCACCCATCACCCATCAGCTGTCAGCTGTCACAGAGTGTATTGTAAATACCTATGTGAGTTGAGGCGACTCTCTTCTAAGACCATTTGAATTTCAGATTTAACATTTCACATTTTAGTTTGCGAGATTTGCGAGTATTACAAATGCAGGCTGGCAGGCGGGGAGGCAGTCAGGCTTCAGGATACCTTCCATCTATCTATCGTGCTTAGACAGTGTCATACGATTCGTATACGTAACATATTCGTAGTCGTAGTAGTTCCGCTCGAATGTCCTACAAATTGATTTGGCTCGCCGGTTCTATGAGCAATGGTCTATAAATCAAAACGGCAGCTCTTCGCTCGCACATATGCAAATTGTCTGAGCATGAGTGAGAGAGACAGAGAGAGAGAGAGAGATAGAGAGAGAGCGAGAGAGAGAGAGGAAGAGGCAGAGACACGTCCATAATCACAATGCAGTCAATAAAATCGGGGCAATCATGTTGCATGTCCAGCTGGACATATGCTTGACTGTGTATGTGTGTGTGTGTGTGTGTCTGTAAGTGTGTGCTGCCCATTTGTTTATAATAATGCGCAGCAGTGCGTTAAACAATTACATTAGGCTGAGGCGAGCATTCGACTTCGGCATGCCAATGCCAATTTAATTGACAGTTATGAAGATTGTCAAACATACAATTATAACACTCGCCTTGCTATCTGCCCTCATCGATCTGACAGTGATGTTTGTGTATATGTATGTGTGTGTGTGTGTGTGCGGCCATTTTGTGGTGATACAGAAGAGACACACATACGTCCAGTCAGATTATTAACATGTTAATCCAAATGTAATGAGCGTAAGGATAACTCATTCAGATGCCTTGTTTACTGGCGAAACAAACCGAGACATTGCCAAAATTCCACAATACAACAATCTATATACAATACACGCATATATCTCGGAAGAAACACAAACAGTGCAGTTCATTTGCTTAGAAACAGAGCAACATTTATGCGCCCTTTTGTTCACTTCATTTGCCATTTGCCAGATATATGTATGTATGTATGTATATTCTTTTTGTTCTGCTCCGTTCTGTTCAATTCAATTTATCACACACTCGCACACATTCAGTGTCATTCATTTTGTCTCTCGCACATTTAATATTGAATTCATTGTGTGAATGGAGACTTACTCAATTACATTTGAGTTCTTTAATCACTACACAGTCAGCCAGCATTGTGCAATTGTTGTTGTTGCTGTTTGTTATTGCCTGCGAATTGGCCATATTGTCTCTCGCTCTCTCTCTCTCTCTCTCTCTCTCTCCGTCTCTCTCTCTGGGTTCTCTGGGCTATCATCGGAGGCGGAGGACAACAGATTTTCGAGTTTATCGAAATTCCAATGAAATTCTGCTGGCATCAAGCTGTCTCTGCCTGCTCTTATCAAATTGAATTAATGCGGCATATATCACAAAATCATAACACACACACATACACACTTGCACACATACTCAAGTTTGGCTTATCATTCGTCGATTCGCTCCCCGCCTGCCAATCAAATTGTAGTTGCGCTTTGCGTCTTGTTGATGTTAAAGGAGCAGAGAGCTTTGCCTTCCTGCCTTTCCTCTCTACCACAACGCAGTCCCTTCCCCTCTCCACCCCCTCTCAATCATGGGAGGAGGTGGGAACTCGTCTCTTTTCATAGCTGTTGTTCACACATCAAATTAGTTCTATTTGCGGCTGGTCTGGTAGCTTTTAATGTGCGGCCAGCTGGTTGCTTTGGTCATTTCTCTCTCTCCCTCTCTGTGTATGTGTGTGTGTGTGTGGTGTGCGTGTCCGTGTCCGTGTGTGTGTGAGTATTGGTCATATTGCTGGACAAACACTGTGAATACGGCCAAAGCAATGCAAACATAATGAAGTTGTCAGCACACAAAACAACTCAAAATAATTTTCATTTGATTTGATTTTGATTGCGTTTTATATTAACACTGGCCATACACACACACGCACACCCATGTCCAGATTTAGCTGCCAGTCTTTCTGGCCCCCTTCCCTTCCCTTCCCTTCCCTTCCCTTCCTATCCCACTGTTCTCCTACTCTAGACCGAATTCAAATTTGGTTTAGCATTTGTCAGATGATTGACATCTCAATGCTAAATTTTACCAAGCGCCGGCAGCCAAAAGCTCTTGACCTGCTTATGCTGGAAGCCAACAACAACAATGTCAACAACAACAACGTTAACAACAACAACAACAACATCGATGGCTAGAATAACAACAACATTTGGCAAAGGCTCGCATCGTTTGCATATTGTAAACGTTTCCATGTGGCAAGATTTATGAAAAGCTGTCATGAAAAACTCGAAAACAGAGAGATGCAAAATATTGCACGACCCTATGATACTCTCTAGCCATCAAAGCTAAAAAGAAACTTAATTACAGCAAGATAAACCTTAACAAGAAAAGAGAAAACTAAGCTAAGCAGAAAAAATAGGTAAAGAAATACGAAAAATGAAAGTGCGAGAGAAAGAAGAAATTTCCAATAAAGAAGTGAATTCATATCTCATTCATAAATTTCAAAAGCACATTAAGGTGTAGAAGTAATTGAAAACAATAAAAGAAACAGACTTAATGAAATGTGTAGACTTTAAAGTATCCATAACTTTATACTCGATAAGAAGAAGCTTTAATTTAACATTGCGCATGAAGCATAGAAGATCAGATTGTAGCTAAAAGAATGCATTTAAGCTTAATTGAATTGGTAACAAATATAAGAAAAGTAGAAAAAAAAATAAATATAAAGAGAAAGTGAATTAAACTATAGAAGAATTACAACCTAAACTCTATGAACATAATAAAAGAGAACAAATAAAGGAAATAATAAATAATAATTGTAATTTCATTTATTCGTGTTCGTTACATAAAAAATAAATTTCATTTATTTACATTTACATTTATTTTATGAAATAAAATTATGAAATAAATAAAATCAAAATTAAAGCTAAAATAAATTAGAGCTTATTGAAAAAGCCTAAAATTAATTTAATTAATTAATTTATTTTACAGGAGAGAAGAGAGACATATTAAAACTTATCATTAAAATAATAAGCTGCTTATTATATAAAAAAAAGTTAAGTGCACAAAATATAAGTGAATAAAGGTGAAACTTTATTCAGAAAACACATAAAACAAAGTATTTTAAATTATAAAAATGAAGTTGTGGAAAACTAATTGAGCTGTGAGCTTTTTAAAGGAACTTAAATTTGCTTATTTTATGTTCAACCGAAAATAGAATATTAAAATTATGATTTAAATGAAAAGCCTTTTCTCGTATAAAATGTATTCCTAAAAATCACATCAAAGAACTTGTTGTGAATAATCGAAATTATGTTGTATAGTATAAGACTTATTCAGTTCAATAACTTATTAAATTATTTCCAATTTATTTAAGAAATTCCATATCAAGATGTGATTTTCGGGCAATCAAATAATTCATAAATCATCATCATTCTTTTTGTAAATTAATTTCAACTTGGTAAATAAAAAGAGGTAAAAGTATTATGAAAATAAAGTTAAATAAAGTAGTTTTATTTTTGGAATTTATGTATTTTTCTAGTATGTTTATTTAAGAAATTCAAAATGTCCGACGAACAATTAAATGCCAAAATTATGATTTCAATTCAATTCAAAGAAAATTTGTATTTTCAAACGAACTTAACTTTAATTCAGAAATTGTATTGCACTCAAGTTTGCTCCACATCCGATGGACTCGCTGAGTGCACCATATTTTGTAGGGTATGAAAATAATGAGAAACATTCGAACGCGAACGTTGAGGCATTGACGAAATGCGGGTGCTGACAAAATGCTAAATGTGCAATCGGCAACGCTCAGTGACGCCTGTCGCCTGCCACATCAGACAGACATACAAGTATATACGTATATAGGGCATATAGAGGGGCAACCCGCATGTGTCAATATATTTGGTGATATTTACTCAAATTTCATGCAACAGCAACACCAACCACAACAACAACAGCAGAAGGAGCACACAGAGACAGACACAGAGCAGATCTGAGGCAATGAACTAAATTAGAATTTGCGAGCAACGTGTGGCAAATGTGTGGGCAGAGCGACACTTTCGCCAGTGGTCGAAGAAGTGTCAGTGACCTGGAAGAAACAACTGCATATATATCTAGTATATATATGATATATATACATATGTGTGTATAGTATAAGAAATAAATCGAAAGCAGATTGCAAAAATCAAAGTCAACAACAATCAACGCCAATCGAAGGCGAATGTCATCAATGACAGCTTGCAAGAAAACCAAAACCATGTCTCAAGACGAATATATGTGTACATATATATATATATGATTTGATGTTATATACTTATATTGTATGTGAGGTGCATGCATGCAGCATAGCAGATATTTTGTTGACCACACAACGTCATCATCTAGATACATAGATGGAAAGATTGATAGACAGATTGTTATACTTAGATAGATAGACATAGTTGGATAGATAGTTGAGCGTTGGATGGCTGAATGTTATCAATGTTGATGTTGCTGCTTAGCGAAAGAGACAGATAGAATGTGGGGGAGAGAGAGCGTGAGAACATTATGAGATGACGTGATAGGCACGTTTATCGTCTATTGTGAAGCGTGGCTCTAGTTCAATAAGCTGCTTCTTGCATAAGTTTTGTGCTAAGCATAATTCCCGTCGATCTGACAGCATCTTCTCTTTCCCCTTCCCTTTCCCTTGCTCCCCATCTCTGTCTCTCTCTCCCTCTCTCTCACTCTTTCTCTAGTGCCTTCGGGCCTTTTGATTAACATTACTCAACAAGCTCATTCACATGCATAGTTGGCAGTTGGCGTATTACTTGCCACAAGCTGAATACCAACTAAATGAATAACACACAGCATGACACAGCCACCCAACAGAACCAACAGCCAACTAACAACAACTAGTAACAACAACAACAACAATGAGAACATCTGGCAAATGCTGCTGACGTTGGCACACTTAAAGTTCATAAAAAAGTCAAATTAATTCAAATTGCAATGCAAACGAAACTCGCAGCCAGCCAACCAAAGAGCGAAAGACAGAGAGGGAGAAAGAGAGCTAGTGTGTGAGTGCATGTGTGTGTATGTGTGTGTGTGTGTGTGTGTGTGTGTGTGTGTGTGTGTGTGTGTGTGTGTGTGCAGTGTTGTGTAGTGTGCTTAACGCGCTGCTCGTTGTTGTTGTTGTCGCTTAACTTATTTCATTAGCTCCTAAATGTATGCAATTTGACATTTTTAATTTAACTTTCTCTTTCGCGCCAACCGCGCCGTCTGCATCTGTGTATGTGTGTGTGTGTGTGTGTGCTCTTCAGGTGTGTGCAGTTTTTATTGTGTGGGTGCAGAAGCGAGGTCACAGCGCCTTGTCACAACATTAAGTGTGAATACATTAGCCTGGCTTACAACTTTCACACAACACAAAACAGTCTCTTGCTCGCTTGCTCGAAGCACTCACGACGACGACGACGACGTCGACTCATCGAGTCCATACAAAAAGCTGAACTGAACTGAACTCAACTAAACTCAGCTGAGCTGAGCTGAGCTCAACAGCTAAGCTGTGGAAGACAGCGCCTATTATAAATAGAATCTTAATGGGTTTCATTTCGCAAAACAAAATTATGCATATACTAAAGTATTTTGTATTATGAAAGACAACATCAAAGCTTTGATAATTATTTATAGAAATTAAGTCAGGAATTATTTTTGAAGTAACATATTTCTTTGTAATTTTATATTATTGTTGAATACTTAACATTATTTTCTAAAATTATTAAATAGCAATTATGTTAAATAAAAATTCATTTAAATTACTTTGTTCGGAACAGGATTTATTTTAGTTTTAGATACTTACCATTTATAACTAAAAGTATGGGGTGGGAAACTTATTTTAGTATAAGATGGTTTACATTTATTTTAAAATCTATTATTATGGTTATTTTATCTTATTAATTAATTGAGTAAATCGAAAGCGTTAATATTTCCTTATTTTATTACACTTCAGAAAGTAATTATGAGACATAAAATAAATATAAATAAACATAAAATAAAATCTACAGAAGACAAAAATATTGAAATGTTGTTTTTTATTGGCAAATTTATGGCAAATATTTTGCTTACACATTTATTAAATAAATGGAGAAAACATTAATTAACTTTTGTAAAAGATATTTAACATTAAATTCAAAATAATAATAATAAAAATAATAATTTTGATTGTAATTTTTTGCAGAAATAGTTTTGTGTCATTTCTTATAGTAATACAAGAGACTTGAAATTAATATTACTATTATATTTATTATAACATAAATTCAATTTTTACGACTTCTTTTTATACATATAATTTTTATAATTTTATTTTATTTATCATACATCAATGTCAGAGTATTTATTTATATTTTTATATTGTTTTTTTTTTTTGTCCTAACTATGAATTATTTTTTGAATTGATTATTTATTTATGTCTCTTTAGCAATCTTTGCTATTTTTTTTTTTTCACAACTTGAAGCGTACTTTTGATATTGTTTATTAAAATTTGTTTGTTGTACAAAATACCAATTTCATTCAGAAGCAACTCATTTACAAATATCCCCAATGAAATATTATTTTGAGAGACTGCATCTCAAGTTTCCCTCAGATAGGAGAGAAGAAGAAAAAATGTGATGGCTAAAATGAAAGTCGTATTTTGATAGATAGCGAGGGCATGTGAGTTTCATCATCAGCCTCGGATTATTATTTGTGCTGTGGCAGCAGCAGTTTCATTTACCTTTCAGCATAATCTTTTCAACTTGCCACTTGCCTCAATCAAGCAAACCGACCGCATTCCCCCGCCCTCTGTCCATGATCTCTTCAGCTTGTTCGTTCCTCGACTATGATAATATATGACTTAAGAGTACGTGCAGGCGACGTTTTTGAGATTGTTGTTTCGTTGCTGCTGCTGCTGCTGTCGTTGCTGCTGATGAGTTTGTGGCGTTGCATGCCCCACAGCTGTGCGCCTAGAAGCACGCTATATAATTTTTCCATTTTTATAGTGCACCTCTGGCTCAGCAGCAGCAGCAGCACTCATTGTACACACGTGTCGATGAAGTTTTCTGCTGACAATGCGCGCGCGTTGTTTTGTTTCAGGCAACAAGCAGCAAGCAGCAAGCGACATGCAGCTTGCCACTTGAAAAGTTCCGCTTAAGTGCCGTCAGTCTCTGTCCGTCTGTCTGTCCGTCTGTCTGTCTGTCAGGTGTGGCAGCAGCGCCGCATCGAAACGCGCGAAATTTCGCAACAGTTAGACGCAGACGTCGCTTGATTTCATTTTTGCTTGGCTTGGCGCTGCACACTTCAATTTGCATATCCATGCTGAATGAGAGATTCATTTGCGTCCTTGCTATTCATTTGGATGCTGCGCCGAGCGCCAATTTCTTTACCTTACTTTCTTAGTCCAACACACGCACACTTCACACACTAGCTATATATGCTACATATACTTATGTTCAATTTTCAATAGCATTGGCAATTGCAGTTAAACTTCTGCATTTGATTGACGCCCATGATGCTGAACAGGACAACGACGACGAGGACGATAAGGACGAGAAGGAGAACGAGGACGCTGACGACAGCGCTTGGAACTTATGTTGCTGATTTTGGTTTTGCCAGTTGACGTTGATGTGATACATGTGTGCACATATGTGGTCTCTCTCTTCTCTCTCCTCTCCCCTTCCTCCATTCCTTCTCTCGCTCTCTTTACGCTGCTCACTGAAAATGCCATTTAAATAGCTCGAGGCCAGGGCCTTTTAATGCTGATGCTGAAAAGCAGCAGCAACGTGATTCACAACAACGATTTGCTGTTGCTGCAATGCAAACAAACGCAACGAGTCGATATCCTACATAACTCCGGGAAAATAATAAGAATCAGTGAAATCAAATAATGGTAGAGAAACATTGGAATTTAGATAAGTAAAGTTAGCTTTGAATTATCCTAATTAAAAGATGCAAACTTTATTTAAGTGCAAGTTACAGATAAGGTCCAATAATTTAATCAGTGTAAGCTAAGTATGTATTAGAAATTAAATCGTTAAAATAATCATGAAAATACGTTAAATATATATATATTAATAATTAAATAGATAAATAATGTATTATCATTAAATAAAGCAACAGATCACCTCAAAGCTTAATAAAAATACGAAATGGATTTATGGCAGTAATAAAGTATTAGGAATGTTGAAACAATTTAACTATTAGAAATTAAATCATTGAAGCTATTTCATATAACTTTGATAAGTAGAATATAATAGACTAGATTAAAGAAAATGCTCCTAAAGTAATGAGCAATATCTGTAAAATAAGCACACTTAATTGTGTAAAAATACAAAAACAAAGTATCAAATAAATATTTAAAATGTCTTCAACATAACTAGAAATTTCAATAATTATTACACCAATTAAAAAAAAAAGTAAATTGTGTAACTAACAAAACAAATAAATAACTTACATAAATTGTGTAATTTATATTACTCTTTTTTTTATAGAAAGCAAACGGTAAATAAGTACGACATGAAATAAAATATCTGTAAATAGCTTTATAAGCTAGTGTATGAAAGTACCCTCCATATATTTTGTAAATTTGTCCTTAGAGTCCTTGCGGTGTTTGTGACCAACGAAGATGTGACAATAAACGTGGACTTGACGCATGCATGCTTGAGGTCGCATAATGACGCCTTCAGTTGGATGGATGGACAGACATGTGACTTGTGATGAGGAAATGTAACAAGTATTGATTGACTGATCAACAAAAGGAAACAAAATGGCGGCTGATGATATAATATGAACTGCTTTTCATACCCAATACTCATAGGGAAGAAGGGTATTATAATTTTGTGCCTGTGGGTAATGTAATGTTACATAAGTAACAGGAAGAATGAGTTATTTTCGATCCCGAAAAGTATATATTATATAATATATTCTTAAACAACGTCAAGTATGAAATCTCAGAGACTTTGAGAGATATTGCTATATATATAGAATGGCGCGCAAAGTTTTGTATATTTTATGCTCTATGCTATATTTTGAATATAATAGTATATCAATATACCAAATATAATTTTTGGTATATTTTTTTTTGTGTATTTTATTCAATTGAGTGATATTTGATTTAGAAGATAATGTGGCATATTTTATACCCAGTGGTATATTTTGAATGTAATAGTATATCAATATACGGTATATTTTTGTGTTTATGCTGTATGGTATATTTTGAATGTAAATCTATATCGATATACCAAATATACTCTTTTAATTTGAAATAATAAGAAAAAAACGCATTTTTATTCAAATTTGATATCGGGTATCTTCGAGTGTGCTCGACTGTAGCTTCTTTACTTGTTGTATAAGTAGCTGAAAAAAAGGGCGAGAAATTGGCGAGAATTGGTAAGAAAGCCGTCTGCGATGGAGTGAGATTTAAAATCAAATTAAATGCCTGTTGACATGCCACACACACACACACACACACAAACGCACACACAGAAAGGGAGTGAGGCCTTGACAATAAATGCCCTTTTGCTGGTGGATGCTGTTGTTGTTGCTGCTGCTGCACATGAAGTGTCCTGTAATAAATATCTCTCCAAAACTTTGCACAGCTTCTCCAGCTGTGTGAGCAGCTCATGTGTAGCGATAAAATGTATCTAATTTAAGATGTTTTTGCCGCTCGAACGAGTGACTGCCAGCTTTTGAACTCATCCTCTGGCCAGCAAGTTGCTGCAAAGTACGAAGCAGTAAACATTTTCAATTTGACAAAACTTTTTACCTTTGACCGCAGCAGCTGTAGCAACAGTAGGAGGTAAGATGGGGGCGGTTGCCGACTGGGCGTGGTCCTTTAGCTGTGACAATGTGAGGTCAATGCGGCAACTGACTGACAGACAGACACAGACACAGACGCAGAGACAAAGAGAAGCAAATTTTCAAATTGCAGCAGCAGTTTTTGGGGCATTGCGCATACGCCGCATGTGCCTCGAGTTGTCTCTGTCTCTGTCCAGTTAGTCACTGTATGTGTGTGTATGTGTGTGTGTGTGTGGGTCTCGTCAAGTATGAAATTGTTGTGTTCACACTAAACTTAAGTAACTGAATTAAAATGTGGCTAATAGAGTAGCTGCAAACAAATGACAATGTCGCAAACGAGACGAGGCGAGTCGAGGGAAGGGGAGGCATGGAGAGGCATGAAGGCCACTTGGTCGACAACTTAGCAGCTTAGTTGACAACTTTAAGCCTACGTCTCCCTTGCCCTTGATGTGTTTGATTGTGTGTGCGTGTTTGCTTATGGTCAGTGACAAAAACTCGAGCTCTAGAATGCGGCTGCTGCTGCTGCTGCCTCAATGTCTGCATGCCACTTAACTTTGCTCTGCATTGCTGTTGTCCTTTGAAGCGCCACACACAGCACACATATAATACATACATACATATATTATATATATAGAAATTGAGCTAAGACATATGACAGTAGCTGGCCACAAAAGCAGCTACGAAAAGTGAGAGGGAGAGAGGGAGAGAGAGAGACTTGTCACAGCTGGCTAGAAGTGCTTGGGAATTATACGGCGAATCGATGTTCCTGAAGTTGGACTGCACTTGACATTACTCGCACTCAACTTTGATTGCAATTTGTCATTAGTTAAACGCACTGTTGTTGCCCTCCTCCCCACGATGATGATGGCGACAAGCAGCATCTCCAGCGGGTGGGGAAAGGGGGGCAGCTGCGCAGGAAGCGAAACTTTTGTCGCCATTGTTGAAAAGTTTTGCAATCGCCAGTGCCTCATAAACTTTATGCACATGCAGCGCGACAAGACGAGAGAGAAAGAGAGAGAAAGAGAGAAAGAGAGAGAGAGCGGAAAGGAAGAGAGAGAGAGAGAGTACATCGCATAATATGCGAACTGGGGCGGCCTCATAAATGAAAGTTATGCCTGGCGTCCTGCCACCAAATGAACGTCTTGAGAATTTTGCGCTCAGCGTCGCCAACCAAAAATTTTAATGGCTCTCCAGTTGAGTATTTGCAGATTGGCATTGCGATCTCAATGTCGTTGACTACACAGCCTGTCATATCTAATTATTAACTGGCACTCACTATAACCACACCACACGACAACATACACACACACACTCGTGCACAACAAGCGTAATCCGATTCCGGGGTTCGGTCGAAAGGCTCAGCTGGCAAATGAAATTGAAGGGGCCGCAGCAAATATTTTAAGCTAATTTTCTTATTTTCACTTAATTTGCAGCTGTAAGAAGCTTAAGTTTCCACACACACACACACACACACATACACACATACTCACACACTCGCACACTCTCACTCAGACAGACGCTCATAGTACACTTGTTAACTGTCAAGAGCTTTGACGTCCTCGTCCTTGTCGAGAGTTGCCCAAAGTCAACGACGCCATCGCCAGTTAGACTAATAATAAAAACTTAATACGGTAATCCACTTATGCCGCAATCCAAGCCCCAACCCCCCAACGCCTTCTCCTTCGCACACTGGCCTCAGTTCCATTTGTCAAGCGAATGCTAATGAATTACACACTCAACTTAGTTCATTAAGATCCGCATCAAACAGATTTCCATTTTTAAAAGTCATTCAGCATTACGAGCATTAGTTCATTACTGTTTCTAGCTTGTAAATATTGTAATTGTAATTCAATCAAAGACTTTTCAGTTGCTATTTCACTTGCTTATCTCATGAAATATTTCTATGTGTTGCTGCATTTCTAACCTTTTTGAAAATTTAATATTTCACACATTCACGCGTTAACTTTCATTTGCAATTACTTCTTTAGATCTTCTTTCATTTCCACTAGCAGATATAAATTGAATTCTTTTTTTAGTTACCATTCCATTTTAGTTGTCTCAATTTTTTCCATTTATTATTTAAATTGCACTTTTGCTTCCAATGGCTTTTCAATGTCACTTACATTTCCTATTACATATTTTAATGTACTTCCATTTTTTTTCAAGTCTTTCTATTCCAATTTCATCGTTTGAAGAAACGAATAGAAAAGGTTGCATCTTGTTTAATTTCTAACTCAGCTTTCAATTGTCTTTCCAAACTTAGTTCCATTGCAATTACCTATATAATTACAAATCGTATTCCTTTTGCACTTTCCTTTCCAGTGAGTATTCCAACACGATCTCGAGCTGATTGTATTTATGATTTATTTTCAGTTGTTTATTCAGAGTCACCTTTATATTCAATTAACTTCTTAGATCTTTTTGCATTTCTAATTTTGCTATTCAAACCAAATTCAAATCATAATTTCTTTTCATTTACATTACACGAATTCTATTTTAAAAACTCCCACTCCAGTTCTTTTCAGTCTCTTTTCAATTTTTTATTATATGCAGTCCTTTTTCCACAGCTCCGCTTCCAGTTCCATTGCTGGAAATTCTTTGTAGTCTGCACTTCATCTACCGTCCACTTCCCGTTCGTGCTTGCTTCGATTTCATATTTTGGTTTAGCTTAACTTTACATATTTGTCTGGGCTGTTTACATTTTAAAATGTTGTCGCCTCACTGTGCGTCTTGGCCACGCACTACACTACACACATCCTTCGACGACCCCGCCTTCTGTCCTGTTTGTGGCATTTTGCTTCATTTTTTGTTGGTGTGTGTGTAAGTATGTGGAGTGGAAGGGAGGTGGTGGCAACTGGGTGCAAGCGAAAGGGAAGCGAAATGTGGAAAACCAAAATCTTGCGGCGCGCACAATTTTTCGTGTTGCCAACTTAACACTTTTGCTTAGCTCACACATACGCAAATAAATTATGATATTTGTGCGTGTGTGTGTGTGTGTTTGGGTGTGTGTGTGTAAAGAAAGTCAACGAGCGGCAAAAGCAACACTTGGGCTAGAAGTAAGGCGCAAAAAAGAGAGCAAGATACATATATATAGAAAAAAGGAAATAAAAATAAGAAAATGAACTATAAAGTGTGTGAAAGCGGAAGCCATTGACTTTACCTTGAGTAGCAATTCAATTTAGTGCGAACTAACTAAGTGTGTTTTACCCTTACAAAAAAAGGAAAACAAACTCAAGTAGCTGAAAACCAAACACGGACGAAATTGCAGCGAAAGTGCAGCTAAGAACACGGATGTTAGCAATGTTAACTTTAGCTATGATCTATTCATTAAATTCAACTAATACGAGTGGATCTTGAGTTTAACTTGTTTTTCCTTTTTTTTTTATTTGTCGAATTTGTTTAACGTAATTTGCTTCGATCCCTTTTGCGAAACCCTTTTCGTCCTTAAAGAGCAGCAGAGGGAAGATATTGCTGAGCCCATCAGCTTAACAATTGTCGCTGGTTTTTTCGCTAATTTTTGTTTACCATCTGGAAAATTGTTTGCTTTTCATTTGCCTTTGTCCGGCAAAAGTCAACGCATTGCCGCTGAATGCAAATGTGCCACAAGCTTCGCAATTTGCATGTCTACCATTTGTTGTTCCTTCTCCACTTATCCCTGTTGTTGTTGTTGTTGGTGCTCGGACTGTTCGCTGTCGTAGCAGCGATAAGGATAAGCCAGCATTTAGCCAGGCGCCAGCCAAGGACCCAGCCAGGCAATGGGGAAGAAAAGCCACAGCTGGGACTGCCTATCGTCTTTCAATTAGTTTAATAACATTGCGATTCTCTTATCGGTCTCCAAGAGTTGCGCAGTCCCGACTTCTTCCAGCCAGCAGGCCGATAAGCTACTTTAGACCCTTTTTTTTAGCTTTTCCTATGCACTGAGGAAAAAACACAAGTACAGAAATTAATTACGTTATTAGCTAGCTGTGTGGCGTATTCTCAATTCCGCAATCGTTTTATTCAATTTAATGCGAATATAATACAATAAATGTAATAAATTGCAATAGAAATTAGTCATACAGATTGCTTCTTACTTAACTTACATTTTTTACTTATAGGTATATAATGAAATTTGTATATTTCAAATAAGCCAACAGTAACTTTAAGTAAAATAATATTTACAAATATGAAACTAAATGGGAATTCATTTAATAAGTCTGGGAGGCTGTTCTGTCGATGCTTTGTTAATATTATTTGTTTGTATGAATCTTTCATTAAGAAATAAGAAAAGATTACGATTCATAAAGCAATTAAGAAGCAGCACAAGCAATATACGAGTATAGTAGAAACAACATACATATTATAGATGTTTAAGTCAACAAGGCTACAAATACATAGTTTAATAAGGGGTTATTTATAGATAATGATAATGAAATCCACTCAAATATAAGATTATAAAATGCATCTCACATTAAATAACAAAATAGAAAATAATTCGAAAGATAGAAGAAAAATCAGAAATAAGCAATTATTGTTACGACCTAGAATTTTAAGAAATAATCGTCAATTCTTTAATAGAATTCACCCGACTTGTTGTCTCCATACAACAGAAAACACGTGCAGACCCAACTTTAATCCAATCTTTTTATATTTTTTGTTTATTTATTAAGTGAAGATTTTGCACAATATAAAACGTCTTCAAAGTTATATAATGCGTCTGTGAATTAGTTGTTCGATGTGTTACAAATTTCGGTGCATACTTTCAGGCAGCTGACTTTAGTTGCCTTTTGTTGTGCGGCAACAATGTCAGGCACATCTTTGGCCAGTGTTACACAGTTCTCTGCCAAGCTTCTCTTCAATTCCACTCTCACCACTCCCTTTACTCCCCCCCTTCGCACCGTCGCATCGAAAGTTGTTCGCGCTCGGCACGCGCCGTTGGATTGCTGCTCATTTGGAGCGGCGCCAAATGCCGCGTTGCCAGCTGCAGACTTATTTTATTTGCACCTCATTCCTAACACCTTCTCTCTCTCTCTCTCTCTCTCTCTCTCTTTCTGCCTCTCTGCCTCTGTCTGTTGCTGTCTCTTTCGCTTTTGTGCTCTGCCCATTGACCAAGTTGCACACATAGCTAAAAAGAGGTATGCCCAAAGTGCAACCAAATGACCTTTTTAATTTCGCGGCCATGCACTTTTCGCACTCACTGTACATAGCTGTCCCCTTCTCTCTCTTCCATTCCCTCCCCCTCTCTATCTTTCTGTTTTACGCTGCTGCTTTTTCTCGTTGTCTGGAGCTTTGGGTGTTAAATGAAATTTGCTGCTTTTGGCGTAAAAGAAAGTTGCAAAGATTTTGTTGCCCCCATACATATTTGTTGTTATTGTTTTTCCCTCTCTCTCTCTCTAGCTCTCTATCTCTATCTCAGTCAGTGTGTGTGTAAATGTGTTAATGCGCTTGCCGCGCTGCATTACGTGACACTTGCCCAGTGTCACCTGCTGCTCACTCTCTTCCTCTTCGTCCTCCTCCTCGATTACTCCAAACCTTTCTTCTTGCTTATGCCTGCAAATGAAGTCTGTTCGCTCTGTCTCTGTCTCTGTCTCTTTCTCCACCTCTCTCTCCCTCTCTCGCTCTGCCAGTGTGTGTCTGCTAAAATCAGCTTAAGCATTAGTGCAGCTTGGCTGCTGGTTCCTGGCCAGTTCATGTGCTTTGTCTACATCTCTTCCTCCTCTCTCTCTCTCTCTCTCCCTCCCACCGCTTGTCGTCTTTGTGGCTAAGGTCAAATCCATTTGACTCACTAGCAAATTGCTGCTGCGCCGGACTCCAGCGGCGTCGTCGTCGTCATACCTGACTGCCAGCACACACACATCCACTCACACACACACACTTTCGCACACACTTGCATTTGGTGGCGTGTGAACAGCACGTTGCGAAATTAGTAGAAAAAAGTGCCAACGTTGCATTTAAAAATTTTAATGGATTTACCAAACACTTTGCCACTGTTTCTTCAACACGCCACACACACACACACATATATATATATATATATATATATACACACACGCACACAAGCAGAGGAAAATTGCAACTTTAAACTGCAGCGAGAAGATTGATTTCGCTTCTCAACTTTTTGGCCATTTCTCAAAAATTTAATTACATTTTCCGATGCTATCTCGTTATTTCATTTATTTGTAAATTTCAATTAAGTTTGGCAACCTTCAGGGCGTAGTACAGCGTTTGCTGCCTCTCACAGTTCATTCATTCATTCATTTGCCTAATTTCATTATTTTCATTTTGCACATTTATTGTCAATTGCGTCTTTTAACTTTTAACAGCATTTCACTTCAATCGAATTCCGTTCGTATTTCGTTTACTATCTTGTAGTTAAATAGGTCAACTAATTGAATATTTTAAAGTATTTGCGATCTATTTGAAAATGAAGAAAGACAGACAGAAGAGAGAAAAACTGTTGAACTAATTACAAAGAGTAAAGTCAACTTCTAATAAATTTCACACTATTTATTTATTAATAATTAAATTTAATGTATATACTTTAAACACGATTTCAAATTTAATAATAATTTTAATTTACTTCGACAGAATTATATATTCTAAACCTAATGTCATATGTGTTAATTTTGAATAAATAAAATTAAATTCAATTAAATTATAATCCATGATATTTAAAATTGTCAGATTCGAAAGCTTTTTGCCTCATTTTTTATGCTACATTATGCTTTAAGTGGCAAGTAAACAGTTCTCAATGATTGTTCTATATTTGTTTTAGGTTTAATATTTATATTATATTATTAAAATAACAAATATATTCACAAATGTATTTATTTATATTATTTAAGCTAGCAACAATTAAAATGTGTAATAACTGAATTTATAAAAACTAACATTTCGTGCTTAAATTTTTTATAGTATTTAAAATTACAAATTGTGTATGCAAAATTATATTAAAGGTGAAATTTTTCTGTTTTCAGTATTAACAAAATTGTTTGCAAATATTTAGTTACTTTTATTGCTTTAAGATATAATATTTGGCCTTAAATAAAGTGTGATTTATGGCATATAAAGATTAATAGTTAGTTAGTAATAGTTGGTTTTTTTTACCCGTCCCATAATATAATTATTGTTTTTATGATTCCTGAAAATTCGAATGTCGAAGTCATTGAAGAACAAATTTTGGATGAGTAAAACGCCAATCTGGTATATTTTGTACAGTTTATTATATTTTGAGTGTAGCAGTTAATCATTATACGTATGGTATTTTTGTAGTATTTTGTGGTATATTAATTTGGTGTATTTTAAAATTAATACCACACAGTTTTGCTTTTATTCACAATGGGTTTCTCATAGTGGAGTACACTTGAGTGTAGCTCTCTTACTTCTTGCATTGCAAATTATGCTTCTATTTGCTAATTTTAATTTTTAAATTATTTGAGAAGAGGCAATTAAAATTTGTACTTAATAATTTCAAATATTTCTTGTTTTTATAGTACGACATGAATAATTTCATATATAATATACTAGAGTTAATTTCGTTTTATGGGAAGTATTTCGCTATTTTGACTGCTTTGTAATTCGCTGGAGTTTAAAAAAACTTTCTCTCAATTGTGAGTTCTCTTAGCACTTGACAGCAATTAGAAGTGTCATAAGATACCCGCTCCCCTCTTTCCAGGCAAGGGGAAAGCGTGTTCTTAGGTTTGCATCATTAGGGACATTGGCAGCAACTCTCTCATTCTGTTTCTCTCTCTCTCTTCACATACCTTTGGCGACAACTCATTAAGCTTAAGGTCGAAATGGTTGGGAAATGATCGTTAAAAGCGCTGAAAATGGAATTTATCGTCGCGACGGTGGAAAAACTAAATGTGACTTCGAGGTGCCCGGAAAATTGTCAGTTGCATCATGGCATCTCAATGGGGCATTAAAAAAATAGAAAACACAGCGAAGCTGTGAGGAAAAATTAGGAGGGGAGAGCGAGAGGGCAGCATCACGTGAGCCACGCCCACATTTAGCACACCTGTGTGTAATTGAGGTTCTCACGATTCACGTTTTGGGTTTTTATTATCCCAAAAGCCAAATGAAAATTCCACGGTGACGTTTTTTATGCTGTGTGCCAAAAGGCAGACGGTTGACGGGCGCTAATAAACAAATAAATGGGCGTGGCAGGCGTAAAAACAGACGCTCAATTAAGGCTATTAACGTTACAAGGACACACACACACACATAGACACACACGTACATACATTGGCGCACAGACAAACGGACAGAGAGACAGAAGGACAGACTCATAGATGGGCAGCGACAGACTTGCAACAGTGCGACACAAGAACACTGCGAAAAGAGACAGAGAGAGAGAGAGAGAAAGAGGAAGAGTGGAAGGGAGAGCGAGGGGAAGCAGAGTCAACCATTGGCAGCCATTTGGTTTTATGACTCTCTCTATAAAAATTCCTTAGTTGAAATTTATTTGCGCCATTAGACGCGCATTAGAGGCGGCCCCTCAACGCTAGCAGCCCCGCCCACTGGCCATGGGCGCAATGATTATGCAGCTTTGGGTGTACACATACCCTGCAATCAAAGCTGTCAACGGCGGGTATACCCAGATCGAACATTTAAGCTAAGATGAAAAAGATCTTTCTGGCAGCGCTGAAAAGTATGCTACACATTTTTTGCCTGAATTTTAACTAATTTTTCAGTTCCTAGATTGAGTTGCAAGTTTAATAAAATATTTTAAACAAACAAAACTTTACCTAGTATTTAATTAGTTAACTTCAGAAGTGTTTATTTATATTACAAAGAGTGCAAAGAGAATTAAATTGTGCAAAGATATCAAATGATGTTTTTTTTTTTGCACTGAATTTCAACTTTTATTTCATAGGTTTTAGATTGACGTACAAGTTGAATCAAATATTTAAAACAGAAATACTTTTTCTAGTATTCAATATGTTAATTTCGTTTTTAACTACTTATTTTAAAAAGAGTGTCAGATGTATGTATAAGTGCTGAAAAGTATGCTATATTTTATTAATTGAACTTTATTGTCTTCACATCTGAATTGAATATATTTGGCAATTCAACTAGCTTAATAAACAACAAATTCTTCGTTGCTTATTCAACAAGTTAACTTCAGTTTTTATTTCTATTTATTTAAAAAAAAAGTTTTCCATTTCTGTAGTACAAAATCGTCAGCTAACTTCAGTAATTATTTGTGTAGCGCATTGAAAAAGTTGCCACGGTATTTGTGCGTTACCAGCAAATTGATTTGTTGTGAAAGGGGGAACATTGCCAGACAGAGAAGTGGGATAAATAGGAATAGGAATGGCAACAGGACCCTCAACGCAATTGAAGAAGTCTCTGCCTTGCAAATTCAATAAGTCAAGTTCAAGTTTCTGTCGCTCGCCCAATTTTGGTTTATTTATGAGCGATACAAGCGAATAAATTAGGCACAGGCAGGCAGGCAGGCAGGCGGTCCACACGACGCTTATCGGTCGTCTAATGCTCCAACACACACACACACGAACACATACGCAGAAAGAAAGGACACACATGCATACGTGGTGAAAGACAAGAAGAAAGCAAGAGAAGAGAGAGTTGAAACGTGCGTTAGGTTATTCGGTTGTTTAGCTGGTCGCCTCGGGCTTATTCCCGCTTAACCCATTTAAGGGGGTCATTCGTCAAATTGGCCATAAAAACGCTTAAGCCCACAATAAAAACGAAGCGCACAGCAAACAAAATGAACGATAGGCAAAAAAGGGCGCCAAAAAAATAAGACTAAGATGAAGCAGAAGATACAGAATGCGATAGAAAATCAGTTGCGAGATGAAACGAGATTTCAATGCTCTGCCAAATTAAAAGAAAAGAAGAGAATTCAAGTTGAAAAATAAAATTATGTATAATAATTTTTTAAGTATTGCATAAGCTATAAAAAAAACCTGCGCTGAAGTTATTATGAAAATTTATCTTTAATTTAATAATCATTAAAGCTTAATGAGTAGCTAACATATTTATAAAGTCTGTATAACTTGTTAGATAATATATTTTAGATAAGCAAAAAATAACGTAAATTTGGATTTATTGAATTTCTACTCTAAATAAATGTGACTGCATTCATGTTAGAGCATTGTCAATGGCGTCAAAATGAGTGGGAAAACG
Source organism: Drosophila sulfurigaster albostrigata (assembly GCF_023558435.1). Classification (NCBI taxonomy): domain Eukaryota; kingdom Metazoa; phylum Arthropoda; class Insecta; order Diptera; family Drosophilidae; genus Drosophila; species Drosophila sulfurigaster. The sequence goes on along the minus strand of NC_084885.1, from coordinate 12,653,791 downwards.
GTATGGGATTTTGGTTAGGCTGACACGAAAGGTGCTTGATCGAAAGACAGCAACAAGAGGAGAAAGATAAGAAGGAGGCAGAAGTGGGGGCGAAGGTGGAGGAGTATTCAATGCAATCGATTATGTCAAATCCTAAGAGCACATCATTTGTGCTATGCTGAAGAGAACTGAGCTTCGCCTTTCGCCTCAGATTGAGCTAGTGTGCGGATGCGGATGCTGACGGTAATGGTTATGGGAAGAGAAAGAGAGAGAGAGAGAGAGAGAGAGTGTATGTAGTGTGGTGTGTGCTAGAGAAGGAGGAGGAGAACATTGAGAGTGCGTGCCTAATGTCAGCACATAATGAATATGGTCTAGGGCCAGGAAATCCGTTTCGAAAACTGTTTGCCAAATCGTCTCAGTAACTGGCATTGGATGTCGTCTGGCTTTGGCACCACGAAGACCGGCGGTCACTGGGCCACACAAATTGTGGACACAAGGGCACTTTTGCAATGGGGACACCAGAGAGGGAGAGGAGAGAGAGAGCGGGAGAGTAGGGGACATAGACCATGGGACCAAGAGCTTAAGGCTTTCGGCGATTAAGCCTTGCACTGTGGAAATTACTTAAGCGGCAGCCCGAAAAGCAGATTCAGCCATATGGACACAAATCTGTGCATCTTTACTTCACAAACTTATGTTTCGACTTGAGACCACACACACACTCACACACACATAATGGATAGAGCAGGGTGTGAAGTGCTGAACGAGAAGGAGGTCGAGGATTATTTTTGATATTTGAACTCGGGTTTTGAAGAACTCCGGGAGTTTGCTGGGTGAATCGCGGTAGAGTTCCGAGAGTTGATCTCTCTCAGCAGCAACGGCAGCAACGGCAGCTGAGATGCATTCTAAACAGTTAAACCAAGTGGTAAATAGCCAAGTAAATGGCCCAATGGCCAAAGCAAGCATATTTCCCTTACCCTCTGGCAAGTCCAGTTTCAGTTCAGTTCAGTGTTGAATTTGTTGCAGCAACAGACGTCAAAGCAAACAGTGCAATCTCTCTGTATGCACTTGCAACCATGTGGGGCATTGTGCGAGCGGGGTGTGAGTGTGTATGTGTGTGTGTCTTTCTAGTTTATTGTTGTTAGTGCTTGGTTGCACTATGTGGTTAGCATTAGTCGGAGCCACGAGCATGCGATTAGAGCGGAAGACAGAAACATGTTGCAAGCGTCATGTTATTTTTTGTGTTACTCTTCTACCCTGGACTCATTATGATCACAAAGCAGGCATGTTCGACTTGGAGTGTGTTGGAAAATAAACGTAAGACATACAGTTGAAATAAGTTTAAATTATTTACCACTTAACGCACTCATTTGTTTATTCCCAGAGCTTAGGGTATGCATTAGTCTTGCTTCTCAGAGCAAACTTAATATGCTAGATGAGTTTTGATGTCCTGCTGTCCCGAGTGTTCTGACTGCGCCGAATGCGCCTGCCAAGGTATTGCCACAACAAACACTCAAAGGCTGAAAGGCTTTTCGCTCACAAGTGGCAACCGGAAGTGTTGTGCGGCTGAAGAGCCCACTCAGAGCAGCCCACACACACACAAACACACACACACACGCGTGCACGCAATTCTGGACAGGCAGAAGGCAACGAAGTAGTTGGGGAGTAAGGGGCAAGGGGCAAGGGTCTGCCAGATGGCAGACATGTTGATAGGTGGAAATTGAGGCGATTTACTTTTCAAAATGGGCTTCATAGCTTACTCGTCGTCGTGTGTGTGTGTGTGTGAGATTGCAGAAGAAGCGACTAAAAGTTGTATTGCAACTTTAAAATTTTGAAGAACTAATGAATGTGTAAGTAACTGAACAGAGGATGAGTGAGAGAGAGAAAGACAGAGAGAGCGAGAGATATGTATAGAGAGAGAGAGAGAGAGAGAGAGAGAGAGAGAGAGAGAGAGAGAAAGAGAGAGAAAGAGATGGGCATACACAAATCGAACATTTAAGCTGAGCTTAAATGAGAATCTTTCTGGTAACGCTGAAAAGTATGCTACACATTTTTGCACTGAATTTCAACATCTATTTCTTCCGCTTCTCAATTGACTTGCAAAATAAGGAAAATATGTCAAACAAAAATGCTTTTTCTGGTATTCAATTAGTTAATTTCAGATGTGTCTATTTCAAACAGAAAAGAATTGCGCAAGGATATCTAATGATATTTTGTCATTGCTATTTCAACATATGCATAATCCTTTGGATCTAGATTGAGTTACAAGTTTAATAAAATATTGAAACTAAATTACTTTTTCTGATTTTCAATTAGTTAATTTCATTTTCCCAATTCTTTTTTTAAAGAGTTTGAATACGCTTAGAGATATCAAATAAGGCTTCTTTTTTCATTGCTGAAAAGTATGCTACATGTTTTGAGCTGAGTTTCAACGTATATTTCTTCAATTCCAAGACTTAGTAGTAATTTTAATAAAAATATTTAAAACAAAATTTCTTCTTCAGGCCGTATGTGTCACTTAACGCAGAAGCGCGTGGCCCATAAGAAGCGCCTAAAAGTTGTATTGCAACTTTAAAATTTCGAAGAACTAATGAATGCGTAGCAAACTGAACAGAGAAAGTGACAAATAAGTGAGTGAATAACTAACTAATTGAATCGCTGACTGATTGCTCAACTGCTTAACAAACTGCATAGCTGACTGACTCACTGATTGACTGACTGACTGTGATTAAGTGCCTGAATGTCTGACGAACTGTCTCGACTTCTTCGGCTGCGAAGTTGTTCAAATTAACAAGTCCTAGTGTAGACCGAAAATGCCGACACCAAATCCCAATGGCAGCGAAGGGTTTTCTGTCATTATTTATTTATTAAGCTATTTCTCGTAGCAATTTGCAGCATTTTGCCACCGCAACAGGTGCTGCCTATGTAGAGCAGAGTGTGAAGCTTACGAAAGGTACAATAAAGAGTGGCGACAGAAAAAAATCGAAAGACTGAAATTAAAAGAAATGTCAGAGATATGTGAAAGATGTGTAAAATGAAGAACATATTAATCACGATGATTTGAAAAAGAATAGTTGTAAAAATAATAACAGAAAACTAAAGCAAAAAAAATGAAAATGTAAATTTGAAGAAAATGTGAAAGATATGATATTTATTAATATATTTTTTACCATAGAGTATATTAATAAAAATCATAGGCGAAAGAGTCAATGAAAAATTATAAAATTATTAAAAAAAAAACAATGAAAAATTTCGAAAAACTGAAAATAAAAGAAATGTCAGAGAAATTTGCAGAAAAATTAAGAATATATCGCACAAAATTATTTGAAAAAACACACTTTGTTTAAATAATTACAAAAATCTGAACCAAAAATAAAAAAAAAAATCTGAAATTAAACAAAATGTCAGAAAAATTAAAATATTTGTTGTTAAAAAAAAATTAAAAATATATTAATATTTAATTATAGGTAAAAAAGTCCAGGAAGAGTTTTTAAAAATATTAACAAAAAAATTAAGATTGAAGAAATCGAAAACTGAAATTAAACAAAATACAAGTTGAAGAATATTTCAAATCATTGGGCAAGATAATCAAGGAGAAATTGTAAAAATATTAAAAGACTTATGGCAGAATAAATCGAAAAGCGAAAGTATAAAACATATGTAATGAAGCACAAAATTAAGAATATTTATATTAAAATTGTAAATGAGTTAAGGAAGGAAGTTAAACCCTTTTTATGGCAAAGTTAGAGTATATCGCATATCGGCTTGGACATTGGGTTGACCATTGACTGCTTTTCAACAAATTTCTCTTAATTAAGCGTCGTCTGTTTTATGGACGCCAATTTCCTTAGAACAAAGCAGCGAAAAAAAGAAACGAAAGCAACAGCAGTAGAAAAAAAGAGGAAAACTTGTGCCGAAATTTATGAAAATGACTTTGGTGAAGTCGTCGCCCGAATAAATAAACCAACAAGTGAGCAAGAGGGAGCGCAGAGAGGGAGAGGGAAAGGGAGAGAGAGAGAGAGAGAGAGAGAAAGCGAGTGAGAATGAATGAAAGGCAGAAAGCCAGAAAAGCAGAAAGGCAGAAAAGCGGAAAAGCAGAAACAGTTACAGTTACAAAAAGAAGGTGTTCAGCCAGAAGAAAATGGAGATGGAAAATGGGAGTGAGTCGAGCTGAGTTGAGCTGAGTTGAGTTGAGTTGAGTTGAGGAGAAGGCGTCGCCTGGGCGGTGACCAACGAACTAATCACAATAATCACACTGAAATAAAATTAATAAAAATGCGTGGCCCGTTGGCACGGCAGGGAACATTTAAGAACATAAATAAAAATTAGCAAAACCAACAACACAACTAAGCAAACAACATGGCAGCAACAAGGCGGCAGGACGTTGGGTTGACTGTAATAAAAGCCACAAATATAAAGAAATTACACAAGCCAAGTTCGGGTGGATGAGCGGAGAGGGAAGGGGAGGGGAGGGCAGGGGTTGTGAAGTGGCAAAGTGCCTGCCACACACCGGAAAAGTTAAAGCAGCTGGCGAATAAACGAAAAACTAATAAAAAGCCTTTGACCAACAGCCAAAGCAACAACTTTAGCAGTAGCAACAGCAACAACAATGTGGCAAGCAAAACAAATATGAAGGTTGGCCATAATGGCCAACCCAGACCCAAGGAGCCCGAGAGCTCACCTGGCTCAGCATTGGACGCCTCCAACTCCAACGCCTAATGACGGACACCAAGCAGGCAACATTTACGGCACAGAGTCGAAGTCAGAGCTGGAGTCGGAGTTGGAGTCGGAGTCGGAGTCCGAGTTTGGAGCGAGGGCCACTTGTTCTAATTGAAGTCAACGAAACTTCCGATCATAAAAATAATTAACTTTTAGTGTAAAATGCCAGAAAATCGCAGCAAAGCAGCAAAGCAGCAAAAACAGGCAACAAAACTGCAAAATGGAAATGAACAAAGAATTCACAACATAAAAATCTTAAGCAGCATTTTGTTGCTGTTCTCCTGCTCTGCAGACATCATTCATGCCACATGCAACAAAGTCCAGCAAATTGAGCACTTTGCATTTGAATTCAAATTGTGTGTGAACGGGGCAGGCGGAAAGCAAATGTTATACTTTAAGCCAGTAAATAACCAAACTGTTGCTCAGCAAACAACTATTTATTATACTTATGTGGGGCAAAAGGCAAGGCAAGGAAACACTTGATATTATACTTAATTCATATAATTAGCAACACGGGGACTTGGCAAAGCTTAATAAACAGCGATTATTTGATGTGCTGTCAAATATTTTGTATTTATTACATCAAATATTCTTTTCTTCTGCGGCAGTTTACACAATTTTTGTTGCACATATGTATGTATATAATGTATATGTTAGGTTTGAGAAAATTAGTAAGAAACCCAGCAAAACATTGCGATATTAATTTTAAAATAACATAATTTAAAAAATTTCTAAGAAAAAATACCTAAAGTATATCAATTTTAAATATACCATAGAATACAAAATATACAAGATTGTCAGCTAAAACAAGTAACAAACATAAAAAATGCTGTTTTAAAATATCTCTTTATCTTTTTTTTTACCTTTATCTCTTATAGGCTCTGAGATCTAGGGGTTCAAACAGACGGAAGGACAGATAGACTGGGAAACGGATATGGCTATATCTTCTCGGCTGTTGATGGTGATCAAGAATATATATACTTTATGGGGTCATTTTCTGCAGGCAAAAAGTTATAATACCCTTCTACCCTATGGGTAGCGGGCATAAAAAGGAATTTGTGCTTTAGTGCTCTAAAAGAAGAAATGTCACAAAAACTTTGCACATTTATATTATGAGAAAACTGTGAGTAAAATTCAATTTATTTGCTGTCCAAACGTTTTGCTATATATAATTGGTATGAAAGGCTAATGCACATAATATTACGTATACGCAGCGCAGACAATAGTCATGCGTTGTAAAGATAATTACGGACGACACATCTTTGAAATCGATATATCGATTCGTGGGGGTAATATAATAACAATAAAGTGAATGAAATTTAACAATTTTGTCAGTTAAATTTGGATTTGACGCAGCCTTTGATATGCCCCTAAGTCCGGGAATGGAAGGGAAGGGCAAGCTCTTAAAGTTAACGACTTTCCAATTGGCTTGTTTAAAACAATAGAAAGAAGGGAGAGGGGGAGAGAGACAGAGAGAGAGAGAGAGGGGGGAATCGCATCGCTTCTTGACTGCATTAAACTTTTGGCATAAATTGCATATAATTTATGCACATTTGATGCTACAGCCGCAATATTCATTACTCGTACTCGATTTCTCTCATGGTCGTTCGTAATTGTTGCAAAATAATGTTGCAGCATGCCTCGCAGGCAATTGAATAACAACAATAACTATTGCAATTGAAAGGCAGCAAGAAGCAACAAGAAGCGGCAGCAATAATAATAATATTAGTTGTTAATTTTAATAATACTTTGTTAAGGCCAAAGAAGATAGAAAATGGGAATGGGAAAACAAAACAATTGCAATAAATTCGTTTGTGTAAATTATGCCAATAAATTAAATGCATGCTGCAAGCTAATTTCCTCATTAAGCAAAACAAAACAAATATAAATAAATGTCAGAATGAAAATATTTCCAAATGAGGTGCAATCTCTATAAAGTCGGTATAGATAAATCGAATTTTAGCTTGCATTTTTCTCTGAATATATTAACTCCACTGAAAGTAATAACATATATAACATACTATATAGTCTTTTTAAATACTAATTTTAGCCACTAAATAAATATCAGAGAATAAAAATATAATAAAATGAGATAGAAAATATATAAAGTGGATATATATTATATAAATTCAATGTCAGTTTGTCTTTCTTAGAATAAACACTGTAAGTAGTTGCATATATGTAACATATATAGTACTATATAATATATACTAATTTTGAGACACTAAATAAATGTCACTGAATCAATATATATTAAAATGAGGTACAATCTATATATAGAGTAGATATAGATAAATGTTAGTTTGCCTGTCTCAGAATAAACTGAAAGTAGTTGCATATATGTATATAGTATTTTTTTATACTAATTTTAGACAGTAGTTTTGATCCTGGCACGTGTTCTTTGCTGCGGCCAATTTGTTTCGAAATGCACGAAAAATTTAATTAACATTTTCAAATGCTTTGCATGCCCGGACATGTCTGGCGTAACTTTCTCGCACACACACACACACGTGGCTAGAAAGACTGAGAGAGAGAGAGAGAGAGGAGGGAGCGAGATAGAGTAGTGTGTAATTTGTCCAACTGTCGTTGGGTTTTAACCAGCAACCAGCCCAGATGATTACTCTCCCATCCCCAAGCTCTCTCTCTCACTTTGGCTGTCCAAGGGCAACCCGAATCGAAGCCCCAACATCCTGCTCTCTTCCTCCCTCCTTTCCTTCGAGCATACACCTAACTCCACACCTGTCGCATTCATGCTGTGCAAATTCAATGGGAACTAGTTTTTATGACACATAAACTGTTACATGGCAACAATTGTGCTGCCTTCAGCTTACTGCCAACCAGAGCGCGGCCATGCCACGCCCCTATCCTCTTTTTTCTCCCTTCAACACACATACACACACACTCGCATGTGGTTGCTACGTGCCTTAATACGCCCCAAAGCTTTTGGCCCATGTTTGCCCAGCGGTTGGTAAGAGCAAAAAGTTCAAATGCAAAATGAAAATTAAATACAAATGCTAAGTACTCCTCTACTAGCAAAAACTGCCCCCAATCACACACACACACACACACACACTCGTGTGTAGTGGGTAGTAGTATGTGTTTGTGGCCAACACCTGACTTTTAGCCAAACACAAAATGTTAAAACATTTGTGATGCTTAAATTTTGTGGAAACATGAAAATGTTTCTCCTCTCATCTCTTCGTGTTCGTTCAGTTACCCAAAAAAACATGCCATCACACACCATCTTCATCATGAGCTGCAGCAGCAGCTTTTGCTACATTATTTATCCCATCATCGACTTCATTATGAAGTTTCTAAGCCATGCAGCACTTCAGCTAGTCAATTTGTTAATTCAAAAGCCGAGTTTTCCCTCTAAAGGCAAACTTCTTTGATGGAATTTGCCCAATATATCATACGGTTCTGATGCTCGACTCAATGGATATCTTGTAAAGAATGGAAATATTATTTATATATTTGAAATATGTGTATTTAATTTCTCTTTATTAGAAAAAATAGATAAGGCACTACTTATAATTAGATAAAAATTAATATATTGTGAATACGTACATAGTTTTCACTATGCAAAAAGGAATGCTTTAAATCGGAATCCTAAAACTGTTTTGGCTAGTCAATTCAGAGGAATCGATTTCACCATTAATTATTTTGTGCAAAAATATAACTCCAAGCATTGTTCGACGATTGTAGAGAGAAGAATGATTTATACTATAAGTAAGGGTTTACTACAATAAGGCGGCAGGTGAGTGCTGGAATCCCAATTTAGAGCAGGAAGGGCGAACAGCAAAAATTGATTCTTCCTTGCATTATTAACATTTAATTCATGGAAAATTCTTTTTTTTTTTAATTTAACAAAATTCCAATACTTACAAAATATAATATAACGCACAAATATGTATTCTTTATAATTATTTTTAATAAAATCGAATTTACTAGACAGGTTTTAAATAATTTGTTATCATTTAGCATAATATTTAATATTTATATACATATTTATTTACATTCAAAGTAATTCAGATTTTTTCAAAGCTACTTTCTTAACTTGAATTTACAATAATTATAATATTCAAATGAACTCCTGACACTTGTAATGAAATAAAGTAAATTTCATACAAATTTCATTATCACATTTTCATGTTAAGTTCTTTGAAATCAAAACACTTTCTCTGCAGACTCAAAAGATTTTCGACAGCCTGTTTGTAGTTCAGATTTCAGTTCAGCAGCTTTTGAGAATTCCAAACTCCGACTTGTAAATCTGACGACTTGGCTACTAAAGAATGTGCGTGATTTGCTGCACATGCTGAGGATGCTGCCGCTGCTTCTTTGCTGCGTGCTCTCATTGTTGCATGCTACACTTTTGCCACCTTGCTGCCAAATACTTTGCCATGTAAGCGGATTGCTATGTTTGCTTGCTGCCTTGCTGCCCTTCCATGGCATTCCGCTGTGATTGCGTCTCCAACGCCAACTCTAACTCCAACGCCAACTCTCGACGAGAGTGCTTCAACTTAAGCAGCAAGGATTGACCGCAGCATGGCAAAGCAATTCGTTGACAACTTGAGAGAGAGAGAGAGAGAGAGAGAGAGAGAGAATAGAGAAGGAGAAGAGCAGTTGAACAGTTGAATGAGGAGCTTAACTACTCTCGCATTGAGCTGCTTTAATCGCACGCATCGCTTGTCCAACAAATCCGCAGCTAAGTTAGGATTACCTTCGAGCGCTTTCGTGGAGTGAACGCGACGCTTTATGATTGTCCAGTGTGTGTGTGTGTATCTGTATGTGTGTGTGTGTGTGTGGGGTGAGTGTATGTGTGTGTGTGTGTGTGTGTGTGTGCGAGACGATATTTGTTTCGCCCAAGACACAGATAAAATTAAAATCACACAAAAAAATAAAGCGAAAACTTTACCTTGCCAAAAGTTTTCTTTGTTTGCTCTAGCGTTGCGCTTGTGTTAACAACTCTGTGTGTGTGTGTGTCTTCTTCGAATGAGATTTTGTTAATATTTAAACAAAGGTCGCCATCATTCGTGAGCTCGTTGTTGTTGTTGTTGTTGTTGCCCTGGTGCCTGTTATCGTCCCATAGGCCTAACAATTTTTCATCTCGCATTGTCTGCTCAAAAATTTCCGCGCTTGCCTGCCGCTGCCTCTGCCATCAAGGGCAAGAGAGGGGCGCGGCAGGGGGAGTGGCAAGCATGTTTAGAAGGGAGCTGGGATGTGTTTTGTTTTAGTTGCCAGCTTCACCTGCTGCTCCATTTTGGTCTCGGTTTTTGGTCGAAATGTCCTTTGTGTTGTTTGCCTGCGTCCGTGCGTCTTTTATAGTAGTTGCTTGATTTGCTGGCACCATTTAGATGCTTTTCAAGTTCGAAAACACTTTGTGACGTTCTAGAATTCAGTTTCAATTTCTTCTAATCAGATAGTTACACCATTTTTGAGTATACACGCGTCTAAAAGTAGGCAAAATTCGTTTGCTCATAGATTTGCTTGTTTATTATAGAATTTTAGCTTCCTGACAATTTAAAAATGGTTTAAAGTATTCAAAATAGATTTAGAAATTAAGAACTTAGCGATGTAATAAAAATTAAATCACAACTTATTTAATTTCCATTCAAATTTGCATCTTTTACATTGCCATCTGAAAAAAAGGTTACATTTTTTACTTACTCTTTTTTGCTATACATAATTATCTTTTTGTCATTTTACTTTTTTGACAATTACATATTGTCTTAAAGTGAAGTTCCATCAAAAATGCTTAGCTGTGAAATTAAAATTGTTTATTCAATTCACACTCAAATATCTTAATTTAAATTTTTAATCTTTTAACTAGCGCCCAAAAGTAGGCAACAATTTTAGTGTAAAACAATTTATTCTCATTTTTTTTTTAGAAAATTTAAAAGTGATTCATTTTATTCTAGTTATTTTTTCTTCTCTTTTTAATTTAAATTTAGCAATAGTTCAGTTAATTTCAAGACAAAGTTCTATATTTTCTTTTTGTAGTTTTTATAAATCTTTTTTTTTTTCATATTGAATTTGTGCTTGGCGATTTGGTAATTTAGAATGTCAAAATTGTGGCATATTCTCGGTTTTGTTTGCCATCTGCTATTGTCTTGAGCTTTGTGCTGCGCTCTTTCCTCTCTCTGCGTGCTGCGTCATTTGGCTTGACTTTTATTATTATTATTTTTACGAGCGCGTTTTCCGTTCCGTTCTGTACTGTCTTCCATTCGGTTTTCTGTTTCTGTTTTTCCTTTTATTTTTCTTTTCTTTTTTTTCGGTGTAATGTTGTGTTTTCGTGTTTTTTTTTTGTTGTTGTGTGTTCGTTTTGCTTTCTCTTTTTTGTCACAATATAATGGAATTTATTTTATGGCCAACAGGTAGAAAATTTGTTGTCCTCCTGCGTTCGGCTAATTTCGCTTTTACTATTGCCCGGCCAAAGGCCAAGGGCCAAAGAACATCGTATATATAAGTGTAAGTACGAGCATAATGTCGGCCATACGCTGTGTTTTTTTTCTTCTTTCGTTTCGTTTCGTTTGTTCGTTGTTGTTCTTTGCGCTGGTGAAACATTTTTTGTTTCGGGGTTGGAACCTTATGCTGCAATATTTTTTAATGTCCCACCCGGGGGCGTAAAGAGGAGATACAACAATAAGGATGAGGAGCACAACAAAAACATTGAAAACATTGCGACATCCGAAGACAATTAAAATTTATTCAACGCTTTTAAAAGCGCGGCTGAAGAAAATATAAACATAAATATGTAATAAGCGAGACATTGAAGCGAGAGATAGAGACTGGAAGAGACACACAGAGAGAGGGAGAACCATTCACAATTTCCCATTCTGGGTGGACGCTGTGGCATTATGCGATTTACATTAGCGTGTTAATACAATTAAAAAGTCGGCTCAGGCATCGGTGATGCTAGGACAATGAATCTTCGGCCACCTGTCAGGCGACAGGCAAAGCACGAGTCACAAGAAGAATGAAAATGAAATTAAAAATGCTTTTAATGCTACGCTCTCTAGAGATGTGGACACCAAGGTGTGCTTTCAATACAAGTTGGGGGCAAAAGCGTGCGGTTTGAGCTCTTAAATGGCCATTTGAAGCAGCCGCTTAAAGATATGTTATATAAACGATAATTTATAAGCTAAAATAGTTTTTTAAACAGTTTAAATTTGTACAAATTCAAAAATATTTTCTATCATTGAAATATAAAAAATACAATGATTTACTTGCTAAACAATATAGTAATAATATCTTAAGTAAATTAGTTGATTAAACAATTTTATTTTTTATATCATTTTATACGCATTTAAAGCGATCTTCTCTCCTTAACGTATACTTAATATTCGCTTGCAACACATTTGGTTATTTATATCACATGCATACAAATAATAAAATTTTATGTATAATAGTTGATTCAACATTTAAGATTATTTTTAGTAATTTTGAGAACGAGTAAAAAAAAAACTATTATGTTCTTACTAACACTTCCTCGTTGTTAATTAAACAAAAGAACGATTGTATTTAAAGTTAAAGTCAACTCAAAATATATGATAAATATTTGGTTGAACATTGTGCTATTTTTGTTTTTTATACCCGCTACCCATAGGGTATTATAACTTTGTGCCGACAGGAAATGTATGTAACAGGTAGAAGGAGACATCTCCGACCCTATAAAGTATATATATTCTTGATCAGCGTCAACAGCCGAGACGATCTAGCCATGTCCGTCTGTCCGTCTGTGTGTCTGTCTGTCTGTCTGTCTGTCCGTCTGTCCGTCTGTCCGTCCGTCCGTATGAACACCTAGATCTCAGAGACTATAAGAGATAGAGCTATAATTTTTTTTCGACAGCATTTGTTATGTTTGCACGCAGATCAAGTTTGTTTCAAATTTTTGCCACGCCCACTTCCGCCCCCGCAAATCAAAAAAAATCGAATAACAAGCGTAATTTTAAAGCTAGAGTTACGAATTTTGGTATATACTGTAATAACTATAGTAGTTATGATCCCTGAAAATTTGGTTGCGATCAGATAAAAATTGTCGAAGTTATTAAAGAAATACTTTTGTATGGGCAAAAACGCCTACTTACTAGGGGTCTGAGTTGCTTTGGCTGACAATCTGGTATATTGTGCCGTCTATGGTATATTTTAAATGCGGTACTATACCGATATACCACATATACCATTTGGTATATTTTTAGTATTTTTGCAGTATATTTGGTATATTTTGAGAATAATACCGCAAAATATATTGCTTTTATTCAAAATGGGTAGCGGGTATCTCACAGTCGTGTACACTCGACTGTAGCTTTCTTACTTGTTTTTTTTATTGTTTAGCTTGTGATAATAATTACTTTATTTAAACTTTCGACTGTAAACTTCAAATTCATAATTTATATTTATATATTTATGTTGCTTAACCATTGAATATTTCTGATGGAACATTCGATAATTTTTATCAAATGCTAAGCACATTTAATTCCTTATGTCGTTGTTCCCATTTGACTTGATTTTCACAAAAATAGTAGCAAATATTCTCCAGTCAAACCCTTAATATATGTCACCTTCCCATTGCTTGCGTTAACTATATTGATGCTGATGAGCAGATAGTTTATCATGTTAAACAATCTGCAGAAAGTCATTGACATTCAGCAGCATTTGCATAAACATAAATATATGTATGTTGGTGAAACAAATAAATGTACTTTAGTTTTGTATTTATCATGATAATACACGTAGCCACCATAACCTTGATGCTTTTTATGCCCATCCATCTTAACCTCGGCTCGAGTCAAGTCAAGTTGGTGTCACCTTTTGTGAACTGCCATCACCGCTGTCTCTCATTGGTCTCCTGGCGAGGATTCATGCATATTTCATTCACACACACACACACACACACGCACACGCACTCGCACACACATACATTCAAGTCAATCTCGGGCTGCTCCTGTCCCGAAAAATCAACAACAACTTTAAAACACTTTGCATTTATGCGACAAATGCGACACGGTCAGAGCCCTCAACCTTCGGCTCTGGCTCTGGCTCTTTTGCCTGGCAAAAACACATTCCACATGCTGCCACGCTGCCCCTGCCCCTGCCCCTGCCTCTGTCTCTGTCTCCCACTCCATTCCCCTTCCCGATGCTGGCGAGGGGCGCGAAAGCTTTGTCATAAATCATTTTTGTGCCGCGTTGCCGCAGAATGACACACGTTTGGACAGACAGACAGACAGCCAGCCTGTTGGACGCCTAGTTGGCTGCCCTCGTCCAGCAGCAGCAACAGCAACAACCAACAGGCAACAGCAGGTGCCACCTGCCACCGGTTACCTGTCCACGCTCCACTCTCCCAGCTATCAGCTCCCAGCTGCCCCTTTTTTTTGTGTGCGCTGCCCTCTTGCGCATTGTTTGCACTTTTTGGGGATCACAAATTGTTTTGCTGGCGAGGATTCAACAAATTGGAAAGTGTTCACAAGTAGCCGCGCACGTGCCACAAATACCCATGCCACTCCCCACTCGCCCACTTCCCCTCTCGCTTGCCACCTCCTCCTCTTGCTGTCCGCAGCCATTTAATAATAAAAAATTGAACAAAAGTTTTTGGCGGCTTTTTGGTTGAGCTCTCCATTATTTATATAAAAATTCAAATTAAATAAGATTAATTTGCCTGACGCCACTGAAGTGCTTCGCTTCGTTCTGCTCCTCCCTCTCCTCCTCCTCCTCCTGTCCACTTTTTAAAGAGTAACCAAGTCACCGTCTCCACTTCCCCAACAACGTCGTCATCATCATCATCTTCTGCAGCTTTCAGTTTGACTTTCAAGTGGAATGCCAGTTGTGTTATTGTCGCTGTGTTGTTTTGCGCGTGATTTTGGTCAACTTTGAGGCAACTTTTGCATAATTCCACTCAACGCCCCACCACTTGAAGATGACTAATGATGGACCCAGGCCATAGACTGACTGAGATGGCAATATGCCGTCCAAATATGTCACATTTGTCTACTGACAGCCCAGTCGACAGTCGACAGTCGACAGCCCATGACCACTTCAAACTTCCACACTCTCTTTCTCTTTCTCTCTCTCTCTGAGTGAATGGAGAGTGCAGTAAAGAGGGAAAAGGGAAGCGAGAGGTGTCGAAATGACTGCTAAATGCTTCACGCGTGTGTCTGTGTGTGTGAGTACTTGGTTGGTGATTTTTCTAAGCTGTCATCTGCACTGGACAAAGAGACGCACTTCATGGGCGCTAATTGTCAGCCAAAAACTATGCCCCCCGCACCGCCTCTGAACAAGACTGAAGACTGCAAATGATGTTCCACCATCTGTTTTTCTGCAGCTGCATTTCGCAAAGCATTTGTGGCAGAGAAAAGCAATTAGAATAGTTGTTGTAGTATAAAAAGTTGCAGTAGTCGAACTAGTAAAAGTTATAAATGGTAAAGATGGGAAGTAATAAGAGGAGAAATAATATTGAGCTTGACTGGTTAATACAATATTGCGGACATGTTGGTACAAACTCATTGGAAGGATTCTTCCTTCAATTTAGCATTCATATATTATATAGTAAAAATACTAAAAAAGGAGGTTAATATAATGTACATACTAAATATAATTAGAGTACATACTCAAAATATAGGTAAATATAAAATATTTATTAAATATATATAAAGTATATACTGAAAATACTGCACTGAAAATATTAGTAAATATAAAGTACATATAATCATAGAGTATATACAAAAAATACTAAAATTGGAGGATATAATATAATGTGTATACTGAATATATATAAATTATATACTGAAAGTACTGGTTAATATAAAATATTATATATATTAAAAATATAGTTAAATAACTAAAGCTAGTAGTGTTATTAATTGCAAAGAATATAAAAGAGTATTTGTTGAATATACTGCAATATAAATATATAAAATATAGCGTTCAGTTAGTATTCTGTGAAATATAAATTATGTAAATTTTAAGAATAATACCTCACTGTTCTGCTCTCATGAAAAATATATAGAAGATATCTCACAATCGTCCTTGTTTATATTTAATTGAGCTATGTCCTAATAAAGTAAAAGTTAAATTGGGATGTTATGTTATGCTGATGTTTGTATGAAAAGTTTGAAAATTATGCTTACTGTGTGTAATTGTAATTGTAAAATTTAGAGTATACAAATTATATGTTCTTCCTTTTCCCAACTCTCTAAAAAATTATTTTAGTTTAATCATACTTTTTATTGTTCGCTCAGTCTCCACATTTAAACTCAACATAAAATTATTGATTGGATATTCTGTAAATAAATGTTTTTCAAACTATTTCTGAATCTTAGTAAGTTTGTAAATAAAATAATAATTTGTATTGTTATCCACACCACACACATAAAAGATGTTTTTTTTTTGCAGTTGCAATTGCAAGTGGTGAAGCCGCTTTAAGCCGTATTCTTAAGCGAAAATCGAAATTGAGAAAGTGAAATTGCAATTGTTGGCATTCCAGCACAATTCCAGTTGATTTAACTTGAAATAAATGGAAAATTGCTTATATGCGAATATGAAAATGAACCGCTAAAGGCTTAAGTGCTTAACCATAGTAGCTATTTATTGAATTTCATAATTCCAATTAAACAATTATTCTAAGCCACAAAAAAAAACACACACACACACACGCGAATATCGTTATAAATTGGCGTAATTGAAGCAGAACAAAAAAAGCGAAGTGAAATAAATGGCAAATGGCAACGTGCGAACACAAACACAAAAAAAAAAGCAACTAGGAATTGCAACTAAATCGAATTAGATGCGGAACTGGGCGACAACTGCAGAGTGATTGATGTGCAAAATGCGAAAAATATTGCGACAAATCAAATTGCCAAATGGCAAGAGAGGATGACTGTGGTGAGAGGGAGGGAGCGAAGAGGAGAAGGAGGCAGAAAGACTGGAAGGTGAAATGCAGCGCCAGGTGGCGCCGCCATTAAAATGAAAACGGAAACCTCTCCGATGCAATTAGTGACAGACTGCTAAATACGCCGCCAGGTGGCGCCAGCAGCACAACTGCGATGCCGACTTTGGTGTCAAGTTTGTTCGCTAATGAACAACAAACTTGAACAACTTTTACTACTACTACTACTACAGCAGGATGAGAGGAGAAAGAACTTCAGTTGTTGTCCGACAGCAGTTGAAATTGTGGCAAAATGAAACGGCAATAAAATATTCGCCAAAAAAAAACAAAACAAAACAACACAAAATTAAGTGAAATGCAATTAGAAACTAAACTAAATGCAAGAACATTACAAAATTAGCAAGAAAAACAAGATACGAGAAAAAAGAGAGAAACTTCGTACAAATGAAAATTAAAATTGAGCTAGAATTGAAATTTACAGCTGAAGCTGAATCATAGATGAAACTTGGACCATGCAAATGAGGATTGAGGATCAGCGAAGGGGAACAAACCAGGTGGGGAGGGGGTTGGAAACCGGGGGCAACGACTGCTGCAGGTAACATTCTGCACATCGATTGAATTCGCATCAGTGAAACGGATTACTAAAGTTCTCCTCCCTCTCCCGCCTCAATGCAATGCCTGAGGAGGGAAAGGAGAGGGAGGCGTGACACGGCTGCTGCAATTTTCGATAAATTCGTTCGCTTAAAGGATGTCGCCGAGAGCATAAAACGAAACGAAGCGAACCAAAGAGGAGAAGCAGCAGCAGCAGCAGCATCAGCGTATAAGTATTTCATTCATTTCCATAATTTTAATAAAATTGAAGAAAAATATTCAAGGCGCTGGCACGAAGAACGCAAGCCAAAAAATAAAAAAAGAAAAAGCGGAGAGTAGCAAAAGAAAATAAAACCGAAATGAAGCAGCAGCAGAAGAAGAAAAAGAAGAAGAAGCTGAAAGTCGAATACAAAATTGGTAAATGGAATACGCAGAAAATGTGCGGCATGTAATGACTGCTTGAGCAAACGGTTTCCGCTAGCTGCTGCTGCTGCTGCGGCTGCCTCTGTTGCTGCCACACAGTGTGGCACAGTTGGCAGCGTCACATTTTTGCTGGCAGCTGAGTTGAGTTGGGTCAACGCAATACAAAAGCCTATCAAAAGGGCTAAATTGCACAATTTCATATTTCGAATGCTTTGCATTTATTTAATTGAAGCGCAACTTAAAACCGTCGATTGCAATTCATTTCATTTTTATAGCACTTGACTTCTATCCTCCATACGTATACGTAATATTGTAAGTCTAATTTACTTTGAAAACCATTTGGATATTTATTTATAATGCTGAGGGTAAAGTTATTCAATTCCAGCTGCAATTCATCACACAGTTATAAATATCGATAATTTGACGAAAACGAGTCGTATACTTAACGTAATGGTTTAAAGCTGTGAAACTGGAATGCAGCTATGTATGATATCAAGAATATAAAGAAGAAATACATTAATATACTCTGCAGGTCTTGAGTTAGACACACTGTAAATTGCATTGAAATTTGTTTAATACTTATTATTTCAAACATGATTGAAAATAAGTTGATATGTAAAAACATTTGGTATTATATTTAATAATACTTTCTAAATAATATTCAAATGATAATTTAAATTAAAAACAAATTTTATTTTTCAATAATTTTCTTTCTTTCTTTAAATATAATACTCAAATGATTATTTATGATGATTTAGTTAAACATTTCCTTAAAGATACTCAAAATAAGGTTAATTTTCTTGGTCATTAGAATAAACGCACTTCAGTTTTTTAATTTTTTAAAAGAAAAGACATTTTTTAAAATTTAAATTTTTAGTTGGTGTTAATATTTGATTTCTTAAAAATAAAAAAATTAATAATTTCAGTAATGAGTTTTGCTTTCTTTGTTAGTAATAACTTCATATATTAAGTTGTTCATAAAATGATAAAATGAATCGATGTAGTTCACGGAAATCTCACTCCAAGCACATTTAAGACTTCAATTAATGTTTCCTTATCTTTGTATTGTTTTCCCCTTCATATAAATTTTTTTTCAGCAAGCCCAAAACATGTTGAATTACTTTAAGATCTAGAGAATATGTTAGCCTGGTCATGATATTAACATTTTGGCAAAGCTCAGCTAAAAAAGTATTCTAATTTTTAACTTTGCTTGGCTAATTGTGGCGAATACTATTTTGATATTAGAATATCTACAAAATTGTGTTGCAAAGTAAATTTCTTTTCGCGGTAGAAAGAGAAATCAAATTTTAAATTGATTGATTGTATTTTAAATGCAATATTTTAGTAACAAGTCGTATTGCTCAATTTACTTTTATTTATTTAAATAAAACATTAATAAAAAATGTAAGAATAATAACAATATTTATTAAGTTGGATTAACGTTAATGTATTGCAAAGGTAAAGTAAAAATGAAAAGAATATAAAATATTATTAAGAAGTGTTTAAGTTATCCTTTATTTTGAATAGCCCGAAATAGACCAGAACGTGCAACATTTCTCCACTCGAATCACTCTTTATTTATTCAATTTCAAAGAGTTTAATCGAGTGGATTTCGCGGGGTTTCCAACTGTTTGTTTGCACTGTGCCGACGCCAGCTTTGTGGCGAATAGCGAATAGCGAATTGCGTTCTTAAGCTACCGCTATTTGCCGCATTGTCGTGTTGCAATGCATGTGGCGCCACCGTTCAAATCTAGATGCCACGAGGCTGCTTTCGTCCCCGTTCTATTCACCCTTTTACCCTCGCTCTCCTCTCTCGCACTCCCGATGAACCCAAGAGGCATCTGCATCTGTGCGCGTCCTGTCAACCAAATGACATAATTCAGTTGCTGGCAAAGTTTTGACTGATGCTGATGCTGATGCTGCCACACCGATGTCCTTGTCCTGCTGCCACACTGGATCCAACTGGATTCTAATGCTCCTCCTTGTTGTTGTTTTTTGTTGTTGTTGCTGCTTGCTGCTTGCTGCTGCTTGCTGGTTGAAAGTTGAACGTTGAACGTTGAATTTTGATGTTCGTTGATTGCCATCACCCATCTGCACACTTGTTTTCCAAAAGATATGTCACCAGGTGTAGCTGCGCATTTAATCCGACCAAAAGTCGCAACATCAACAGCCAAAAACAGCCAACAGACCACCGCCATCATCATCATCGTCATCATCATCACCATCATCATCATCATCGTCTCCGTCTCCGTCATCCTCATCGTCATCGTCACGGCCATGGATGCCCGCCAGGCACTTGTAAAAGTCAAAAGTCGAACAGCAGACAGCAGAGGCAAATGCGGTTGCAGACCGAAGGGAGGGAGGGAGGTAGGGAGGTGAAGAGCAGAGAGGGGGAAGCTGTAACATGTGCCGCTAGCCAGTTCCAGTTCCAGCTTCAGTATCAGCATCAGCTTCAGCTCCATGGCGGTTAACTCTGTCCACAATCGAAATGACTTTCTCTTGAACTTATGCGTATTTGTGTGTGTCATGTTACTCATACGCCGCATGGCCCAGTAAAACTCGAAGCATACAGTAAGCACTCGCAAATGAGAACAACTTGTTTTTGTAACTTAATTATAATGTGTACAAAATTCATATGAAAAAAGTATAAATATTAAGAATGAAGAACACATGAAATATTTATTTTCCTTATGTTTGAATTAATTTTATATTAAAAAGTCAGCTAAACGAAATAGTTTAATACTTATAAAAATAAATACAAATAAAAAAAAAACTTATTTGAAGAAAATTGCAATAGTTTTTTTTCTTTCTGCTTTAATTGATTTAATATGACAAGGAAACCTAAAAAATTTATAAAAATAAATACAAAATATGAAGAAAATTTATTTGAACAAAAATGAAACAAAAACATAAATATAAAATAAAGGGGCAAACTTATTTTTCTTGAACTCTAACTATGCATTAATTGGTTTAATAAAAAAAAGTAATCTGAACCAAATGTAGAAGTATAGTAATTAATAAGCTATAAAATATGAAGAAATATTTCTTTGAAGTTAATTTAAACAGATTCAATTTTAATTTCATATGTGTAGCTAAGTAATAATATAAAATAGCTGAGTTAACTTTAGAGTTAAGTAACACAGACTACATAACCATCTGTCAAGATTTATTTTTATTAGATTTAATGTAAAAAAGGTAAAATGAACTAAACATTTCAGTACCACAATCCAATTCAATACAGATTTGCTTTCTTTATATCTTTGTAAATAAGTAAACATTTTTTACCTTTTCTTTCTTTATGTAATACATATAAACTTGAAACATTTCAGTCTAACATTTCTTTATGCTTTGTATCGTATAATAAGAAAGTAAATAAACTAAATGCATTTGTTAATTATGTGCAACGTAAAAAATGTAAAATTACAAAAATTATAATTTTATATTTTTTTTTGAAAAAATATCATAGAAGTATATTTTATTTTGTGATATTTAGAAATGTTTTTCTAGTATTGAAAATATAATTGTAAATTCAGTGAAGTAACTTCAACAAACAACTCGCAGTGCATTTAAATTTGTTGAGCTTCTGCTGTACTTGGCGAAGTTAATATAAAATATACATTACTTGGAGAAATTAAAATGTTGCAAACAAGTTGCAAAGCCAGACGAGAGAATGGAGTAAAGGCAGCTAGACAGCAGCTTGGATTTAATGCGATGCTTTCTAATTATTTGCAGCTTTAAATTGCAGGCTGATGAGCAATTAATATGGCAAATCAAAAGGCATTGCCAGGACAACAAGGTGTAAGGGAAAGAGGGAGACGACATCCTGATCTGATCCTGGCACACATACACACACACACACACACACACACACACACACACACACACGTGTGCGACGCCTAAATTCTAACCTAGCCAGCTAACCGAGCCTTCGGGTCAAGGTTATCTGTCAGCCTCTGCATATGAGTGTGACTCGCTTCGCTTCTGCCCTTTACCCACTCCTTACCTTGCCCACACACACACGCACACACACCAACAGACACACGCACATACCATCTTTTATTAGGTTTTTGTGGGCGTGGCGCTGGCTTTTATATTTATGGCCACTACGTGTTGTAATGGGCGTGTTGCTTTCTGGTTTTCCTGCTTCTCCTCGCTTTCCCCTCGCTCGAATTTTTGTTTTTCGTTTTCGTTGTTGTTGTTGTATTTTTTTTTAAGGACCAAAGCGACAACATAAAACAGTCGTCAAATTTATTAAGTGACATTTTGCCAAGGCAAAAACAGCGCAAAATAAAAACATTTGTCGGACAGCAACACACACATCAAGATCAAGAGACAACGACAGAGAGAGACAGAGAGTAAGAGAGAGAGAGAGAGAGGGGGGGGAGATAGAGAGAGTGAGAGTGGAAGCGAAAAAACTCATTTCAAGTTAATTAGACGAAAGCGCAAAGAAACAAAAAAACAACGAACGCCACACGGTTTAAACGAAAACGAAAACGGGGCAAAACATGAAAAAAACAAAGTTTGTGGCATGAGAGAAGAAATATGAAAATACCGCTGAAAAGTACAATAAAAAATGGCCAGCGAATGCCAATGAAATCTACAACACACAAAAAATAGAAGAAGCAACAAGAAAAAAAAAAAAAAAAAAAAACTGTTGTAAGCGCAGCGAAACTTAATGAAATTGTTGGCACAATTGCTCAGGCTATAAATTAAATATTAATTAATTGGCATGTCCGCCGCTGTCGTGAGTCCTGCAAGGACAACGGCAACTTCAAGGCTTCTCCATCCCTACCCATCCCCTCTGCTTGTGTCTCTGTCACCTTGCCTGCCACATTGCTAATTTTGCATTTTGTAATTGCTCATTAGTTTTGTGATTGTTACGTGTTTCCCACTCTCTCTCTCTCTTTCTTGCTCTCTTTCTGTTTTACTCTCCCTCTCTCTTTCACTCTCGTCGCGTTGAATTGAATTTTGCTTGTCCTATTGGCGAAAAGTTTGCCTTAAGTTTGTTGCACATTAACGTCGCAATCTCCGACACCCCGAACGAAACGTAAACTGCACTCGAACGCCAGGTGGCGCCAGCAACGCCATCAACTCGGCCAACTAATTGCTGGATTTGGAGCTCAACTCGACTCGGACTTGTGATTTGCGGCAATCCATCAAACCCAAACGAAAATGTAACCAGTGGTCAATATATAGTTTCATTGGCGATTAGCCAGTCGACAGCTTGGCACTCGCCCTTTAATAGTTCGATGTCACTTTACATTGATCGATGGCCCGTCTCTGTGCAAAATAGAATACATATATTCTCGCAAAACTCAAATCACTGCTCATCAATTTAAACATGCTACTTTTGCTATTTTTTGTAAGTAGCATATTGTAATAGCGTTTAAGGAGTTGTAATATATCGATAGTTTGAGCACTCATTCGATAGTTCGTTTCGAGTTGGCAGCACTACGCAATAAGAAAAGGTTGGCAGCTCAGCGAGAACAAATGATCGAGAAGAAAAGATGGAAGAGACTCAGTAAACTTTATTCGAACGCGAATATCTTCTTCATTAAATTTGCTACCAGAATTTAGCAACTGTCGATAGTTTAAACTCAAGAAATAGTCTGTAGCAAACGGTCGAGAAAAAAGAATAAAAAAAAAACCGAACTGAACTGAACGTCTAAGCTTTATTCGAACGCATAAGAATTTCGCAACTACCGATAGTTTGAGCTCTCATTCCATAGTTCGCTTCAGTTGACAGCCCTGTACATGAAAAAGTTGGAAGCTCGCTCGAAAATGAAAAATTGAAGAGACTAAGTAAACTTTGATGAGAAAAATATATTTCCCATTCAATTTGCCACCAGAATTTTTCAACTGTGGCACTCAAGCAAAAGTTCGTTTTGAGTTGGCAGTGAAATAAGTAAAGGTTTGTCAATAAACGATTTCGAACGATCAAGAAAAAACCAATTCAGTTAACCCTATTCGAACGGAAGAAAAGTAATTTTACATTTCCTACGATTATTTTGGAACTGTCTATAGATTTAGCTCTTATTCTATAGTTTGTTTCGAGTTGGCAGCAATGTAATAGCAAACGTTGGCAGCTCGAAGATAAACAATCGTCAGTCTGTAACAAACGATCGAGTAAAACACAAAATGAAGAGACTTGAGACTCGCCGAACTTCTGAACTTTATTCGAATGCAAGAAAAGTCAAATTTCACCAGAATTTCGCAACTGTTTCCAACTTAAATTACTCGTACACATTTTGGGATTAATTTCGATTACTTTCGTTTCGCAACTCTGCTTAAACAATTATCGCTCTGACCTCCTCAAACTTTTCGCTAACCTGCTGATAAAGAGCCTCATCATCCATTTTGATGCACTTCACCAGTTCGATGGTCATTTGCCTCAGCGCCGCATTGGGCAAATGCTGTGCCTGCAAAGCAGCGAGCAGCACTTCAAGCATCTCGGCGAGATGAGGACGCAATAGATCCATGCGTGCCTTGAAGATCACATGCAACGCGGGCATCACATCGATGTAGCACTCGAATCGCTGCTGCAGCGGCAAACTGCCTAGAAAGAGGGGAATTAGCGTGTTCATCGCAACGCATTTGTTGTCGATGCGAATCATGCGTGCAAGAATCGCGATCAGCAGATCGCGCTCATCCTTCTCCAGCGTTGGCGAACCGGCAGCGAGGGCATCGCCAAAGACACACGATGTGGCCGCAATGATTGTCTCTGCGTTGTTGTGCTCCGTCGAGTGCGTGAGCAGCCAATCGATTTGTTGCCTGGCAAAATCACGTATACGCCGCCGTTGATCCTGCATGCAATCGAGTATGCCATAGCACAACACCTCGTAGTATTGCTCGGCCATGACGCCGAGCGCCTCCATGCTGCGTCCCATCAGCGTGTACATAAAGAAATTGCTGCGTGTCACTTGACCGCTGGGCGAACTCTGTCGCAGATTTTTAACGAAACTCTTGCTCAACGTTTGCAAATACGAGGCAAACTGCCGCTTGGTCAGCGAATGTCCAAAGACGGGAATCAGATCGCCAGCGGCCTCCATCACCTGCTGTTCGGCGTACATCGCCTGGCTCCATTGCTGCAGGGTTTCCATCTCCTGGTCGATGCCAATGTTGAACTGACAATTGAGCTTGCGGCGCAGCGTGCGACGCAGCATTTCGAACACCATCTCCGCATAGCCCTCGGCGGCCAAAGCATCCGATTTCAGGACCGACAGCAGCTGCTCAATGCTCTTCATCACACTCACCACGTTAACCGTCTCTTTCGCCGTCTGCACAAAGTACACCATCGCCGGCAGCAGTTGGATGCAATGTTTCTTTGCCTCCGAAACGTTGCCTTGCTTTGAATAGAGTAAAATGAATTGCGTGAGCGTCTCATAAGCGGACCATTTGTCCAGCTCCTCCATGTGATCGGTGGATGTGAAGACGCGTTGCGTCGACTCTGACAGATAAGGCAACAGTGTGTTGGGCATGTTGATGGCGAATGCCTTGAGACACATCACAGCCTCGTCGTGTCCATTCACATAGCTGGCTGCACTTTCGGTGCTGCGAGTGCTCGCCTCCGTTTGATCGCCGTGGCCATCGCGCACACTGCCCGACTCTTCCTCAGTGCTGCTCTCGTCGTCCTCATCCTCGGACTCATCATCATCATTATCATTCTCGTTCTCAGCATCATCGTCATCGTCTTCGTCATCATCTTCATCGGTGCTAGCAGCATCACTATCGTCGTCGTCGTCTTCGTCATCGTCTTTGCTTGCATCGCTGGCTTTTTCCACGTTGGCTGCCTCCTTAATGGACGTCAAGATTCCATTCATTATCAGCGAGAAGTGCGCATTGATCTCTTTGGGAATGTAACCGGAGAGTACGCCGAGCAGTTCGTAGGTGAACATTTGAGCTCCAGACACGTGCTTAATCGTGTCCAGGCAGCTGGCAAATAGATTCGTCGCTTCCTTCCCAAACTTTTCCGGGTTCACCTGACCCAGCGCATTGATCACCTGTCGAGCAATTCAGAAACATGTAGAAAATTCAATCGAGTAGCTAAAATAAGAAGGTAGCACATAAAGAAAAAAAAACATATATCAAGCTCTTCTGGCGTAAGCGCAATAATGTTTAATTTTGATTGCTGATTTTGATTGTTGATTGCGTTATTAAAAATATTTAAATATTAATTACAATTATTGTCAATTGTTAAGTTAGATTTAATAATAAAAAAAAGTGCAAAGCGCCTGAATAAATCAAGCGAGCTACAGTTAAGCCAGAATAATGAATAATAAATCAATAAATATAAAATGAAACAAAATAATTTTAATGAAATATAATTGTTATTAAATTGTGTCAAATATTGAATAAATTCTTATGGCCTAAGAGAGCAATGGAATTTCATTCTTATGATAGTGTAAAATGCTTTTAAATCAGATTTTACTTAATTCAGTAATTCATAAATTTGTTGTAACAAACTAATATTCCAAGAGCATTTTCAGCCGAGATAAGAAATTAAATATGGATAAAAAAAAAGGTTAAATTTCTCTCAGCATTTGATCATAATTTGAGAACGGTCCTAATTTTATTAGAATATTCTTTAATTCTACACTTGTTGACCATGTTGACACTGGCAATATAAATAGAAGTTGTGAGTGTAAAATATAAAATGAAAACTTAAGAAAACACATGTAATGCAAATGAAAATTATCACGAAATTCGTGAGCTGCCAATGAAATCTTTTATAGTCTACAACACAGACGTGTAACAGAGGTAGAGGTAGAGGTAGAGGCTAGACGATAGACCCTATCGGTATCGGTTGGCATTAGAAAGTTTATAGGCACTAAGATATCGGTATCATCAGCTGCCAGAAGTAGAGAAATAATCGTGAGAGGTATTAAGATCATAAGTCATAAAAAAGCAGAGCAGTATCAGCAGCATCAGACCGCCGAAACGAAGTCTGTCGTCATTAGAAAGCAGTATTAATCAAGTTTAATCGAAACGTACTAATATACAGATGTACAAGTATATTATTAAATATCCTATATAATAAATATGATCTTTATAACCAGCAATGCAGAATAAAGTATGAAATAATACCTTCAATTCTCTACAGACGTAAATGATTTACAGATAATTGCTACTACCCACAACTCCAACTTATTAAGAAGTACAAATAGTAAACCCACCTGAATGGCATGTGTGCGGAGCAGCAGTTGATTCTCATCGGGTGCGTGCTTGACCAGAGGCATCGTGGCGCACATGACCTCATCGAAGTGGGGGGCAAACAGCTGCTTGCTCTGCTTGGCCAGACTGGCGATCGTGGTCAAACACATCTGTCGCAAGGCAGGCGAATTAGTGTTCGGCTGCAGCAGGAGCATCAGACGCTTCATCAGCTCCGCGAGATGCGGCTGCATCATCTCAGGCTTGAGGCTCTCACAGTAGATCTCCAGAGTGCAGAACATGCGGGTGTACACCTCCGTATCACCAGCGACGAGACGCTGCTCGGCGCTAAGGCCATCGAAGAAGTTATAGAAGAGCGGCAACACACGATCCGCCAGACGCGTGATCTCCGGCTGCAGATTCTCGGCCATGACGGACAAAGCAAAGTGGGCTCCGCGACGCACGAGATCATCCGAATCCTGAAAGCCTCGCTCCACGGCAGCGACAAAGCGATCGAGATGCGTGTCCGCCAGCAGATCGCAGAAACCTTTCGCCATCAGCGAGAGAAAGAGCAAGGCGCCAAGACGCTTCAGCGGCGATTCCGTTTGCTCCAGCTGCGGTTGCATCAGCCTCAAAGCACGATCGGCGACACGATTCGTGTCCGAGTGGGCGGCCACATAGTTTATGGTGTTGGCTGCCTCAGAGAGGGGCGTGGCTGCCGCTGACTCCTCCTCCTCACTACTGGCCCCCAGAAAGAGCTCCTCTCCGTGCTCGTCGAGCTTCGGTGGCTGCAAGGCCAACAGTCCGCAGAGTGTCATCAGCAACTTATCCATCAGCTTCAGCCGAATGATGTGACGCCTCATGCTGCGCACACAGCTTTTGATACCCACAATTGCCTTCACTCGCAGCGTATCGCTCAGCTTGATGTCGCTCGCAAGCGTGCAGAGTTCGTCCAAGACGAGTTGGAGATGCGGCGAAACCATTTCGGGCATCTGCTGATTCAGCTTGCAGAGCACAGCGATGCCGCGGCACGAAGCCGGCGATGTGGCAAGTCCAACCTCCGATTTGTGATAGGCGGCGGCATGCGTCAGCTTCATGATGTGAGGCAACGTTGCAGCCAATGCGGTTTGTTGTTTGCCAGCGGCACGTTTGAGATACAACGGCACGATCAGCGTCCAGCCATGCAACAGCTGCTCGGTGGCCGTAGAGAAGAGCTGTCCCTGTGCCTCAGCCTGTTGCACGATGTGCATGAAGATGCGCTGCGCACGTTGCAAATAGTTTTGCAACATTTTCGGTGCCATCTTCGCGAGCAGCCTAAAGATGATGGCACTCAGCGTCTGCTGTTGATTGTCCTGTGATTTACTCAGCGTCTCCACGTGATCCAAAACCAATTCATTCCATTCGCTGGTCTCTTCGTGTTGCATCATCACGCTCAGATTGCGTAGTATCAACGTCTGCAGCGTCTCGTCATCGTCCAAGCGCAGCGACTTTAAGGCTCCCAACAGTTCCGTTTGAGTTTGCCGCTGAATGTCCTTGGGCCAGGACTCGCTGTCCGCGAGACGGGTTTTAAGTAAGTTGCCAGCGCATTTGCGCAGCTCGCTTTGTTTCTCCACGTTACCCAACACCGCACACAATTGCAGCGTGCTCGCCGAGTCGTTGAACTCTTTGGCCAACTCGTCACTCGATTTGCGAACTGTTTCCGGATGCGCCGATGTCAGGTCCTTCAGCAGACGCATCAATTGATTGTTCACCAAGCTCTCCATTGTTGTGTGTGTTCTTTTGCTTTTATCGCTAAAGTGTATTCTATGAATTTAGTTTTAATTTTGATTTAGAACTTTGAACAAAAAGAAATTAGTTCGCTTGCAAGCGCTTCAATTGGTTAATATTACTAACAAGAACGCGCACAGTTTGTTTCACAATTTTTCCTTTTTTTTTTTTTTTTGTTCTCGAAATATATTTTTTACGGCTAACGAGCTGCTTCCAATAAAAATAAAATTCTTGACTGAGACAGAGAGAATGAATCGACAGCAGCAACTTGAATCAAGCGCCTGCTGAGATATTTTAACAATCAAATATATTCGCTAAGCACACTTTGGCGACCTTAAAATGCTGTTCAATTATATATAATTTTGTATTATTTTTCATATATTGTTTTTCTTTTCCCTAAGCTAAGAGCAATTTCATCTTTTCACATCAATTAAAAAAAAATTGTATATACCCATAGTTTTTATCTTGATAGATTGCAAGTGCTTTTTAGATCTTTAATTTTAAAAGGAATTTGTGTTTTAGGGCCTTACAAAATCGGGTCGCCCTCTTGCAGCAACAATAACTATTTTGTTTAATACTGGAAATTACATAATTTAACATTAAAGAAT
This sequence comes from Drosophila sulfurigaster albostrigata, assembly GCF_023558435.1. NCBI lineage: Eukaryota > Metazoa > Arthropoda > Insecta > Diptera > Drosophilidae > Drosophila > Drosophila sulfurigaster. The sequence goes on along the minus strand of NC_084885.1, from coordinate 12,624,679 downwards.
AGTAAACTAAGTGAATAATTTGTTTATTTAAAAATGACAAAACACTCATGATACGAGAGGATGTTTTCTTTGGATAAATAAATAAATTCAGTCAAATATAACTATTCTATATAAGGAAACACATTATTTTTGCATTGCGTCATTCTATTGAAAGTTGGGCTAAAATCAAAGTTATATAATAATATAATATAATTATGAAAGTGGAACCATGAAAGAGAACAATTCGATTTCGGAATTTGATGTCGAAGACAAAGTTGTAAAAGTTCGCTTTAGCCAAGTTTCGCTTTACGTTGCAGTTCCAGCTCTTTGTTGATCGCCTCCAGCTCAACGACGCGATTCCCTGAAGCATCAGTAGCAGCAGCATCATCACTCGCATTTAACTTCTCCTTGGGCGACGGACGTTGCAACTTCCAGGGATACTTGCCACCGAATCGCTCCAGTAAACCACCGCGTGGCATTGGCCGCATTGGCATCACAGTGGTGAGCAATCCGTTCTTGTGGAGCATCATCGTCGGCAGCTTGTTGCCCTCGCTGTTTAGGGCATTATACAACTCGATCTTCTTGCGAGCGACCAACTCTGTGGTTGGCCACTCAATGGCCTGACAAATGCAATTGTCGCGCCACAGTTCGAACTCCTCGCTGGTGAATGCCATGTTCGAGATGTCGTTGAGTTCGTGACGCTGCACGAGATCCTCGTAGCGCAAATGAAGGGCAATATTCGTGGCGAGCTTGTCCACGTAGTAACCCTCTGTCAGCTGCTCGACGAGCACGATTTCCGCAATGCGATACTCGGGCGGAGCATTCGGGGCACTCACATTGAGACGCACAAAACAATTGCTGACCACCTGATCGAAGCTGCTGCAGTCGAGCAGCTGCTTGATGCGATGCCGCGTCAGACGCAGTGCATCGAGCTGTTCCAGCGTTCGCAAAGGTTTCACATTTATTCCTGTTTGTTGCGCCTTCTTTTCCCTTTCCTTCTCCTTCTCTTCGTCGTCGAGGCTTGTGGACGTGGCACGCAAACGTCTCAGTTCACGCAGTATCTCAGACTTGGGGCGATGCTTCTGTGTCTGAGTCCTGGCTTGCAACAGTTGCAACGGTTGCATAAGCGGCGCCAACTCATCCGCCTCAAAGAGACGCGGCGAGTTGCGCGTTGACTTTGACGTCCGCTTCGCTTTGGCGTCACTCATTTCACTCAAGAGAGAGAGAGATAGAGAGAAAGAAAGTCCTGTGTCCTGTGTTATGAAATCAAACTGTTTGCAACGTGAAGCACAATTTTATTTTATATAAAATACAATCTCCAATGCTCGCTTTTAATTGCATCGCCTACTTTCGGCTTATTTATTTTCGTTGGATGGCACCCAACAAAATCCGGTTTACAGTTATTAATTTGCTATTTCAATTGCTTTTGAATGGCAGCCAAGTGTGGCGCTTTTCCACGAGCAGAGCTGACTAAATAGTTTTTGCCCCTAAACACTTTTCGCCTGACAGTTGGGTATATTTGTTTGTTGCTCATTTTTCGATTGTAGAATATTATCCAAATATTTGTAGAGTATTTTTTTAAGCGTTGCATGCTCAATTATGTTGTAATTATTTATTTAACAATTTATTGATATTATCATTACTCAAAAATACTTTTTCCTTGTATTAAATGAAGTTTGATACCATGTTTTCACATTATTTTCAACGCATTTTTCTTAGAGCTAAGATTTCCTATATAAATAATTCTATAAAAGAACACTCAATTGGTATAAAGAAGTAGAAGCTGCTCGCTTGGCGACATCTTAATATTTGTAATATTTGTTCTTGCTGTTCTTAAAAATACTTTAGGAACAATATAATTATATTGTATTAAAAATGTTTTACATTTTGTTACATACACAGCTTTCATTTAGTTAATCTTTTTAAGTTTTACAATAGTTTTAGTAGAAATTTAAAAACAATAGTTCGATTGGGACAGTCTCGTTCATAGTAATATTTATTTTGGTTTACTTGACGTTATATTTCTTTTGTAAATCGGTGAATTTACAAAATTCTATAATGATTAGAACCCTTATTAGAAAAAAATGCAAATAACTAAAATACAAAATTAAACAACATTATTTGTCGTTTGTTCTATGTGCTCAAACAGAACTTTATTATTTAAAAGATATACTAAGAAATTTTTAAATATACTAATGACTTTATTTAGTATAACATTTATATATGCACTTAGATTCATTTTAATAAAAACCAAGCCATGAATTATAATTTTAAACATATACTTCGAGAATATTTCAATATATGAAAGGCTTTATACGGTATGTATATACTATTACATTAAAAATATACTATTATTGTACAGTTTATCTGCAATGAAAAATATATAGTGATGTATTGCTTGCTATTTTGTTAATTTTGCAAAGGGTATTGACTAGACTTGCAATTTCGAATGTTTTTAAATGCATTTAATGATTCTTTCTCTCATCTCCTGCTCCACTCCTCTATCTCTATCTCTCTCTTTCTTTTTCTCCTCCTTCACTCTCTCTGTATCTTTAATGCTTTGTGTGTGGGCCATAAATGCCAGCCAACTATTAAATTTATATTAATTTGGCATTTTTTGTTGTTATTTCTACTTCTTTTCCCTTTTTTTTTTGGCTACAATTACTTGGCACATACGCCCCCTGGCTTTACACTGCTCTGGGAGCGGGAAACGGGAAGAGGGGGAATGAGAGAAGATTGTCCCTCAGGCAGCTGATGTTAGTGCGAGGGCTACGCCCATTTGAAGCAGTTGCCATTAAATTGGCAAAAGATTTATGGTACAATTGCTTTAATTACCGTTGCAGCTAATTGTATGCTTGCCGGGGCAGATGCTCTAGGCAAAGAGGAAAGAGGAAGCACAACGATTGGGCCATCATCCAACTCGTGAGGGGAAGGGGAGGAGAATGGAGCTGAGCTGGAAAATCTTTGCATGCTTTGTGTATGTGAGTCTGCATAAATAACTTGAGTCGTGAAATCCCCACGTTGAGCATGAGGTGTATGTTTTTAGTGGATATGAAGGATATACGCTGGAGCTGAAGCTGGAGCATGCTGAAGGATATTTTGTGTTGGTCGAACGGCATTGAAAATGCTGCTCACGCATTGATTCGAAACACACACACACATACACACTCATATGCATTGATGGACAGACATTTAGAAGGAGCTTCTTCGATGCCGAACACACGCACTTAAGAGCAAACTCGTTTATGCAAGCGCAGTCATCATCATCATCATCATCGACATCATCGCAATCATCTCAACCTCATCATCGTATCAAGCGGAGTTCGTCGATAAAATGGGCTCAACACAAATTTCTTCAATGTCTTCGATTTCATCTTGTGTGTGTGTGTGTGTGTGTGTATGTGTGTGGATTCCTGGTGTCGGTTTTATGATAAATTTATAAATTAATTTTGTTGTGGAACTTGCGAAACACCTTTGAACGCAGTCGATGCGAAGTCTCATTGAATCACGTAGCGCATGAATGCTCATTATCATTTTCTTGGTGGGCGTGGCCAGACATACATACATGCAGGATAAACCGAGTCAAGTTTAAATTTAAAACATGTGCCACAAGAAAATGACAGCATGAGTTAAATACTATCGACACAATCTTCAAATGTCGAGCACAATCAATTAGTTCATATTTCTACTACCCAGTTCCATAAGAAAGAATCAGTGTTTTCCAGTAGAATGCAGAAAAAATTTAAATATGTAGAACTGAAGCTAAGGCATGGGTCAATCGGTTGACGAATAGATTTCCGTTGTAGAAGGGAAGGACAAGCGAAAGGGAGTTAGGAATATAGACAAAAGCAAGACCTTGAATTTAGCCAGTCGTATATGCGTGAGAAAGCATATACCTCAATAAATTAACAACACGAGTTACTATAAATACTATCAAGAAAATCTTGAAAAGTCGAGCATATTCAATTAGTTCATATTTCTACTACTGAGTTCCATAGGAAAGAATCTGTGTTTTCCAGCAGAAAGCAGTAAACATATAAACTTTTAGAACTGAGACTAAGGCCTGATGCAGTCGTATGTCGGATAGACTGTCAATATAGAAGGAAAGGAAAGGGAGTGAGAAAGGTAGACAAAAGCCACATCTTGATGCTGGCCAGTCATATACATATGCTTTAGAAATTAACAACACGAGTTGAATACTATGTCGAGCATATTCAATTAGTTCCCATTACCACTGTTCGTTTCCATAGGAAAAGATCAGTGTTTTCCAGCAGAAATCGTGCACATTTGCTTAAAAAACAATGAAAAAAAAACAGCCTTGCATGTGAGAACACCTTTAAATTTGTAGAGCTGTGGCCAAGGCTTGGGGCATTCGGATGACGGATGGACTGCTGGAGAAGGGAAAGGCAGAGGGAGTGAAAAGTAGGCAAAAGCCACGCCTTGACGTTGACAGCTGCACACACACAAACACACACACACGTACAGAGAGAGAATAGAAAAGTTTTCTGGGCAACATGCAAGCGGCACCCTCATCCAGCTGGCTGACATGCCAGCCAGAGTCGAGTTATAATGTACATACAAGTATTTAACAGTGCTGCCGGGTTTCGGGATCGAGTTGGCTTACCAACCGTGTTGCACACAGCGAGTGCGAGGGAGAGGGGGATCAGAGAGAGAGGGAAAGCGTTCGTCTAAGTGAAAAACAAGCAAATAAACGGGCGCCTGCTGCTGTTGCTGCTGCTGCTGCAAACAGGCAAAGCTACAAATGAATCTAGGATACGGATACCCATGTCAAAATATAAAAGTCCTGCATACGCCTTCCCCTCCCCTCGCCTCACCTCCCTCGCTAACAACCGCATACATATTCGCGTTTCTAGGTGAGTGGGCGGAAGGACAGGCGGCAGGACGATAGGCTGAAAAGGTGGCATGTCTCTAGGCCAGGGGCAAGCTGGGGCTGGGGCTGCGGCAGTGGCTGTGGCAGGCGCAAGGAAACTTGTTTGTTGCACAGAAACAAAAGCGCTTCCGCATTTCATGTAAAATGACAGAAACAAGTGTTAATGGTTTTGGGTTTAGGCTCAAAGCTGAAGCAGCAGCAGCAACATCGCGGGAAACGCGGGTGTAAAAAACTAGGCAACAACAAAAAAAAAAAAAAAAACAAAATACACCATATACGAGGATGGCAGGAAACTGAAGTTTGTTGCAACTGGCGTTTTTTTGAGGCCAATGCGAGAATGGAGAGCGTCACTCTACAGTCAACGCTGCGTAAGTGAAATGGCAACGCAAGTTAATTGCACTTCAATCGATATCATTGTATAATCAATTAATAACTTATTTATTTTCATATTTCGCTTCATATTTCCCTTATAATGTTACATTATTTCTACATTTTTGTATATTAGTTATATACTACATTATTAACAAGCAACAAAGTTAAGATGAATAATCTAACTATTGCCTAAATAGTAATATGATATAAAAAAAATATTTATTTATTTATTTACATGTTAATTATTATACAGAATAATATAATAACTAAAAGAAAGAGAGTGCTAGCAACTAAGGCCATCGACTAAAAAAAAAATATTTTTTCATGTGTTTGTTCATTAATTATATTAAAAATATGGAAAGTATGAAAAAATATCAATCTTATGTTATTTTTCAAGGTTGAATAGATGTTGGGTAACATTAAGAGTGTTTTGCTCTTCTCTTTTGAATCTCTCATTCCTTTTGTTTTACCGACGTAGCACGAACAAGTTGTTTTAAACTATGGAATGATAAACGAAGTTTTAATCACTCAAAACACAACACACGAGTTATTCTTTACCTTAACTAACAGACTTTAGATATATATTTTTCTATGCGCTACCCAAAAAATGGCTGACAAAAAACGAATGCGAAATAACACAACTTAAAAACACAACTTATTGTATGTTATATAACATATTTTTAAAATATTTTGAATATTATATTGTAATTGAAGTATTATTAAATAACTAAGGTTTTTGCATATAAACTTTTTTCAAAAATCATTTAAATAATAAATATAAAACGAATAAATCGCGGGCCGAATAAATCGGGAGCGAATCGCGCGCGAATAAATCGCAAGCGAATCGCGAGCGAATAAATCGCGGGGCGAATAAATCGCGCAGGAATAATTAGGTTACTTTTTTCAAGAAAAAAATGTACCTTATTTTAAGTTGCTTGAAAAAAATGTTTGAAAACACAACTTAAGTTATATTTTTAAAATATTTTGAATATTATAATTGAACTTTTTTTCAAAAATCATTTAAATAATAAATACAAAACGATTAAATCGCAGGCGAATCGAGCGCGAATAATCGCAGGCGATTCACCCGCGATTCCCCTGCGATTCGCCTGCGATTCGGTTGCGATTCGCCTGCGATTCGGTTGCGATTCGCCTGTGATTCGCTTGCGATTTGCCTGCGGTTCGCTTGCGATTCGCCTGCGATTCGGTTGCGATTCGCTTGCTATTCGCCTGCGATTCGCTTGCGATTTGCCTGCGGTTCGCTTGCGATTCGCCTGCGATTCGGTTGCGATTCGCTTGCGATTCGCCTGCGATTCGGTTGCGATTCGCTTGCGATTCGCCTGCGGTTCGCCTGCGATTCGCCTGCGATTCGGTTGCGATTCGCCTGCGATTCGCCTGCAATTCGCCTGCGGTTCGCCTGCGATTCGCCTGCGATTCGGTTGCGATTCGCCTGCGATTCGTTTGCGATTCGGTTGCGATTCGCATGCGATTCGGTTGCGATTCGGTTGCGATTCGCATGCGATTCGGTTGCGATTCGCATGCGATTCGGTTGCGATTCGGTTGCGATTCGGTTGCGATTCGCATGCGATTCGGTTGCGATTCGCATGCGATTCGGTTGCGATTCGCTTGAGATTCGGTTGCGATTCGCATGCGATTCGGTTGCGATTCGGTTGCGATTCGCATGCGATTCGGTTGCGATTCGCATGCGATTCGGTTGCGATTCGGTTGCGATTCGCATGCGATTCGGTTGCGATTCGCATGCGATTCGGTTGCGATTCGCTTGAGATTCGGTTGCGATTCGCATGCGATTCGGTTGCGATTCGGTTGCGATTCGCATGCGATTCGCATGCGATTCGGTTGCGATTCGCCTGCGATTCGCTTGCGATTCGGTTGCGATTCGCATGCGATTCGGTTGCGATTCGGTTGCGATTCGGTTGCGATTCGCATGCGATTCGGTTGCGATTCGCCTGCGATTCGGTTGCGATTCGGTTGCGATTCGCCTGCGATTCGCCTGCGATTCGGTTGCGATTCGCCTGCGATTCGCCTGCGGTTCGCCTGCGATTCGGTTGCGATTCGGTTGCGATTCGCCTGCGATTCGCCTGCGATTCGGTTGCGATTCGCCTGCGGTTCGCCTGCGATTCGCTTGCGATTCGGTTGCGATTCGGTTGCGATTCGCATGCGATTCGGTTGCGATTCGGTTGCGATTCGCCTGCGATTCGGTTGCGATTCGCTTGCGATTCGGTTGCGATTCGCCTGCGATTCGCTTGCGGTTCGCTTGCGATTCGGTTGCGATTCGCATGCGATTCGGTTGCGATTCGCATGCGATTCGGTTGCGATTCGCCTGCGATTCGCCTGCGATTCGGTTGCGATTCGCATGCGATTCAGTTGCGATTCGGTTGCGATTCGCATGCGATTCGGTTGCGATTCGCATGCGATTCGGTTGCGATTCGGTTGCGATTCGCTTGCGATTCGCCTGCGATTCGCCTGCGGTTCGCCTGCGATTCGCTTGCGATTCGGTTGCGATTCGCATGCGATTCGGTTGCGATTCGGTTGCGATTCGCATGCGATTCGGTTGCGATTCGCCTGCGATTCGCCTGCGATTCGGTTGCGATTCGCATGCGATTCAGTTGCGATTCGGTTGCGATTCGCATGCGATTCGGTTGCGATTCGGTTGCGATTCGGTTGCGATTCGCATGCGATTCGCATGCGATTCGGTTGCGATTCGCTTGAGATTCGGTTGCGATTCGCATGCGATTCGCCTGCGGTTCGCCTGCGATTCGCCTGCGATTCGCTTGCGATTCGGTTGCGATTCGCATGCGATTCGGTTGCGATTCGGTTGCGATTCGCATGCGATTCGCATGCGATTCGGTTGCGATTCGCTTGAGATTCGGTTGCGATTCGCATGCGATTCGGTTGCGATTCGGTTGCGATTCGCATGCGATTCGGTTGCGATTCGGTTGCGATTCGGTTGCGATTCGGTTGCGATTCGCATGCGATTCGCCTGCGGTTCGCCTGCGATTCGCCTGCGATTCGCTTGCGATTCGGTTGCGATTCGCATGCGATTCGGTTGCGATTCGGTTGCGATTCGCTTGCGATTCGCATGCGATTCGCCTGCGATTCGCCTGCGATTTGGTTGCGATTCGCTTGCGATTCGCCTGCGATTCGGTTGCGATTCGCCTGCGATTCGGTTGCGATTCGCCTGCGATTCGCTTGCGATTCGGTTGCGATTCGCATGCGATTCGGTTGCGATTCGCCTGCGATTCGGTTGCGATTCGCATGCGATTCGGTTGCGATTCGCCTGCGATTCGGTTGCGATTCGCTTGCGATTCGGTTGCGATTCGCATGCGATTCGCTTGCGATTCGGTTGCGATTCGCCTGCGATTCGCCTGCGGTTCGCCTGCGATTCGCCTGCGATTCGCTTGCGATTCGGTTGCGATTCGCATGCGATTCGGTTGCGATTCGGTTGCGATTCGCATGCGATTCGCATGCGATTCGGTTGCGATTCGCTTGAGATTCGGTTGCGATTCGCATGCGATTCGGTTGCGATTCGGTTGCGATTCGCATGCGATTCGGTTGCGATTCGGTTGCGATTCGGTTGCGATTCGCCTGCGATTCGCCTGCGATTCGGTTGCGATTCGCTTGCGATTCGGTTGCGATTCGGTTGCGATTCGCTTGCGGTTCGCTTGCGATTCGCATGCGATTCGCCTGCGATTCGCCTGCGATTTGGTTGCGATTCGCTTGCGATTCGCCTGCGATTCGGTTGCGATTCGCCTGCGATTCGGTTGCGATTCGCCTGCGATTCGCTTGCGATTCGGTTGCGATTCGCATGCGATTCGGTTGCGATTCGCCTGCGATTCGGTTGCGATTCGCATGCGATTCGGTTGCGATTCGCCTGCGATTCGGTTGCGATTCGCTTGCGATTCGGTTGCGATTCGCATGCGATTCGCTTGCGATTCGGTTGCGATTCGCCTGCGATTCGCCTGCGGTTCGCCTGCGATTCGCCTGCGATTCGCTTGCGATTCGGTTGCGATTCGCATGCGATTCGGTTGCGATTCGGTTGCGATTCGCATGCGATTCGCATGCGATTCGGTTGCGATTCGCTTGAGATTCGGTTGCGATTCGCATGCGATTCGGTTGCGATTCGGTTGCGATTCGCATGCGATTCGGTTGCGATTCGGTTGCGATTCGGTTGCGATTCGCCTGCGATTCGCCTGCGATTCGGTTGCGATTCGCTTGCGATTCGGTTGCGATTCGGTTGCGATTCGCTTGCGGTTCGCTTGCGATTCGCATGCGATTCGCCTGCGATTCGCCTGCGATTTGGTTGCGATTCGCTTGCGATTCGCCTGCGATTCGGTTGCGATTCGCCTGCGATACGCCTGCGATACGCCTGCGATTCGCCTGCGATTCGCCTGCGATTCGGTTGCGATTCGCCTGCGATTCGCTTGCGATTCGGTTGCGATTCGCATGCGATTCGGTTGCGATTCGCCTGCGATTCGGTTGCGATTCGCATGCGATTCGGTTGCGATTCGCCTGCGATTCGGTTGCGATTCGCTTGCGATTCGCTTGCGATTCGCCTGCGATTCGCCTGCGATTCGCCTGCGATTCGGTTGCGATTCGGTTGCGATTCGCATGCGATTCGGTTGCGATTCGCCTGCGATTCGCCTGCGATTCGTTCGCCTGCGATTCGCTTGCGATTCGCTTGCGATTCGCTTGCGATTCGGTTGCGATTCGCATGCGATTCGGTTGCGATTCGCTTGAGATTCGGTTGCGATTCGCCTGCGATTCGCTTGCGATTCGGTTGCGATTCGCATGCGATTCGGTTGCGATTCGGTTGCGATTCGGTTGCGATTCGCTTGCGATTCGGTTGCGATTCGCCTGCGATTCGGTTGCGATTCGCATGCGATTCGGTTGCGATTCGCCTGCGATTCGGTTGCGATTCGCCTGCGATTCGGTTGCGATTCGCTTGCGATTCGCTTGCGATTCGGTTGCGATTCGCATGCGATTCGGTTGCGATTCGCTTGCGATTCGGTTGCGATTCGCCTGCGATTCGCCTGCGATTCGCCAGCGATTCGCCTGCGATTCGGTTGCGATTCGCCAGCGATTCGCCTGCGATTCGGTTGCGATTCGGTTGCGATTCGGTTGCGATTCGCATGCGATTCGCATGCGATTCGGTTGCGATTCGCCTGCGATTCGTTTGCGATTCGCCTGCGATTCGCCTGCGATTCGCCAGCGATTCGGTTGCGATTCGCTTGCGATTCGCCTGCGATTCGCCTGCGGTTCGCCTGCGATTCGCTTGCGATTCGCTTGCGATTCGCTTGCGATTCGGTTGCGATTCGCATGCGATTCGGTTGCGATTCGCTTGCGATTCGCTTGCGATTCGGTTGCGATTCGCATGCGATTCGGTTGCGATTCGCATGCGATTCGGTTGCGATTCGCCTGCGATTCGCTTGCGGTTCGCTTGCGATTCGCATGCGATTCGCCTGCGATTCGTTGCGATTCGCCTGCGATTCGCCTGCGGTTCGCCTGCGATTCGCTTGCGATTCGGTTGCGATTCGGTTGCGATTCGCATGCGATTCGCTTGCGATTCGCCTGCGATTCGGTTGCGATTCGCTTGCGATTCGCCTGCGATTCGGTTGCGATTCGCCTGCGATTCGCCTGCGATTCGGTTGCGATTCGCCTGCGATTCGCCTGCGATTCGCCTGCGATTCGTTTGCGATTCGCCTGCGATTCGCCTGCGGTTCGCCTGCGATTCGCTTGCGATTCGGTTGCGATTCGGTTGCGATTCGCCTGCGATTCGCATGCGATTCGCCTGCGATTCGCCTGCGATTCGGTTGCGATTCGCATGCGATTCGCCTGCGGTTCGCCTGCGATTCGCTTGCGATTCGGTTGCGATTCGGTTGCGATTCGCATGCGATTCGCTTGCGATTCGCCTGCGATTCGCCTGCGGTTCGCATGCGATTCGCTTGCGATTCGGTTGCGATTCGCCAGCGATTCGCCAGCGATTCGCTTGCGATTCGGTTGCGATTCGCTTGCGATTCGCCTGCGATTCGGTTGCGATTCGCCTGCGATACGCCTGCGATACGCCTGCGATTCGCTTGCGATTCGGTTGCGATTCGCCTGCGATTCGCCTGCGGTTCGCTTGCGATACGCCTGCGATTCGGTTGCGATTCGCCAGCGATTCGCCAGCGATTCGGTTGCGGTTCGCTGGCGATTCGCCTGCGATTCGCCTGCGGTTCGCTTGCGATACGCCTGCGATTCGGTTGCGATTCGCCAGCGATTCGCCAGCGATTCGCTTGCGATTCGGTTGCGATTCGCCTGCGATTCGCCTGCGATTCGGTTGCGATTCGCCTGCGATTCGTCTGCGATTCGCCTGCGAATCGGTTGCGATTCGCCTGCGAATCGGTTGCGATTCGCCTGCGATTCGGTTGCGATTCGCCTGCGATTCGCCTGCGATTCGCCTGCGATTCGGTTGCGATTCGCCTGCGATTCGTCTGCGATTCGCCTGCGAATCGGTTGCGATTCGCTTGCCATTCGGTTGCGATTCGCCTGCGATTCGGTTGCGATTCGCCTGCGATTCGGTTGCGATTCGGTTGCGATTCGTCTGCGATTCGGTTGCGATTCGCCTGTGATTCGCCTGCGATTCGCTTGCGATTCGCTTGCGATTCGCTTGCGATTCGCCTGCGTTTCGCTTGCGATTCGCCTGTGATTCGCCTGCGAATAAATCGCGAGCGAATCGCAGGCGAATCGCAGGGGAATCGCGGGTGAATCGCAGGCGAATAAATCGCGGGGCGAGAAAATGTTTGAAAACACAACTTATGTTATATTTTTAAAATATTTGAATATAATAATTGAAGTATTATTAAATAACTAAGGTTTTTGCATATGAACTTTTTTTCAAAAATCATTTAAATAATCGATCACATAAAAATTGTTATACTTGCTACCCATAGGGTAGAAGGGTATTATAACTTTGTGCCAACAGGAAATGTATGTAACAGGTAGAACGAGTCATCTCCAAGCCTATAAAGTATATATATTCTTGATCAGCGTCAACAGCCGAGACGATCTAGCCATGACCGTCTTTCCGTCTGTGTGTCTGTCCGTATGAAATACTGGATCTCAGAGACTATAAGAGAGCTATAATTTTTTTTTTTTTTTACAGCATTTGTTATGTTTGCACGCAGATCAAGTTTGTTTCAAATTTTTGCCACGCCCTTTTTCGCCCCCGCCAATCAACAAAATCGAATAACAAGCGGAATTTTAAAGCTATAATATATAATTACTATAGTAGTTATGATTCCTGAAAATTTGGTTGCGATCAGACAAAAATTGTGGAAGTTTTTAAAGAAATACTTTTGTATGGGCAAAAACGACTACTTACTAGGGGTCTTAGTTGCTTAGGCTGACAATCTGGTATATTGAGCCGTCTATGGTATATTTTGAATGCGGTATTATATTGATATACCAAACACACCATTTTGTATATTTTTTAGTATGTTTTGGTATTTTCGGTATATTTTGAAAATAATACCGCAATATTTTGTCTTTATTAAAAATGGGTAGCGGGTATCTCACAGTGGAGCACACTCGACTGTAACTTTCTTACTTGTTATTTTTTCAACCGCCTCTGCCTCTGCTTTTGCATATTAGCTTCAGGTTCTCCTTATGCATGTGCATGTGCAGATGCAAACTCGTATGCAAATGCCTCGGCCTACATGTGTCGGTTTCTGTTAGCCCTTCTTTTCTCCCTTCTCCCCCTTCTCCACGCTCTAGGAAAGTTTTTGCCTGCCACATTGCCTACTTTTTTATGCGCTCATTTCTTCGCTCCACCTTCTCGCATTTCTCTCTTGCTTTTTGCCTAGGTTTTTGCCTGTTGTAGTTGTAGTTGTAGTTTTCTCTGCTTGTGTCTGCGTGTGTGTGTGTGTGTGTGGGGGGGGGGGTAAAATTACAATAATGAAAATGTATTTGCGAAACTCGCCTAATTAGTTGAATATGAGCCATGTTGGTATTCAAATATGCACATGCTTGGGCGTGGCACAGATAGGCAACATTTCAGACACGCCCCCCGCCTTACAGCATAAATTGCAGTTGGCGGCACAACAAGCGTCTAAATGTTAAGCAGCTTTAAGTTCAACCCAAAAAAAAAGAAACTTTGCTGCCAGCTGTCAGGCAAGTGGCCAAGTTCGATTCACAAAAAAACAAAAACGAAAAATAAAAAACAAAACAAGTAAGAAAGCTACAGTCGAGTGCGCTCAACTGTAAGGTACCCGCTATTTGAATGAAAGCAAAACAGTGCGCAATTACATTACCAAATATACCAAAAATTATACCACGAAAATACTAAATACCAAAGGCTATTTAAGCTATATTGATGCAATACTACATTCAAAATATACAACAGATTACGATATACACCAGATTGTATTTGTGTATACAGTAATATGCTTAAAATATACCAAATAATATACCACTAAACTATTAAAATAAACCAAAGGCGATTTTATATATGCATTCAAAATGTACCATAGATTGTAAAATATATGAGATTAACTTGTGTACAGTGTACGTAAAATATACCCAATTAATATACCAATAATATGGTATTACATTCGAAATATACTACATATAGAAAAATATACCATATTGTTAATTTGTATACCATAATAATACCAAAATACATATATATACATTTGGTATATCAATATACCATAAATATCAAAATATACCGGGTATAAGAATACTGAAAATCTCAATTACTTTGCAGCGCTATAAATTGTGTCAAAAAGGGGACGACGAGGAAGGACAGGGGGAGGGCCAAGGTTATCGCGAAGGAGGAGGAGGAGGCAAGTGTTAAAGTTAAAGTTGTCGCTGTCGCTGTCGCTGTCGAGAGCATCGAAAGCACCTGCTGCCCAGCAAGCGCCTAAGCTCGTTTGACTTTTGTCGAAAAAGTTTCAAAATACACAAAAGAAAGAAGTGAAAGAGAGAGAGAGAGAGAGGGAGAAAGCGATGTGTGAGCGAGAAAGGTAGAGTGCGTCATTGTTGTTATCGTTTGGCAACTGGCAGCAGGTGAGAGCATAAATTTCGCACATTAAAGCAAGTTATTGTAATTGGCCTAGTACGAGGCCAGACCACGCGGCGTATGCGCAATGCCGCCAAAAAGAATCAGGCAAAGGGAGGAAAAGGGAAGAGACAGAGAGAGAAAGAGGGGAGCGAGGATGCGAATGTCTGACAAACCTGAGCAAACATAATCGGGCGCATTTGACAAGCGCATTTACACATATTACCGCATCAAAGGCCACACACACACACACACTTGCACACACATGGACTTACTCACACACATCATAATCACAACACATCAAGTGACAATTGAGACCGCAAACAGACAAACGGCATGGCAGAGAAGCGGCCCAGCTTCGCATCTCGTCTGCAACTGATATGAGACCCCCGGAGGCAACTTCTCCCCGTCTCCAACACACTCTCTCCACCTCCTTCTGCGCTTTCGCTTTCATTGTCTGTTGCCAAGCGTAACATGCGATTAACTGCGGCTGAGCCGCAATTAACTGTGAACAGGCGGAAATACACACAGATGCTTGAGCAGCAGCGGCAGCAACGTCTGGCAGAGAAGTGCCGCAACTCTCCATGACACAGGACCAAGGACAAAGGACCGAAGACAGACGCGACGATGAGCAACGTCTAATGTGGCATCCAATCAATTCGCTCTTTGGCAGTTGCCGAATGAATGCCGAACTGAATATGCGTCTCAGTCTCACTCCATGATTGATTTGCCTGCCGCATGATGAATGCTCTTCCAAAAATGAATAATGTATCCACGCATAATCAGCTCTGATCCAGTTTTCCACGCTACGAAAATCTACATATGATTTCTCAGCACATTATATTGATCATATTTTTATTACTTAATTGTTTTCGCAACAGCTGCAGCGAGTTCATAAAACCATTTGTAACCTCAAGCAAACAATTTGCTTTCAACAAAATTGCTCAATAAAAATATTCAATTCAAAATATAAGATTCATAATTTTAATTCATTTTCTGAGACTGTTAAAGCAGCTCCTCATTGGTTAAATTTAATCAGCAGAAGCTTTAAATTAATCATAATTTATCAATTTCGAATTATTTCTTTTGATTAATATTTGTTGACCATTTATTATACATATTAAATATTGTTTAACTTTATTATAAATTCACAAATTACTATACATAACATTAGTTGGTTTTAAAATAATTCTTATTTCTCTTTTTTATGAAAAGGATTCACGTTATTTTGTTTTGCACTAAAAATGTTATTCTACTTCAAGAGTCAGCTTCATCATCTGAAACTTTTAATTAATAATAATTTATATATATTATATAAACGTAATCTATTGAAGTTGTTTATTAAAAATCTATAAGATTTTTATTGAAATTTAATGAATGAATTTGAAATATATTTTTTATTTATTTCTCAAAATCAATTTTATTATATTTTAAGAGTTTGTAAAAAAGGAAGTTAATCAACTGAAGCATTGAATCAATAATGATATTAAATATAATGATATATTAATGTAGTTTCTTAGTATAAATAATAATAATTTATATATACTATATAAAAATCAATTGATTAAATATTCTTATTAATATTTTTTCACCACATTAAATTATTTAGTTATAATAATTATCTTCAAGCATTTATAATTAAATTTGAATTTTTTCTTAAAAGAAATCTTTTAAAAAGTCAGTAATATTTGAAACTTATAATGAGTCTTAAGAATATTTTTATTTATTTCTCAAGAATTTTAACAACAAAAATAAAAGTAATGTATTTTTGTTGTCTTTTATTTGGGTGACGTAGTTGTTTATATTTACTAGGCAGAAAGTCGTAACGAGTTCATTCAAAGAACATTTCGAGCACAAGTTGGTAATCAAGTGAATGATTCATGCAACATTTGCAGCCTCGAACAGCCACCTGCCACTTGCCACTTGCCACATGTAGCGTGCCACATCGAGTGCGAGGCCACTTAATAATAACGGAACGCCAAATTAGACAAACATCAGATGCGACATATGCTCCCAGTAGATTGTGCCCAGCTCTCTTTCTCTGAGGATGCGAATGCGAGTGTGTGTGTATGTGTGTGTGTGAGTGTGTTTGCGTGTCAGTGAGTGCCTTTAAGTGGCTCAAAAAAAAAGGAACAGGAAAAGCGCCGCGCAGAAGGCAAAAGATAAAATAAAAGTGAACAAGTAAATGACGCACATGACAAACACACGGATAAAGGACACGCTTTATGAAGATGCCCACCTAGAAGAGGGCCGCACTTGGCACATTTCGCTGCCTTTCCCCCTACCCACCCTCTCTCTCTCTCTCTGTTGGCGGATGACAATTGCAGCGCATATCCGCTTCCGGTTTTGGCCGCCATTGCTGCCAACAGCAGCGACTGAGAAAGCACGCACGCCGCGCGCTCACAAAAGAAGGCCACATCAATTTGGACGCGTGGACATTTATCCTAATCACACACACACTCGCACACTCGCACTCGCACACACACACACACACACACACACACACACACACACACACACACACACACACACACACACACACACACACACACACACACACACACACACACACACACACACTCTGTCTCTCTCTCACGCATTTGTCAAGGGGGGGGAAGCGGGGCAGTTTATTTATGTGCCTGCTCCTTTTGACGTTCTTTTATTATTTTAGTCACCGGCATGTCACACCCCCCACCACTCCCCCTCCCCTCTCCCCTCTACCTACCCGCGTCCCTCACAGACTTGCCGCCCGCATCCGTTGTTCACTTTTGTCGCAATTTAGCTAAAAGCGTCGTCTAAGAGGAAGTCGTTTTTATATTCCTTACTGCCAGCTTTTTTCTTACTGTGTGTGGGTATATTAGTATGTGTGTGAGTGTGTGTGTGTGTGTATGTGTATGTGTGTATGTGGCATTCTCTTATAAAAATGAGATGCACAAGTGCGCAGCCGAACAACGCCCTCATGACACTGCCAGGGCCATGGCCCCCGGAACACAAACAACCTCCACGTATTCCCCTCTCTGTCTCCCTCTTTCCCTTTCCCTTTCCCACTCTCCCACTCCCTTCACCTTCTACCCACCTTTGTTGTTGTTGCTGTTGCTGGTCTGGCTTCAGAGCGCTTTTCTAGCGCTTCGTTTAAGTGGATATGAGAGGATTTTGTCATGCAGCTGAAAGGCATCTGAAGGCATCTTAATAACCTAATCAGCATTGTTTGAAATGATCCACTTTGTGTTGTGTTGCGGCAACCAACGACGACGACGACGATGACTTAGGCCAACTAGAGACTTCCCAATTTGGTGAAGCCCAAACAAATGCCACGTGTGACAGGCAGAAACTCCTTGAACTCTGTTATCTTATCTGTTATCTATACTTGACCTGGTTTTTAATCGCCGTATGATTGTTACATAATTTTGTATTAAAATAAGTCATCGAGGGGCCAGCTTATGTCATATTGTATCAACTAATAACAAGTAAGAGTGAGATCTACAAATATACCGAAAATACATATATAAAAAAAATAGCAAAATATACCGAATTCTTTATAAGGTCTATTGATGTAATACTACATTTAAAATATACCATAGAGTGCAAAATATACCAGATTGTCAGATAAAGCAACTTAGACCCCTAATAAGTAGGCGTTTTTTTTTCCAATGTAGTGCTATGTCCATATATCTAAAATAGTGTTTGATATATTTTAGTATTTTTGCGGGATATTAATTTGGTATATTTTAAGAATAATACAGCACTGTTTTGCTTACACAGTCGATCACATTCGACTGTAGCTTACTTACTTGTTTATTTATGAAATGAAGATTGCTTGATTATAATTATATATTTCGTTTTCATTCTCCACGCATTTTCTATTAAAGTTTCATTTGAGTATCTTTCTCTCTCTCTCTCTCTCTCTCTCTCTTTACTTTTAAATTAATATTCAAATAGTTTAAATATATATTTAACTTTTGCATACAATTATAACATATTAATTAATCATATTAATAATAAGCGTTATAATAAAGATTGTCTATCACAATAATTGATTGAATATTTTGTTCCTATTGTTCATAAATTTTCTATTCATATTATATATGAATATTTTTCACATACAAATTATGTATTTATTTTAAAAAAAATAAGAATTGCTTGTTTGTTATTATATATTTAGTTATTAGTCTACATTAATTTTCTATTATTGTTGCTTTTGCCTTACCTATTATTTCATATTATTATTATTGCTTAACTATTAAGAAAATATTGCCTATTATAATCATTTATTGAATATATGGTTTTTATTCCCCATACATGTATTTCTTTTTTCTTAACAATAAAAGAAATAAGTGTTTTATTTAATATTTATTTATTCTCCTCCGTTCATATTCATTGTTGCTTTATTTCTAAGAGTAACAGACTCAAACAGAGTCTTTAGAGAATCATTATTATAAAGCGCAGAAATTATAGTTGTTTTAATTTAAAATTACACGACAGCAGCTAAAAGCAGCGCATACAAAATTATTACGCAGCGAAGCAAAAAGAGCTAAAAACGTATCAAGTTAATGTTAACTAATCTCGGGACTGAAACGCTAAAGAAAAGACTTTGCGGAAGATATTGTGGTGTGTGTGTGGGTGTGTGTGTGTTGGTGTTGGTGTGCGTGTGACGACGCGCATTTGACACATGTCGCCGAGCTGGTGGCAAGGACAAAGGACAACTGTTGCTGTTGCCGTTGCTGCTGGCTGTGTGTGTTGTTGGTTCGTGTCTCGGTTGCGGCGGCCGGAAATGGCGTCAATGTCAACGTCGACGCCAAAATTGCTGCCAGACACATGGTTACACACATATACACATGTAAGTTTGACTCTGTGTGTGTGTGTGTGTGCGTGTGTGTGTCATGTGCGTATGTGGTTGGCAGCAGCACGTTCATGTCTATGGTCGCTGGCTGTTGCTTCACGTGCTCGTTTACAGTCATTTATCATAAAAATATTTTGTACTCGCATTTTTATAAACTGTTTTGTTTCACACTCCCACACACACACACACACTTATATACACAAGCAC
Source organism: Drosophila sulfurigaster albostrigata (assembly GCF_023558435.1). Classification (NCBI taxonomy): domain Eukaryota; kingdom Metazoa; phylum Arthropoda; class Insecta; order Diptera; family Drosophilidae; genus Drosophila; species Drosophila sulfurigaster. The sequence goes on along the minus strand of NC_084885.1, from coordinate 12,605,332 downwards.
ATGCTGAACGAAGCGACATTTTTATGAAGCTAATTTGATGTTGTCATTCTTCATTTCTCATTTTTGTTACGCCATTCTCATTTTTACAGCCTCTCTCCGTTTTCCCCTCTTCTCCTTCTGCTCCCTCTCGCCATCTCACTCGCCTTCGAAATGAAAATGAAATTCCAGAGTGAAGCCAAGTCGAACTACTCCGACTGCAGGCGTCATAAAGCGACACCTAACGGCCGTGTGCTCAAAACAGAAACTTAACGAGTGCCGCATGTAGCTCTTAACTTCCGATTCATCTCCTCTTCAGCTCCTCTTCATCTTCTTCTTCTTCTCTTTCGCAGTGCAAAACACAACTTCCATTTTTAACTGTGTCACTCAGTTAGTGCAAATGATATGTAAGAGATAGACAGAGGGCGAGAGCGATGAAGTACATCAGTAAAAGTACATGGAACAATGAGTTTCGGACTAAATTGGATTTGGTTGAACACGAGCAATGGCCAATTTGCTGGACTGCGACGTAAAGCGACGAAACGAAGAACTATTCAATATTCTGCACAGACATTTGCTGTACTTCACTTTTCTCTTTTCGGCTTTTATAGTTGTCACAACTTTATAACGGCCAAGGAACCTTCAAAGCTATCGGTATTAAGAAAACAACAAACAATTCAATTGTTTTTAGCTGCCTTACTTAAACTTCACATAACAGCCACAATTCACAAATTCAAATTCACATTAGCTAATTAAATTAAATTAAATTATATATTTTTATTAGCTTAAGTAAATTTCACATAACAGCCAATTCACTTAACGGTCACAAAAATCAAAAACATATATTTTTCCTATTTCTCTAAGCACACAACGGTAATCGTTGCCTTATTAAAGCTGTAATATGATATTAGAATTCAATTTGTTTAAATTGCTTTTATCGCCTAAAGTGAATTTCACATAACAGCCACACAATTCATTAAACGGTCACACGTATGTAAATTGTTATTTATTCCTAAAGACTTGTTTACACATTCTAAACTTTACATCTTTGTGTTATTATTCGTAATAAATTGCATCAAAATTCATTTAATTATTGTTTAAAAACAATTTAACGTAAGGGCCACACAATTCACTTAGCGGTCACTTATATCTGAATAATATTTTTTTTCCTACAATTGGTTATATCCGTTTACGGCTTACAGCATTTCTACAATAAACTTTATTAGTTAAAGTTTATCTCACATAACAGCCACATAATGCATCCACTTTATACTTAATGAATATTAATAAAATGTTATTTGACCTTACTTATAACTATCACGATAAACGTGTAACATTAGAATCAAATTGTATTTTATTTGTTTTATTAATTAAGCTAGTTTCCACATAACAGCCACATAATTCACTTAGCGGTCACAAAAATATAAATTTTGATTTTTTTTCTTACTTCTATTGGTTAGACATTGAAAACTTTACTACTTACAGCGATAATCATTTATTTTGAAATACTAGTATTAAAATAAATGGATATTATCTATTAAAGAGAATCTCACATAACAGCCACTTAATGCTCATATATCGCTCTCAACAAAACAAAAAAAATCTAAATAAATGTTAAACAACATTTCTTTGATCTTATTGTGTACGTAGCAATGATAATCGATCTGCAATATTCACATTAAATTTAATTAAATTCGTTTGATTAGTTAATGTATATTTCACATAACAGCCACACAATTCACTTAGCGGTCACAAGAATCAAAATTACAAATTCTTGCTTCTAAACTTTCCGGCTTACAACGCTAATCCATTGCGTTATTGATTCTGCAAATATTATTAGCGCAAAGCCTTGTGTCTTGTGGCTAAAAACTTTGCGCAAAAGGCAACTTATTAACAGTCTTATTATAATTATTAGCTGTTATTGAGTCAGCTACTTGCCCACTTGCATTCAAGCTCACTTTCGACATTGACTCAAGCAGCTAAACTAAACTGAAGAGGGAAGAGGGACGTAAGAGACGGACTACGACGGAGGAGCTCTGTGCATTGTCCTGCTGCCTGCTGTCTGCTGTCTTCTGTCTGTCTGGCTTCTGCTTGTGCTGCAGCCTTTGTTATTCGTTTAATTAGATTTCTCGAGTAAACCGCAAAAACCGCACATTTTCTCGGGGCAGCACGAAAAGACGACGACGACGCTACTGAGCTGAGCTGAGTTGAGCTGAGGTGAAGCAGCAAAGCAGCAAAGCAGCGGCTTTGCCAAGAATGTTTTGCTTAGCAGCAGCAGAAGCAGCAAGAGTCGAGGCAATGCAGACTGCAATTTCTGAACTGTTGCTCCAGTGAAAACCGCACCGAGTCCTGGCCATTTTGTTATTGGAAAGTTGCCGCTGAAAGGCTATTTTTCAGCCTCAGCCTCAACCTCCCCTCTCGCAATCGCCATCGCTCTCGCTCTTCATCTTAGCGCAACGCACTCTAACGTTTAGTGTGAGTGCCGGAAAAGAGGCTGCAGATTCGCCAAAAAGATCCGAAAATCCGTATCCGTATCCGTAACCGTGTCCAAAGTCGAGAGTCCAAAGTCCATGGCCTAACCTAAAAACCCACTACACACACATATTTCAGTGGAACTTTCCATTTGTGCACTTTAATTTGCGGTGGGCAGCACAACTCACAACTTTGCCGCCCAACCGCATCAAAGCTACAGCTAGGCAAGGCTCTCTGACAAAAGCTAACAGCTATGCCGCGTTCCCTTCTCCCTCTCTCCATCACTCCATCTCTGTGCATCTCCCACTTTTGTTGATCTTTCATTTAGCCTGGCAGTGCGGAAATGTCACGCTAATAGTAGTAGCAAGAAACAAACTCAATTAAAAATTTGCTAAACGAAAGATAATAAGTTGCTGCGGCTTGTTGCACAGCCCTTGTGCCACAGACACACACACAGACACCGAGACACAGACACAATGCCGTTGCAACTATGCTTAATTTTGCAATAGTTTTTTTTCTGTTTCTGTTGTTGTTGCTCTCTCAATTTTACTATTTATGCTGAGGCGCACCTTGTTGCAAATTATTATGCAAATTAGAGGCAAGAATGTGGAAGAGTATTTGCCAAGGGATGCTGCCTGAGGGGACAGCAGCAACAACATCAACAGCAACAGCAGCAGCAGAATTTGATCAAATTACCACAACGCAATTGTTTACATGCAACACGAAATGCTTTCTATCTATATTTAAATTCAAATGTTTTTGATGTACTTCATTAAGCATGACACTTGACTTTTTTATTTAGCTGCTTACCTAATGTTAAATTGGAGTATTTATTTTATTTGATTAATTCTATTTTATTTCCTTTAAAGTTGAGCTTGAATGCATATTCTATATTTACTTTATTTTAATTATATATCTATCTATCTATTTATATTAATCTTATTTTATTTATTTTAGCATCAGAGGGAAATTAAAGATTTTGGCCATTCCATAGGACATCATTATTATTTCTGTATAGTTGAATTAACTTATTTGTTAACTATGAAACGGTATGAAGTAAAATTTGATACAAAACATGCTTAAAAGATTTATTTACAAACAATGTGTGAACAAAAAACAAGTTGAACTTCTATGAAAAACATCGAAGATGATTATTTCACAATCTTCAATAATTAACTGTTCAAATCACTTATATTATTATTAGTTATCATAATGTCGACATGAGGGCAAATCAGCAAGCTTGCAACTCTGGTTTTATAAATGAAAAAGAAGGTATCTCCGGTCCTTGAAAGTATAAACAGTGGAGAGCACATGTGGATACATGTTTCTCACTTCTGACTATAAAAACTTTAGAGTTGATTGGACTTATCTATCGGGCAGATCGAGTATGTGGTTCCTTTATTATTATACACCTATTTATAAGTTGTTCGCTGAGGATGTTTAAAAATATTTCTACAAGTTCGAAATCATTTATTTATTATTATAAAATACAAGTTAATCAAATGTATTCTAGTGCTTATAGCTGTGTGTGTTGTACAGTAAACTGTGCTCAAAGCAAAGCGTTCATAATACTGCTCTCAAAGACATTGCATAGAGAGAGAGAGAGAGAGAAAAAGAGAGAGAGTTCACAATAACCAACTGAAGCATCTGCTCCGCCCTTCTTTTCCGCCTTTGCATCCCCTATCCTCTCTCCTTTCCCCTCTTTCTCCTTCCAGCAGCAATTATTGTTGCCGCCTTTGTAGTCGCTAACTCGTGACTTTTTCTTCTACATTGCTCAGGTTTATTTATTTTTTTTATTTTTTTCTTGTATTTTTTATTTATATTTTTACTTGTACATTTTTCGCTCTTACTTATTTTCATTTTCCCTCGGTTTGCAATTTTTGTATTTTATATTTTTTTTATTTTCTTAGCTATTGTTAGAGCCACCTTGACTGGGGACTCAACTGGCTGTTGTTGTTGTTGTTGTTGTTGGGTCTTTATTGAATTGTCCCTTGGCCTGAGAGAGGCCTTGTGCTGGGTCCAAAGTCTGCCTGCCTCTCGTTTTCTTTTCGGTTGCCCTTATTATTATGTGTGTGTGTGCTGTCATTTTGCTTCACTTGCTCTTGTTGTATTTCTTTCACTTTTCTTTATATTTTTTTGTGTAATTTTTGTCGTCTCCTTTAGTTTGCTTTAGTCATTAATCTTCTTTGACGCGCTTAAATCACATGAATAACAAATTAGCTGGCATATTAGTGCCCCAGCTAAAAGGGATGCATCAGCCCTAAACAAAGTCATGGTGCCCCCCTCTCCCCTGTCCTCTCTCCGTGGCACGTCAAATGTTTAAAGAGAGAACAAAAAAGAAATGTAATAACAAAAGCAACGCGCAGTGTCACAGAGGCTGCTGCTCCGCCAACGCCTTCCATTTGGAGCTCATTGTCGTTTGCTATTTTGCATAATTCATTGGCTTGTCTAACGGTGCGTATGCTTTATATTCTCCCCTCCTCCCATACACACACACACACACACACACACACACACACACACACACACACACACACACTCGTCGTTGTTGCTGCTCATCGTTGTGTCCCTTTGTGTCCGCTGTCAGTTTGCTAATTAGCAGCGCATTTTCATTGCCGCCTCGCGGGTCACAGTTAAACTCTCCTTTCATATGCATATTTACTTATTTTTTAATGCAATTTAATTATTTTATTTCCAACCTCAATTAGAGCAGACAACGCGAAGAGCGAGAGCGAGACAGAGATGCTAAAGAGAGAGTGTGGAAAGTATGGGAGATGACAGCTTTGTCTTACTTTTTGGCTTATGTCCTGTGACACATTGGATCCCCTTGTGATAAATTAAATGCATTTTTAATCGCGAATCTGTCGCAACAACAACAACAACAACCAACAAACAGAGACTTTCCCCTATTCATAATTAAACACCGTTGCCCTATTTACCCACTATATTAATGGATACACAACTCGAATGTATATATAATAGATATGTGAATTATATCGATGGGTGTCATTGATTCGCACTCTCCGCCTTTCAATGTGAGCGCATTTCATTTAAGCCGACGCCTTAATTCCCATAATCTTCGGTCAAATCATTGAAATGTTATTTGTTAATCCATAAAATGCACATTTTCAAAATGCTCTGCAAGAAATCTGCTGGAAAGTGAGAAAAATCCTTTGATAAATCTTCTTGTCATGAATCATCTTTAAATGCATTTCTATTTACTTTATACGTATTTCACTTTTTTTTTTTCATTCATTCATATTTTTGCAATGCGTATCTGAACGTTGAGCAATTTGAAGTTATTCGCGGCTTACTTGCATCATTTTTGCAAATTATTGAAAACACTCCTCATTATTATTATGAAAATTGCATTGCAAATCGTATAATTTGTCTGATTGCACTTCAATAAAATATGGTATGCATTTTAATGTAAATTATGCTCAACCATAATTTGCGTAAATAATAAAGAAGAGATTATTCTGGTCCTGTTGATCATTTTGTAAAATACAATTTATTTACAACAAATACACTGTATATAGTATAATATATAGTATAATGAGGTCTCGCTTGGCATTAAGCAATTCATTCATCAGTTGTGCATTGGAACTTAATAACTCGGAAGGACTATAAATGAAATGAAATAAGTTAAAGACAAAATACGTTAATGAAAAGTTTAGTTTTTTATTTGAAAGACAAACTATTTTAATGCATTTAGGAATAGGAATTAATAGTTAGGTGAATCTCTATTTGTTGAAGCTGTTTCTTAAAATAAATATACAATCGAGTCTCTACCTATTTTTCATAAGAGCAGAAGAATGCGGTATTAACATTAAAATATACCTAATTAATATACCACAAAAATACTAAAATATATGCAAAATATACCGGATTGTTAGCCAAAGCAAATAAGACCATTAGGAATAATAATTCTACGCTATTGGTAGAAGGTATATAGTAAATATTTGTAATCAAGTGAGAGGAAAAGAACTTTACAATTTCATTCATATCTTCATTTATGCTTGTTTAACCATTGTAATATTATTGGGTATATGTATATTGTTTTTTAATTTACAGAATAACACTTTAAGCAAATTTGTAGTTTATAATATTTATAACGCCAAACATTATTGAATTAATTGGATTACATTTTACTTGTTAAGACTGATTTTTAAAAGAAATGTCTTCAATCAAGTGAGAAGAAGAAGAGAGCGTGTTTTGTTTTTAATTTCAAATAAAATCACTTTAATAAAATTAGTAATTTCTAATTTCAATCAAAAATGATATGAATTTATTGCAGCGTCTCTATAGATGAAAATTTATTTGTTGATTTTGATGCTTAAAAGAAAAAATCTACAATCAATCTAAAGAACAAGAGAGTGCGTTCTTCAATAGAAATCATATAGTATATATTTTGAAGGTAGTCTAAACATTTGAATATTGTTGCGTATGTATCTGCTTCGTATTTTTTAGGAAATCACTTATCGCAAATATCTTTAAACGTGTAAGAGACAAGGAACGTCTTATACAAGTTCCTTTAGTCCAGGCATTTTAATATTGATGCTTATCAATTTCTTATTTTTAATAAAATCCTTCTTTATTAAAAAGGTAATTTGTAATTGAAAGCAAAAATTAAAGAAATTTATACCTTTGTTTTCTGTGGATTAAATTCTATTTGTTTGTGGCTAGTGCTTAAAAGAAGAAATCGTTAATTAAGCGAGAAGCATTTTAACATTTATATTTCTATTTTATATTCGAATGAAAAACACTTTTATGAAATTACTAAGTTACAAATTAAAGCAAAAATTATACAAATGTAACATATAGCTGCGTCTCCATGGATTTAATTGTAATTGTGACTGGTACTTTAAAAAAGAAATCTTCAATTAAGGAAGAGAAAGAAAGAGCGTGTTCTCCACCTATAAGCATTTTAACATTTGTATTTTCTATTTTACATTCGAATGAAAAACACTTTTATGAAATTAGTAATTTCTAATTTAAAGCATAAATCATAAAATATATATATATATATATATGCCTCCCTCTCCCTGGATTAAATTCTATTTGTGTGTAGCTGGCTTAAAAGGAAAAATCTTCAATCAAGCGAGAGAAGAAAGAGAGAGAGAGAGAGAGCGAGAGAGAGAGCTGGCCTCTTTCATATAGTACATGCTCGTATCTACCTTTATGGCACCCAGAGACAAACGAGTCCAAGCACATCTAGGAGCTGCGCCTCCACATGACATGCTGCTACATAAGTTGCAGTTAAGTTGGCCTGCTGGCTGCTGTCTGCTGCCTCTGCCACTGTATTGGGGTACGTGGCATGGACACCACAATGCGGCAGTGGCAACGGCAGCAACGACAGCATCGGGGCAGCGCCATAAAGCAGAGCAACTGTTGCGCAACTGAACTGAACTGAAGTCGGAAGCCACTTGGAAGCTAGTTGCGGCTAACTAGCAGCCATGCTCGGGCATTCTCATTCGCATTCTCTCTTGTTCTGGATGCGGGCCTGTTGCCACATAAACAGTACATTTTATTAGATTACACATACGCCGCGTCTGCCAGAGTTTCAGCTTCAGCTTCAACTTGGAGTCGAGCCTCTGTGTGTAAGACAAAAGTTGCCCCGACCTGCATCTGCGGGCAAAGTGCAAAATTTTTATGACTCCCAGCGGATGTTTTGATACGTTTTTATGAGACGCGCGCGTGCTGTAAGCGGAGCAAAACTCGTAGGCGATTCTCCATCTTTGCCTCCTCTCTTCTCTGGGTGTGTGTGTGTGTGTGTGTGTGTGTGTGTGTGTGTGTGTGTGTCTTATCGCCAAGCTGAACATTCAGTTGATGCGCTTTAATAGAAAAATATGCCGCTGCCATTTCATTTTATTGCAGTCAGTGGAGCACGCAGCGAAATTGGCAACTTTGCTGCCTCTAACACTCTGCAGCTCAACTCAACCCTTTGCCTAAGCAACCATCATCAAACCGAAAGAAAACCAAACCGAACCGAACCGAATCGAGACAAACCGACAAACAATCGCAGTCATCTACGCCCACGCCCACGTCCACGCCCACACACTTGAGCTTATTATGCATAGAAAAATTCATCAGCGAATTGATGACAGCAATTTTTATGCATATTTCGAGAATGGGAAAGACACAAAATAAAAGCGCAAAAGGGTTCAATCACATAAAGTCAAAGAAGCGAGGGTTCAAGGGTTGCCAACATATCGCAAAATTACAGATCGAATTGGTCATCAGCTTGAGCACTACGTCAGCTTCATATAGAGCTCTCTATATACTTGTATATCGACTGTTTTATTTGTATAAAATGAATTTCGAGTGACTGCAATTCTCGAGTTTATTTTAAGCTAGCTAAAGTAAGTTTAAACTAGTTATATTTATATATTTACTTAATTCTTTATTTAGTTATTTTCTTATTCTTCAATTCCTTATTGTTGTATTGTTGACTGCAATTCTTGAGTTTATTTTAAGCTAGCTAAAGCAAGTTTAAATTTGTTATAGTATTTATATATTTACTTAATTCTTTATTTAGTTATTTTCTTATTCTTCAATTTCTTATTGTTGTATTGTTGACTGCAATTCTTGAGTTTATTTAAAGCTAGCTAAAGTAAGTTTAAACTAGTTATATTTATATATTTACTTAATTCTTTATTTAGTTATTTTCTTATTCTTCAATTCCTTATTGTTGTATTGTTGACTGCAATTCTTGAGTTTATTTTAAGCTAGCTAAAGCAAGTTTAAATTTGTTATAGTATTTATATATTTACTTAATTCTTTATTTAGTTATTTTCTTATTCTTCAATTTCTTATTGTTGTATTGTTGACTGCAATTCTTGAGTTTATTTTAAGCTAGCTAAAGCAAGATTAAATTTGTATATATTAACTTATTATATATTAACTTATTTTTTTGTTTAGTTATTTTCTTATTCTTCAAATCCTTATTGTTGTATTTCTTAAATTCGTTGTTCTTCATTTGTTGTTCTTCACTTGTTTATTAGTTCATTTGTTTATTCCGTATTATTTTATTTGATTAGTTCTTAGCTGAAAATTACGGATCGACTTCTTGATTCATTTAATGTGTTGTTTATTTTATTTATATTTCCTAATTTTGTTACTTTCTAACTTTCTTTTGACTTATTTACTCCTTTACGTGTTTATACGTTTATTTCATTATTTCCTTACTCCATTAATTCTTTACAACTTTACTACTCCTTTACTTCTTCTCTCCTTTTTTTTTTACTTATTTTCTTTTTTTCGCTCACTTTATTATATGTTTATCTAGTAATATATTCTTTTTTTATCCATCTGCTAAGTTTTTGAAGTATTAACTTTTCTCTAGATATTTCCTGAGCCTCGTTTGCAGCTTTAGTTGATGAGCCTTGACTTGTAGCACTATGTGGAGTAGTATATCAAGTTTCTGCTTGATCAAGCTATATTAATCCGAGAGCCAACTTGTCCCACATTCAATCCATATCGTTGTCAATCCCACAGAAGAAGCGACAAATTCCTGGCCACTTTACACGCGCCTCCTTTATGCTCCTTCCTGCTGGCCCTTTTGAGATGCCTTTTATGTTATCCGTCTATGTGTGTGTGTGTGTGTGTGTGTGTGTGTGTGTGTGTGTGTGTGTGTGTGTGTGTGTGTGTGTGTGTGTGTGTGTGTGTGTGTGTGTCACCCAAGGACCTCTCGATGTACAAGCATGTCTGCTGTAGCTCAGACAACCTTTGCAACCCCCTCACCCCCTTCGACCCCTTTTAAAGTTTGTTGAACGCACGACAAACCCCGCAGCGGAGTCGAGAGATCCCGCAACTAACTAACTAACTACGAGCATGAATCGTGGCCCCATGAAGTATTCCTCTTTAAAACTTCTCAAAAGTTTAGCGCAAAACTCCCGCCACGATTTGCTTAACCCCTTGTTGCCCCCGCCCCCGCCCCCTCCCTTGCCACACTCTCTCTCATACATAGTTTTGGGGCATGGCAAGTGGCAGCGCGCTGATTTACTTGGCAATTACAGCCAGTTGAGTGGCTGCTTGACGGACGAGCCAAACGATGGTGCAGCTGCTGTTGAGGCTGCTGCTGAGGCTGCTGCACCACCGCACCACCAACAGCATTTGTGCGTTACGTTTACAGTTGAATCACGCCTCCCATGTGGGCGTGGCGCTCGTTCAATGCAATGAACTAGAAAGCTGTCTGATTAGCGTGGCGCTTGGCATAAAGTTAGCACAAGGCATGCGGCATGAGGCACAGCAAAAGTTGCCACACTCACACACACACACACACACACACACTGGCGCACCCTCGCATAGCCACACACAAGCACACCAACACTTACACACACACACACACACTCCTTCTACACACAGATTTATTGAAGCCGCTGTCCGCGTCAATAATTTGCATGGACTAACGCGTTGCCAAAGCAAGGCAGCAGAGGGAGGCTCAAAGAAGAGCAGAGGAGAGAGGGGAGAGAGGACTGCGGAGATACACAGAGAGAGAGTGGGAGAGTGGAAGAGGGGGAGAGTGGAAGAGGGGGAGAGTGAGGGGTCAGGGGCTCAGCCAGCGTCAAGGGCCAGGGACAAAGTCGACGGCAAACAACTCTGCCAACTTGATGCCCAGTGTCAATGGCCGCTTTCCTAAAGCTTTACCTGGGCTAAGAGTGTGTGGTAGTGTGTGTGTGTGTGTGTGTGTGTGTGTGTGTGTGTGTGTGTGTGTGTAAGTGATAGTGTTTGCGTGTGTGTGTTTGTGTGGGAGAGAGTGTAAAAGCGTGTTAGCGAAACTTTCTACGTTTTTGCTCGAGTTACTTCTTTGCACTTTTTTCTCTCTCTTTCTTTCTCTGCTGCAAGTTGCAAGGCGACGCTGACGTCGCTGCCAACGTCGCAGCCGCAGCCGCAGTCGACGCTGGCAGTGTGACAATAAATTGTTAAGTGTAAAAAGTTTATAGCATTTGAGTGAGTAAATGATGGCATCCGACTGGGGCTGGCAAACTGAGCTTAGCAAAAGTTCCGCAGATGGATTTAGTATTTGTTGCTGCCTTGCTTGCTGTTCGGTTGTGTGCAACACAAAACTGGCAACGTTGCCACGCGCCACATGCCCCAAATTTGTGACACATTAAAGCGCATCGCAACAACAACAACAACACATTGCCAAACCACTTGGGCATTTTACTAGTTGAGTTGAGTTGAGTTGAGTTCACTTCAGTTGAGTTAGTTTCGCTTCTCTGTGTGTGAAAGTCGATTTCAACTCAACGCAACGCAACGCAACTGAAATGCAGCACAGCGACGATCAAAGACACATGAAGCCCTAGAGGTGACCACAAAAGTAACAGCAACAACAACAACGTTTGTGCCATGCCCACAAACTGCGCCCACAAATGAGTTAAGCGAGCAACTTACAAGTTTCAAATCCACAAGACACAAGACGACAATTTGCTTATTTGTTGCAGCCAAAAGTCGACTTTAAAATACCCTGCAAAATAATAATATTATTATAATCTGTGCTGTATAGAACAAACCCTAACTCAATTTATAAGATAGTGGAAAATATTTATAGAATGAAACAAATAGAAAAAACACAAGAAATTCATAGTTTTGAAAAAACTTAAAAAAAAAAGAATACTATACAAACTATACTGCAATTAATATATAAAAGAATATAATTACTATAAAAAAAAAAGTTTGTTCAAGTATTATGTATTTTTTAATTTGTTTAAAATTCCTTTTATTAACTTCCTTTCCTTTTGTTTAAATTTGCTACTCAATCACATTTGTCCTGCATATATTTATTTTATTGATTTAGACAATAGTCAAATTTATTTTAATATAATATCTTCACAACTAAACTTCATCTTCTGGAATAAGTTTCGATTTTAATAAACTTTAATATTATATAATATATATTCATTAACAATCTGTTTGAACTAAGGTAATGAGCAAACTATTTTCAAAGTATTTATCAAAAAGAACTCGAATATTTAAAGTAAGGCAAATTTCCTATTTCAATCTATTTGGCTTTTTCATTATTTTGCTTTATTTGTCACTAATTTTTTTGTATATAAAACAAATTTTTGAATTAAATTTACTTTGTCAAAATAATTGCTTTCTTTTTGCCAATTTACTTCGTTTGCAACAAATAAATATTTTTTTTTATGGACATATTTTTCGATTTAAGTAAACCGAATATCGATATCTGGAATAATACCTTTTGAATATACATATCTAACAAACAGAACTTTAATATTCGAAATTAAATAAATTCCATTTATTACAGACATGTATTTATTTATAATTTAAGTAAATGCATTTTAGTGTACTACAAACATTAATATCTAGAATAATAAAATAGATTTCCTTTTTAATACCTCAGTAAAATTGATATTTGTGCATCATATTTGGTTGGTTTATTTTTTAACTTTTACTTGGCGCATTTTTTATCAATGTTTTTCTTTCAATAGGTAGTTGGTATTGAAATTTTATAAACATATTTGACATTTCCTTTACGTACAACCTAATAAGACATTTTTTGAATATACCTAACTTTAGCATCCGAAATAAGATAAATTTCCTTATATGCATACGTATGTAATTAAGATAATTGCTTTTATGATGCTAACTGTGTGATATGCTATCATGATAATGATTTCAGCTGCTCTGCTTAACCTCAAATATTTACTCTCAGTAAAGTCTCAAAAAATGAAGACCACGTTTTTTTTATTTTTGCGCTGATCGAGATTGTTTACATTTAACGAACGATAACTGTAAGCAGGAAGAAGAGTGGAAAGGCAGACGATAATCAAACAGGAAAGAGAAAGAGCTGGAAAAGAAAAACAAAAGCAATAATGGTAAAAGCGAATGCGTTGATAAACGGAATGCAGAATAAGGGAAGAGGAATGAAAACGGAGACTCGCAGCTAAGCAGCGACGTCGACAGCGACGGCGACGGCGACAGCGACATTCGCTCTCTAATCAACATGCAAATAGACGAAGCATTTGAACTGAGTTGTTGCTTTTGCTCGTACTTGTTGTTGTTGCTATTGTTCAGCTTTTAATCTCTTGCACTCATCAAATTTCACTCATCATCAGCAGCAGCAGCACCGCAAGCAGAGCGACGCTAGCGTCAATGGCCGCCGTCGTCGTTGTCGTCAATCGCTCAGTCACTCAGTCGCTCAGTCGTCGAGCGTCAGTTGCGTTTTGTCAGCGCGTTCGTCACGCAGCGAGATAAACAAAGCGGCAAAAGGAGAAGCGAAATTAATAGTTCACTAACAACAAAAAAAAAAACCGAAACGAAACGAAACTCCTCTGCATACGTGTGTGCGTGACTGTGTTCGTGTATTAGTGCATTAGTGAGTGCGTGGGTGTGTGTGTGTGTGAGTACATGCGAAAATGGGACAAGAGGATCAGGAGCTTTTGATACGCGGCGGGGGAAGCAAGCACACCTCCGCAGAGCAGCTGCATCACAGTGTGAGTCTTGTGTGTGTGTGTGTGTGTGTGTGTTGCATACTTTCAGGCGCCAGCAGCGTGAGAACATATTTGGGCACCCATCCTCCCCTCTGGCCCCCTCTCCACTCCCCCCCTCCCCACTCGATCAGCATTTGCAGCCATGACATGCCGCATAACGAAAACCGCAACCGCATTGCATCAGCCAAAATGCAACACTTGGCAAAAAACGAAACAAAACCAAAAAAGAATCTAACTATTTGCTTAGCTTAAACATGACCCAGACGTAGTTGATCACACACACACACAGTTAAACAGAGGCACGCATTATGCTCTGCAAATGTTGCAACATCATGTAATTCGAGTCATGTCAACCATAGAACGATGATCTGTATTCAATCATAGCGTATCATACTTAAAAAATAAACAGTGACAGCTTTTTGTTGCAGCTAACTAATTGCACTCACTGTCTCTGCTGACAACTTTGACATATTTTTTATATACCCGCTACCCAAAGAAGGTTAAAGACATAAGGAGTCATCTCAGACCATATAAAGTATATACATATATTCTTGATCAGCATCAACATCTGAGACGAGACATGTTCGATATCTTAGATATTTTGGCTGATTATGTGGTACATTTTGTACTCTTTGATATAATATACTTTAAAAAAATATTATATTTAAATGTTGTATTTATTTAAAATATATTATAGAGTACAAAATGTACCAAATGTGTCAATATACCAAATAGAGCACTTGTTATATTTTTGTATATTTTCGATATATTAATTTATTATATTTTAGGAATATTTCCCATCTGTTTTGCTTTTATTTAAAATCTGTAGCGAGTCAAGCTCACTTGCCTATAGCTTGCTTACTTATTTAATACTACTGTAGATCAAATATATTACTACTTAGGTTCTCATCATGGTTAAGAATCAACCTGAAGTATAAGTTTCCTAAAATGTGCTTTTAACAGGCCAATTGAAAAGTTCTCGGCTTACCATAGTAAACCACTTTTTTTTAATAATTCGTTTTCTTTAATCAACATAATTTCCTTCAAGAGTGATACACTGTTTATAGCGACCATCGAACTTGTCGATATCATTTTTGTAGTACGATTTGTAATTTATTTCAAAATTCGCCTCAGTTTCGACGATCATATCTTCATATATAAATAGTCTTGCATTAAAATTATTTTCGATTTATGTTTTCATTTATCTTGTAATGAAATTTTTGTTTCAAATATACTAACATTCAAATCGTTAAAGAGATATGATTTGTCATTTCTTTTGTTTATATTTTAAAAGTTATATATTTTCACAAAGTTAGGCAGTTGAATGTTTTGAGAAAGTCTTCTATTTAAATTAAAGATTTAAGGAAGTATAATAAAAAAGAAAAACAATGTACATATCTTCCTTGTCTATAAATGTTGACAATAGATAGCGTAATAAAATGAAACTTCTCTCTGAGCGAGAGAGCAAGAAATATTATAATGGAGTAGTTGGGCTGCATTATCTAGATGGATATCACACGCTTTCGCAGTGTTGTTGTTGTTGTTGAACACATCTTGTTTTATGACCCTGAAGCAGTCACAGTAAATGCATTAGTTTGGTTTTGGCCAACGGTTAATGGTATCTATGGCTTTAGTCGTGCATCACATGAATGCAGCACAGATTGATGACAAAACAAGGTGGTGGGGGAGTGGAAGGTGAGGTAAGAACACATGCTCGTAACAAGTGCAGCAAGTCGAGTAACTATGTCGCTTCGCAGTGTCGCATAACAAATCTTTATAGATGTGAGCAAAGTATTACCTGTCGTAATCTTCGTTGTCGTTGTCGTTGTCGTTGTCGTTGCTACCAAGCTGTGCATCTGTATCTGTAAATGAAGCTGATGCTGTATCTGATCTCTAGATGTATCTATATCTCTTCTCGCGTATCTCACAAGTGCTTAACGCATGTTTTATGCTTGTTTACTTTACTGTCATTGTCTTGGCTTCATTCTTTCGCTGCTGCTTCTGCTGATGTTCTCGTCTCTGTTTCGTTTTATTGATATTGTATAATCCGCTCTTATCTAGGTCATTGTTTGACTGCCCACTCAACGTATCCGTATCTCTCTCGTTCGTATCTCACTCGACTTCACACTTCACACTACACAATCTGTATTTATTTTGTCTAACTTCAGGCTGGTATTTAAATTGGGGGGTGCTTAAAAGATTTCACCTGCAATCTGCGTTCCCAGTCCGAAAGATTGTTTTAAAACGGAAACAAGTTCAAGCAAAAATTCCCAAAAATAAAGTTCATTTTATGCAATTGCAAAGTTATCACTATGGTTTTTTATTCCAATTCGGAGTCTTCGATTTACACAGAAGCCGCCATCAAACGCACTCGACTTAAGAACTTATTCAGAAAACGCAAGTTTATTCCCACTTTTCGGCTGGGCACAATCAAAGAGCATTCCAAAGAAGTATACATAACATATTTATTTGCCTATATACATATTTATTTGTTGTTTGTGTTTACTTCAAAGTCCATCGTTTGTCTGCTCTTTTATTGATAAATCAGCAAAGTTTTTATTCTTACATTTTCACATGACTTTCAAATTTTAAATGAGCAATCAAAGCTTTAGTTGACAGTGCTCTATATTTTATATATTTAGTTTGCAAATTGAATAAAATAATTACACAATTTTGAAAGTCAAAAACTGTTACACAATCTAATAAATAGTAATAGTATAGATCAAATTTATTAACGTTATAATTTCAATTCTTCACATGAAAATAATATGACAAATAAAGTTGATTTACTTCAAATCTCTCTAATCTATATTGATAAATCAGTAACAGTTTTTTGTGACATTTTTACAAAATAGATTTCAAATAGTCGAAGAGTTTAGTTGTTTAAAAATGTGAATTCAACCAAATAATTTATAAAGAATACATACATTAAAAAACAAAATTATGTATACAAATTATTATCTGCTAGAATTGATCTCATAGAAATTAAATTTTAAAGCAAGAATTCGATAAGTATTTTATTAAATTACATTTATCAAGTGAGGTACATAAATTAAGGGTTTAAAACTTTTATGTGAGTTTAGTTGTAGTTATAAATCAGTCAAGTGTTCCTATATCATTTTACTGACTTGACTTTAAATTAACAAATCAAACTAAAGAAGAACTTGGTTGTAAATATGTAAATATAAATAATAAATTTAACTTACCAATTAAATATAAAAATAAATTTACAAAAATCTAATTAGGAAACTAAACTGAACAACTTTAAATTCCAAAATAGTACTCTAACATTAATTTATGTTAATTTTTGTTAATTGCAAGTAGCCAAAGAATTCCAATAAATAGTTTAGCAAATTCATTTGCGTCTTGCATTGCATTTCACAGAATATATATGTAATTTTAGTGAACCACATTTATTTATGTTTACTTTAAAGTCACTTGTCTACGCTCATTAAGAGATTAGCAAAGTTTTTTTACTGAAATTTGAACTTGAAAACATATTTAAAACTGTATAAAAATTAGGCACCCAAATGAATAATTTGCATAAGTTTCGAAAGTGGGTTTTCTTTGGAATTTGTGAGTCGAGTCAACCCAAATTTAATTGCAACTCTTTACGGCATTAGCCAGGTCAACATTAGCTCGCAAGCTGTCAAGATTTGGTTTGGGAAGTTTGACCCATGCGTAGGGCTTCCATTGAGTGAAACCAAAGCTCGTCCACTGCGGTTTAATGTCGCTACTTAACCCAGCCCCACCCCCACCCCCCCTCTTGCTTCCTCCCTTCGCTTGTGTCCCGCTTGTGGGGTTTCCACAGAGCCTAAAGCGGTGAAACATGAATTGAGGGAGGAACGCTAATTGGCGCCACAGCGAGATGATGGCCACAATATTGAAAGCATTTTGCGTTTTTACCTCCGTGTCTGAATCATAATCATTTATATAAATAATCATAAAAATTAAACAAAGCGAAAGCTGCTAGGGGATGGAGGAGGGGAGATGAAGTGGGAATTATGAAAATTGAGAAAATGTAAAAAAATGCTGTTGGAAAAATTGTAGCATTCGATGTTGAAAATGTCGCCGCGTTTGGTTATTAATAATACGCCGTGTTGTCCAAGTTGAGTCCAGCATTTGCCCACCTCTTGCTCTCTCTTTCTCTCTCTTGCTCTCCCTCTCTGTCGCACACTCTGAGGTCTCACTTTCTCTCTTACACGTTGTCTGCTGCATTTCAATTTGGCTTGAGAAATTGGAGACTCGCCGTCGAGGTAAACGCGAAAAATTTAATATCCGTTACATGTGGCAACAACGCTCGACTTGACTCGACTCGACTCGACTCGGTGGCAAGAGGGAATAGCTGGCTGCCTGCCCCGCCTCCTCGTGTCTCCCACAGCCACCCAAGCAAAATTGTTTTCACAACAAATGAGGCCGAAAAATGTTATTAAAAAGTTTTTCCTGTATTTATTTGCCTGTGTTATGTTCGCATTGTTGTTGCTCCTCTTTCTCTTTCTTTTTGTTGCTCTTCGTTGTTGTTGCCGTTGTTATTTTCATCTTCTTTGGCGTTTCTTAAGTGTGTGTGTGTGTGTTGCAGTATTATCTGGCTGCTTGTCTCTTACATTTCATATTTATTTAATTTTTCGCGTACTTTCTACTTTGTCTCTCCTCTCGTTGTTGTTGTTGTTATTGTTGTTTTTCTTTCTTTTTGAATAACTTATAAGCAAGTACACGGCTTCGACATCGCTCTTGACCAGCGACAGCCACAGAGTGGTTGCTGGCAGCTACTCGCCGACAGATGTCGCTACTAGTTTGGCACACAATATCAAATGGACAAAGTTCTGCTTATTACAATGAACTCAGCGCGCTGTCTCTCTCTCTCCCTCTCTCTTTCTCTCTCTCTCTCTCTCTCTAAACTTAACTTGAGCACAAGTACTTATTTATTTTGTTGATATTCCACATCCTGTTGTCGAAGCAAGTGCCAAGCAAATTGTACTTCGATTGGAATTATTATGAGATCCGCTTGCCAGAGAACTTACTTTATCTCAGAAGAAATTCAATTGTTAATAGACTGCTGAGCAGAATGAAGTTAAAAGATGAATAAGTATTGATGGGTGGATGGAAAGTTGAACAGAACATTTATAGAAGTAGCTATAGACATGGATAGACAAATCAATATGTAGATATATTGAAAATTGATTGGTTATAAAGCTAGAGAGTTAATGCATATATATTATATTATTCTTAAATAAAGTTGATTATATGTATGAATAGATATACATACATATATAAAGACAGATGCTAAAAGTGGATAGCAAAGCAAATAAATAACTTTCGACATAACATCGATATTTTAAGAAGTTTATAGATAAATAATTTGGTGATTTTTATATGTTTATATGTAGCTTTGGATAGCTATATCGAACTTTATATACATGCAAACATTTGACATTCTTGTAAAGAAGATAGATAGAAAAAAATATATATAATAAGTTAAATAGATTTTAATCAGTTTATAGATAGATAGATAATTGACAAATTTTTTTATTGTTATACACACATTATAGAGAAAAAGTGATATAGATAGAAAGATTTAAGGATATATGGTAAAAAATGGTTATCAATATATAGACGAATAATTATGCGTAAATAGTTAAATAGTTTAAGGGTTATACATGTATAAATACGTATAGATTTATAACTATTAATTAATAGATAAACAAACAACAAAACAAAGAATTAAATGCAAAAAAATAAAACATTTCAAAGTGAATCAAAAGCTTATGAATCTAAATTAATACATTCTGAAGTAAATTAATTTGAATAAAATGAAAGAAAAATAATTCTCTTCATTAGCTATACTCATGTGTCAACATAAACCTATTCCTATGCCTTTTTAGTAATATCTTTTCGCTCTATCTAAACGCGTGTTATTTTATTAAGACAGTTAAGAGCATATTAATCAAATCTTAACTAACATACATATCTCTACATAAGCTTTACTCTTTACTACAAGCAATCCCCATAGTTCATATCTCATTTCGTAAATGATAATTCCAGTTAGAAGCTTAGCTTAATATGAAGGACACGCTTTCGAGGAGGTGTTAAGTAAATTACAAAATGAGCAATTGCTCAATCACTTGACACTAAGACACTCATTCGCTTCGTCTGTTTGTCTGACTGTCTGTCTGTCTAGCATATTCATGCGGTCATTCAAACTTATTCACTGCACTCACTCAGAGCAGAGCAAAGCACACTTTAAGGACAACAAAATAAAATACGAAAAGCGCAAACTTTGAAGACTGCTCCAGAGAGTCACCTTCAAATGGCGGGTCGCATAATAGAATGGACTCTCAACTCGACTCGACTCGACTCGACTCGAAACTGAAAGTGAAACTTAAACCCAGCTGAAGAAGAAGACGAAGAAAAAAGTAAAGAAGCTCAGGCCAAAATCCAATGGCAAAGGCAAAGGCAAAGGCAACGATTTACATTTACGCCGGGGCAATTGTCTTACGAAGTGGCAACATTGGCCTCCGCGTATTTTTGGGAGTCGACACCGTCTGCGGCTTATGGCCACCCTAATTTGCACATTTTAAACGGTCGAATAAGGGGAGGAGGGGAGTGTTGGGGGCAACTGCTTGAATAGGCGGCGGGATTAGCACGCCGAAAAGATTTACGCGTCGTCGCCCTTTTTTATGGTTGCGACTCAAATTGAAAAGTTTCGCCAACCTTTTTTGCCGCAGCCCTTCGCTAACTTCTCTTTCTCTCTCGCTCTCTCTCTCTCTCTCTTTCTCTTTCGCAGCCTGGGGAAGGCGCCACTGGCCCTGTGGCAACAACAGCGCAGAGCTGCATTAGCCAAAGCTTTGGCCAGACCAAGAACTATGGCACATTGAGCAGCAGCGGAGAATTGCCCGAGACTCTCACCTACGCCTGGCACAACGTCGACATCTTTGGCGCCGTCCATCAGCCGGGCTCCAATTGGCGCCAGCTCGTCAATCGCACACGCGGTCTCTTCTGCAACGAGCGCCACATTCCGGCTCCGCGCAAGCATCTGCTCAAGAATGGTAAGAGTACACTGAAAGAAACAAACGTGATAAAATCAAGAATGAAATCTACTCGTAGAATCAAGATTATTTGATGTGAAAACTCAACAAAGGAGGTTTATTCTTAAATCAAAAGCGCAATTGTAAAATAAAGTTTCAAGAATTTAATCTTGATTCAAGTAAGGAAAAGTCTTAAAATTAAACCAAAGAAAGTAAATCTTAAATCAAGATCAAATAATCATAAATTTAGATTGCTTAAAATAAAACAAAAATAATAGATTTGTGATATTAATTACAAATAAAATACTTTAATGGGAAATAAATTTAAAAAAAAGTACATGAATGAAGAAAAAATAAATAAAAATATATAAAACTACAAAATGAGGGAGAAAAAAGTAGAGAAATAAACACAGAAAGAAAAAAATGCTAAAATCTAGAATCAAGATTGTTTGATGTGAAAACTCAACAAAGAAGGTTTATTCTTAAATCAAGATCGCAATTGCACAACAAAGTTTCAAACAATTTAATCTTGATTCAAGCAACAAAAAATCTCAAAATTAAATCAAACAATATTAAATTTAGATTGTTTGAAATAAAACAAAAACAATACATTTTTAATAATATTTACAATTAAAACACTTAAATAGGAAATGCAGTAAAATAAATAAGTAAAGCAATAAAAAAAAAGGAAAAAATAAATTATAAAAGTACCAAATTAAGAAGGAAAAAGTAGAGAAATGAACACTGAAAGAAACAAACGTGCTAAAATCAAGAATAAAATCTAGAATCAAGATTGTATGATGTCAAAATTGATCCAAGAATTTGTTCACTCATCAAGATTGAAATTGTACAAAAGAGTTTCAGGATTATAATATTGTTTAAAGAATAAGAAAAAACTCAAAATCTCAAAATTTAAATTTAGATTTTTTAAAATAAAATAAAAATAAATTAGATAACGTTTTTGTTGCATTGCAAAAACTCAAATCAAGATCAAACGTTCTTAATTAATTATAGATTGGATACACTTGATTTAAGATTAATTATGAGTTAAATGGGAAGATGAAATAATCTCAATTCAAGATTATATATAAGAAACTTACTAAAATCAAGAATAAAATCTTAAATCAAGATTGTATGATGTCAAAATCAAACCATGTAGGTTTATTCTTAAAGCAAGATCGAAATGAGGCCAACAAGATTCAACACATTCTCGTTTTAAGAATGGACAAATCTCATAATTTGAACCAAGAAATTAAATTTGGATTGTTTAAATAATAATAATAACAATTAAATTACAACACCAGAAATTAGGTTGTAATTTTAAAAGAAGGGAATTCTATTATTTTAACAAACAAGAGAAAAAAGATTTAAGATTGAAAAGTTTTTAAATCAACTTAAAAATCTTATTTCAAGATGTTTTTTTTTTTGGAAAATCGAAAAAATTATAAATCAAATCTTGGAATTTTCTTTTCAATCAAGAATAAAACATACTTGGGGTAAGATTTCAATCTTAAAATAAGATGTTTTTAATCTTAAATACCATTTTTTAAGATGAAAAAATACTTCAATCAAGATTTGTAATCTACATTTCAATCTAACATACATATTTTTCTCTTTGTGTATCCCATCCCATTTTCGATCTCCCTCTAATATCTCTCTCTCTCTCTCTCTCTCTCTCTCTCTCTTCTCTCTCTCTTTTGCAGTTTGTGGAGTTGCCTATCCGGGTGAGTTGCTCGCTGTCATGGGCAGCTCTGGAGCAGGTAAGACAACGCTCCTCAATGCGCTCGCCTTTCGCTCGCCGCAAGGAGTTCAGGTCTCTCCCTCGAGTGTGCGTCTGCTCAACGGTCAGCCGGTGGATGCCAAGGAGATGCAGGCACGTTGCGCCTATGTGCAGCAGGATGATCTGTTCATTGGCTCGCTCACGGCACGCGAGCATCTCATCTTTCAGGCCATGGTCCGAATGCCACGTCAGCTGAGCTATCGCCAGCGTGTGGCTCGAGTGGATCAGGTTATCCAGGAGCTGTCGCTCAGCAAATGCCAGCACACGATCATCGGTGTGCCAGGTCGAGTGAAGGGTTTATCTGGTGGCGAGAGGAAGCGTCTTGCCTTCGCCTCGGAGGCACTCACCGATCCTCCGCTGCTCATTTGCGATGAGCCCACCTCGGGATTGGATTCGTTCACTGCGCACAGCGTTGTGCAGGTGCTGAAGAAGCTGTCGCAGAAGGGAAAGACCGTCATCCTGACCATCCATCAACCGTCGTCGGAGTTGTTCGAGCTCTTCGACAAGATCCTCCTCATCGCCGAGGGGCGTGTCGCCTTCCTTGGCACGCCCAGCGAGGCCGTCGACTTCTTTTCCTAGTGAGTAAATAGTCTCGACTATAAATTGCTTTCAATCATTATTATCATTCGTATTACTATTACATAAATAAATATATTTATGTAAATATTATTTATTAAATGCAAATTTGGGATATCATTTTTTTCAAACTAAAAGTCTTTAATATCATTTACTAAGAGTCCACAAAACGACAAATTTAAAATCATAAATTACCAATCATATTGAAGGGTGATACAAAATTTAAATATAAATCAGTTCAATATTTAAAAAAAATATGATTTCTAAACGTCACACTATAAGTCAGCAAGAAACCTAAGTTAGTCAGTTATTTATTAAAGTCTCAAGTATTTTATTTTTACTATTAACAGTCAACAGAAAACGGAAATTTAAAAGTTAATTTGAAGCTAACAATTCAATTTATTGCTTCTAAACTATGAAATATTGAGTTTTCTTAAGTTAAATTTGTTTAAATTCTTAATTTTCCGAAAGGAAGTTTACAAAATAAACGATATTATATATTAACAAAGAGATAATAATATCAATTTAAATTAAATTAAATGATCCTTGAAATGAAATATGTTTAAGTTTAATATAAAATTTGAAAAATAATATAAAATCGATATACAATTTATAACCCACATATACAATATAATATAAAATATTATAATCAGTTAAATTTAAAATTTGGAAATATAAGAATTAAAATACAACAATTTGAATGTCACATTTTAAAACCTATATATTAACACAAAAATTGTATTTCATGAAATGATTATCTATAGTCGACAAAGGAAGTGAATTCAAAACTCAATTAAATAAAAAAAAAAGATTTTATAAAAATATATAATAAATAAAATGAATATACTAGTTATAAAATAAATGAAAAATAATTAAATTCAACTAAATTATCAGGGATAATTGCAATATTTGATTGCAAATATTAAGTATAGTAAATTCATAAAATTCTTATTTATATACATACAAGTATATCTTATATATATTCTCAATCTCTCGTTTAGCGTGGGCGCCCAGTGTCCGACCAACTACAATCCGGCGGATTTCTATGTCCAAGTGCTGGCGATAGTTCCAGGCCGCGAGGTGGAGTCGAGGGAGCGGATTGGCAAGATCTGCGATAACTTTGCCATCAGCAAAGTAGCTCGGGATATGGAACAGCTGCTGGCAGCAAAGACGCAGACGCAGCCGCTAGAGCAGCCGGAGAATGGTTACACCTATAAGGCAACCTGGTTTATGCAGTTCCGAGCTGTACTCTGGAGATCCTGGTTGTCGGTGCTCAAGGAGCCGCTGCTGGTCAAAGTGCGACTCATTCAGACCACGGTGAGTAGCTTGAGTTTGGTTTTAATTTCAATATTATTACTGTATTCACTTAGTTATAATGTGCAATATAAATTAGATTATTATCTTTGATATAATATAAAATCCAACAATATTTTATAGATATTTAGGTATTATTATTTTAACTCATTTTATGTATAATTACTAAGTATAATCTTTAATTTTGTATACTTTTTATATTTTCTACACTTACTTATATATTCGTAATTATTTTACTGTTATTATTCATTTCATTTTTTTTATTTGTATAATCATTTGTTCTTTGTAATTATTTGTATATTTTATACACTTACTTATCCACTTATTACTTCATAGCTTCTTTATTACGAATTAATTGATTTAACTATACAACAGCTACATTAAATTCCAAATTAAATTGAAAACAAAAACATCGAATTGCGTTACTTTAACAAATTTAAACAAATTCAGAACTTTCTCAGAATTACAAGGAGCCCTTCATTAACTTATTTCTTAAAAATCAAATTATTTTATTACTTGCTTGTTTATTTCATTATTATTTTCTTCATTTTCTTTAATTGCCAATTTAATTTTTTTTATTCATATAATATAACTTTTGATCTAGTTTCATATTTATTTAATTATCTACTCGCATTTAAGGTCAACTCAAAAAGACAGATTTTAAAACAAACTTTGGTAATAAAAAGCATTAAAAAAAAAATAAAAAAATATATATCCATCAAATGAAATAACTTAATCCTTCTTGTTAGTTTTTTTCTATGTTTTTCGCTTATTAATTTATACTTATTTATTTTGTACTTCATTTCTTGATGAAATACTAATAGTCAAATGTATAAATAAATAAATAAATGTTTTTTTTTATTAATGCGACCCTTGATATATATATATTTTTTTTTTTTTTTTTTTTATTAATTTACAACTCACTAACATTTACATGATATTTTTTCAACTTTACGAAACTCAATGAAATTATAAGTCAAACATGTAATTGCTTAGAATTGCAACCCAAAAATACAAAAATCTCAACCAAACTTGGATTAACAAAATTCTCAACTTAAGCTTGTGATATATGTACATATATAAGAAATCAACTGAAAATTGAAAATAGAAAAACAGAGAAATAAAATCGAAATGAATTTCGCTCTTTTGCAGATGGTGGCTGTATTGATTGGACTCATCTTTCTGGGGCAGCAGCTGACGCAAGTGGGCGTGATGAACATCAACGGGGCCATCTTTCTCTTCCTGACCAACATGACCTTCCAGAATGTGTTTGCCACCATCAACGTGAGTTTGCTCTCAAATATCTTTCACTTTCTTTTATTTAATCCATTCCATTTCGCACTCTTTCACTCGAAGGTCTTCACCTCGGAGCTGCCTGTGTTTATGCGAGAGGCACGAAGTCGACTCTATCGGTGCGACACGTATTTTCTGGGCAAGACTATAGCGGAGCTGCCGCTCTTCCTCACCGTTCCCTTTGTGTTCACGGCGATTGCGTATCCGATGATTGGACTGCGAGCCGGCGCCTTGCACTTCTTCAACTGTTTGGCTCTGGTCACACTGGTTGCGAATGTCTCCACCTCGTTTGGCTATCTGATATCCTGCGCCAGCTCATCCACATCGATGGCCCTGTCCGTGGGTCCGCCTGTCATCATTCCGTTCCTGCTCTTCGGCGGCTTCTTCCTCAACTCCGGCTCGGTGCCCATCTATCTGAAGTGGCTGTCGTATCTGTCGTGGTTTCGCTATGCCAACGAGGGACTGCTTATCAATCAATGGGCTGATGTGGAGGCTGGCGAGATTAGCTGCACTTCATCGAATACGACATGTCCGAGCTCTGGGAAAGTCATTCTGGAAACGCTCAACTTTTCGGCTGCTGATTTGCCCCTTGATTACATTGGATTGGTTTTGCTCATCATCAGCTTTCGAGGATTCGCCTATTTAGCGCTGCGACTGCGTGCCCGACGCAAGGAATAAAAAACATCATATACATACTATATATATATACACATGCATACACTCTATATATTATATATAAACACTTTTTTTTTTTTTTTTAATTGTTTATTTGTGTTAAATTGTTTAGCCCATGAACCACAAAACTGCTGGAGAAAAGCAACATTTACTGTTTAGTATGCTTGGCATTTTAAATTAAATATGCTTTCTATACGCAACGCCAACGAAATTGTTATTTCAAATCTCTCATTCAGTCATTTAACAGGAGCCTCGCACAATTTGAATTGTATTGTAAATTTAAACTTGGCGCGCTCGAAATTCACCATCACAGCAAGAAATTCAACACACACAATACGCTACGTAACACACAGAGCATTGGTGCGAACGGGATAGCAGCACTAACACCACTAGCGCAGCTGGATAAGCATTGAAAAGAGCGGCGCGGCTATAGTTAGCTAGCGTTGTTACGACGCAACAAGCGGCGGCGACCGGAGTTGCTGCTGTTGTCGCGATTCCACCGCATTGCTTTGTTGTTGGTAAAATTCTCGCAAGAGATATTTTGTGTTTGCTGTCGTACTGCTGCTGCTGTTTTTTTTTTGTTGTCTGGGAGAGTGTGTGTGTGTTTAACTTTAATCTAATCGCAGACGCGTCGCCAAAACTAAGTCTCAAGTAGTTAAAATTAACTGTCGGCCAGCAAAAGTACTGCACACGCTTTCCCCCGGTCAGCCGCCGTCATCAACAAACAAAAACGTCGCGCGCGCGGGCAATTGGATCGCTTGGCTCTTCTATTCAATGTGTTGTGTGCAGTGTTGTGTGTTGTGCGGTTCAGTTCAGTTCAGTTTTAGTTAGCGTATCGCGGCGTAAGCGACGCTCCGCTCCGCTCACATTTATTTTTAAACAAAACAACGGCAAACAAAACAGCGGCATCATTTTCCAATTGCAATTCAAAGTGTTAAACGCTGGAAAGTGCCCAACAAAGTAATAGCAATACCACACACACAAGCACACACACACACACATTCCTTTGTGGCTGTGAAAGAAAGCGAGAGCAAGAGAGAACGAGTGTCTGCACTCTGTCTGCGACCAATTGATTTTTCACCAAAATATTTAGCCAGCCAACCCCCCCCCACAGCAAATAGCCGGCGACTATTTGACCCCCTTGGCTCGCCGCGCGTCCCCCGTCGCTACGTTCCATACGCCCTTGCGCCCACACATACAGACCATAACCTCAAAACAGCTGTTGCGCTGCGCTACAATAGGCAACGTGTATAAGTGAAACGGCAACAACAACAACCAATAATTGTAATAAGAACAACAAGAACGGCAACAACAACAATAGGAACATCATCATCATCATCATGAAGATGGACATCGAAGCGCTGTGCAATGAATGGAATGAACTCAATCGCGAGTACACAGAGCTTGAGGTGAGTTTTGTTTGCTTGCGGTCGTTGTTGGTCGGTCGGTCGCAAGTTGATGTTTGACTGCGAACAGCTGCTAATGTTTGTCCATCCCCCTCCACACCCCGGTTACTCTTTGCAGACGTGCAACAGACGCTACATTGAGCTGCTGGAACAGCTGTACAGTCATCAACAAAAATGCTTCAACGAGATCAAACATCAACGCTATCGCATGAATCAAATAACGGCCTCGTTACGACAGTGAGTACAACAACACAACAGTAACTAAACGCACACACACACGCACACACACATACTACATGTGTATGCAAAAGGCAACCCTTTAAAAATTGTATTCAATTAAATATGCTTACTTGCATTTACGTTTAGATAGAGATGGCAGCGTGTCACGAGCATAAATTTAGTTTAAACTGCGTGCGTGACGTTATTAAATAAACAACAACAACAACTGCAGCTTAGTCATATAATGAATGATCGGAAATAACTTCAAAAGAAATCCGCACAAAATTCGTAGAAACGTTTTAATGAATTAGCAAATTGCTTGTCGCTTCTTCTCAGTTTCTCTTTAGTGTTTTCGTTTTGTTTTTATTTTTGTTGTTGTTTATCTATAGCTGCATTTACATCTACATAAATAAACAATTGTGTGTGAAGTGCAGTTAAAAACACATACACTCACAGTAATTATATTTATTCACGCTCATTATTTTTCGTATTTGTCGTTTAACGTTTCGAATTCCAAATTGTCATTGCACTTTCGTTGGGTAATGTAAACAACCCCCGTTAAAGGTTCGCCAATTTGGAATTTGATCTGCCATCAATTAAAGCTACTGTGAGAGCCCCGAACTCAGGTATTCTAATCAGCACACACACACACACACACACACACATGCACACCTATTTGGTTGCTTATCAGTTGAAACAGTTGAAAACACATGTCTTTGGGTAATTAGTCAGGAAGGCAACCTTATCGATAGCACCCGCCGAGTAACAGCAACAGGCGAGCTTATCACTAAATACCTATTATATATAGAGTGCATAGCTCGTCTTCTACACATGTCGATATATGTTGACGGTTGGTTGCTTTGCCGGTTCCAATTAGCTTTTTACAGCTGTGTGTTTCTTCTGATAAAACCTGTGATAAAACTCACGTACTTATTTGTAGACTTTGTTCCCCAACTGGCGTTGAGCTGGGCGTGTTTATTGCCGTCCAAGTCGTCGATGTCATAAACTGTTTTGTTTTGTAATTGAAGGCTAACCTTTGGTCAGCTAGTTACCAAGTAAGCCCTCTCCCCTCTGTCACCTGCCACCTGCCACCTCATGCCCCTTGTTTATGTATGTGTGTGTGTGGCAACTGTCTTCCACTTTTATGCGCGCTCTCTTTCGCTTCTCCAACCAGTCGCCCTTGACCCTGTGATGTTGCATGAAGCGTAAACTGAAACGCCAACCAAACACACACACACACACTCGCAAATAAAAAAACAAAACAAAACTCGTTGAATGACCAGCTGTATTACAGTGGGACAAAGTCGATTAGCAACTGCCAAGAAATTCTCAATATTTATTTTTATTTATTTATGACTTTGAACTGAATTTCTAATGTACAAATGGACAAGGCTAGTTTATTAATATACTAAATTTAGTTTGCTGAAATATTTTTGAAATCATTTACTTATATAATAATTAATATTGATTCATATAACTGACATTTCTATAAAAGTCTGGATATTACAATTTTCCTTCTTTTATTTTGTTGCACTAATTATTTATGAATTAATATGATTAGTTGCTGCATTCTTTTTCATATTATTTTCTTGCTGCTATAATTCATATTAATTTATGTCACAGAGTCTACGATTTACTACAACGGAAATCTTCATTTCCTAATGTGTTATCTGCCAATTCACATTATCTTTGAGTACTAATTATTTATGAATAATTATGTTAGGTGTCTGAAATCTTTTTCAAATCTTTGCTTTTACTACTATAATAATTAATATGAGTTCATGTCTAATCTCCGCAGACATCTTAATAGACGTCTAGAGATTACAATTTCCATAATGGAAATTTTCGTTCTTTTCTCTCCCAATTGATATCATCTTATTTGTCGACGTACCAATTCATAAAACTTATGCCTTGGGTTGCATAGTTCATTTATTTCCCGTTTTGCAAATCGTTATCGCGCTTTGTTTAGACTACCTTGTGTTTTGGTTTAAGCAGGCGATATTCATACTGATTAGTTGTGTTAAGTGTTTTAGTTGAGTTTTTTTTTTATTTATTGCTGCGATTACTTAATTATTTTTATAATTATCTGACTCATGAAATTCAATTGCAACTATTCGCAATTGAACTTTGTGTTTTCCTGAATTCATTCTGAAGTGTCAACAGCTGATAGCTGCATGAATTTTTGCAACTTTGTACCACTGTGCAAGGCCAAATTGCTGCAGTTGATGTGGAGTTCGTTGTTTGACGCCACAATTATGAATGCAAGCATATGTGTGTGTGTGTGAGTTGCTTTCGAAGCGGTTTTAGTCGCTAGGGTATCGATGTCACAACGTCTGTTGCTCTTGGACTTCTCTCCCTACACTAAGTATTATGCATATATACATTGTATATATGAATTTGGCCTTGGGCTCAGCTGTTTGCCAGATTGATTCTACGCACAGCAAAGCACATATTATGCAAACATAAACAAAAGCAGAGACGGACGGACAGACAGACAGACGGACAGATGGACAGTGCGCACTTGACAATATATCATGGAAAATAAATGAAATAATTTGAAGCGATTTTTACCGCGCGGAGTGCAAATGAAATGATTTTTCGAGCGGTTTTTGGTGCAACACCACAAAATTGAGTTTGAAACAGTTTTTGAACAATTAATTTTAATTGCAATATGCAAATTGTTGACAGCTGACAAGCACTCTGATAATTGATCTTGTTGTTGTTTTCGTTTATTTAGTTCATTTGCTAGCCAGAGAGAGAAAGAGAGAGAGAGTGCGAGAGAGAGAGAGGTGTGCAATGTTCATAAACAATCAGCATTTGCATTGCGAAATCCTCGCTTTAAGTGCCACGCTAATGACCACAACGGTAACGCGACTTTGGCGCGTGTGCAAATAAGAAAATAACTAAAAAAAAAAAACCAAAAAAAACTATGAACAACAAAAAACTATTCACATACAAAATTAATGCTATTTTTAGAGCACGTTTTCAAGCGAAAGCAAATTCACATATGATGTCTATATAGTATGCTATATAAATAAACTAAACGTAGATTTATACCAAACAAAAATATTTCAAATGCTACGTGAACTCCACTTGACATTGAATTCGTTCATGCCATGTCAATAATATATCAAAATACAATCTTGATAGATTAAGCTGCGCACCTCGAGCTTTACTTTGATGCCATAAGCCACATTTCTTCGTCTTCAACTTCCGGTGCGTGTTTGCATTACATAATTGATTTAGCAAATTTGCAAGTAATTCCATTGATTATAGTACGTTCAATTTGTGTGTGTTCTAACAATGTTCTAACTTATCAGACGAGCCCCATTCGAGTACTTTCCAGTTTTAGCAAAAAGTATTTCACATTCATTTTATTTTTTTGTTGTTGTTGTTTGTTTTTGGTTTTTGCCCGCTGAACGGGAAACCAAATCGAACCGTATCGAATGTCGTATGTCGTATGTGTCCGCTTATCAGCGTTACTTTTGTTTTACCCTATCGTTTATTGGATGTTTAAAAATAAAAACATGAATTATGCAAGCGATTGATAAAATGCCCCAGCCAGCTCTAATAAAAGTGAAACACAGGTGAAACAACAACAAAAACGTCGTTCACACTGATGTATAGATGTGAATATTCTCACAAATGTACATATGCACATATCTAGTACATATAGTTTTGGGTACATCTATAATTTATGTAGATAACTATCAATTATGTCTAAATTGAACTTTGACGTGCGACCAAATTGAAATTTCCGCTTGGGCCGCACCGTGTGGTGAATTGATTTTGATTTGGATTTCATTTTTAAACCAAATTCCAAATTCAATCAATTGTGCAAGAAATTTCTTTTTCTTTTGCCCCTTACAAAACTTAAGCTTAAAGCTATTCTGGATATTACTAAAAGTGATTCGATATTTCTTATGCATAATTTATATTTAATTATACAAAAGTTCAGTTTTTAATGTTAGTTTAATTTGCTAATTTTAGTAATTTGACTACAATTTGCAATTTGATGACCGCCATCACAACCAGTTATATTGCACATTATGGTACTATATTAAATGTAATAGTATATTCATAAACTAAATATGGCTTTCGGTATATTTTAGTAATCCTGTATATTAATTTGGTATATTGTTACGCTGATATGCTTTTGATAATCTGTAACTGTATATTATTTTGAATGCAATAGTATACAAATATACCAAATAAAGCTTTTGGTATATATTTAGACATTTCTGGTATATTGAATTAGTATACCTAATGGAAAATACAAGTAGTATGCATTTTTGTGTATATATTATTTTGTATACAATAGTCTACATATACCAAATATAGCTTTTGGTATATATTGAAATTCGTGGTATATTAATTTAGTATATTTCTATTGATACAACAACATACATATAACATATGTTTTGAATGTATTATATTTCGAGTGCAGTAATACATCTCAATCCCAAATATAGCTCTTGGTATATTTTAATAATTTGTATACGTTAATTTGGTATATTTTAACGATAATTCAGTTTCCGCATTGCTTTGCTTTTATCTCACAGTCAAACAAACTCGACTGTAACTTTCTTATTCGCCTTTTTTTTGTAACCTTCAGAAAATTGTTTGTTTGGTTTTTCGTGCAAAAACAAATTAATTTTCGTATTAAGCGCAAGGTGCACAAATATGACAATAATTAGCTCTGACAAAAAAGTTTGATGATAATTAATGATATCTCATCACACTTTAGCAATTAACTGTGCTTTGTTTCAACTTGCTTTTAAAGTTCAAGCGCATGAAATTATGATGGAACTTTTGCTGTTTAAATATAATTATTGCAATTGAATTATGAGGGAATTGTGGGTCATGCAACTATATGCTGGATAAATCTAAGTACCCGTATATATAGTAATTTTAAATGCAATTTAAGTTAAATGAAAAAATCCAGATTAAATCAGATTTTGCAATTTCAAACTGGATTCCTTAGCTGAAAGTTCTTTTGATAATAAGGTTAACGCAAAAGCAGCAGCAAAGTTCAACAGAATTAAACAAATGATTTGTTTTGACTTTTTGCAGATTTCCGTCGCCCGGTGGGCCATCGGATAAGGAGAAGCTCGATGATCTGGTAAAGATGTCGCTGAAGCGGAAGGCGCAGTTGCATGAAATTGAGCAATCGCTGCCGGCAAAATCGGGTCGTTACTTGCAGGTGAGAGTTGGGCACACTTTTGCACAACAAATTGCATTGCAAAGTAACTTTTTCGAGCAAGCGAGCGAGCTAGCGACAATTTGCTACTTGAAACCAGTTTTCCGCACTCCGCGTCCAATTTGCGTTTACTCTACAGTTTTTCTTTCGTTGCGTTTCGTTTCGTTTCGTTTCATTTCAACAATTTGTTCTTTTTTTTTCCCCTTATTTTGCTTATATTTATTTTCTTTTTACTTCTTGTAGATTATCCTGGGCGATGTGAACGTCTCAATTCTGAACAGAAACGACAAAGTTCGCTACAAAGATGACTATGAAAAGTTTAAATTAATACTCAACGTTATTGGCCTGATAATGGCATTCTTCAATTTGATATTTAACTACAGGTGAGTGGCATTAATCTCAATCTCAATCCGCGCACTCCTTACCACCAGCATCATCATCATCATCATCGTCATTTCCATTACACAGAGCTCTGGAATTGGCCTTCATCTTTCTGCTGGTTTGGTACTATTGCACACTGACCATTCGCGAGTCCATTCTGAAGGTGAATGGCTCCAGGATCAAGGGCTGGTGGCGTGCCCATCACTTCATATCGACGGTGGCCGCTGGTGTTTTGCTCGTTTGGCCCCAAGGCGAACACTGGCAACTCTTTCGCCAGCAGTTCATGTACTTCAATGTGTACATCAGTAAGTAAATACAATATATACTATATTCAAGCTATCTATCTGGACGTATCTATATTTTCTTTTCGTTTTTCACTCTCCTTTTGCAGGCATTGTCCAGTATTTGCAGTTTGGCTACCAGAAGGGTCTGTTGTATCGACTTAAGGCGCTCGGCGAGCGTCACAACATGGACATCACCATCGAGGGTTTCCATTCGTGGATGTGGCGCGGTCTGAGCTTCCTCTTGCCCTTCCTGTTCATCGGCTATGCCTTCCAGGCGTACAATGCCTGGACGCTCTACAAGCTCGCCTACACGCCCCCCGATGCGCCGTGGCATGTGTCGGTGATGTCCGGTCTGTTCCTGTTGCTCTTCGTCGGCAACATGGCCACCACGTTGTGGGTGGTGCCTGAAAAGATACGCGAGCGTGCCAAGGAACGCTATCGCCTGCAGTCCATGGGCAAGTCGATGAAGCTGCGCAAGGAGATGAAGGTAAGTTGGAGAAGAGAAAGAGAAACAGAAAAAGAAGAGAGAGCATTGAACATTTCGCTGATTTCTTTTGATTTATTTGCATCGACACTTCAATTGCAATTTCACTAATCTCCCGCGACTTTCGACTTGCGGCTTTTATCTTTCACACAACAGAACAGCGCCAGTGACTTGGACCTTTCGGCCAGTTCCCCCACTGTGGCATCAACAGCAGCAGCAGCAACCACACCAATAACAACAACAGATGCGGCAGCAACAACTACAGAAGCTGCCACAACGCCAACGGAGTCCGAGAAGAAGGCCAACTAAACAACACTGAACACTGAGAAACTGTGGCATTTTGAGAGATTCAAGTTCTCAATCACACTATCTATATATATATGGTATATATGTATATATAAATGCATATATATAATATACAACAAATGTATACTTTTTTTTTCTTTCGCTCGCGAACCCTTAATTTATTAATTTAACTGTTAAGTTGAAAGTTTTCACACCCCCCCCGTTTCGGTTTATCGCGCGTTTATTGATTATGCTCTCTCTTAGCTAAGCAACAGCAAAATAGCAAGTGAAGAAAATAGAGAAAAACGACAAACAACAACAACTACTGTAAATTTATATACCAACTATGTACATTTATATATTTTTTTCCGTGTTTATAAGTATTTTT
Organism: Drosophila sulfurigaster albostrigata; assembly: GCF_023558435.1. Classification (NCBI taxonomy): domain Eukaryota; kingdom Metazoa; phylum Arthropoda; class Insecta; order Diptera; family Drosophilidae; genus Drosophila; species Drosophila sulfurigaster. Next base: position 12,570,118 of record NC_084885.1, on the reverse strand, counting down.
TTTTATTATGATTATTATTATTATTACTATTATTATTGCTATCCTCGCTTGTAGTCAGAAAAGAATGAGAAGCAAAAGTGATGGAGAAAAATGTGAAATGTGAAATGAAATTGTAAAGTTTTGTGCGCCAGAGAAGCGAATTGATATTGAATGAAAAGAAATTGCACTACACAAGAAAATAAACAAAAATAAACAGTGGCAAAATGGCAACAACAAAATGACACAAACAACAATAACAACAATCGAAGTCTGTTTCAATTTCTCTGTGTACTTTTCAGCTTGGTTTGGTTTTTGCGTTTGGGGTTTACTTCGTTTCTCTCTGTTTCTGTTTTGTGTGCGTGGGTGGAAGATGAAGAGGCGTGGTGCGGGGTGCGGGGTGTGCTTCATGGTTTGTGGGGCAATTGTAATTACATTGATGACATTGACCACAAATTATTGAATTGCGTGTAAAGCAGCGGCATTTAAAGTTGCCCCCCATTATGGCATTTTGTGCTGCTACCCGAAAAATCATTCAACAATTCCTGTGTACTCAAAAATTTCGATTGCAACTCGGTATTTATGGTTTCATTGGTTGACTTTACCCCCTGCTCCCCATCCCCCCATTCGCTGGAGTGCAACATTTTCTTCATAGCGCCGCAATTGCCAATCGAATTTAATCCGATTTTAATGAAAATTCTATATGAACACACAAAATGCAAAAACTGTTGCAGCAACTGCGAAACTATTTGCCATTGTCTCTCTTGAAATGTTCTTCAGAAAGCGTAAAGTGCTTGATAAATGAATGACAAAAATGTCGCAACATTGATATATAGATTAGTAGTGAACGGTGTTGAAAAAGTGCTGACAAATTGTGCATTACAGAGGTCGGAATCCAAATCGATTTCGATTCATTCATGAGTGAAACTATCATTAAAAAATGACAGCTATTAGTGAGAAGTGTTTTCAAGTTTCATACTTATTAGTTAAAAGGTCAAAAAGGCCTTTAAACCGCAGCAAACTATTTTTCAACTGTCTTCCGCATTTTGATGACAGCTCAGATTTTTCATACGATGTATAATATTACCCTTAGTATATGTTTCTAATCATAGTGACACAAGACTACAGTCAAATGTACTAATGTACTACATTTTCAAAGTTCATCAAATAAAAATAGAAAAATTCTTTAACTTCACATTAATTTATGTGAACCTAAAAATACATATAATATATAAAACTTGTAAGAATGCTACAGTCGAATGTGCTCGACCCATTTTGAATAAAAGTAAAACAGTGCGATAGTATTCTTAAAATATACTAAATTGATATACCACAAAAATACTAAAATGTAGGCTATTTTTAACTGATTATGCTCTTTTAGCTAAGCAACAGATGTGCAGAAAATTCTACAAACAACAATTACTGTAAACTTATATACCAACTGCATTCGAAAGATACCATAGTGTACAAAATATACTAAGAATCTAAAACATACCAAGTGTTGTCCAATTATATCTACATTTCTTATAGTCTCTGAGATGTAGGTGTTCATACGGGCGGACGGACAGACGGAAAGACGGACATGGCTAAATCGTCTCGACAGTTGACGCTGATCAATAATATATATACTTTATAGGGTCGAATATGTCTTCTTCATTCATTTCCTTTAGGTAGCGGGTATAAAAAAACATCAATAGACTTTAAAAATCTATGTAGACATAATGAAATCTTTTCAGGCCGCTTTAGCAATGGAAAATTTCTTTCACGTGTTTAGTTCATGTTTCATATTTTAATTTAGAATGTGTAATTTCATTTTCAAACTTAATCTTTTCCGATCATTTTGGCAACGGAATATTTCATTCACGTTCATAGTTCATGCTCTGTATTATTTATTCAGAGTTTCGAATTCAAATTTCAAGTTGTCTTTCAATTTGTTCCTATCAAAGTTTCCAGCTTACGATACTATATTAATTAGTTATATTGCCAGTTGCTAATAGTTGGGGTGAAGCAGTAAATAAACCATTCACCAACTAATGCGTATGTAGCTCTAGCTACAACCAGTATTTAATTATATATTCGAAACTCGTCTCATTCTGCAGCAAAACCGGTTCAAAGCCGTCGCAAGTTGGTTCACAAGCAAATCAACAAATCAACAAATCAACAAAAAAAACACAACTAAAAATTGTTAGTTTTCGTTACGTTTCATTAACTTGACAAATGCGTTCACAGATGGAATATTACGTATACGACATGTGTAGTATTTGCATGTTCAGCTGAATCGATTATGATTGTTATCGATAATTGCGATGGCCAGTGTCGTTAATATTGCTGCTACACACAACTTCTGTATGCTATATGTTTTGCTGCAATCAATTTCGTTGGCTCAACAGCTCATTGGGAGGGACTTAAAATTACTTGTGCATTCTGTGATTTCAGCTTTGCACAGCATTCAGCTCAGTGCTTAGACGACAGACGACGTGTCGTTAGAGAGAGAGAGAGGGAGGGGTAGAGAATGAGCTCTGGCAACTCACTTGTTTTACTGGCGGCCATTACTGCGGCTGTCGTCTGCCCATCTGCAACAAAGGCCCTGCAATGCGGCAAAAGCGGCGGTTTTTCTGCACCGTCATTGGGCGCCATTTGCCCCCCTCTTCCCCCTCTCTCCGCACTCTCGATGTGGGTTGCAGGATGTGGCATATGGACGACGAGAATGCCAGAGAAAGAGAAGGGGGCGGAACTAACCGCAACCGCAGCGCGCAGGCGGTCATTGAGGGGACATCCTGGGCTGGCCGTTCGCTTGTCCTCCACGTTGACGTCGCATCGCATCGCATCGCATCGCGTCGCGTCGCGTCGCGTCCTGGCCATTTGCTTGTCGCGCTGCCACAGCCTAATTTGGCGAGAGTTCATTAATTGCGTAAACGGCGCGCGCTTTTAATTATGTCGAACGGCGGCGGCGACGGCGGCCTCCGAGCTGGGTTTTTGTTGCCATTGCCATTGCCATCGAGAGTCCAGGACCTGACTCTGTCTCTAGCTTTGACTGTGAATGTGTGTGTGCGTGTGGCAAGAGGGAGGGGACAAAAGGGGGGGCGTATTTTGTGCATTTGTGGCATTGTTTGCATTGTTGTGCTGTGCAGCCAGTTACTCGCTCGCTCGCTCGCGCTCGGCCTGTTTTTCTGCGGCAGCTTTGGAATTTACGACTTTCGGTCGTCGTTGCCGCAGCGTTTCCCACCCCACCCCACCACCTCCCCCTTTCCCTTTCTCTATGTGTGTGTGTGTGCGGGCACACTTGCTCTGTGTCGGTGCGATTATCATTTATTGCAACCGCATACGGGAAATGTCATTGGCATTGTGAAGCGCGTAATTCGTTAATTTGATAAGCATACGCCATGTTGAACAGTCGATTGAAGAGCCCATCGGCATTTGCCCAATGGCAACAAAAATTGGCATTTGGCTTAAAGCCGCCTGCGAGCAGGCTAACAGAAACAGCATACCAATAGCTTTAGGGTCGCCTGCCCAAAACACCGAGGGCTGATCGGTGAGTTTGCCAGAGTTTTGCCTAATCACAGAACAGCATTGAAAATATTAATGTTCTTATTCAAAAATATGCATACATTTTCTGCTCAAAATACTGATAAATATTTATGTTAATTTAATTAGTTCCAAACTAATATTTTTAGTTTTCGATCTATCTTTAATATAAGTAGTATTATAAATAATAGTATAAGTAGTAATATAAGTAATAGAAATATAATCATAAAAACGTCAAAGTCACGTCTTGAGCCAAGTGATATGTAGCTTCGCTTTACTTCAGCAGCCAGTGCAAGTATTTTGGGTCGCCGAAAGACTTTTGTTTAGGGCGATTCCAAATTATTATATTTCAAATACTTGGGTAGCTGCCTCTAAGATTACACTTTAGAATTCGATAGCTTGGGTAGTGAAAACTTGTCTTTTATGGAATTGCCTTTCGCATTGAACCTCCTGCGCTACGCAGCCCAGCTATCAAGGTATCCCTGGAGTCAATTTGCAGCTTCTACTCAGTTGACATAGTTCTTTAAGACGTCAATTTTGTCAGCATATTTTGCAATGGAACCTTAAGAAGAACTTCCATTTAAACGGGCATCAGAAAGTGTAGATTAGTCGTGTATACGGCATAAAGCAGACTGCGAAGGACTTTGCGTGTGATTTCCATTTCAGTTGAAGCTGAACAGTAATCTCGATCTTTGATCTTTAATTCTAATCAAGCCATACCTTCGAAAAGAAGACTTACTTGCCGTTATGATTGTCTATGGGCTTGCTATTTGTCTGATTTGTGGATAATCCGAAACGCAGTCCCCCAGTTTCGGAAAGCTTATAACCTTACTAAAGCATTAAAAGCGGGCGTTAAAAACAGAAGAGCTGTAATTGCCATGAGCCAAATCAAGGAATCTGAAATATAGAAGTTCACTTGCTTACCTATTATAGTGAAATTTAAAAGAATATGTTTTTTTTTGTCTGTTGCTTTAAAAGTTCGAAATTACAAGAAGAACAAATTAGACGAAAAATAGTAAGCAACAAAAAGAATCATCTGGTTTAGAGCAACTCAAATATATTTAGTTTACAATAGTGAGGATTACTTTTAATATATTTATTGTTTTTAAAATGTTTTAAATCAAATATAAGAGATGTTATTATTTAATTTCTTTTCTTTAGATTTAAGTTTGAATCTTATTAAGTAAACATTCAATCGATGAAAGGAAATTAAATAATTAAGATTGTTTTACTTTCGTATTGTACTTTAATTACAAGTATTTCAATAAAACAAATCAAAGCAGAACAAGTCGAATTTTTGAATATGCTCCTTTTGCAATCGGGTGGCAAAGAAAACTTTGATAACATTTGCTGCTCTCCTCGCTGCTGTGGTCATTGTTTCTCAATGAGCGTTGTTTGTTGTTTCTCAATAATTCAAATTAAATTTATTTATGCGTGAAAAATGACACTTAATCAGCTTTTGATTTATTCAATACCCTGCAATACATAGAGAAAGAAGTGTGTGTTTCAATTCGTGGATATAACATTGCAAATATATAATGAATAATTTATTGACAATAGCGTATACTTAATATGGGGAATAAATACTATATAAAGCCAAAGCTAACCACACACATTTGTTCAAGCATTTCAGAGTTGTTTTATATTTATGAGTTATTTGTCAACTTGTTGGAAATTTGAACAAATCGTTATGCACGTTGGCTAAATGGAGAAGAAAAGGAGAAAAGGAGACATAATCATATTAAGCAACAACAATTACGAATGCCAACAATAAAAACGGAAATTAATTCAAAAATAAAAATGACCCGAACAAAATAAAAATAAAATGGGAAACTGCTCGAATCCAGCTGAGGGAAAGAGAAGGAGAAGGAGAAGGGGAAGAAGGCCAAAAGCTTATAATGAAAATGAATTTAGGGTCAATTGTTATTGTTGTTGTTGCTGTTGTCTGTTGAATGCAATACGAGGCAAACACTGTGCAGGCCAAAAAGTCATCAAAGAAATTCAATTTCGAAAAGAATCAAAATAAAAATAAGTTTTCTTCCTTCTTGTGACTTGAAAGCAAAGGCAAAGGCAAAGTAGAAGAAGAAGACGAAGACGAAAAAACGATGGCAAATTAAATCGAGCAATCAAATGATCATAATAGGTTAATCAAGAACAGGAGCCAGGCGTCCTTTTGCCTTTGGCCTTTCGGTCTCAGTCAGACTGTTTTTTTTTCTGTTTTTTTTTTTTCTTGGGGTCTCCCTCTTCTTCGGTTTTTTTTCTGCGTCTGCCTCATGCCATTGGCTCAGTCATTTGTCTGCTGGCCGTGCCGCACAATAGACAAATTGAAATCGCAAAATAGAAAAATGGCAGTCACACACACACACACACAAACACACTCGCACACACACATACTACGTATGCAGGTTGACATACAAGCAAATAAATAAGTGCACTCAAGTATGTAATATGGGCAACAACAAGGCGGACCCTGGTCAGACAATGTCTAGCATCGCTAGCTGCTCCAGTTTCCAGTTCCACATCCGTTTCCACATTCCTCCCCCTTCCCCCTCCCTCTTCTTCCTCCTCTCTACTAACGTTGGCATCCAGCACCCATCAGCGACAATCGTGCGGCAAATGTAGCGTAAAATCGGCAACATCGTCACAGTTAGCCCACAAAATTGTTAGTTTCGTTGTTGTCTCTCGCCTGCCCAGTGGCTTCTCCTCCTCTCTCTCTCTCTCTTTCTCTCTCTCTCTCTTTCTTTTGCCTTGCTCTCTGCTCAATTCTGGCTACGTAATCAGCTCCAAAGTTGCTCCGACTCTGACTCCGACTCCGTCTGTGGAGCTTCTGATTTATGGCCGCCACACGCGTATCGTTGATGCTGCCGCATTTATTCACTTGCCTTTCACGTGCTGCACTCACCATCCTCTCCTCTCCTTCCCTCTTCTCTCTCCTCTCCACACTCCTCGCCACACCACATAAAGGAAAGAAAACAATTTCCCAATAGTTGCAACTCTCAACAACAAATCAACAGGAAGCGATACGTCTCATACCTAATTAATTTGACTATTTCAGGGAACAGTTCCGTTTTCTGTGGTTGTTGATCCTATTTTTTACTGTCTGCTTTACTGTTACAGTTGCTGTTACTTTTACTGTTACTGTTACTGTTACTGTTACTGGTAATGTTACTGTTACTGTTGCTGTTAATTATACTGCAAATATTATGCTGACTTTTCTACTTTGACTGTAACTTTTATTGTTGCTCATATTCGGTTTGTTATTGTTAAACAGAAAACTAAATTTACTCAAATCAAGAACGCTTTAAAACATTTTAACTAAGTGTAATGAGTAAATATTCAAATGCAAATCTTCTTGATACTTTTTTTTTGTTTTTAGTTATTCAAATGCTTTAATTAGCATACTCTTGCTGCCACTGTTAAGTTCACTGATAATGTTTCACTAATAATAACTCAAATGTTACTCAGATTGCTAATTTACTTTTTTTTCTGTTATTCTTATAACTCTTCCAGCAAGTTTCTGGCTTTTATTCAAAGTGTTACTGGTTGGTATCTTTAATGTATAAGTATATTTATGTTATTATATTTATATTTTTAAAGCATAATATACTTTCTACTTTTATTCATATTATTAGCCATGTTAATGTTTTACAATGACTGTTATGCTCAGTGTAACTGTAACTATTTAAGTTAAGTTATTCTTATTCTTACTATTAATTTTGCTGCCACTTTTATTAATTCTATTATTACTATCTTAAATGTTAATATACATGCTACTTCTTTATTTTTATATTCTTCATCTATTTCTTAGTCTTACTGTTACTGTTAATATTAATCTCCCAATTACAGTTGCACTTAATGTGTTTGATATCTGAAATATATCTAAATGTATTACATTTCTTATTATTATTCTTTCTTTTAGTGTTTCTGTTCCTCTTACTTTTACTTTTAATGTTAATCACATGATTACTGCCACTTTTAAAGCTCTCTGTGATCTTTATGGCCAGAAGCCAGACTTGAATATAATTTGACAATCTGAGTTGTATGCTGTATGCACCCAGCACTGACTGAGACACATTGACCTAACCATTGGCGTAGGCGAAGGGGGAGTGCAGAGGGAGAGCGGTTGGTAGGACCCGCTGGAATTTGGCTTGAATTATGTGCCGCATTACGAGGGCCGTCGGCGACAACGCGAGTGCCACGCACTCACAAAACTTTAACACAAATTGAATTATGCATTCAGTGGCATGGCCAGGGGAATGAAGAGAATGTGGAGGAGGAGGATGAGGAGAGGAACCTAGAGTTGACGGCGGAGCCATTAAGCGAGCAGAACGACGACGACGACGAGCGTCATCCTCCTCGTCCGTTTGCTGACTTTGGCAAATGTAACTGTAATTTATTGAAATTTGTTGCCGCCGCCACGAGCACAGACACAAACCCGCCACAAAGTGGAGGCGCCTCCAACTACCCCTCTCCTTCCATTCTCAAAAAAAAAAGAACCCATCCCACCAGAGGAAAAGTTTCTCGGTCACGTTTTTTGTCACGCTTTTGTTGCCGCGCGCTGCGTTCGGTGGTCACCAAAAATTGCACAGGCGGTCAACAGTCAGATGCTTTCATAGTTTTAGGGTTTCCTTTTTTTCGGCTCCTCCCTCTCCTCCCTCTCTCTCTCTGGCTTTTCAAAGCATTGTGTTTTCTTTTTTTGCTGGTTGCCACTCACTCAGCCTCAACAAAAAAAAAAAACAAGCCTCCCCCATAAAATCATTGTTAATTTTCCCTTGCCTAGGACATACTCTAACTCGAGAGCATAAATATCCTTTATACAGATCAATTACGAATACGTGACAACCCTATGGCGATATTCTACGAATAAAATAGACTTCTTGTGAAATTACATTTCGATAGGAATAAAGTCATCGCCTTGCCTTAAAGCACTTTTTAAATCCATCATGTTTGCAGTCAGTTCACAAATTTCATTTTATTTCATTATTTTTGCAGACTACAAAATTATATTTTGTTTCTTTCTATTTGTTAAATGAAACTGTGCTCTGCTCTTTTGTATTCAATGACCTGTTTAACTATGAATGCGCGCTTGTAAAAAAAAATGAATTTCAAAATAAGTTAAATTAGAGAACAAGTTTCTAATTAAAGCTTGTCGAAGCTGGAATACGCTAAGAATGTTTTAGGCAATAAATTTTAATTGAAAGTTGACTTCTACTTTTTCAAATAGGCAAATCTAATTAAATTTGAAGTTTTTAATAATGTTTCTTTAAAGTACACCAAAAGCGATAGTTTGTGTTTAGAACTTAATTTACTAATTCTACAAATTGTCTATTTAAATAAATTAATATAAAATGTATTTAAAGAAATAAAAGATCAATATAATAAGTTATTATTGAAATTATAATAACATATTTCAATCTTTAACAATATTTGAAGTTGCTTACATCCATAAACAATTGAATCTAAGCAAATATTTAGAAGGGAATTGGAAGACAAATAATTAGTTTATATATTTCTTACAGAAACTGTTGAAATTAGAATAGCTTACTTCAATCGTAAAGAGATTGTGAAAAAGTGTACATAATATAAAAATAAAGAAAAGTAAGTAAATATTTAAAAAGTAGTTAGAAAGAAACATAATTATTTAATATATTTCAAACAGAAAATATTGATATTATAATAGATTATTTCATTCATGTTTAACACAAAACTTGTTATTGAATTACAGCTGTGGATAAATTTCTGTTGGCAATGTTTCGGGATATTAATTAATTGATTTTGAAGTAGTAATTGATTTGAAGTCGAATAATAGTAGAATGAGAATTTTGAAAGTAAACGTAAAACGAGTATTAATTGACATTCTCGATATGATATTTACTTAAGCATATTACTATTATTATGATAAGACAATGTGAGGAACATAATATAAAATAATAATATACAGTATATAATAATTTAAAAAAAAGTTGATTCTTCAAAAGTATTTAATAGAGTGCTAACCATCGATTCATTTAATATCTGCTTTGGACAATTCTAGTTAGAGTATCTCGTTGGTTTAATAAAGCTTTCATCAAGGGCTGCAAACATAGTTCATATCAGCGATGAACCTTTCAGCTTGTTGCTCTGCATTTAATTGCTAGCGGTGGCTGCCAGCAAAAACGCCAACGCCAACGCCCTTTCATATCGTGTCCGGATCCACCTCCACCTCCACCTCTACTTCCTCTGTCCTCATCCTCATCCATGTCCTTACCCGCATGTCGGCTAGTTGCGAGTCTTGTTTGCGGCCCCAAAAAGTTTGCAGCTGCTGCTGCAGCAGCGTCCGCGGTTGCATGCTAAAAAGTTTTAAGTGCCCCACTCGGCCAGCGGCGGGTCTGTTGTCCATCCCCCCCCCACACCGTTGCGTCTCTCTCATCATTTCGGTTAGCTGCCCTCCAGCTCCACTCATCTTGCATACGCTGCGCTTTTCTATTAAGCATCCCGGACTCGTCTCATTTGTTGCCTATTTGTCCTGGGCCTAGGCCAGCCACCGACATCTCCAACATCTCCAACATCGCCGACATCGTAAAAATGCCAATGAGCCAACCTGAGCGCCCGGCATTAAAACTTTTCTCATTTATCAGACGTCTCTTCTTCTCTTCTCTCTCTCTCTCTCTCTGCACTATTCTCCGCTCATCCCATAGACAAGTGTTCGCCGCGTCGGCCAGGTAAATTGATTGTCGCCGCCAACGAACTTCGATGGCTCTTGGTCACCTTGTCACGCGCTCCCAGACCGCCCGGTGTTTAATTGCTGTAGAGTCGCAGCAGCCGCCGATGCCGTAGAGCTGCAGACTCAGTTCAATCCGCAACGGGATCGGGGCAATGCGTCGATTTTACAAAACGACAAACAATGGCCCAGCAAGTGGTAAAAGTTTTCGGGTCAACCCAGTCGAGAAGACAACCTCGCGAAAGGGCGAGGGACACACACAAAGACACATTCGCGGCAATGCAGGTAAAGTTCAAGCCGGTTAATGGCCAGACAAACGACCAGCCACACAATTGGCTAACGAGCAGCAAGCGTCTTCGAGTGCGGCAATAGAAAAGTCAATTGTCGATAGTAGGCAAGAGTTCAGTTATCGATAGTAAGATGCTATGCAAACCAAAGATTGTTTTTGAATTAAAATATTTGTTTAGTAAAAATAATTGAACAATTTGAATTCAATTTAAATCATTTTAGATTTTCAGGGGAAATAAAGTAATTAAAGCAGCCACACAATTGGCTAACGGACAGCAAGCGTCTTCGAGTGCGGCAGCAGAAAAACTCAATTATCGATAGTAGGCAAGAGTTCAGTTATCGATAGTAAGATGCTATGCAAACCAAAGATTGTTTTTGAATGAAAATATTTATTTAGTTAATATAATTGTACAATTAGAATTAAATTGAAATCATTTAAGATTTTCAGGTGAAATAAAGTAATTAAACCAGCTACACAATTGGCTAACGAGCAGCAAACTTCTTCGAGTGCGGCAACAGAAAAAGTCAATTATCGATAGTAGGCAAGAGTTCAGTTATTGATAGTAAGATGCTATAAAAACCAAAGATTATCTTAGTACAATTATAATTAAATTCTTTAGAGCATTCAAAACTTTTAGACGAAATTAAATAATACGTAAAGGGGCAACAAGCGTCTTCGAGTGCGACAACGGAAAAAGTTAGTTATCGATAGTAGGCAAAAGGGGAGTTATCGATAGCAAGACGCTATGCAAAGAAAAGATTGTTTTTGAATGAAAAATATGTATTTAATTAATATAATTGACTATCAGACAATCTTAAAGCTGGGCATACAACAATTTTAAAATTTTGGATTGGATCCCTAATTTTTGTTTATTAGTCGATTTCTAATAATCTTAATTATTGATATGATTAACAGTCCGAATAACCGATGATGAGTTTCGACAGCCAAACACAGAATTTCATATTTCATTGCAATAATTTAAAATTATTTGGCACGATATTTTAAACTCACTCTGAATTGAAACCAATTATTTTATGAAAGTCAAGGAAAGCATTTTATTAAAAACAAGTTAGAAAGTTACCCGCTAGCCATTTTGACTTAGGGCAAAACAGTGCGGTATAATTCTTAAAATATATCAAATCAATATACCACTAAAATACAAATATACTACTACTATAATATAATAATATTATACATAGGTATATTTTAAGACCGCACTGTTTTGCTATTACATATTTAGCTTTCTTACTTCTTTAATGTTGAGACTTTCAAAAGTGTTTCTAAAATCGAATGATGATTTTTCCAAATTTAAATGCAACAAAATGGTATTTAATTTTTTGAATATTCCACATAGTTCAAGAAGTTAAATAAAACTTGAATTTATTGTTACTTATTTAGTTTAATTTCAATGTCAATACACAATCGTAAGATGAAGTGTTCCTTCGTATTTACTCCTGTTGCATAATTGAGTGCTCAAAGCTTCGTCATGTGAAGTGAAAACTTATATTGATCAACTGTAATGCATTTTATTGTTGTGTTCTTATAATTTGCATTAATTTTCGCCGCTTAAATTGTCTTATTTCGCGTCGCTCGGACGTTTGTTTACAATTAACAAAACGTGGGCGTCTTCTTCGCTTCGCCTCGCCACGCCTCGCCTCCCATCGTGACCATGCCCACAATGCGCTTAATGAATATTCGCACATTAACGAGCTCTGTCTCTCGCTGTCTCTTTCTTTGCCATTGCTGTTGCTGTTGCCATCTCAGTCGGCCTCTCTGTGGGCTCTGTTCGACGCGCATTTGCCAGCGCTAATGGCAAAAACAATAAATTTTCACTGAGCACACACGCACACAGTCTTCGCAGCTGATGCATCCTTCGCTTCGCCTTTTGCCAACACACTGTTGATATCCTTTTGATCCCTTTTTTGTAAATGACTTTCAGCATTTAAAATGCGGCAAAATGAATTGGCGGCGATTCCCTGAACAGCGACCGCTGTCCGTTGTCCGTTGTCCTTTGTCCTCTGTCCGCTGCCAGAGTCGAGGCCGCTTTAGTTTAATTATTTGCGCAGCCCCCAAAAACAACAACAAAAATGAGGAAAATTGTTGGAAAAGCAGCAGCAGCAGCATGTGAAATAAAGGCAGATAGACAGAGACAGAGAGAGAGAGAGAGAGAGAGAGAGAAAGCGAGCGAGTGAAAACCCAGCGAAAATAATAAATAATAATAACAGTTAATGCGATGCGCCAAGTGTTGATGGACGCTGCCCGCCGGCTGCATGGCGACAGAGGGCGTCACAGAGGGCGTGGCATGCGACCGCGGCCGTTGCCGCTGCCGCTGCACATGTGTCAATTAATTATAAAAAACAAGTTGGAATCGCTTACAGCCAAAAGGGATTGACGACCACTAAAATACCCTCTAGAAAATTCAATTACACGCTGTTAATTTGTCCAACATATTTGCAAAGCTAAAATATTGATTATATTTAATGCAATTATTGCACTTTTATTAGCTTTAATGAATCTAATTATTTTACAATTGTTTAATTTATGAAGTAGCGCCCCAAAAATAGGTGTAAAAAAGGGGAATTTAAATGCTTGTAAACACAAATATTAATATACTTGAGTCTAAGTTATTTTAATTTAAAGTAGTTGGTATTTATTTAGGTTTTTAGAATTTAATTATGTGTATTAAAGTACACAAAAATATAATTCATCTATTGTATTTTTATTATGTTTGAGATAACTTATTAATTGACATTATTATAAAGCATTTCATGTAACTGTTCAACTTATTAATCTTCTTATGTAAGTATTTTCAACTTTAAAAATGCAATATAAAATATTTTACTTGAGCTCGATCAATTTTATAGAAACTTATGCTTTCCTTTTTATACATGTCATAAATGTCATACATGTCAGATTTATATTATTTATATTACCTGAATTGAAGATCTCTTGATTTCGTATAGAGAAATTGAAATATTTAGCCTGAAGTATAATAATATCTCTTTCATTTATTTTCGAATTAATTTTGAAATATTTTATTTGAATTCCATAAATTAGCATTGACAACGTTTTAAAGTATTTATAGCAGCTTTCTTTATAGTTGTGTATACTCTTTTGGGGTGCTTTCTAGGGTATTTTGCAAAGACCCACATTTATTTAAAAACGTACAAAGGCGGTTGGCACAGTGCTGAAAATGGTTGCAACTGAGCTCCAGTTGATGCTTATAAACTACACAGAGGCGGCCAAGGTACTCACACACACACTCACACACACACAAACACAAACACACATACATATGGGTGAGCACGCAATACACTCACACACACACATTCGCACAGACACGCACACAAATGAATATTTCCGTTAATCATGTTGACGCGTCTCAGACACAGCTGCCCGTTTAAATGTAAAAAGCGAGAGCAACAACAACAACAACAACAACAACAACAACAGCAACAGCAACAAATTACTGCCAACAAAGGCGAAGTTCGTCGAGGCCGCCTTGAGATATTCCCACAATTAATTTAATGCTCTGCGCGTTTCTGGGGCGCCATCACGTTGTAGACGCACGCTAAAGATGGCTATGTGTGTGTGTGTATGTGTGTGTGTGTGTGTGTCTGTGTGTGTGTCTGTGTGTGTGCGTATGCGTATTGTCGACATGGCGACCAAAAAAGCAATCCGATTGTTGAAATAACACGTGAACGCTCAAAATCAATGCAGTTCATATTTAAATATTAGGCACAACCTTTTGTTTTAACTTTGTTTTCCAAGAAAAAGTTAAAGAATTGGATCTTTATTTTCATATTCCAATCAATAGAGTTGCTAATGGCAATCATAGCAATATCTATGCATTAAAATGGCGCAAGGATACAGCTGAGATAAATAAAGTTTATATTCAAAAAAGCAATAAGGGCAACTATTAGTATCGATTTAACTTCAAAAATTGTAATTATCCGAAATATATACAAAAAATGCTCGAAGTCAATTAAAGAACATTACTTTGTCGATAAGATAATTCTTATTAATATAAATATCAAGTAAAATCACTTAAAAAGTATTAAGTCAGCTGATGAAATACCAGGCAGACAAAAGCAAGTAACTTGCGTTCTGAGTGGCGTCATCTATCGTCTATTCTCGCAAAGAGAATAATATATTCGTTTTTTAGCCATAACGCCTCCAAATCTTTTAACCAATCGCCATATATATAATCAGAACAACAACAAAGTAGTATCGATTGGCATTAAAGAATTTTACTGTCCGTTCTAAAAAGTTGTAGGTGTAGGCGGTAGATGTGTTTTCAAAAGTAAGCAAAAAGCATTTTAAAGGATCCTCTGGCAAAAAGACAGTTCTAATCAATATAAAGAACATGTAAAATGACCACTCTTCAGGTGATTTTACATGTCAGCTGCTGAAATACCAGGCGCTCATAAGTGAGCAGCAAGAAGAACTATCTAATATTCAGTTACTAACAACCATTGATGCAATTATTTTTCTTTTGGCCACCTCAACTATGGCTGGCTAAAAAGTGTCAAGACAGCTGTGTGAAATAACAGGCGAACAGCAAGCAGAAATACAGCAAGTCACAAGCTTACTGAGAGGTGATTTGACATGTCAGCTGCTGAAATACCAGGCGCTCATTGGTGAGCAGCAAGAAGAACTATCTAATATTCAGTTACTAACAACCATTGATGCAATTATTTTTCTTCTTGGCCACCTCAAGTCGCTATGGGTGCCTAAAAAGTGCCAAGACAGCTGTGTGAAATAACAGGTAAACAGAAACGAGTCGTAAGCATAAATACAGCAAACCACAAGCTTACTGAGTGGCGCCATCTATCGTTTATTATCGTAAAGTACTAGGGTATTCTATATTTAGCCATAACTCGACCAAATCATTCAGCAAATTGCCAAGCTATACATTTTTATCATCAGAACAACCAGTAATATCGATTGGCATTCAAGGATTCCAAGAATATTGACAGAAAATGCGCCTTCAAGGAAAATATATAGAGATAGTACAAGAAAAATAAAAATACCGAAAATTTGCTCTTTGGCATAAGGCATACTCATAAAGTGAAATAACAGTGCTGCAGGCTGGCTGCGATATTCGAAATTCGAAATCAGTCGAACGCTTTAAGGTTCTAGTCTCCGCTTGTGTGCTTCCGATAATGCTGTTGACAGTAAAATCACTTTTTTTCTATGCATTCTTTGGTTTCATGCTATAATCATTGAGCTGCCCCATCGAGTAAGCAATGCAATGCGACATGCACATAAATAGGGCGGCCAGACAGCCAGACAGCCAGACAACAACAACAAGAAGAACAACAGCAGCAGCGGTAATAATGGACAATAACAGGAGCAAACAAGAGATTGGCCATCGTCAGCCAAGGCAGAGCAAACAAGCAACGAGACAAAAAGAAAACAAATATCAAGCGGATACAACAACAAGGACAAGCGAACAAGAACAAGAACAAGAATTCGAAAGGTATCGAATGAGGATGGGAATGTGACGAGGGAGAGGCGTGTTGTGTTGGCGGAATAACAACAGCCAAGGCAAAGCGAAGCAAATGCTGACTGCACTGATGGCATTTGATAGACAGGCAACCGAACGAACGGAGGAACGAACGGAGGATAGAGCGGTGGATAGAACGGTGGATAGAACGGAGGAACAACCTGAGGAACGAACGAGGGAACAACCTGAGGAACGAACGGGGGAACGAACTGAGGAACGGACTGAGGAACGAACTGAGGAACGAATTGAGGAACGGACTGAGGAACGATATAAGGAACGGACTGAGGAACGAACGGAGGAACAACCTGAGGAACGAACGGGGGAACGAACTGAGGAACGAACTGAGGAACGAACTGAGGAACGAACTGAGGAATGAACTGCGGAACGGACTGAGGAAGAACGGTGAAATGAGCGGAGGATCGAAGGGAGGAACGAACGAAGGAAAGAAGGGAAGAACGAACGGAGGAACCGCCTTCAAGTCTAAGCTCAAACCACTTGACCAGGTGGCGTGTCGTTCAAGCCAAACGCTGAATGACGTGGAAACGTAGACAGAGTGAGATAGAGAAGAGAGAGAGTGAGAGCACAAGTACGATTCCGTAGTCTAGTACAACGACGATAATAACCGATGGGCAGCATAAACCGCACACACAATATGCAACAAAATAACACAAGACGAAGAACGAAGAAATCTAGAGCTAAATTCCACTTCACTTCGTATATCGATAGCTTACGTGTATGTTTGTGTGTGTGTATGTGTGCAGTTGAGTGTGCTTCGAATTTGAAATTCAGTTGCAAACATTTTCAACATTTTGCCACCAGACATTTGTGGCAATACCTTTGAATCCAGTTAAGAGATTTATATAAAATCAAACTGTTCTCGTACTTTCGCATAATCTGCCAAAGCGATTACAAATAAAAGACTTTAATATTTTCCAAATATCCAAAAATTACGAATTTTGTAAAGAGAAATACTTTCGTATATAAAACTGGGATATCGAACTCGTAAATATTTCTTATTTTTGCTTCATATTTTCTAGTTTTTGCTCAACAATTTTTGATTTCGTATATTTATGCATGAAATATTCGCATTTTCCCTTGGCTTTAATCAAATTTAGCTTGAGCTCTTCAAATAATTTTGCGTTGCATACTTTTCATCCAAAAACAAAAAAAAAATTATAGCAAAATTTCATTTTGCAGCAGAGAATTCATAGCATGCTCGTATCCTATTTTGGCTCTTAAAAAACTCGTATTCAAATTGCAATTTCATTTCATTTTTATGAAGTTTCATATTTGATAGCGTTCCTCCTATTATTTTCGTAGCTATAAACTCTCTCGCTCTTGCTCTCTCCCTCTCTCACTCTCTCTCTAGCTGCACATCAAGCTGTCGCTCTTCTGGTCGGTTGCCGAAAAATAGCTCTAATTGATTTTATAGCTGCGTTGATTTGAATCCGTTATCCACTTTATAGAGTTAACTTCTGCTCGACTCGCAATATTATTGTGATACTCTAACTGTGAGTACAACTTTACTTCTGTCTTCATATTGTTTATTATATGTTAGAGAATAACTTATTGAATACATATTTTTTTTCTCTGATTAAATATCTCTCCTTCTTCCTTGCTGAATACATTTTTCTTCTCAATAAATATAATATATTTCTCGTTTTCTTTTTAAAAACATTTTTTTTCTCAATAAATTTCCTTGTGTTGTTCAGTTTTACAAAATAAGTCCCTGAAATATTTGATCACAGAACTTCGTTATCAATTCAAATATTACTTTATCCATAAAATATCAAAATAATTTTTGTTTAGTATGATATATATTTGGTTTATTTTATAGTAGAATATAACATTTTGAAAAAATTGTGTTCTGTAAAAATATCTTTCTCTCTCTCTCTCTCTCTCTTTCATTCTAAATATCTTTATCTTATTATATACTGAGAAATTTTGGGGTGCAGCTTTGCAAAAAATATGTAAATTATTTTTTAAAGAAATCACTAATCTTCTTTTCCACACAAATTACCAATTTATCCAAAAAATATTAAAGTATTTTCGCAAATAATGAAGCATATTTGCTTCATATTTTATGAAGAAATTAGTAATTTTCGTGGAAAAGAAGATTTGTGATTTCATTATAAAATAATTCACAGACTTTTTTTTACATTTTTACATTTTCATCATGAGAATTTTTAAATAGCACACGAAATATAAAACATATATTTTATAAGCTTATATAATATAGACGTTTTTTTATACTATAAAAGTAGAAATGTATAAAAATTATGGAATAATTAGATAAAATATATATTATTAGAGTTTTATAAAATTAAAAATTAATACAAATTATGGAATAATAAGAAAAACATAATTTAAACAGAATTGAACATACAAGTTAGAAGATATATTTTTGTCGAAATTCTGCTGAATTAATTAATAGATTATTGAAAAAATGTATTTTTGTTTGTATTATATGTTACTTATAGATTTATTAAGAAACTGAGCCAGAACATAACAATAACATAACAACTTTCAAGAATATATTTTCCCTGAACCTAATATTTATTTAATTTCATATTAAATTATATATAATATATGTTATGTTTGGAATCTATAGAGTATTTAAGCTTCCACATAGAAGTGTTTGGCTTGATCTCTGAATGTTATTTTTTGGACAAGAAGTTCTCCTCTTTGGCGCTCTGCAGCTGGAATGCCTGATGTCCGCTCGCTTTTATTAGCCTTTGTGTATGCTGCAGCATCTCCCAACTCTAATTTTATTTGTGCTGTGCATTGCTGCACCTTTATATTATTGTTGTTGTCAGCTGGCATTGTTGTTGTTGCTGCTGCTGTTGCTGTTGTTGTTGTTGTTGTTATTATTATTTTGCTGTCATGGCCGCTGCCTCGATGCTACTCTGCTCTCAACGTTCTTTGCTGCAGCTTCGTTGTTTTCTTCTTTATCTGTGCTACACACACACACATACGTACTCGTGTTTGTGTGCCTGAAATATAAATATGTTCCACGGCTTTACGCCATTTTTATACACTCACCGCTTACCACGATGTGCCACGCCCCCTCCCCCCCTCGCCGTAAACGGCAACACAGCGTCTTTGGACCGTTCAATGCTCGCCTGCCCAGTGCTTCTTCTTTCTATTCCCTTTCCCTTTCTCTCTTTCTCTCTCTCTCTCTCTCGCTCACTTTCCTTTCCTCTTCTTTTTTTGGGCTTTGTCGCGTCGTGTGTTTTCTATGTGTTTGTGTTATGCAGTTGACGTGTGCTTATTTTCTATTCCGCTCCATATGTCATGCCAGCTCTCAGTTCTTGTTGTCCACACACACACACACACACACACACACTAGACACTCATACACACACACACACACTAGACACTCATACACACACACACACACACATATGTGTACACACTTTGTAGTTCGTTTTCATTCTTTCGCCTCTTGCACACACTTTGAGTTGGGCATAATATATTAGGAAGTCTCATTTGTAACAATTCAATTATTTTGTGAATGTAAACAAAATTATTAACGTGCATTTACTTTTACATACATCATTGTTACTAGTTTAATATTTTTATTTATTTTTAAGTACTTAGTTTCAACAGTAAATCGATCATTTAGTTTTAGCATTCCAAAACGCTTTATATTTTTACTTATTATGCAAATGACTTCACTTTTTTTTTTAAATTTTTACAAAAGCTTAAAAATAATAATAAAATAAGGCGAAGGAGAGTCAAAGGTCGCAGTAATCTTAAATTAAATTTGGTATTTAATGAATTAATAAAATACATAACAAATTCTAAAGTAAAATATGCAAATGACTTTATTTATGCTTTGGATTATTTGAATATTATTATAATTATATTATATTCTATTATATTCATAATGTTCCTAATGGCATAAAAGTTAAAAGAGCAGAAAATATTTGTTGTTTGAATACCACAATACTATAGTAAAAAGTGAAAATAAAAAAATTTGCACCACTTGTTAAAAGTAGTTTTAAATTTTGTTTATAACTCAAGTTTTTTGTCATAAATATTCTAAACACATTTTTTTTATTAAAAAAGTTTAGTTATGCATTAATATTACATAATTTACTTTGGGGACATATATATTCAGTTTTAATTTATTATATATTATATATTATTACTATTGAATTTGTTAGTGTAATTTTTTTTTTTTTGCTTAAGGTATTTACAATAATTCAACAGCACAAAATTCTTTCTCTATTATAGTATACTAAAAATAAAAAATGAATTTATTATTAAATTTGTGTGTTCTTAGCACTAAAATTATTTATTTTTATTTGGATTTTGATCTGACTTCTTAGTATACAAATAAATATGGCGACACTTTTACGCAGTTGGCAACGCTGGCTAGCTAATTCAAGTGCACATAGTTGGCAACACATCAGAAGAAGCCTGAAGCTAACAAGCAAGAGCGAGAGGGAGAGAAAGAGAGAAAGAGTGAGATAGCCAGAGCTCAGCAAAGCTAAACAGATGCAACGGTAAGAGTATTTTCTGGATACTGTTCTGGCGCATTGTTATCACTTATTTTTTTTCTTTTCTTTTCTGTTTTTTTTTTCATTCTTGGCCTGTGAATTTGCAGCATTGTTAGCGTGTGCATGTCCATCTATGTGTATGTGTGTGTGTGTGTATGATTTTGAGTGTGTTTGTGAAGTTTTGTTGTATAAATTGCGTTGGGAATAAGAATTGAGTTCTAAAGAGATTTAATGGCGCACGCTATCTCGCTCGCTCCTCAGCTCCAGCTGTGTCTTGCTGTCTCTCTCTCTCTCGCTCGCTCTCTCTCTCTACTCTTTTGCTTGCAGGTCCCAGTTGCCAGCGAGCTCCCAGCAGCAGCTTCTAGTCAGATCTTTGCTCCATTGTTGCCCAAAAAAAGAAAAAAAGAGAAAAAAAAGAAGAAGATGAAAACGAAAATAACACAAAAAATGCAATGCAACAACGGGAGCAATCGAGTGACTGCCTTTTAAGCTCAGCACAGCTCATATGCAGAGGCTTCTTGGCATTTTCTGCTCATGTTCGGGACCATTGCAATAATGCCAACAAAAAAAGAAGGGCTTTAAAGCATTTTGACTTTGTCAATTTTGCATTTCCGTTCGTATCGGACCAAAAAGCCAGCTAGCCAGAGGGACAAAAGAACAGACGGACAGACGGACGAAACAGCCCCATGAGCAACATTTTGTGTTATTAATGAAGACAGCATTCCACATATGTCTCCCTCTCACTCTCTCCTTCTGTCTCTTTCTGTCTCACTCTCTTACACTTTCTGTGTGCAACGGAAGTGACAACTAGGCATTGCTTAATTTGGCCATTTGGATATTTGGATAGCACATTGTCAAGCTGCCGAGCTGGCAAAAGAGTTTTGCGGCTTTTTCACAATTTCAACGCAACTGATTAAAAAGCCATAAATCACACAAAAGGTAAAAAAGCGAAGCAAAACGAGCAAATTGAATAACTCACGATATATGATGAATGAACATCGATCAGATCAAACTAAAGCTATTGTTAATCGATGTTGTAAGAATTAGCAAAGAAAACTTTTTGCTAAGCACAATCAAATGTATTTCTTTTAAATAGTTAATAGTTAATTAATAGCAAATAAAATTACCAAATAATATATTAAAATTCATTGAAATCTAATAGTCATGTGTTCGGCTAACTTTGTTAATATAAAAAGTCAAGAAAATTATGAAAATACTTTATTAAGCATAAAAAGTTTTGTTAAACAAATCAATTGCATTTCGTTTAAATCTTAATTAATGACAAATTATTGAATTGTGAAATAGTTACCAAATAAATTAAAATAAAAATAACACTTCCAGTAAAGTAAAGTAACCCTGCATTTCTGGAGGTGTCGATTGCCCTGGGGTAAGTGCTTACCTCGCCGATCACTACATGGGTACTTACTAAAGTGACCCTATAGTAATCGAACGTCGAACCACCTAGTTAATAAATATATGCGCATTAAAGCATAAGTACAAAATAACGGCAAGCATCGCTTTTGTTTTTGTTATTTTGTGGAAAAAGTATACACAAGTTTAAAGAGAAAACTTCGATTATGCTTTACATCGCTGTTTGTTTACGCGTCTTTGTTTTATTTTGTGCTACTCTTTTACTCAAACGCAGCTGTGTTTCCTAGATGATGAAATTATTGCAAGCATTTGAGTTGAGAAGTGCAAAGCGGATCCGCGATCAATTATTAGGTGAGTTACTTAAAAAAATAATTTATGTATGCATTATATGTTTAATGTGTAAAATATTAAATAAGCAGATAATAAAAGAATATCAAGCAGTTAGTATAATGCATAGTTCTACAGTGGAAAGCGACAATGTGCCTAAA
Source organism: Drosophila sulfurigaster albostrigata (assembly GCF_023558435.1). Taxonomy (NCBI): domain Eukaryota; kingdom Metazoa; phylum Arthropoda; class Insecta; order Diptera; family Drosophilidae; genus Drosophila; species Drosophila sulfurigaster. The sequence goes on along the minus strand of NC_084885.1, from coordinate 12,547,755 downwards.
GAAGAGGAAGTGGAAATTATGACAGAAAATCTACGTTATAGAAATAATGACAGGGAATGCGGCCTAAAAAGAAGACAATTTCTTTGGTGTTATGATCGGTGAGTATTTTAAAAGATAATTATTTAAAAATCATTATCCACTTTAATCTATTAAGACTTTTTAATCCTTTATTTCCAGATTCAATAACTGAGGACCAGTTGAGAAAGGCCTTGCAGCTCCAAAAAAAACGATATTTTAAAACTCAAGTTGCCTTAAAGTAATAAAAGTATCCGTCTTATTAAAATAAAGAAAAATTAAAATTAAATAAAAACTGTAATTGTAATTGTAAATTTTTTTTTAATTTATAATGGCCGACCCCTCCATGGGGTCTAATGTAAGCACTTATTTTACTGACCCTAATATGTTGCACTATTTCACTAGTTCGTGGTAATCGAGGCGGTGGCGATTGACCCTATTTGCGGACATTTCATACAAAAACGGAAATTAAGAAACGCATGGCTAGACGCCACTTTGTAAGTAGTGACTGGCTCCTGGTAAGCGCTTATTTCACCAGCAACGAACTAGCGCTCAGAACTGCAGGGAAAGTAAAGAATAGAATGAAGTATATAGGCAAAGTGACAACTAAGGAAATACTTCGATCGCTTTGCAAATCAATTATATAATATTTCTTTCACCAACAATATTTTAGTTTTTTAAACAAATGTCAACTATCTGTTAGTTATGCAAACAAATAAGTTAACACTTATAGATATTATAAATTGTGTTACAAAAAAAATGAATTACAAGTATTATAAAGCGAATAGTAAAATGTTTGGCTAACTCAGCTAATAAAAAGTCGAAGAGGGCAAAGTAAATCGTTTTCTAATTCAATAATAAGATGAATAAATGAAGATATATTTAATTATTAATAAGGAAATTGAAACTGTTAGTTAAGCAATTAATGAATTCAACATTTGCAAAACACAAGTCACATAAATAAAATAATGAAATGTTTTACCCAAATATGTTATATTACAAAATCAGGTCAAAGAGCAAACAATAAATTGTGATATTCAGCCTGGCAATATACAAAATGAAAGTGAGATCAATAAAGCAATGTGTGTGTGTGTGTGTGTGTGTTGGTTAATGTGCCATTAATGAAATTAGAGCTGGCCCGCGGGGAGTTTCAGTTGCAGTTGCAGTTGCAGTTGCAGTTGCAGCTGGCTGTTGTGGCAACGCACTTGCTGCTTGCTGCTGCTCCACAGCAACAATTACCCAAATACACATACACAACACACACACACACACATTTACATAGCTCTCTGTGGTGTTGGTGTGTGTGTGTGTTCATTATAGAAATGTATCTCTTGGCAGCTGTTTAAAACCAACTGCAATCCGTTCAACGAACTCCTCACGAGGTCGCATCTCAATTGCCAACACACACACACACACACACACACACACACACACACACACACACACACACACACACACACACACACACACACACACACACACACACACACACACACACACACACACACACACACACATTCACACACACGTTCAAAAGTAGGAGCATTGGCCGGGTCAGAAAAGGGAAGATGAGACTGAGAATGGAGTTGGGTTAGTTGCGAAGCTGGCTTAGAGATAGGGTGCAGCTACACTTTGGATGATGTTGCTCTGGCTGCTGCTGGGTAATATGAAAATTGCACTGGCTGTTAACCCTATTTGCAGTTGCTTTTGTGCCATAAACTCAAACTCAAACCCAACCCTCACTCACACCGTCACGCGCCTCCTCTCTAAGCCCAAAGCTGTTGTTACTCTTACCGTTTGCAGTGCTTCTGCTGTTGTTGTTGCTGCTGTTGTTGTTGCTGCTTTTGCTACTGCTGCTGCTGTTGTTGTTGTTTATGTTGATTTCATATCATCAGAGATTTTAGCTTGATGGCTGGCTGGCTGGCTGGTTGGTTGGATGTAGCGTAGGCAAAAGTGTAGCATACTTTTCAGCGCTGCTGCGTCTGCTGATTATGTGGCAGAAAAACGAGGGCAGACCAGCAACAGACCAGGGCAAATAAGCAGTCGCCAGTTGTTGGGTTCGTTGACAACAACCGTGCGTGCGTTTAATGTCTGTCTGTCTCTCTGTCTGTCTCTCTGTGAGGTGGTTGAGCTTAGTGAGCACGCAGCTCAGCATCAGCATCAGCTTCACCTCTAAGTTGCAACGTGCTCGAGTATTATTTTTGGCCAGCGGCATGTAAATCATTTTGTATGCATTAAATCGTCTTCTTCCACGCAGCAACGCAGCATCGCATTCTCGAGTCGTCGAGTCGCTTTTGTCTTTCGCAAAATATAATTTTGCGTTGAACATATGACTGGCCACGCCCCCACACAATTCCCAACGCCGCTTTGCATATGCATTGTATTGCATCAGTGCGTTAGTGTGTGTGTGTGTGTATGTGTGTGAGTGTGTGTGTGTGTGTGTGTGTGTGTGTGTGTGTGTGTGTGTGTGTGTGTGTGTATGTGTGCTATAAAGAGAGAGAGAGAGCAAAAGGAAAGCGAACCTGACTCGTTTTGAAGTTCTCAAGCGAAGTAACTAAATTGCTTTGCCAACTGAAATTAGACACGCATGTGTGCAGCCGCAACAACAACTACAGTAATAAAAAGGGAGTTGCAGCAACAGCAACAGCATCAGCAGCATCAGCAGCAAATGCAACAAAAGACAATGGCAGCGGGTAAAATAAAAGAACGAAACGAAATGTCGCCTGGTAATTTCATTAACTAAAAAAAAAAGAAAAACAAACCATTAACTGAAGTAACATTGAGCATTTTCATATGGCTCTCTTTTTCACTCACTCACTTTCTCTCTCTCTCTTTCTCTCTCTCTCTCTGGCTCACCTTTGAAGCAAAATCAGCGCAGCTGCTCGCAGTTGTGTGGCTGCGCTTTGCTTACTTTTCCTTTCATCGCAAATAGCATTAAAACAAGCTGCAAGCTGCCACAAATGCACTTCGGCTAATAAGACTATTTCAAGCAGCATTTTGTGTGCGTCTAACGGGAATGCAGTTAGTTAGCATACACATACATGTATGTACATATGTAACTATATTCGCATATAGCAGACAAAATCAACAACTTTAAGTAGCTAACAACAACAGCAATAACTACGTCTATTTTAAATAACCGAATACTAAATGATTCTAGTTTCGGCTCATTTACATTCGCTTGGTATTTAGTTAGTTGACTTAGCCTTAAACAATCATTAATACCAGGCAAACATAAGTAAGGAGCAAGTAGAATACTTTAGTATTCGGTTACTTCAAATGGATGTAGTTATGTCCCATTGAAGTTGCCATCCTCGGTTACAAAGTGCCATTTCGGCAGGTGAAATACCAGGCAAACATAAATCAGCAGCAAGCAGAAATGCAAAAAGGGAATGATATGGCATAGTATGTTTGAACATAGCAACAAAATTTCCGATAACTTCATAAACATTTTCTATTCAAATTCAATGCAATAGAATTAGTTGTGATTCAAGTTAAATAATTATGAACGTTTTCTATTTTGAAGCAAATCACTTAAGTATTACACTGCTTTTTATTTGCTTATACTTATAATTCATATATAATATATATATATTTTTAAGATTTGTTATATAATTAAATATGCATGATTGTGGCTTTCTAGTTCATCTCCTTAGTAATCTAAGTGCCAATGGCGTATAAATATGTATCTATAAAAGTTGATTTTTTAAAAGCCCTGCCTTCACTTATTGCATCGAAATAATTATCAAAAAAAAAAAACAACGCAAATAAAGTTGGTTAAATAACATGCTTTTCTACTTATCGTTGTATTCGAGCAATCTCTTCTGCTTTATTCTAAGCGATCAACTAGCTAATTTTGGACTTACCAACAACTAATCGAAATTCACATCTGCTTCTTTAATACGCAGATTTCTGCTTTACTTTAAGTGCTTCTTCTTAGTATCAACTTCTTCTATTAGATATGAGCAAAGTAGCATCCTCTTCCACTATACGTTTGCTTCTCACTGTAATCGAGCAAAGTCTTCTGTTATACTTTGCCTTAATAGCAACTTCTTCCGTTAGACAAACTAGCATCCTTTTCCACTAGACGTTGCTTGCATCTCTTTCTATTCGAGCAACGTCTTCTGTTAGACTTTCAGTTGCTTAATACATAGCTGTTAGAAATTAACGAAGCTAGCATTGCTTTCTGTTATACGTTTGCAGCTGCTTGCATGCGGCAGCGGCTTCTGTTATACATTCTAACAACTCCGCTAGCGTACCGGCTTCTGTTATACTTTTGCTTCAGCTTAATAGCAACGTCTTCTGTTTCACATAGTACTATACTGGCATCCCTCTCTGACATACGTTTCTATGAGCAGCGTCCGCTACTTTGCTTTTATATGTGTCTACTTAGTAGCAACTTCTTCCGTTAGACTTTATCAAAATTCTACCTTACTCTTAGTTGCATAGTAGCAACTTCTTCTGTTAGAAAATTTCACTATGTATTTTCTGTTATATGTATGTATGTACATATGTATGTGAGCGTCTCTTTTTATACAAGCAACGTATTCTGCTTTACTTTGAACGATCTTACAATACCTTCAATACACTACTAGCAAATTCTTCGTAAGGCTAAAAATATTTAAATACAACAATAGCATTTATTTTAATTTATACATTACATGATCTTGTATGATCGTACATTTTCTTTAGTAAATTATTATCATTTTATTTCATTTTCTTATGATTTGTTATTTTTTTTCGCAAAATTTAATACTTCCCTCCTTCCATCCTTTTACTGTTTTTAGCACCATCAAAAGATGCAAGTAAACTTAATCAAACTACATAAATATACTTATCTTTAACTTTCTCAAAACACAATAACCTTACAGCTGAATTATCTGCTGTAAAAGCGCAGCTTATAAAAATGTCAACACTTATTGTAAGCAATACACCTTAAGCAGGAGGATGGAGTGTAAAAATGAGCTCAAAACTTAACAAATATGCAATAAGTAGACATACATACATACTTGTATATACATATGTATATGTTGAGTTCATTAAAAAGTTTCAAAATGGATTGTAACAAGTTTTCACATTTCGCTTGTGACGACGCAACACTAAGAACATCTCATCCGCATTCATTCGTACTTTATCAATAAACTTGCTAAACATGAATCATTTGTCATTCAAACTTCTGTTTTATTATCGCAGTCATCATCCCGAAACGGACCAAGAGACAAACACAGAGGCAGAGGCAGAGGCAGAGACACCGACTGACACCTTTACACCATTTGAATGCCCCCAGGCGGCAGTCAACTCACTTTTACTTTTGCCGGGGCTGAGGGGGCGACTATTTGTGGCAAGCACTTTAATAAAGACAAATGCAAAACTGTTGCCAGCGACGACATTCGACCTGCTCTGCTCTGCTCTGCTCTGCTGGCTCGCCCGGTGCCCCAACTTTATTAATGTTTTGCCCCAAACAGAACAAAAAAAAAACTACAACAACAATGGTAAAATAAAATAAAAATTTTTACAGAAAAAAAGGCAACCACACATTTTGCGGCAACTTCTTTTTGGTGTCAACTGCTGGCTAATTTGTCTCCAAGGAAATCAGCTGTGGGCAGCTGGACCAAAAACAACACCAACAAAAACAACAACAACAACAACATTTTATTATGTTTGTTTTGAATATGTTTTTATGAGGGAGTCGGACGTGAAGTTGGACATGAAGTTTGAGGTGGAGTTGGAGTTGGAAGTGGAAGTGGAGTTCAAGCATGCCGCTGACAATTAAAATGAGACCCCCAAAAGGCCAAGGCGACAAATATTAAAAAATTCTAGTAGAATTTTACAAAAATTCGTCTATACCCTGTTCTTGGAGTGGAGAAAAGGTTCAAATTGAAATGTGTCTATCAGCTTCACTTCAGACACTTAAATAATAAACTAAATAATGAGATAATTTAATAAGCTGGTCACACTTTACATAAGAAATAATATCGTTAACTTTAACGTTTATTCGAGTAATAATTTAATAAAATTTATTGATATATCTGATTCATTCCAAAGAATCTGCAGATTTTACTTGTTGACAAACAGTTTCAATATATATTTGCAATATTTTCGCTACATCAATTTGCGGCAAAGAAAGAAACGTGTTGATTAAACTAGTCACACTGTTTTTCACGAATAATATTTCCATTAATAATTATATGCCTTGCCGCAAACATATTTTATTTGATTTTCATTTTTTTTTTTAAGTTTCTGCAGTTGTCTCTTGTTTACAAATAGTTTCGATATATGAGTGCAATACCTTTGTTTTAACAATTTGGATGTGAAAATGCCAACAAAATACGGCCAGCAAACTGTTTCCGTCAACGGGAACGTGGCACCTGAGGGAAAGCATTCGTAGTTGGGCAAGTTAAATCTGTCACTTATCAAGCTTATCGATAATTATTTACAAATTATCGAGCTACTATCGATCAGAATTCCATCGAGTTAAGTGAACTACACTTTCCTATGTTAATTGAATGTTAAAAGATGCTTTTACTTTATACTTCTGTTAAATTTCTACTTTCTTTGAAGAAAACTCTGTCACTTATCCAGGTTATCAATAGTTCTTTATAAGCTACTATCGATCGGAATACTATCGACTTAGGTTATTTCGAGTAATTCACTCTTTGAAGATGTGTTTACTTGCTTCTTCTGTTGACTTTCTTTAAAGTTAATCCTGTCGCTTTTCCAGCTGATCGATAGTTCTATACAAACCATCAAGCTACTATCGATCAGAATACTATCGGCATAAGTAACTTACGCTCTTCTATGTTAATTCGATTTATTCACTGCTTAAAGATGTTTTTACTTGCCACTTTTGCTTACTTTTCACAATCGAAAGCATAAACTCTTAAATGCATGATTTATTTTGTGAGCCAACAATGAAAGTTAGCTTAGCAAATATAAATTGCCAAAGGGGTATATCTTGTATATAGGGTATCTGGTTGGCCGCATTGCTAACCAACTCTTACTCTCGGCCATTTTATTCAATAATTTTTATGGACTTGCAGTTTTATAACAGTTTCCTTCGATGCGTATGTGTGTGTGGATGTGTGTGTGGCCGGACATGTATGCAAATGTTTTTTTTCATGTTCTTGATTTCATTTTTTCGTTGTTCGTTTTTCGTTTTTTGTTATTGTTTTTGTTGATCCCCGAATTTTCATTTAATTCAAATAGTTTTGCCTTTAAAAATGTTTACTGCTCACCGACTTTGCAGTGTGTTGGATCAATTTAAATTGATGCCTGCATACGTGAGTATGTGTGCGTGTGTGTGTGTGTGAGTATTTGCATGTATTTGTGAAGCAGCATTCTTATGCATATTTTATATATGCTTATATATTTATGTGGGTATTTTGTTTACGGGTATTTCGGACTAGCTGAGTGTACTTTAGCACACATACACACACACACTCGTACACACTTATAGCTCTTAATAGTCGGGACAGGGTTTTATTGTTGTTGTTGTTGTTGCCGCTTTTTTAAGCAGTCTTTACTTAAGTGGAATGTATAACTCATTGGGGATTTGAAGCAAACGCACTTTTAAATTGCATCTGCTTTGAGTTTCAACATTTCCAGCAAAGTTCATTGTTACTCACTCGCAGTTAACAGCTTTTAAAGAATACTGAATAGACTTTCTGACTATCCCTTTATTCAAAATTTACAATATTTCTTAACAACACTAAAATATGTACATCTATCTCTTTATCATAAAAACTAAATTTATTGTGAGGTATTTAAAGCTTTTCATGTTTTAAATATAAATAAATATTATGATTATTTGTAGTCTTCGAGCTGAGAGGCGTTGAAAAAACACACTAACATTTAGTTTTAATTATAAGTAAAAATAGTTATATTTTTAAAATTAGATCAAAAATCTTCTGACTATTTGTTAAATGGTGCTGATTTAGTTTGTTTTCGCTTTCAAATCTATATTCGATTTAATTTATGCTACAAATGATATCTTTGAATTTTATACGACAACTCAGCTTGTGAAAAATCTTGAAGCTCCAGTTAACCTGTTGTGTACGTTATTTGGAATATTTGATTTATTATATAACAAGACTCAACTCTGGGCAAAGTCAAGCAGGTCGAGAAAAAACACAATACTAAAAGCACCAAAAGCAGACGCCACTTCAGTATTCAGTATTCAGTATTCAGTCTTTAGTCTTTCACTCTGTCTGTGGCGTGTTGAGTGACTAATAAAATCATAAAATAGCAGGTGTTTAACGCTCTACAAAAACGTCCAAAAGAGCCCTAAATGGGGTAGAAGGGAAATGAGTTTGGTGCTCGAAAAGGGGGAAGGGAGGAAGGGAAAGGGCTTGCATAATGGCCGCCCGGCGTCAAATTTGATATTATTAATAACCCTTTTTCTAAATGAAATTTTGTGGCAAACATTTCGCTTGTCATTTTGCCAGGAAACGAATGAGACAAGTACATCACATGCTTCTCTGGCTCTCTTCAAGCGCGTCCTCCTTATTGTTATTGCTGTTGTTGTTGTTGTTATAGTTGCCAGCCAGTCGTTGGCACTGCTGTCATGCCACACACACACACACACTCCCTCACACACTTCTTGCCCCTCCCCCTCGTGTTTGCCACCCACCTTAGACACTCCTCTTTGACAGCGGCATTTTGGTGCTTTGATTCGTTGCTCCCAAAAATGGGCGCCTATGAAAAATGATATGTATCTATGTGTGTGTTTGTGTGTGTGTGCCCAATCCTTTTGTGTGTGTGTGTGTGTATGTTTCTGTGGCATGTCATACATTTTTCGTTCGTTTGTTAATTGAAAAATGTTGGCTACATGAGGAGACGCCGCTTCGCTGCTGCACAGTGGCACAAAACTACACTAAAGAAGACCAGCTTCTTAATCAAAAACATTCGACATGAAAAATGTGTTCTCTAAATAAGACTACTCGCAAAAATATTCTTAAAACTAAGAACATTAGTTTGAAAAATGTCAAATTCTCAAAATATGATAAAAACTATTAGATTTCGGTTATAAAAATCTGTAATTCATTTCTATAAAGTTTTTATATACTTTTGAGTATTTACGTTTTTAGCTTAGTTAGTCGAGCTTTCGTGAACCATTCTTCACTGCAGCCTAAGAGAGGACATCCTGTCTATTTAAGTGCTACGCGAATCGATGACAAGTATTTTGCAGGTACTCGTAAGAGTGATTAATATAGTGCAACTGAATTCAAAAACTGAAATAATATGTTATAAAGTAGAAAAATTATAGTAAATAGTAAGATTTTTGGACTATACGACTTTTTCCTATTATTGATAAGAACTTATATCAAATGCTCATGAAATCAAGATGAAGTTCATAATATTAAGACCAATATCTTGGTTTTAGATATTTTTTCAGTGTAGACAAAAACTGCACCGAAATTAGCTCAAAGATTAAAAATATCGTTGCTGGGTATAAAAAGAAGCAATTCTAGATATATTTGTCAATGTCAATATACCAAATATAGCCTTTGGCATATTTTTGTATTTTTGGTATGCAATAGTATGTTAATATACCAGAAATAGTCGTATATTTGTATTTTAGTCTTTTTTCATATATTAATTATATTAATACATTATATTAGAATATTAATTTGGTATATTTGAAGTATAATACCACACTGTTTTTTTAGTATTTTTTATTTTAGTATTTTTTCATATATTAATTAATTAATATATTATATTAGAATATAAATTTGGTATATTTGAAGTATAATACCGCATCCATTTATTGAAGCACACTCGAATGTTGCTTTCCAACTTGTTTAATTAGATAATTGACCATGATTTGAATAGACATCGCGACACTGTGTCAGGATTCTATTCGCTGGGCACACACCAACAAAAGCTTGTCAAAGTCCACACACATACACACCAATACATTCTCCGCCCTACACTGAAAGTTATGCATAGTGAAGCAGTGGCTCAACGGCTGCCATTTGTTTGGCAGTCGTGTCTTGGAAATTATAATTTATAGCTTGTCGCCGCTGTCGTTGCCTTTCCATTCGAGGCTTTTGCAGTCTTTAACTTGGCTTTAAAACGCGCTAGTCCAAACAGGTGAATTGAGTGTGTGCTTTTCATAATCGATTCATTACAATTTATAATTAATATTTGCAAGTTGCCGCAATTAAGTTAAACGTAAGCCAAAGTAAATTCAAATTATTTGTGATTAATTCTAAGTTAAAAATTATCGAACGTAAATAATAATAAATTTGAATTATTTTTAAGACGCAAATCAGTGAATGCAATTAAACATTATTTTTGATTATTTACAAATTAAATCTGATTACTCATTTTATTTCATTCTTTATTTATTTTTCATGTTTGTTTTACTGAGAATCTAGATTGCGATAATAATTAAATTTTTCGTATATTTATTTATGTAAAAATCTAAATTGAAAGGTTTAGTCAGCCTGTAATGTTTTTTTATTCATTTTGTAATGGTCGCAACTGACAAAATTGGGCGTAAAATCTCTTTCTTTTTGAGATTTTAAATTTGCCGCGTAAAGTTAGCGAAGACACAAACCATGGCACGATAAAGGGACAATACACCTCTGCAAATTAAATTTCCCTCCGTGGTGAATTGTCTAGCGAAAGATCGTAGGAAAAGGAGACGAGCTTTGTCACTTTGGCAACGACAGCTCTCATTCTTTTCTTATTGGACTACGATCAGAGACGGATGCATTCTTGGTTGATGGTGTTTTTAATAAAACAAATATAAAACACATGCATCACCAGAATATAAAAGACAAACATAATCTCTCATTATCATCAGCATCCATCGATGCTTTTTTGCCTTGAGCAAAATAAATACACCAGCTCGTTACGCTTGCTACGTAAAGGTAATTATTTCTATGAAATAATGAAATTTTACATTGGTCCTAACTTCGTATTTTTTCTCATATGTAGATTGTGAAAATTCGTCTAAGCCGTCATTATTTTCTAATTAAATAATACGGATAGACAAAATTCTACACCTATAGTGGATTTGAATTTCACAATTCCGGCGCATGTTAGTCAGCGGAGGCCGACTATTTCGTGCCGGAAGCCTTTTTATATTTCTGGTCTGCCGCCTGCAGAACCAAAAAAAAAAAACAACAGTGAAGTGCAGTGCATCTCTGGGCAGATCACTCTTGCACCACTGTGCCGAGCCGCGCAAGGCTCTTGTACCAGAATCGTCACTTCTCTCGTTTGCCGCTTCTATCGTTCGCCGTCTCCACTCAGCAGCAGCAGCATCAGCAGCAGTGCAGTGCCAGTGCCAGTGCTAGTGAAGATGTGTAGTGCAAGTTTGTGAATAATAGTATGACAAAAATAAGTTTGTTAAAATTAAAAGGTCATACAATAGTTGTACACAGAGGCAATAGTAAAAGGGGTAAAAGCCCAAATAAAAAGCAAAAAGATTTGCATTTGCCGTCAATATATTAAAACAATTTAGTTGTCATACATATAAAATAATAAGTAACGAAAAAGATAACGAAAAGTAAAGAGAAATATCAATTGTAATTTGGCACTTATTTTTTTTGCGCTACTTTTTTTGGTTTGCTTTGCTTTGTTGGCCATTATTGCCCTAGGCCTTAAAGGGTATATCCAACGTGAAACAAAATAATTAAAAAAAAATATATATATAAATAAATAAATAATGCAAATATAATCTCATACATAATAACAAGCCACCATAAAACCCTGTGCAAAACAATAATAATTATGACAATGTGTGTGTATGTGAACAACCAAACAAAAGTATATACCCTATAAGGTATATAAACAATCATTTTTATCATCATCATTAAAATCATCATCATCATCAACATCATCATCACCAACAGCAACAACATCATGAAGGCCTTCGTCGTGGAGTTCTGTCGGGTAAGTTTTAAGTCCGAGTGTCCGAAATAAAAATACATAAAAGAAGTTTTATAACATAAATATTCGTACATATGTAATTACATACATACATACATACATATGTTGGTGCCTGTTCGGCCACGCAGCAGCTGCCCACAGTTTTGCTTGCATTGTAATTTTTCATACTTCTTCGCAGTTGCGAAAGCTCCCAAACAGCATATGAGCTGTCGGCTGATACCCTAACTTTTGGGTCAGGCCTATACCTTTTTTAGTACTGATTTGCTTCCGCCTATATTGTTACTATTATTATTGTTTGTTGGTACAGCACAGTGGTTTAAACATGATTTACAAGTAAATAAATGAACATCAAAATTAAATATGATAAATAAAATAGAGAAAAATAATTAAATAAAAAATAAATATTAAATATGAATTAAAAAACAAATAAATAAAAAGTCAATATTAAATTTGATAAAAGTTTAAATATATAAAAATTAAATAAACAAAACAAAAACAAAAATGATTTAAAATTAAATAAATAAAAAGTCAATATTAAATTTGATAAAAGTTTAAATATATAAAAATTAAATAAACAAAATAAAAACAAATAAATAAAAAGTCAATATTAAATTTGGATAATTAAAATATAAAAAGTAAAAATAAAATTAAATAATAAAAATTATAAATAAAATAATAAAAATTATAAATAAAATAAATAAAAATTAAATAATAAATAGGATTTAAAAATAAATAAAAATTAAAGATAAATAAATATTTAAAAATAAATAAATAAAAATTCAAAAATGATTTCATAATAAATACGGCATAAATAAAAAGTGGTTGAAATAAAAATCAATAAATAAAAAAAAAATAAATACTAAAAATAATTAAATAAAAAATGTTTCAAAAAAAAATTAAAATAAAATAAATATTAAAAATAAAAAAAAAAAATGATTTGAGAGGCAAAGAAAAATTTTAAAGTAAAAATAGTAAATTCAATAGAAAAATCTCATGAATCTGTTTTGCTAAAGCGCGCATCCAAAAATAGTTGCCAAAATTGTTTTGCTTAGGAATTATTGATTGTTTATTAAATATTATTAGTTTTTACATCTTCTTCTTTCTTAGTTATTATTGTAAATGGGTAGTAGCCGTTGCTAATAAAAAGAATATTGTATTGGATTGAAATAACTGCCCTATAAAAAAAAAAAAATTATGGAAATAATTATACCGTCATAATTCTAATTCATTTGAACCAATGGTTTTGTTTTTGTTATAAATAAATACTGATGTTAACTTTGAGTCATTGGACTTTAATAATGAAATTCTAGATTGTGTTCTGATTTCCGGAGACATGGGAGCATAAATTAAAAGGGGAGTTGTAATAGTTTTGGGGTCATAAAAACGTTTCATCTTATGACCATGGTTGGGTGGGTATAGACCAGGGTGTGGCAGTTAACATCTTATAAGACCACCCCTGCTTTTCTTAAATTTTGTCCGAATTTTCAACAGTGTGCCTGCATTTGTTTTATTTTGATTAGATATTGGTAGTACTCCGATCGAGTTGTATTGTAGCTTCGAGTCGGATTAAGTTTATTGACAAGAGGATCGACTCATGTGTTTGTTTTTTTTAGAATCAGGAGGGACTCTATAATAATAAAGTTTTCGTGGCTTCGTGTAAAGCATAGCAAAAACCCACCCCACAATCCCGAAAGAGCTAAGGGTTCAATGGGTCCCGCTCCGCTACATGCTTGCACGCGAGATGGTTGTGAATGATATTTGCAACCGTCTTCTCACATCCGGGGCTGACTATTCTTAGGAATTTTTGGCGCCCAATCGTGGGTCTGGCAACGCCATCATAAATGGTTAGCGGCCCAACGTGAGACTGGCAACGTCACATAAATTTTTGGCGCCCAACGTGGGGCAGCAACCACTTTAGCATCGTGAAACTTATAACAGCATCGGAAGATCCGATACAGGTTGTTGTTGGCCTACTTTGATGGAAGTAGGGCAGAAGTAAAGTGTCTTCGATTCTGGACTTTGACTAATCTTACGTATGTGAAATTACTCGACCGAATCGCACTTTGCATCTTTTAAGGATTATCTTGTATAATTCTGTTATCGATTATCGAGAGCCTTACATCCTTCAATACCAAGCTCGTTTGTTTTCGCTAGGTCTTATAAATTGTTGGAGCAATTTAAGTAATACCTCTTTATACATTTTCGGAATTCGAATATTTGAATCTTTGAATATTATCGACCAAAATTATCGGTATTGAGATTGCTTAATAGTTCAAATAATTTATTAGTTTCTAGTAACTTTTGCTCTTGTTTTTGGTATCGCATTGATGAAGATCGATTGTAACTCCGCTTTCTTCTGGAATACAATAGTATATGCATAGGCGTATCGTTGTCCGAAGAATACGAAGAAGCCTTCGATGTAATCAGGTATCAAAAATGACAAAGTTTAGTTTCAATAGCCCATATTAATAATCCTCCACTGTTGAGTCGGAACAAAGTTTAAATTCCTTTTATTTATGTCTCCCAAAAATGTCGATGGAAATCTAAATTTGAAATATGCCCGTTACACGTAGTTTTGAAGAACCTCAGCCACTGCCACCAGCAGAAGCGGCTGAAAATATTTGTCTAATTTGCAGTGAACACATGTCGGATACGCAACCTTGTGCGATAACTAATTGTGGTCATGTGTTTCACAAAATTGTCTAGAAAATCGAATCAAAAGTATTAAAGAGTGTCCAAGTTGTTTGAAAAGGTTAGTTATAACGAATGGAAAGTGGTTGTAGGAAATCATTCGCCTAATGCCAAACAGCAATCGCAATTGTCTACGCAACCAAATCCACCCGTAGTCTCGCAAATCGTTACACGTTCATTGCAACGTCAATTTGACGCCGCGCAAGCGTTGTCAGCTGCCGATGAAGAAGCGAGAAGTAATATCGATCAATCACACAGTACAAGTACTGAGAGGAATCCTCCACTTCGTAGTACGCCCAACAATCAGGGGGGCCAGACCAAAAGTGCCTGCTTATGAAAGGGGGAAATGCACCTCGAAGAAGAGGAAGACCATTTAGACCAGTACAGCCTTCGAGGCCAAATAATGGTCGTCGTAATATACAAACTCCAGAACCAAATATAGAATCAATCGTAAGAGAAACGGTGAGTCGAGTAATCGCTTCTATGAATAGTTCAGGTTTGATAGTAGCAACTGCAGCAGCAGCAGATCAAACCGTGGAAGGGTTATCGTCCAGCCAGAGAAGCTCACGTAACACCAATTTGGGTCCACTATTGACTACACATAAAATTGCTGATATGTTACAAAAGTGGGGTGTTCGTTTTGATGGTTCGTCGGAAGGTTTATCGGTTGAAGGATTTTTGTATAGAGTGAACATTCTCACTCGAGAAAACTTAAACAATGATTTTCAATTATTGAACAAACATATTCACTTATTACTGAATGGAAAAGCCAGTAGTTGGTTTTGGCGTTTCCATCGAAGAGTTCAAACCTTCACTTGGGAAGAGTTTTGTGAAGAGTTAAGAGAGCAATATCGCGAGAGCCGTTCTGTCACTGAACTTCGAGAACAGATAAGAGCTCGTAAACAAAAAGTTGGCGAATCTTTTGATTCGTTTTATGAAAATATATGTAAGCTTATGGATAAGTTGTCGGTCAGTTTTCCAGAAGACGAATTCGTGGAAATGATTCAAGGTAATTTGCTAACAGATATGAAAGACAGGTTATTGTTTGAGAAAGTCTCTTCTATATCCGCTTTACGTCGTCTGGTACAAAAACGCGAAAATTTTCTACAGGAAGTTGGAAAAAATCGGTCAGTATCTTTTAAGGCCAAAGAAACTTCTCGAGTTTATGCTGTTGAAGAAACTGCTCCCGAAGAAGAATCTAGTTCTGAGGTCGAGGCAGAGATATCTGAAGTAAAGCGAGGAACTGCTTCTAAATTAGTTTGTTGGAACTGTGAAATCCCCGGACACATCTGGGAGAATTGCTTAAATGAGCGTAGAGTTTTTGTTACGGATGCGGTACTCCTCAGGTATACAAGCCGAATTGTCAAACCTGTAAACAGAGGTCGGAAAACCGTCAATCCGGGGCATTCAATGCAGGAAGGATGTCCCGACAGTAGAGATAGATAATAAAATTGAACCTAAGATTAGAGAAATGAAGGATACATCGGTGATGAACGCACGATGTTAAGATTTTACCTTACCATGAAAGATTAAGGAATTATAATTTAGTAAGAGATAGAATTTTTAGAACACATTTAGTTAAGAGCCGTCGTAATACCTTACGTATGCGAAAATATTATAGAAAAATAAAGAAACAAAGGAAACTGGTTATCTCAACAGTTTTTCAAAATGAGTCGGATCGACGTAGTTACGCGAAAGTCGCGTTCCTAACTTTTAGCGAATTTGGTTTGCTCGACACCGGAGCCAACATTAGTTGCATTGGATCGTCGCTAGCATTAGAAAATTTTTCTGATTTACCAAATTTTAAACCCATTAAATCGCAAGTGCGTACCGCAGATGCCAAACCACATCAGGTACTCGGAATTCTGAGAGTGAGCATGCAATATAAGAAGCAGCAAGAAGATATTGACTTGTATGTCATACCTTCTATAGCTCAGCGATTAATTCTTGGTATAGATTTTTGGCGTATTTTTGCATTAGCACCTGGAATTATTAGCTCTATTTCTGAAGAAGAAACTGAAAATATCGAATTTGAAGATCACTATCCATTGTCCGAATTACAATCTCGTCAACTGGAAGCGGTCAAAGCATTATTTCCGAATTTTGAAAAGCAAGGTCTCGGACGAACTGCGTTAATTAAACATCATATAGATATTTCTGATGCTAAAGCGGTGAAGCAACGAAACTATCCAATTAGTCCAGCTGTAGAGAAGTTGATGTACAAAGAGATTGATCGTATGTTAGAGCTAGGAGTCATTGAACCGTCACAGTCAGCATGGAGCTCACCTATTCGTCTTGTGGTGAAACCAAATAAGGTCCGATTATGTCTTGATGCGCGAAAACTTAACGAAGTAACGAAAAGGATGCTTATCCCCTACAGAGCATTGAAGGAATATTTTCTCGTTTACCAAAAGCTAACTTAATTACGAAGTTGGATCTTAAAGACGCTTATTGGCAAATTGAGTTGTCTGATGAAGCCAAGCCGTTAACAGCTTTACTGTTCCCGGTCGTTCGCTGTTTCAGTTTACCGTCATGCCTTTTGGGTTATGTAATGCTCCATCCACAATGTGTCGATTGATGGATGACTTAATTCCACCAGACTTACGTTATTGTGTTTTTGGTTATCTTGATGACTTATGTATTGTCTCAGGAGATTTTGAGTCACATTTGGCAGTATTAGTGCGTATCGCTGATCAATTTAAAAAGGCTAATCTCACATTAAATATTTCAAAAGCAAATTTTGTGTTACAACAGTAAACTATTTAGGATACGTTATTGGAAGCGATGGAATTTCTCCAGATCCAGAGAAAATATCCTGTGTCCAAAATTGGCCCACACCCAAAAACTTAAAACAAGTACGAGGTTTCCTTGGAGTTTGCGGATGGTACCGGCGCTTCATACAAAATTTTGCGGAAATTACCTTTCCCATCACTGAAGTGTTGTCCACTAAGAAAACTTTTAATTGGACCCCGGCAGCTCAGTCTGCAATGGATACGTTAAAAAATCTTTTAACATCAGCCCCGGTTTTACAAAATGCCGATTTTAGTCGGAAATTTTATGTGCATTGCGATGCTAGTGACTATGGAATTGGAGCGGTGCTCATTCAACTGTCAACTTCTGGAGAAGAAAAGCCTATAGCATACATGTCAAAGAAATTATCTAAATCTCAGCGTAACTACAGTGTCACGGAACGAGAATGTTTAGCCGTCATTTTAGCAGTAGAGAAATTCAGATGTTACCTTGAATTACAGCCCTTTGAGATAATCACTGATCATTCTAGCCTCGTCTGGCTTATGAGACAGCAAAATGTATCTGGTCGATTAGCTCGTTGGATTTTTCGATTACAGGCTTTTAAATTCACAATTTCTCATCGGAAAGGAAAAGATCATATTATTCCTGACGCGTTGTCACGGATAGGTGAAGGTGATATAGATAGTTTAGAACTTGTGGGACCGGAAATCGATTTAGAATCGTCAGCGTTTCTCGAACCTGATTATCTAGATCTAAAATTGAAAGTTGAATCTCATGGTGAAAAATTTCCAGATCTTAAAGTTGTAGACAAATTCGTATACATACGAACGGAGCCATCAACAGGAGATAATCTTCAAGATTCTCATTGTTGGAAGCTTTGGGTACCGGAGAGACTGCGAGAAGCTGTGATTTGTCAAGCACATGATAGTCTAAGCTCTGCACATGGTGGAATGCAAAAGACGATCGAAAGAGTGCGTCGTAATTTATTTTGGCCAGGTTTATCAAAAGACATTAGAGACTATATTAGGCAGTGTGATATGTGTAAGCAAACTAAAGCTCCAAATATGACACTACGTCCGCCTATGGGAGAGCAAAGCGTCTCTAGTCGATCATTTCAAAAGCTTTATATAGATATCTTGGGTCCTTATCCACGAAGTCGCAAAGGAAACATTGGTTTACTAATAGTTCTTGACCATTTTAGTCGCTACCATTGGCTATGTCCATTGAAAAAGTTCACTACGTCGTTAATAACTGAGTTTTTGTCACAAAGGATCTTTGCCGAATTTGGAGTTCCTGAAATTATAGTATCAGATAATGGTTCACAATTTAAATCAAACGAATTTGAAGCGTTTATGACAAAATTCGGTATTCGTCATGTTTTTACTGCATTATATTCGCCTCAGAGCAATGCAGCGGAGCGAGTGAATCGTTCCTTATTAGCCGCTATTCGTGCTTATCTTAAGTCGGATCAAACTGAATGGGATATGTATTTGCCAAGTATTTCATCTGCCTTACGTTCGTCGCTTCATCAATCCATAGGTTGTTCCCCTTACAAAGCATTATTTGGAGTAAATATGATTAATCACGGAGATGATTACAAGCTCTTAAAAAAATTGTCTTTGCTGGAGGAGTCTCCATATTTAGAAAGAGGTGATCAATTAGCTTTGTTGCGAGAAGACATTAAGAAATGTAGTAGAGAAGCCTACGAGCGTAACGCCAGACAATACAATCTTCGATCCAATCCTGTCATTTATAAAGAAGGCCAAGAAGTATTTAAACGGAATTTCCATCTTAGTGATTTCAGTCAGAATTATAATAAAAAGCTAGGACATCAGTTCTCAAAATGTCGGATAAAGAAGAAAATTGGTAATTCTTTTTATCTACTAGAAAATCTACAAGGTAGAGAATTAGGAGTGTATCATGCGAAAGATATTCGAATCTAATTCCCATCTAATCTGCCTTTGTATGACTCGTGAGATTATCTGGTGGGTGTAATGGTCGCAACTGACAAAATTGGGCGTAAAATCTCTTTCTTTTTGAGATTTTAAATTTGCCGCGTAAAGTTAGCGAAGACACAAACCATGGCACGATAAAGGGACAATACACCTCTGCAAATTAAATTTCCCTCCGTGGTGAATTGTCTAGCGAAAGATCGTAGGAAAAGGAGACGAGCTTTGTCACTTTGGCAACGACAGCTCTCATTCTTTTCTTATTGGACTACGATCAGAGACGGATGCATTCTTGGTTGATGGTGTTTTTAATAAAACAAATATAAAACACATGCATCACCAGAATATAAAAGACAAACATAATCTCTCATTATCATCAGCATCCATCGATGCTTTTTTGCCTTGAGCAAAATAAATACACCAGCTCGTTACGCTTGCTACGTAAAGGTAATTATTTCTATGAAATAATGAAATTTTACATTGGTCCTAACTTCGTATTTTTTCTCATATGTAGATTGTGAAAATTCGTCTAAGCCGTCATTATTTTCTAATTAAATAATACGGATAGACAAAATTCTACACCTATAGTGGATTTGAATTTCACAATTCCGGCGCATGTTAGTCAGCGGAGGCCGACTATTTCGTGCCGGAAGCCTTTTTATATTTCTGGTCTGCCGCCTGCAGAACCAAAAAAAAAAACAACAACAGTGAAGTGCAGTGCATCTCTGGGCAGATCACTCTTGCACCACTGTGCCGAGCCGCGCAAGGCTCTTGTACCAGAATCGTCACTTCTCTCGTTTGCCGCTTCTATCGTTCGCCGTCTCCACTCAGCAGCAGCAGCATCAGCAGCAGTGCAGTGCCAGTGCCAGTGCTAGTGAAGATGTGTAGTGCAAGTTTGTGAATAATAGTATGACAAAAATAAGTTTGTTAAAATTAAAAGGTCATACAATAGTTGTACACAGAGGCAATAGTAAAAGGGGTAAAAGCCCAAATAAAAAGCAAAAAGATTTGCATTTGCCGTCAATATATTAAAACAATTTAGTTGTCATACATATAAAATAATAAGTAACGAAAAAGATAACGAAAAGTAAAGAGAAATATCAATTGTAATTTGGCACTTATTTTTTTTTTTGCGCTACTTTTTTTGGTTTGCTTTGCTTTGTTGGCCATTATTGCCCTAGGCCTTAAAGGGTATATCCAACGTGAAACAAAATAATTAAAAAAAAATATATATATAAATAAATAAATAATGCAAATATAATCTCATACATAATAACAAGCCACCATAAAACCCTGTGCAAAACAATAATAATTATGACAATGTGTGTGTATGTGAACAACCAAACAAAAGTATATACCCTATAAGGTATATAAACAATCATTTTTATCATCATCATTAAAATCATCATCATCATCAACATCATCATCACCAACAGCAACAACATCATGAAGGCCTTCGTCGTGGAGTTCTGTCGGGTAAGTTTTAAGTCCGAGTGTCCGAAATAAAAATACATAAAAGAAGTTTTATAACATAAATATTCGTACATATGTAATTACATACATACATACATACATATGTTGGTGCCTGTTCGGCCACGCAGCAGCTGCCCACAGTTTTGCTTGCATTGTAATTTTTCATACTTCTTCGCAGTTGCGAAAGCTCCCAAACAGCATATGAGCTGTCGGCTGATACCCTAACTTTTGGGTCAGGCCTATACCTTTTTAGTACTGATTTGCTTCCGCCTATATTGTTACTATTATTATTGTTTGTTGGTACAGCACAGTGGTTTAAACATGATTTACAAGTAAATAAATGAACATCAAAATTAAATATGATAAATAAAATAGAGAAAAATAAATAAATAAAAAATAAATATTAAATATGAATTAAAAACAAATAAATAAAAAGTCAATATTAAATTTGATAAAAGTTTAAATATATAAAAATTAAATAAACAAAACAAAAACAAAAATGATTTAAAATTAAATAAATAAAAAGTCAATATTAAATTTGATAAAAGTTTAAATATATAAAAATTAAATAAACAAAATAAAACAAATAAATAAAAAGTCAATATTAAATTTGGATAATTAAAATATAAAAAGTAAAAATAAAATTAAATAATAAAAATTATAAATAAAATAATAAAAATTATAAATAAAATAAATAAAAATTAAATAATAAATAGGATTTAAAAATAAATAAAAATTAAAGATAAATAAATATTTAAAAATAAATAAATAAAAATTCAAAAATGATTTCATAATAAATACGGCATAAATAAAAAGTGGTTGAAATAAAAATCAATAAATAAAAAAAATAAATACTAAAAATAATTAAATAAAAAATGTTTCAAAAAAAAATTAAAATAAAATAAATATTAAAAAAAAAAAAAAAAAAAAAAATGATTTGAGAGGCAAAGAAAAATTTTAAAGTAAAAATAGTAAATTCAATAGAAAAATCTCATGAATCTGTTTTGCTAAAGCGCGCATCCAAAAATAGTTGCCAAAATTGTTTTGCTTAGGAATTATTGATTGTTTATTAAATATTATTAGTTTTTACATCTTCTTCTTTCTTAGTTATTATTGTAAATGGGTAGTAGCCGTTGCTAATAAAAAGAATATTGTATTGGATTGAAATAACTGCCCTATAAAAAAAAAAATTATGGAAATAATTATACCGTCATAATTCTAATTCATTTGAACCAATGGTTTTGTTTTTGTTATAAATAAATACTGATGTTAACTTTGAGTCATTGGACTTTAATAATGAAATTCTAGATTGTGTTCTGATTTCCGGAGACATGGGAGCATAAATTAAAAGGGGGAGTTGTAATAGTTTTGGGGTCATAAAAACGTTTCATCTTATGACCATGGTTGGGTGGGTATAGACCAGGGTGTGGCAGTTAACATCTTATAAGACCACCCCTGCTTTTCTTAAATTTTGTCCGAATTTTCAACAGTGTGCCTGCATTTGTTTTATTTTGATTAGATATTGGTAGTACTCCGATCGAGTTGTATTGTAGCTTCGAGTCGGATTAAGTTTATTGACAAGAGGATCGACTCATGTGTTTGTTTTTTTTAGAATCAGGAGGGACTCTATAATAATAAAGTTTTCGTGGCTTCGTGTAAAGCATAGCAAAAACCCACCCCACAATCCCGAAAGAGCTAAGGGTTCAATGGGTCCCGCTCCGCTACATGCTTGCACGCGAGATGGTTGTGAATGATATTTGCAACCGTCTTCTCACATCCGGGGCTGACTATTCTTAGGAATTTTTGGCGCCCAATCGTGGGTCTGGCAACGCCATCATAAATGGTTAGCGGCCCAACGTGAGACTGGCAACGTCACAATTTGAAATACATTTGTTAATAAAACTTCACAATTTCTAATAAAATGTTTAACCAATAAACAATGAAATACATAGTGAAAAGATTCCATAGGCAAAGATAAGTTCTTTTCAATAAATATTAAAGCCTAACTTGTGCATTTACTTTGAATGCTTTGTTATTAAGATATCCTTTATGAAGTAAATGAAAGAGTTAATATACAACTGAATCAATAAAGAAATAATAAATAATTAAATAAAAATAACTAAATTCCTAATTATCAAAATATTTGTCAAATATACTGAGGCAAAAATAAAAACTTTAAACTTACTTTTAATAAATGAAATAATTGAAATTAAAGAGAAATAAGAAACCGGGTTTAAAAATAAAATAAGTAATTTTGGAATTAAAATAAAAAAGAAAACAAAAAAAGAATCAATCAGGAAAATGGCAATAAAATTTAAATATATTCCTAATTAATAAAATATTTGCAGGCAAAAATAAAAACATAATAAGAAACAATCCGGAAACCGGGAAGAAAATTAAGTAAATTCATTATTAAAAAAACATTTGCAGGCATAAATAAAAACAAAAAAGTTTGAATTATCAAAGTAAATAATGAAAATGAAATAAGAAACAATCAGGAAAGTGGTAATGAAAACCAAGTGAATTCCTAATTACGTTAAAATGAAATCAATAAAGAAACTTTACTTAGCTTAAACTTTTCGAAATTGAAATAATTTGCTTTTTAGCATAAAGGTTTAGTATGAAAATCTTTTAAAGAGTTCCCAAGAACTTAACACTGTCGAATTTAAAATTTCATAATTATTGATATACTACACTTGTGTGTGTGTGTGTTTGTGTGTGCATATAAGCATGTGTGTGTAGAGCAGAAAATGCTGATAATTAGCAGAGCACGAGCATGAAAACTTCGGGGTATAGTATATTAATCTTTTGCATTTCTTTCATCTTCCTGATGATTTTTCTTTTGTGAGCCGGAAATTGAAAGTGTATATACAAAAAGCAGACACAGGAAGTGATGCGAAAGAGAGAGAGAGAGAGAGGTAGAGAGAGGTAGAGAGAGTGAAAGTATTTATAAGACATGCATTGCAGGAGGCAGCTTAATTAATTAGAAATATGCAAGAGAGCAAATTGACTGGGATTATGTGAAGCCAAAGCGAAGCTGAGTGGCAGCTGAGGCCAAGCGAAGAGACCAGCAGAAAAAGCATGACAACACGACAGTGAAAACGACAACGACAACGGCAGAAGCAACGACAACGAGGAGCCACAACTATATATCCGGCATTTTAAAAACTGCAGCTACATGTCACTAATATCTCACAGCGAGCGACGAGCGAAGAGCAGCAAAGGCGGAGCAGTAGCTAAATCGCGTATACGCTCCGTGTGTCTCTCTCTCCGTGTGTGTGTGTGTGTGTGGCCTAGCAATTAATTAGCAACGGAAATTGCGCTAATAAACTAACAAATTTACGAGCTACATTCACGCCAGCCAAACCCGTCGCGGGCAACGCCCACTGAGCGGTCGCCTCGCGAACCGGAAACACTGAAGTGGCCATCATTAAAAGGCACAGCAAATGGATGCAACACAGAAGAGCAGCAGCAGCAGCAGCAGAAGCAGAAGCAGAAGATGACCACAAAACAAAAAGAAAAAGAAAAAGAAATGGAAGAGAGCAGCAAGCAACAAAACAAAATGTCCACAGTGCACAAGAGACAATGTGAAACAGAGATAGAGAGAGCGAGCGAGCGAGAGAGCGGAGGAAGCAGCGCATCGTTGGCTGCGGCTGCGGCTGCTTGGCAAAAGCGGAAATCAAATAATTTAAATCGCATTTCCGTTTTGCGGCAAACAAACGCCAAAGCTGATAAAAATAGAATGAAAACATGTGCACAGCATGCGAGGGTAAGCAACTGAGAATGTGAGTGTGTGTGACAGTGTGTGTGTGTGTGTCAGTTAACAAAACAAGCTAAAAAGCGAAACGAGTGCACATTTCCTTTGAACTAAACTCGCTGAAAGTCAGCAAAGCTTTCGTTAGCCATAAAGGTGCAACACACACACATATAGCAATATGTGTGTCTGTGTGTGTGTGTGTGTGCGTAGCTAGACTTTCGTGAACTGTCACTCAATTTATGGTCGTATGCAGTTACCGCCCCAAGCTGACTGACAGCAGCAACTACTTTTTGGTAGTAACAACCTCACACGGCAAACGCATCTTCGTTGCGTCGGACAGCAGCTAACACACAAGCGGAGAGCCAAAAGGAGAGCCAACCCAAATGTGACGAGGGGGGGAGAGGGGGAGAAGCGTTTTTGAAGCGTATCGCATATCTTAATGCAATAGATATTCAACATTGAGCGCGACCAGCGAATGCGAAGTGCACACACATTGCGATAGTTTTGTTAGCCACAGCTACAACTTAAGACATGACGTGTTCCCATTCCATCCAAGTACATGTGATCGACTACAGCGTACCCTACACAGAAAAAAAACAAATACAGAATATCTACCTATCAATGTGACCTAATCCAAACAAAAAAAATCTGATTTTCTTCAGTTTTAAATGCATAAATTTGAAATTCAAATTTAATGCCATATACTATACCATATGGTATGAAATTAAATTAAATTTTTTTTTTTTTTTAATATCATTTACGAAATACTAATTTGAAATATTACCAAATCGCAGAAGGTTAATTGAGCTTTGATCGTAAACACTGACGAGCAGTTAAAAATTAAATCCGATTGAATCGAGAAATTTTGTATTCCAAATCTCGAATTTTTAATTTATTTTGTCTTTTTAATTTTTATAATTAAAAAGACAACAATTTAACAATTTAGTGCTAAATGTAAATACTGGTTTGATTTTTTGTGAAGTACTTTTTCCTGCGTATTTGCAGTTTGTTTTTTAAATATTATCAAGCGTTATGCAATTATTTCTTTGATTCTTTTTAAAACACTTTAGTATTTTTATTAATTTTATTTTCAATACTTTATAGCCTTTTTACTAAGATAAGTTTTATTCAATTATTTAATTTTGATATATATATTCTGATTTTTAATGGTATTATTTTGCTTTTAATATGTTCTATTCTATTAACTTATTTCAATATCTTTCATATACAAAAATATGTAAGTTTAAAGCATTAAATTTTGACATGATTTTTCGTTGTTCCTCAATTTCGATATTTTAATTTATATTCTTTATTCTAAAGTGTTTTATTGATTGATGCTACTCTATTATTTTACTTCAATATCTTAATTTATATACTATATACTATTGAAGTCATTTGCTTTGAATCCGTTTTACTCTATTAATTAATTTCAATAATGAAAGGTATTGAATATTTAACTTAAAAACATGATACAATTTGTAGTTGTTTAATTTGACTTAATTTTTGCTCTTTCAATATATTAACTTATATATTTTATTTAAAAATATTTTGCATTTATTTGATTTTACTCAATTTTTTCATTTCAATATCCTAATTTATATTCAGTATTTTACAGTCTTCGCTTTAAATTCGTTGTACTTTATTAAAAGTTGTATTTAAATTAAACCCTAATAATAATTAAAGCGCTAATTCTTTTCTTAAGAAGTGCATATCATGAAACACATGTATATACATTTGTAAATCTTTATTGGTTCACTTTTTAGTCGCGCAAACCCGATCGAAGCCTTGCTTGTTTAGCGGCTGGGATAACTGACTGGCCTCGTCAGACCTGTTGACAGTCCGCTGAAAAAAGTCACAGATACGCCAGCTCGGCACAGAGCGACAGCTGCAACAAAACAAAAAAAAAAAGGAAAAAATCAAAAAGGGGAAAAAAAAGGAAAGAGTTAGCGTTAGGTAGATGTTTGGGATAGCAAGAGAAATGAAAACCGGGACATGACTACATAGATAACACACACTCACAAGCGCCAAAAAATAAAAACCAAGAAAATAAAATGAAACGGAATTTTTCGATTGCAATAAGCTGCACAGTGGGAAGGCTGATATGTTTTGAGTAAATGTTACTAAATAAAATGAATACTAATAAGTAAAGCATAGCATATAACGAAGTTGATTATTCAAACATTGCAATATAATACTTTTTCCCATTTCCCGATTGATGATTTTCGAGTATATTTTAGTCGATGATTGCATTTGGGTAGCGATTAAATTAAGCTATATAGAATAATAATTAACAAAGAAATCAAGTAATAAAGTGGAGCATTAAAAAAGTAGAATATAAAATAGTTTTCGTTTTATCTGTAGATCGATCTCAAAAAAATAATAATTAATACAAAATTTAAAAAAAAAAATTGCAACGTTTTTTTTTACGATTTCTGAATTTTAAAATAATTTTTCGGATATTTTAGGAATCTATTAAATTCAACAAAAAAATAAAAACTAATTAATAAAATGTTTCGATTTATGATTTTGAAAAGTTAAGTAATATAATATATTCATATATTATATATATATATATATATATATATATATATATATATATATATATATATATATATATATATATACATTCATATATATGTATACATATATAGAAGTTAATTTTTATACTGATGGATCCTTTAAATAGAGAAATAATAAATTTAAAATTAAATGCAATATCAAAAATTTCATTGTCTTGGCTAGAGAAACATTTCTGGAATTATCATTTTAGAAATAGGTTCAACTAAGCGATATATCCATATAAAGATCTTATATTTTCGATATCTATTAAATTTAGCCACATTAAATAAAAATTATAAAATGTTATCAAATAAGTAAAAAAGAAGAATATCAAAAACATATTACATCGCTTTTGCTTGGGAAACATTTCTCGATTTAAGATTTGAGATAAGCACTATATTTATATATAATTTTGATATGTTGTGGATGTATTAGATTTAAGTAAATAAAATAAGAATTAGCAAGTGAAGCATTGTTTATGATGAAGTGCAAAGTGGAAAGTATATTTAACTAAATAAAATAGGAACTAATAAATAAATTCTAGAAAATAAATAATAATTTGGAGTATTCAAAAACTGCATCGATTTTTCTAGGGAAAGATTTCCTGATTTATGATTCATTAAATGGTTTGGGATAAGCGATATATTCAAATATATATTTTGATATGTTGTGGATGTGTTAGACTTCAGGTAATAAAATAAGAATTAATAAGTGAAGCGTGGTTCATGACGATGTACAAAATTGTTTTTAAAAAAGAATAATTAAATACATTTTAGCAAAGAAGTAATAAAGTGAAAAATCTTTCACTAAGAAAACATTTCTCGATTTATGATATTTGAAGTGGCTAAGCGATGCATCCATATAAAGTATGGTCGATTGCTAGCTCTCTAGCTGACAGGCTGCGTCGCTTGTTGCCTTATGTGGCCTGCCATGAAATGCATCTACATTTTTCATGCAATCATTGAGCGAATTCTCAAGAGCGGCAGCAAAGGAATGGAATGGAGGATGGATGGAGGGTGGAGGATGGAGGATGGCGGGGGAAATGGGTAGGAATGGAGTTTCCAGAGTGTGCTGCTCATCTGCATGCACAAATGCAATTTCACATGTATACATAGTTACATAGTTGCACATTTCCCTCGCTCTCTCTCTCTCTCTCTCTCTGTATGTGTGTGCATAGTATATGTGTATGTGTGTGTGGGAATTGTTGTTGTGCTATTTCACAGCGGAATTTCATTTATTCGTTTTCGGTTTTTCGTTGGCCCCTTTGGGCTGTGTTTTCGTTTCGTTTGATTTTCGCTGTCGCTGCCTCAGTTTACCTGCTCTCCCTTCCCTCTCCCTCTCCCTATCCCACTCCCTCTGCCGTTGGCACAAACAGCAACAGCAGCAGCAGCGGTAACAGAGCTTGGCCCCACATGCTTCGCGTATTATCAAGTAAACATCCGAATCGTTTATACAACTGTTGCCAATCTGTCGACGTCGCTGCCAGCGTCGACGGCGACGGCGACGTCAACGTCTCTGTTTTGCCGGTGTGTTGCCAATGACATTTCCGCCCAGAGCTGAGAGAAACATAGCACAATATTCTCGGCCATGCCCCAACCAACCATCGCTTCATCCATCGCTCCAACCATCCATCCATCCATATTTCGTTTTCGTATTCGCGCTGCCAACAAAATTTGCCGGCGGCCGCTTCAATCACAGTGGCAAAGCAATTTTTTATGCTTCGTCGCCGTGCATTTGATTTGTTTTCATTTTCATTTTCGTTTTCATTTTCGTTTTGATTTTCATTTTTATTTTCGTTGATGTTACTCGTGTTGTTTTGGCTCGAAGCGGCGCCAAGTGGCAGCAGCAATCCAACACAATAACAACAACAACAACAACAACAGCTCAGCGCAAATAACGTAACATTAATTTTCGTTATACCTTTCCAATTTCAAACCATAAAGGAAATGTTTAAAATCGTACCCCACTCTCCTTCCCTTCCCTTCCCTTCCATTCCCTTCCTCAACTATTGTTTACTTGCTCACTTTGCTGTTCGCTTCAGCTGCAGGCTTTCAGCTCGCCAATAAGTATGCTACACTTTTTTCTTAACTTGATCAGAGACTGAAAAATCTATTAAATGTTTGTGTGTGCAGATCACAATATTGAAAAGTCATGTTTACATTTAGATTTAAAGATTTTGTAATACATAATATATATATATATATCAAGCTGATAATGTGAGGACGTAAATCATGTTTATATATAGTATAGTACAGATAGACATTAACATAAAGTTGCGAAATTTAAAATACCATCAATTTTTATTATTACTTTTTTTTAATCATTAATATTTTGACTTTTTTTTGTTGATCATTAACAAATGAATTCATGAGCTTAACATTTTAAGCTTTATATTTTCTTTGCCTTTACGAATTATCCACTTTATAAAAGCGCTAAAAATATAACTTTTATTAAATATTCCGAAATCTAATCTTCTCATACTTAATTTAATTATTATACCCGCTACCCATAGGGTAGAAGGGTATTATAACTTTGTGCCGGCAGGAAATGTATGTAACAGGTAGAAGGAGGCATCTCCGACCCCATAAAGTATATATATTCTTGATCAGCGTCAACAGCCGAGACGATCTACGTACGTTCGCGACCCGGAGAAATGCCCATATACTACAATTTCTACGTTACAGCTTTTATTTTGTTATCTTAAAGTTTTCCGGCAGTTAGATATGAAAGCAATGAGGAAAGTTCCGTGATCGTTGGTCGATTTTCTGCATTTTGATCCCAGCACTTTTCAATTATTGGTTTGATAAGATAAGCATCGTTGCATGATTTTATATCATCAATATTCGGACGAGATCCTATAAGAGAATTTATATAAATGGGAAAAAATATAAAATCTTTCTAAAAATGTTACGAACATGTTTTTTATGGACTTTTGAGATTGGTCTTACCAGAAATAATAATTTTAGGCACGTCCGCTATTTCATAATCGTGAAATGGTTCTTTCCCAGACATTACTTCCCAAAAAATAATGCCAAAGCTAAATACTAAACTTTTCTTAAAGTCGGAATTTTTACGTGCAGCCTGAGATGACCAAATAATCGTTATTTTGTGAAATATTTAAATATTTTTTTGAACTTACATGAATTTCTGGTGCTATATAAGCAAACTGTACCATTTCTTGTTTATTAAACTTTGATAATTCTTTCGATGAGTTATACTCGAATACTTTTAATGTACGAAAAACATCGAAAAGCATTAAGGTCTGTGGTTTAATAAACCGAAGAGTAATTCCTTGGCTCCACAAATATTCCACACCCTAAAGGAAATCACAGAAATGTAGCTAAAACATTTCAAAAATAATAAATGTATTAATGATACCTTAGCACATTGCAACATCCAATTGATCTTTTCGACATAGGCTAGTTCGTTTTTCGTGCGATGTAGGAAATTATAGACTGATCCACACTCGGAGTACTCATAAAGTAAAAAGTAAATGGTGTTTTTTGGATCTTTGGAGGCGCCGTAAAATGTGCCAACATTTTCGTGCTTCATTTGCTTTAAATTGTGAGCCTTCTTCAGAAATAGCATTTCTGTTCTTCTTGAAATTTTCTCAGAGTTTGAAGTTTTATCTGAATGTATTTTCGCATTAACATCTTTCTCTTGACCTTCGGTTTTCCATATTGCTTTGTAGCTTACGCCAAAGCCACCCCTCTCAAACTATAAATAAGAAAAATTAAGTAAATCGTTTGATGGAAATTTTCATCGATCTCTCTTTACCCTTTTTCCAAATTGTATGTCGTCAAAATTAATAAACGGATGAATTTTAAGGAGTACACATAGTTCTTTCATCGAAGGTCGTTTATCTGGATCTTGATCCCAGCATTTCTTTATTATTGATTTTACGACATCAATATCCTCATGTTTCATCATTTCAATTAGATTTGGACGATCACCTGGAGCATAAGAAAATAATGAGAAATCCCGAATATTTATTATTTTTTTATTTTACCATTCATTATGTTTGCCAACGATTTTTTTCTAGACATTACTTCCCATGAAAGAAGGGCAAAGCTAAACACATCGCTTTTTGCTGTATATTTTCCATTGGTCTTTCATGTAAATAAATAAATCAATTGTGTTAAATACTTACTTCCTTTCACATATTTACTTATACTTACGCGAACCTCTGGAGCCCTTTTATCTATCCCACTGAACTCCTTATTCATGGTAGCGAATTCCTTTACTCTACCATAGTCGCATATTTTCAATATCCGAAAATTATCAAACAGTAGCAAGTTCTCTGTCTTAAGATCCTGATGAAGGATATTTTTGCCATGCAAATATTCCATACCCTACAACAATCATTAGATAAGGGGTATAAAAAAAGGGCATTTTACACACCTCGGCGCATTGCAATATCCAATCAAGGCCCGTATAGAATGTAACTTCGTTGTCTGTACGGTACAATAAATTGCAGAGCGATCCGCAGTCTGCATATTCAACGAGCATCAAAATTCTATCTTCGCGATCAATAGAAAAACCATAAAGTTTGGCAATATTCGCATGGTATAATGCTTTTAAATCGTGAATTTCTTTTTGGATGGCCTTTTGTTTTTTGTGCATCTTGAATTATTTTTACAGTAATGTCTCGGGTTTCATATTCTGCTTGCCAAGTTGCTTTGAAGACAATGCCATAGCTGCCAGTTCCAATCTATAATAAACATATGAATTTAATTGGTAACTAATTTATTATAAAAGTCTGTTTTCTCACATATTTGCCCAGTTTTAAAGCATTGTAGTTTACTATAATGGAAGCACGAGGATATTTGGGAAGAAGATTACACAATTCATTCATCGGCGGCCGATTACTTGGATCTTGGTCCCAACATTTTTGAATTATTGGCAATAAACTATCTGCATCTTTATACTCCTTCAAATAATCTATATCCGGACGTTCCCCCTGCAGTACAAAATAATTGAAAATAGCATTTAAATATTATTAACAATACATACCATTCATAATTTTATTTTGCAGAACTAATTTCTCCATGTCTTTAAATTCTTCAAATGGCTTCTTCCTGGACATTACTTCCCAGCAAATAATACCAAAAGAAAACACGTCACTCTTTTGTGTAAATTCGCCACTAGCATTCTATGTAAGTAAATATAATATACAACTTCTTCTTAATCTCGTATAAAAAAGCGCTTACACAAATTTCCGGAGCCATATAGCGAGCAATATTTTCCTGTGTCGTATTCATATATGCAAACTCTCCTACTGCAGCATCATCACATATTTTTAATGTACGATATTCATCGAACAGATATAATTTCTGTGTTTTCAAATCTTTATGAATTCTATTTATGCTATGCAAGTACTCAATACCCTAGAATAAAGTTAGAATATCATTTATATTATATGTAATAAAAAAGAGCATTTTAAATACCTTCGCGCACTGGACTAACCAATCAATCCTCTCATTGTGTGTAATTTTAAAATTCTTGTTATGCAAATATTTGTAGAGTGATCCACAATCCGCATACTCAAACAGTAACCAGATGATTCTAGCATTGACGTCATAATAAGAGACACCATATAATCTAACAATATTTTCATGATTCAGCTTTTTAACATTACGCATTTCTCTTAAGAAAGATATTGCGTTTTCCTCACGGTTGCTTTGTAATATTTTCACAGCCATTTCTTTGATTTGGCCCTTTATTAGGCAAAATGCATTGTGGACAATACCATAGCTTCCACTTCCAATCTATAAATATCAGCATTATTACAAATTGACCTCTTTGGATTGCTTATTGTTTCTTACAAATTTGCCAAGTTCAATCTCCTCAATGTTTACGTAACTGTAAGCTAAAGGATACATAGGGAGAAGTTCGCAAATCTCTTGCATAGTCGGCCGATTTTCTGGAACACGATCCCAACACTTTTCTATTATTGGCCTAACGCAATCAGAATCCTCAAAAATCATCGCATCCTCTATATTCGGACGACTTCCTAGAGTGGTGAAAACCTTAAATTTCAGATCATTTTAGGATTAATTATCCTTACCATCAATAATTTTATTTTGAATAGCCAATACATGTATATCTCCTGAGAGCATTTCGTAAAATGGCTTCTTCCTTGACATAACTTCCCAAAATATGATTCCAAAACTAAACACATCACACTTTTCCTTGTATTTTCCATTTTCCTTTTTAAGAAAAATAAAAAAGAATAAATTATTAAAAAAAAAAAAGAAATGCGTGGCACTTACGCAAACTTCTGGTGCCATGTAACAAATAGTCCCAACGAATTCTGTATTCATTGTTACAAGTTCTTTGACTTTACCAAAATCGCATATTTTCAATGTGCGATACCCATTGAAAAGTAAGAGGTTGTCTGTTTTAAGATCCCGATGAACTATGTTTTTGTTATGCAAGTAGTCTATTCCCTAAAAAGACAATGAATTAAGGAAAATAAAAGAACATTTAACACAATACCTTGGCACATTGTAGCATCCAATCAAGATTCCCGTTGAATGAAACTTCTTTTTTCTTTCCCTCTTCCGTGCGATGTAAGAAATCGTAGAGTGATCCGCAATCCGCATATTCAAACAGTAAGCAAATGTTATTCTTGGTGTTTTTAGAGACTCCATACAACGTTATGACATTGGGATGAATACATTTTTGTAGATTCTGGATTTCTCGGTGAATATCCTTTTCGAAATTAATATGCTCGGTTCGTTTATCTTCAATTATTTTCACAGCAATTTGTCTCACTTCTAATTCAGTTTTCCACAATGCTTTGTGGACAACACCATAACTACCTCTTCCAAGCTATAAAGAATTGAAGCTGAAGTAATTATTTCAGAATAACAATATTCTCTTACCTCTTTATCCGATTGTATTTCATTGAAATTTACAGTAACTAAATCGTCCATAATTTGATGTATGACTTTATGTTGATATATTGAAAAGATATCAAAAAAGAAGTTATTATTGGTGTTGATAACTGGAATTTTACCTAAGTTAATAAGAAATTTCTGTGGATACTCAGCAATGCTGTGAATCTTGATCAATCATAAAATATTTCGTTTTTATTGCGGTTTCAACACAGATTTTTGACCCCTATAATAAATATCTGCAAGATTTAGTATAATATAATTATAATTAAATACACTTAAAACAATCGTTATCTTAGCACTTACATATATTGACACGATAATCCGCAATATTTTTACTTTGTAAAGGTGCAAAAATACACTCATCGGACACTTAGCAAGTTTAGCAAAGCGTTATCGTATATACTATATATATATTTACAGAAACATATACCTAGTATTATTCGTATAAAAAGTCTTATATACATATATGTATGTTATCACAAAATTACGAAATAAAAACTCGTACCACAAAAAACAAAATTGTCGTTTAAATCGAAATCACAATTTTTAAGAAGTTGTGAAAAAAAAAGTTAATATGTAAATGCCCCCGATAAGAATAATCGCGGAACAAATTTAGTATGATACGATCCAGAGAGGGGCAACCGACAGACTGATTGGGTTTGTGAAAACATTCCAACTCACGCACTCAACAAAGAGTTCGATCGAGTGGAGTGATATCAAACCTTAACGTGAGTGTAAGACGATCGTAGCTATTTATTTAAAAAAGCAAAAGCAATAATAAGTGTGTTTATACATATCTACAATAATAAGTGTGTTTATACATACCTATGCAGGGTAGTGTCAATGACAGATGCAGCAGCGCTTGGAGTATTCGAGAGGAAAATTCTTCGCAAGATCTTCGGTCCCGTTCGGATTGGGGATGACTTTCGCATTCGGATGAACCACGAGCTGTACGAGTTGTACGACGACATGGACGTGGTCCGGCGCATCACGATACAACGTCTGCGCTGGCTCGGCCACGTTGTGCGTATGGATGAAGAATCTCCAGGTCAGAAGGTATTCGAAGCGAGAGTCGACTACGGGCGACGACGAAGGGGACGACCAAATCTTCGATGGAAGGACCAAGTAGAGCAGGACCTCAATCTTCTGGGTACTTCTAATTGGAGGAGGCGCGCGAAGAGCAGAGGCGCCTGGAGGGAGACGCTGAGGTCGGCCAAAACCCGAAATGGGTTGTAGTGCCACCTAATAATAATACATATCTATATTAAACATGTTGTGAAACATTTCGATCATATATGTATGTTCATATGTGTGAAAGTTTATTTACGTTCCCTCACGTTTCCAAGCTAACCTACCACTTATGTTAAGTGTCTTATAATAATTGCTTGGCTTAACTAGGGTTGCTAAGCATACATTAAAAATTGTTTTATTTTAATCCAAAAAGAAAAATATTACTTTCAGCTTTCATACAAATTAATCTAATAAAACATAAGTTTTAGGCCTATGAAAATATAAAACAAAAATTTAGTTAAGTAAGTTGTGTGAGAAATTAAAAAAAAAAAATTAATAACAAACAATAAACAAATAATACATATATGGAAACGTTGGCAACCCTTGTTGACTCAACATCGAGTGTGAGCGAATTTCTTAATATTCTCTCATGCTTACGCATGCCACGCATATATAATATAATTTTTATAAGATAAGATTTGCTCGAAGCATATACAATTAACACCCCAATAAATAAAACGTTCAGAGCAACCAAATCAAACTTTCATACACTCATAAATACATACTACTGTGGGCAAAAAGTAGTAAGACTTTGTTCATAATTTTAAAATTCTTTATTTATTCGGCCAAATCTATTTCGTCCCCCTAAAAGTAATCCTCCCCGGCCACAATACACTTTCGCAAACGTTTTTTCCAATCCTCGAAATATTGTAGTTGTTAAAGTAGATTTCCGGAATAGCCTTCAATGCGCGTAGCGATTCTCGTTTAATGTCTTGAATTGACTCAAAACGGTTTCCCCGGAGCGATCATTTGAGTTTTCTGAACAGCCAGAAGTTACACGGAGCTAAATCAGGCGAATACGGTGGTTGTGGAACGATATTGGTTGAATTTTTGGCAAAAAAACTCACTAAGAATCAATGCAGTATGCGACGGTGCATTATCGTGATGCAAAAACCAACAGTTGTTGATCCATAATTTTGGTCTTTTTAGACGAATTGCTTCACAAAAACGACGCATAAATAATAGTCCTTATTAATATTTTGGCCGGATGGAAGGAATTCATGGTGCGCAACACCACGAAAATCGAAAAAAACTGTCATCATGACCTTGATTTTTGAACGACTTTGACGTGCTCTTTCTTGACCCTCCTTTAAGTCTTTTTACCACTTATAAACATTTTTTTGTGACATGGTAGAATCACCGAAGGCCTTTTGCAACATTTTGGAACATTTCGGCACCAGAAATTTGATTCCGCACACAAAATTTAATGGAACTTCTTTGTTGAATAATTTCACTCATTGTAAAAATCGCCGAATGCACCTTTTCTACTTCAGAAAAAACAAGCATATATTAAACACTAATTATTTTGATGTGTTTTTGGCATAGAAGTTACTGACAGTCTTGCCAACCTAGAAACAAAATATTTCGACGGATGGATTTTCGCACGAAATATAAATTAAAAAGTCTTACTACTTTTTGCCCACAGTAGTATGTATGTATGTTCTTTCTTGGTTAAAAGTCACTCAGATGTGTACAATTTTTATACCTGATACCCATAGGGTAGAAGGGTATTATAACTTTGTGCCGGGAGGAAATTTACGTAACATAAGGATAATAAGGAGGCATCTCCGACCGTATAATATATGTATATTCTTGATCAGCGTCAACAGCCGAGACGATATAGCCATGTCCGTCCGTCCGTCTGTCCGTCTGTCCGTATGAAACACTGGATCTCAGAGACTATAAGAGATAGAGCTATAATTTTGGTATATATGTACAATTATAGCTATAGAAATTGTGATTCCTGAAAATTTGTACCGTGTATGGTATATTTTGAATATGGTACTATATAAATATACCAAATATTGGTATATTTTCAGTATTTTTGTAGTCTTTATATATATTGAAAATAATAACGCAATATTTTGCTTTTGTTCAAAATGTGTTGCGGGTATCTCACAGTCGAGCACACTCGACTTACTTGTTTTCTACTATGTTTATTCTGAGCGCGAAGAAGAAAAAAAAAAGAATAATAAAAATAATTTTACAACAATTTATTTCTTATATTTTTTAATTTTGTTTTTGTAAAAACGAAAAAAGTTGGAAAATTCCAAATTTTTCAAATTTCTCCATCCAACTCCAACACTTGATAATTTAACTAAAATAATGAGTAACTGCAAGAATAATTCGCAATTAATTAATGATAGATGATTAAATTGCAATAAGTATACTAAGATCTTAAATAAAATTAAGGGTAAAAGCTAACTAAATCAGTTAACAAATTTAAGAACATTTTTATAAATTTTGCTAATTTATTTACAATTATGAATTGATTCTGCTAAACACTTGTTTATTTACCTATTTATTATTCAAATCGTAAGCGTAATTTTGAAGCTAGTTAGTTGTGATTTTTGTTACATACTACATTACCTATGTTACTTCTTCTTTATGACTTTTGAAAATTTGGTTGCGATCAGATAAAAATTGTAGAAGTTATTGAAGAAATACTCTTGTAAGGGATAAAACGCTACTTACTACGGGTCTTAGTTGGTTTGGCTGACAATTTAATATACAAAATAAATATTTTACATTCTATGGTATATTTTTTTTGTACTATATCAATAAATTCTCCATAATTCCATTTACAATATTTTTTCTCTTCGTTTCCTATTTAATGAATATAAAAATGCAGCTAAATTTCATTAGTAGAACTATTAACGACTTTTATAATTGTGTTTAACCGTACGTATTTATGAATATTAAATTTGCACCAATGCACGCTAGAAATTTTTGAGGTTTTATACAGAAATTACTTAATTACAATTTATTTTATTCAGGTGTACTTGTTAACTATTAAATGAGAAAAAGACAAATTTCACATGAAAAAAATTAAAATAAAAAAAAATGTAGCTTTTTCAATGATGAGACGTTAAGATTTATCATATTATGTTTTATTTTTAGTTATTGAGAATAATTTTTTGGCTTTTTAATTCTGAATAGAATAGTTTTTTTCCAACACTTCTGCTCGAACTAAATCACAGACATCATCTTGCATGCGACTGAATATAACAGCCTGATATATCGATTTACCCACATATTTGTATTTCCCCTCATAATATAAGCGTTCATTGAAACCAACCTCAGGATAATCAGCCCTAGTTGCAAATTGATATTTCAAAATCGGGGCACACTCCATCGCGATGCGAAGTCTTATTTGGTTGGCAGCCATTCGACGCAAGTCACTCTTCTCCAATGATTCGTCGTGCAGAAAGGGTTCAATACGATCCGAAATAAAGGCGATTCTTGGCGTCACATACTTATAGAAGACACACTTGCCGAATTTGCTAATGCCGACAATGCAGCCATAAATTGTTGTTAACGACGACATCGGCTTCTCCAATCCATTCAAGTATATTCTGAAATTGAAGTTGTTGTATATATATTTTGTCTTTTGTATTTTATTATCATTAATTACTTGAGAACTTTCTTCTCAATAGACTGCTCATCGCTGTCAAAGTGGAGAATAAAGTTCATTGTGAGACTGGCGGCAAACTCCCTTGTAGCCCAATGATCCTCAACTGAGGGAAAAGCAGAAATCTGATTCGCCACAACACAAGACACCACTCCCGGCAAAATGAGATGCAACTGAACAAGACAGAGGGTATTAAACTTTCGTTACTTTATATATAAATAACACTCACATAGGGCTTTAGGTTGATATAGCGATTGCGCATCAAACCGTCGACCAAGCGCAACAAATGCGTCAAGATGATAAAGTTGTTTTCCTTGATATTAACCCGAATACCCTCGGAAATAAAGATGGCCAATTGGGACAGCACATGGTGTACCGCCGGATCGAGGCTCATAATCTTTAGAGCTGCGAGACGATCTTCTTCCGAGACACCCACCAGTTTCTCAGTGGTCTCTACATAGAACTTCTGTTGACCCCGCGATAGAGGATAACGACTGATGCTCTGCAGCATTACGATCTCCTCGCGGTTCAAACGCTTCCTGTCCGACTTCAATAACATTGGCTTGGGCAATTTGATAATTGGCATTGAAAGACCAACTTGGTTTCCCATTGGCAGTAGACATTCTTCCATCCACATTTTGACTATATTCCGATCTTCGATCTCCTCGCAGTCGAAATCAATGTGTAGCATATAGAGGTTGCAGCCCATCTCGATTTGAGCCTGTTGCACGTGCTCTACGGTTAGTTGTGTGGCTCGAGTGTGCCTACAATATTTGACGGCTTCCACCATCAGTTTGTTCACATTCGAGCGTAATATATCGCCAAGCATTTGCAATGCTCGCTTATTCAAAGTCGTACCCAGATAGGTCTCGGCAATGGCATTCATCGACTGATCCGACAGTGTGGCAGCGAAATTCTTTTTCGTCTCCTCTAGGGGTGGCAGTCCCTCGTAGCGTAAAATGTTGGCTAGGGTTTTTATGCATCGGTTGATACGAAACTCACGGTCGTGTTTCTTGGCATTCGACGAATCATTCCACACCGATGGGGCAAAAAAGTTTTTTAACTTTTCTTCCATGTTTTCCGCTTAATGTAAGATTAGAAACAGAGTAACAATCGCGATTAATCCCTATGAATTGGCTCAAATTGCCTTAGAAAGTTAGAAATGCTATAAAAATTAATCAATTTTTAGTTTCCCATTTATTTATGACACCTCTTTCACAAATAAACGCGTCTTCGTTTTGCAACACTGCAATTAGAAATGTGTGTGACATCGCACTGGAGATGACATTTTCTTAATATCTATCGACTGTTTTAGATATATAATATAGTGGTTGTAATAGTCGGCTGTCGATATATTACATAATCGTCTAAACGGAAATGGTGTCGGTCATAGATAATAATTACGTAATCGTTTTAGAAGAATTTTTGTACATTGGCATTTCGCGCCATTATTTCGCAGAAAATTAAACTCTAAGACCAAAAGAGAAAGGCTAGTGGTATATTAAGAAGTATGTGAGGACCTTGAAAGGCTTGATAAGATGTATGGGATGTAGCTTGGAAAAACGCCAAGTACAAATTACATCAAGTATTTAAGTTTGGATTTCAGCTCCGTTCATAGAATCCATAGAATGACACAAAAAAAAATTAAAAGGTAACTAAAAAATATGGGTAGGCGTAGGTGTTCATATGGACAGACAGGCAGTCATGTCGGCCACATGTCATGTGCAAATATGTACATATGTATAACCAGCAACTTGCACTTTTGCAGATATCGATTAATATCCAAACTTTCTCCCAGTTTTATGAACAGAATATGAAACCAAGTGTTCAACTATAGAGATATTTCTATAGCTATTAATAACAAATAAAAAAATTACACAAATTTTAACTTCACATATGTTCTATATCTGAGCGAAAAAATTTTCAATTAACTGTTAATTTTTATTTTGCTTCTTATCTATGTTCAAATCGTACGTTCGCGACCGAAAACATCATTTTATTGTAATTGCTTCGCATTAAATGCAAGCAGGTGGATGAAACTTCGCGTGTTAAGTTATTTTGGTATATATATTTTAAATATAAAAAATCGTTGGGGTTACTCTAACCAATCTTTTTTTATTGATTATCAAAGTAGCGTACGTTCGCGACCTTACCTATAAGCATATGTCGATTTTTACTAGCGTCGCATGGATTTAAAAAAAAAAAATTTTTTTTGTTTTTGTTTTTGAAAACTATGTCGTTTGCAGTGACTTATTACTTGTTAGTTATTACTTATTACTTATTACATATTTTTCTTGCTATTAATAAATTTCAGTACATATTTCATATTTAATAAAAATTTATTTTTTTGCTTTAAATGTCATTAGACACATTAAATTGAGTTAAATCCGTTTGTTTTTATGAAATATGAAGTTATTAATCAAAACAGTTGTGGTAATAATAAAAATTTAATAAATAAAACAACATGGAAAAATCGTACGTTCGCGACCGGAACTTAATTAAATTAAAAATAAATAAATGGAGATATTTTCTTGGGAGTAGACTTAATAGAAAGCTACATGATTCTATTTTAAAAGTAAAGTTATTTCTTAAAAATATTCCGTCTCAATTCGCAGAGTTTTGCATTTTACTGTATTAAGCCAAAGTCGACTTCCGTTTTGCGTACGTTCGCGTCCGCATGTTTTTTGACAATATTATGAAAATTAAAAATCGATAAGCCCCATAATTTACACTAACCAAAAAGCTAAACAAATGCTATCGAAGAGTAAAAAAAATGTTTCAGGAAACGTTTGTTTTCGATTTTATTTTTTCATTTATCTCGTACGAACGTACGTTCGCGACCCGGAGAAATGCCCATGTATTATTTATTAAACAAGTTGACTATTTATACAATTCCCATTCGACATTATTTATACATCGCCAAGGCTCAGTTCAGTTATTCATGAATCTTATTGACATTTTGCGTTGCGTCTCTTGGCCCTGTTTTATTTGGCATATTGCGGGTTTTGTGGGTTTTAAGTCTGAAGGCATCATCTTTGCGCATGCCACAAAATCTCTTCAAAGCACTATTTGCAGTGCGGTCGAGGATTGATTCAGCTTGAAATGATTTCAATTGTTTAATTACTTAAAATATTGAGACAAAGAAAAGAGAGAAAGAGAGTGAGTGAAAGTAGATTTTGTGGCAAGAAAAACACCAGCACAATGGATAATCGTAAAACATTACAGCATCTATAATTGGCATATTGAAAGCTGTGTCATAACTGGCTGTGGATGAAACTTGGATCACATGATCTTGCGTCCAGATAGAAATTGTAAAAGTTATTAAAGAAATACTTTTGTTTGGGTAAAAACGCCTAATTAGTTGCTATGGCTAATAATCTGGTATATTTTGCACTCTATGTCTATGGTATATTTTAGTATTTTGCAGTATAACAATTCGGTATATTTTAAAATTAATACCACACTGTTTTGCTTTTGTTTAAAATGGGCAACGAGCTTTCTCACTTGTTAATATTTAAATTTACCACTAAGCTGGCTAGCAATGAAAATCGTCATGAAAGCCAACTTCTAATGGAAGGTTTACTGAATATATATATCGTACATATATTATATTATATATCATGTATTTTTGGGGTAAAGCCATAGAAATGCAAGTGCGCCTCAGGACAAAGCGACGTGACCCACAAAATAGACAAAAGCCAAGCAGCCAAAATTGTATTGTATAATATGCCTCGGACAGCATTCAGCAACGGGTTTGTGTTCCTTGTAGACCGGATGCTACCACCAAGGGGCAAGGAAAGAGCTGACGTTGTTGTTGTTGTTGTTGTTGCTGTGTTGCTGACTGCTGCACTTCCGCTCCACGCTTTACACTTCAATTATCTTCAATTTTCAGCAAATGTCTCAAGAACAATAGCTCTGCTGATTGGAATTCTTTAACTCGCTGCATGTGCTGGTTGTGCTGCCCCATGCCCCATGCCCCATGCCCCATGCAGTGTGCCACAAAGTGTAACCGTACCCCACAGTATCCTGTACTCTCTGCTTGCCACACTTGTGGCCTTTGTCTTACGCCTTGGCCTTGCCTCTTCGCCCCCCTTCGCATTCGCCTCCGTCTTGTGTTGTTTTGCAGCTTTGTTTTTGGGAACCTGCTCGACTGCAAGACAGTTACAAATGCGACAACATTGTTGCTCTGCCAGCACCGTGGGGCGCCCCCAAAAAGCTCAATTGCTGCAACAGCTGTGTCGAGTGCTGCGGTGCAACAAGAGGCAAGATGTGGTGAGGTGTGGTAAGATGGTGTGGGGGGGGAAGACGTAAATCGAACCAGCGCAATGCCGTTTGCTGATGACATTCACTTTATTTGGTTTTTGCTCATTTTGTTGCAATTGTGTGCGAATTTGTTGCAATTTGATTTTCTATTACAAAATAATTTGCACAAATATTTAGTCTTCAGCAAAACACAGAAATCTCAACTCTCCCTCTCTCTATACTCTTTTTTGTTTCAAGAAATTCCCCCTCAGCATAAATTACCCCAACTCCAACTCGCAAGCATTGAATATTGTCCGTTTGCCTGATTGATGGCCGAAAAACTCGGAAAAGCAATTTACTAGCTCAATAAATTATTTAAATATTCCATTTCACTTATTTAGCTCACCGATTTGCCATTTTGCATATCATATGAATAGAGTTCACAACAACGAACATTTAATACTCTTTTTAAATGAACTGCTTTAAAGCATTCTCTAAAAAGAGCATTTTAATTTAGCGTCGATTTTTTTAGACTAGTTAATTTGTTTATTATTTTT
This sequence comes from Drosophila sulfurigaster albostrigata, assembly GCF_023558435.1. NCBI lineage: Eukaryota > Metazoa > Arthropoda > Insecta > Diptera > Drosophilidae > Drosophila > Drosophila sulfurigaster. The sequence continues at coordinate 12,504,259 of NC_084885.1, read as the reverse complement.
AGCATTGTTTTGCAATTCGTGTTTAATTTGAATGACTGGCCAGCAAATTATTGTGAATGTAAACATTTTCCATTATTATTTTAGACTTGTTATTTGCGGTGCATTGTTAAGGTTAAAACAACCTACAAAACTAAAATAACAACATCCCTTGCATGTAATTGTTGTCTAATATGCATTTTACGTTGTGGCAGCTCAATAAAAATTCAATTTTCTTTAAAATTTGAACTTATTTACTTTAACTACATATATATATTTCTATTCAATTAAATCATGAAATACTTTAAAAGAAATGTGCCATTGAACATAATAAGTATTGAAGAATAAATAAATGTGTTCAGATTTCGTATACCTTAGTTAAGGAATAATTTGAAGAATAAAATTGCAGTGATATCTATAATAACTAGCTAGCTATATAGTATCTTATTTTATTTCATTTCTATTTTTTCTTCGGTTAAATTATTTAGCACAACATAATGTAGTCAATATTTTTAATGCTATAATGGGGAAAAAATAGCTCAAACTGTCGGGTTTTTATATCATTATTTACATTTATACATTTGTTCTATAATAATTTAGAATATTTTGTCGATAAGACTTGTAGTATATATTTTATTGCTTATTATTTTGAAAATATGCCATAAATGCCAAATATATATTTCATTACATTTTTTATTTTCCGGTATATTGATTTAGTATATTTTATTGATAAAATCAGTGTTATATATTGTACTGCATATAACATTGAATATAATATACCTATGTACTAAATAGCTTTTAGTATATTTAAGCATTTTTTTGTATATTAAGTTGGTATATTTTATGGACACTACCAGTATTATATATTCAACTTCATCGTATTCTTTATGCTTAAGTATATGTATATACCAAATATAGCTTTTGGTATATTTCAATATTTATGGTATATTAATTTAGTATATTTTATTGATGCAACAACTGATATATATTTGTAACTATTATTTTGAATACAGTTGTACCAAATATAGTTATTGGTATTTTTAAATAATTTCTATATATTAGTTTGGTATTTTTTAAACAATAATACAGCTTATGCACTATTTTGCTTTCATTAAAAATGACAATCGGGTAAGTTAAAATGCAGCCACTAATATTAATCCAATCATTCTTCATACTCTTAACTCAGATTTGATATATCAAGCTAATGGGAACCCTTTGAGTATTGACTTATTTTTTATTCTTTTCCACACATGCATAAGACAAGGGTTGAAAGATGTCCTGCGAACAGTTGACTTTGGGTTCACACAGCTTAAGTTTCCAGTGTGTCGTGGGCTTGATCAAATCGCATATAAACGATTTTATTGAATGTGTAGAGAGAGAGAGAGAGGAAAACAGGATACGAAAAAGGCGCAATTTACTGCGGAAAACTGTTCATTTAGCTTGTTAGCGTGGCTAAGGCTCGGCTTACGAGCAGCGACAATGCAAATCCTGTTTGTCAACGTCATTAAAATGCCAAGTCAAATGTGATTTCGTCGCTGCTGTGGGTAACCAGTGAAGCAGGCAGTCAGGCAGTCAACCAAGTGAGTCAGTCCGTCAGTCAGTCAGTTAGAGAGTCAGGCAGTGAGGCAGCCAACGAGGCAGGCAACCAACCATTCAGCCAACCAACCAACCAAACGGGCAAGCAAACAAACAAACCAAGCAATGAAATCAAACAACAGCAACATGGGTATTTGCCGGGAGGAGAACAGGAGAACAGGAGAAGCCACAGGGGAAGAGTGGGATAGGGAGAGAGAGAGAGTGTGTGTGAAAGAGAGCGACAGCGGGAGCTTGGCTAAAAGAGCGTCCAGTGGAAATTGACAAAAGCGAAACAAATCAAAAGCTCGAGAGACAATAGGCAACAACAGTAGGAGTATTGTCATTGCATATTGATTGCGAACGAACTGCAGGCAGCTAACCTTACGCCTCAACAGCTGCACTCCCCTCGGACTCCCCTTCCCCCTCCCTCCTCCGCTCTCTAGCACTCACTTTGCCATGCAACGGTCGCCCAACAAATCAAATTGATTTGGAAATCCTTTGAAGCAAAATTTGAAAACGACTGCAGCCAAAAAGCGTTGAACGTGTGGCACGAACGAACCAACGATGCCTCAACTCAACGCAACTCAACTCAACTCAGTTGAGTTCATTGTTGCTGCTGTGATTTTGGCCATTGCAATTTTCTAAGCGGCTTAAAGGTGTTCATTCCGAGTCATTGGCTGGACAACTTGCACATACCGCATCCTACATGCCACAAGCCGCACCAGCAATGGCAGTGGCAGTGGCAGTGGCAGCAAGACATCACAGCTGCCCCATGCAATTTGCAACATTTAAGGCAACACAAAATGCCACAAAACTGCCCACGACAATAGCATGAACACGAACACACACACACACACACACACACACACACACACACACACACACACTGACATACTTTTGGGTTATTCGAACTGACACAAATTTCCATTTATTCATCCAACATTCTTGCATGCATCCAACATGGCAACAACTCTTTCGTCTACGAGTGCTTATGCTATTGTCCTGTCCCATTCAAGATTCGTAAAACTCAAGCTGATTAACAATCTGCAGCTCTTTGCAATTTTGGTTTACTTCTCCCACTTTCCATCTCAACGTGAACAGATTGCTGGAATTAGAGAGAACAAAGAAAACTAAATAAAACAAATATTCAATATTCCAAAATGTAGCAAAAACAATTTCTAAAATTGAAAATATAATTATATAGAGAAACAAAGTAAAACAAATAATGAAAATTGAATATAAATAATTCAAATAATTCAAAATTCGAACTGAATTATATTTGTATATACTCATTTTTATTTATTTATGATTTGAACAAAAGTAGTGGAAATAATCAAAAATATAATTAAATTAATTACAGAAATTAAACTTAAATTGTAAATTTTATATTTGAATATACCTATCCTAACGTATTTTAATAAAAAAAAATAAATAAATAAAGAATTAATCTTTAACAATATAATTAACATAATTATAAAGCTTTAACTTTATTTTTGTATTTTATATTTATATTTAAAAAAATATAGGTATTCAGTAACAAAAACATTTACTTTTTAAAGTGTAACATAAATATTTTTATATTTTAGCATATACAAAATATTTAAAAGTGATAAATATAATAAATTTAATTACAAAATTTGATCTTACATTACATTTTAATGTAAATAATTTAATTTTTTTATATAAATAAAAAAAAACTGCTAAACTAATAGTAAAAATAATAATTTTATTATATATTTTAAATTTCTTTGTAAACTTAATTATTTTTACATACAAATATTTTTATTTTGTTCAAGTTGTATTTTAATCAAGGGCAATTTTTTCTTTTAATACCATCAAACAAATTATTTAAAACTCCATTTAACAAACTAAATGTATCTCTTTAGTTATAGTTATTAAAATATAATAAGAAATGAAACTATTATTATTTATCTTTTTTATGGCAATTCAACAAACTAAAGAGCAAAACTAATTATAACAAATTATAAATAATTTTCAAAATTCTAAAAATTGACAACTGAACAAATAAAAAGCAAGTATTTAGTGATGTTTGAGAGAAAGTTTCTTTTAACAAAATCTGTTTGATTTGTCTAAAATTTTGCTGTCAATCGAGATATTAAAATTGTACACCATTAAACAACTTATTATTTGAACTGATTCTAAATTCAATGCTGTCATTGCCTACTTCTATTTTTTGCAAATACTTCGCTATTTATGTTTTTAGAGTTAATTGGATTAAGGGTTAAGTAAGGACAAAGTTTTATTCATTACAACACGATAAAAGCGTCGTATAAGTTGGAATCATTACGCAACCACAAACTAAATATTGTTTGGCAAATGAAAGAGTTAAACAAAAAATTCCTGGAGATAGCTTATTAAACCTTTTTTGCAGCACCTCTAACCAAACTTTTTTATGAATACAATTCTATTTTATTTCACTTATTTTATGATCTGTGTTGAACCAGCAAAAAACACTCGGATTGCACATATTCACATAGAGTTAATTTCGTACATACAACTTTTTAAAAGGGGCCGAAAAAAACGCAACGCAAAAAAACCTGGCAACAGTTGCGCGATTGTTGCATGCAAAGTTCTCTTCTCTTTTTTTTTTTGTTGTTGCGGTCAAGCCAATGCCACACACACGCCTCATATTGAGGTTTAGCAATTTATGGGCACCGAGCAGCTGTTCAGCAATCAGACAATAAGCAAAAGGACACAGCAGAGCAAAGCAGAGCAAAGCAGAGCAGAGCAGAAAAGAGCAGACAAAACAATTAGAAAATGTAGCTGGACATTTGTCTAGGGTTTTATTTATTGTTCAAGCCATTAGGCCATATATGGGAGAAAATCTAATCAAGTTGCAAGCTCACTCTCTCTCTCTCTTTCTCTCTCTGTGTGACCGAGATTGTACGTGCCACATGTTGTTCTCTGTGTCACTTCGAACAATAAAATGCATTTTCAGTTTGTGTGCATTGAGTGCTTATGCTTCAATCAATGGAAATAATTCAAAATCTGAATATACTACAAAAAAAAAATATATATATCGAGCGTAAGAATTCGTCTCTCTCTTCCTCTCTCTGTCTCTTTTGTATAGTCGCATTTATTTAAATCTCAATCTCAGTGTCTCCATGGACACAAGTTAAGCCGATTAAATGCCGACAATTTGTTTGATGTTTAAGACGCACCAAAAGAATGCTCGACTATGCGCTACGTTATTCGTTCGTTCAACTAGTCAATCAATGTAAGCAACAACAACTTATTTTAAAACTTGGCTTTACATTTTATTATGCATATTCGATCAATTTCGTTGTCGCCTCTGCTGACTACAGGGTATGAAAAGAGCTTGTGTAAAGCCAAAGATAATGTCCTTATATTTCTTCTTGCTAGTAATGACAAATAAAAATATCTTTCAACACAAACTAAAGTAGATAGAATACGCTGGTTAAATAAAGAAAATAAATCTCAATGGAAGCATGATGGAATTAAAGTGTAATATAAATATTTACATTTTTTTATATTTTAACGAATTAAATAATATTAAATATTACAAATTTTAAAGTGCTTTAATATGCTAGTAATTTATAGATAATAAACTAATAAGGAAGCACAAGAATTAAAGTGCATCCATATAAAGTTCAATATAAATATTTGTATTTTTTGATTCCTCAGAATATGCTATTAGATAAAAATTTGAGAACTTATTTAAGAAATGCATTTATATGACAAATAACGGCCACTGCAATCGAGCTTAGCTGTTGGTAGAATTTTGTATAAATTGGTATATTTTGAAGTTTATGGTATATTTTGAATGTACTATAATATAGATTATCCAGAAATACTCTTTGATATTTTGTAGTATTTTTGTGGTGCATTTGTGGTATAATTTTAATGTACAATATCGATAAACCAAAAATACCGTATGGTATTTTGCTGTATTTTTGGTATATCTGTATAAAATGGTTTTATCGGAAATGAATAAAAAGTTGGTATATTTTGTACTCCATGGTATATTTTTACTTTATCAATATACCAAATATAGAATATGCCTATGCTGATTAAATAAAGATTTAATAAACCAATGAAGGAGGCATAAAAATGACACATAATATGACAAAATTGAAAGGCAAATGAAATAAAAACAAATCGATAGTCAGAAGATGCGAGAGTAATTAAAAATATGCGTAGAAAAAATGGCACTTGTGCATAATTTACAACTGCATAACCGTAGATCGTAGTTCATTTTGTATCGCAACATCTGTTTCGAATCTAGGTGCAAAATATATATGCAATCATAAATAACAATATTGATTAAGTACCTTCAACACACATACATATGTATGTAGTATATACTTGTATTGAATGCGGTAGATAGACATAAATTTCAGTAGAGCTATGAACGGGGGTTGCATCAAAAGTATGCGAAATAAATGAATTAATTTAATATGGATATTTTAATAAGTGTTGCCAATTAAATTTCGTGTCAAAGAACTGAATATTTTAAAAGAAAAACTTGTGCACTCAAAGTGGCTTCTGATGTAAAAGTCGTTGCAATTATGAAGTTACAAACTCTCTCTCTCTCTTTGGGTAGTGTTACATGTTGCATATTGTTTTTGCCTCGAAATGATTTAAGCAGCTTACGCAGCTTTTTGTCAAACATTTTGCAAAACATTGCAACACATTGAAAGCACATTGAATGGCAGCAGCACATCAATTTTATGCAACATACAAAAACTGTCGAGTCAAAGGCCACAGAGAGAAAAATGTTTTCAAAGTATGCAAACTAATTAGTGAGCATTTAAATGGTCGAAAGAGAAAGAGGGAAGAGAGATGGGGGACGGGTGAGGGCTTTTTCCAATGCAAAATGATTCAATATTATAATTATTTGTGTGCTTTACAAGACGTGTAAAACAAGCAGTGGTTGTGAGTGCTTCAGCGACTGCTGCGATTGCTCAAGTGGCAAATGGAGGTGGAAGAGAAGGGAGGAAGCTGTCGAAATTGAGTGTAAATGTCGCGGCAACTTATGCCACACACGTATACGCACTTGCTTAATATTGCGGCAAGATATGCTGGCGTAGCCGGAGCCGCAAAACCGACAACGACAACGACAAAGACAAAGACAAGGCAGTTTAGAGCAGAGCAGAGCACGACGACACGGCGGGGAGACACTCATCCTTGCCACAAGTCAGCAGCAGGCGCAGCATGAGCACACATACAAACACATACATTGATGCTGCAGGCTGCCACACACACACACACACACACACATAGAGAGAGAGATGCTGCCCCCTTCTCGCCGCCTTCGTTCTTGTACCGCTTGCCACATCTGGCGCTGTCGTGAAGGTGTCGTGTTGAACATGTTAGGTGTCTTGTCGCTTATCATGTTAAGTGGGTGCACCCACGTCTACGTGCCTCGCATGGCGACTCGTCTTCTGCCTGTCTATGGTAATTTTCATAGCAAAATATGTAAAATTTACAGACACTGAGACAGACAGTCGGACAGACGGACGGATGGATGGAGAGAAAAAGTAAAGCAACTGTAGAAATTAGCAAGTGACAAACGTAAAAGGTAAAAACGTAAAACGGCAACAACATTTGCCACTCGTCGTCGTCGTCGTCGTCGTCCTGCCACTTGGCCTACTCCTGCCAGGCTAATTTCCTTTTAAAGTGTTGCGACTCTTCGCGTTCGCACTCGCACTCGCACTTGCGCGTCTTGTTGAAGCTGCTGCCAGGACAAGCTCATTTGCACCTCATTAAATGCTGCCACTCGACCTGATGACGACGCTAAATCAGCGCCCCACACACACACATACACACACAGCATATTCTCCCCTTTTCTTCTTTTTTTTTTCTTCTTCTTTTCAACGATTGTCTGCACAAGTACGCGTAGTTACAAGAACAGAAAAAATACGAATGACTGGCGCTGTCTTAGCATCAAGGAAATCGTAGACAAGACTTCAACAGATTCGCTTCACCGGGCTCATCTTTTCGCCTAATCAAGAATGCGACGCACTTGCGGAAATATTTTATCCTTACTCGCAATTGGATTCCATTTGGCAGAGATTACTTGTGATTATCACAAAAAACAAAACTTCAAAAATATACAATATTTTAATAACTAAATTATGTTTCAATTATGTTTCGACTACATAAAAATTATCAAGAAAATTTGCATAGAAATCTTCTAGTATAAAAACATGATTACTCTTTGTCATATAATATTGGATAGAGATAGAGATAGAGATACAACAATTGACATATTTTGATAAAGTTTTCACAAATAAAAACAAACAAAATTGAAAAATCTAAATTTATTAAATCGTGTTGAGAAACTATTTATTTGGCAATGATGAACAAATTAAAAAAAAAAATAAGAAATTTGAAATAATTTATGATTTAAATCAGTCAAGACAACATAACAGAGTATTGACAGAGTGAGCTGCTGGTAATGAGTTGGCTTGGACCTTTTTGAATCGTGTTTAAAAACTTTCTTTTACAAATTGAATCAATTTGTTAATTAGGAACAGATTTAGAACAAAATTAGAAATACGTATGTAAGCTAATAATTCAGAATTTATTATGACTTATGATTTAAAACAATTAACACAAAAATGTAAAATATTACTTATAAGCATGTATTGACAGAGTAAGCTGCTGGTAATCATTTGGTTTCATTTATTTTGAATTGTAAATAGCAACTGTATTTACAAATTGCAGCTATTTGTTAATGAGGTACAACTTTTGAAGAGATTGGAAATTTTAATGTTAACAGCAACTCTGAATTTATGAGCATTAAGGTCTTAAATCAGTTAAGACAAAAATTGTGAAATATAACTCAGAAGCATACTATTGTAGTTATATTACATCAAGCCAAGCAATATAAATCATTAAACATTTTCCACGTTTTCTTTATTGATGCCACACACTGTCAGATCACAACACTAACTTCAGAGAGATACACGTGTAACCGGAGAATCCTTCCGATATAGATACTGCTATTTCCAAAACATACAGATATTCACAGCTGACAGACAGAGTGTTGACATAGTAAGCTATTGGTAATCATTTGATTATGGATTTTCTCGATCTAGTTTAGATACTATTGCAACTTGTTGTGAATGAGGAAAGAGTATTTTGTATATACGACATATTTAGATTAACAATCAGATATAATACTAGTATTTAAAATTTAGACTATTCAATTATTTATAGATTATGAGTAAAGAAAATAATTATAGCAAGTTCCTAGTAGGAACTCAAATTAGAAAAAAGCTTTTAACAAATGTGTTCAGAATAAAACCAGGACATTTCATCCGTTAAAAGAGCAAGTAGTAAAGTGGAAAAATAATTCTCATCAGAACAATGCTGCAACTTTTAACTAATGATTGCAGCAAGTAATATGGTATATAAAATAATAATTAGAAGTGGGACGCGGAGGAAAATGAATATTGTCCGTTGAGCTCGAATCGTGGCTGATTAACTGCAGATGTTGCAGTTTTCTCTCACGGTAAATTGCTGTAAATATGACATTGTTGCTATTGCAATGCTCGTTGTTGTTGTCGTTGTTGTTGTTGTTGTTGTTGCAGCTACTTATCCGCATTGGCAATTGGCGTCATTTGCCATCAGGTTGATTGACTGGCTGCTGCTGCTGCTGCTGCTGCCGTCGATGCCGCCTCCAAGCACTGATGTGGCAAGTGTAACCTGTGCGCTGCTCTGCAGTTGTTACGTTGTTGCAGCACTTCTCGCCCCTCACCACTCACCCCTCATCGACCAATTGACAGTTGCAATTAATGCGGCGTGCAGTTTTTGCTGCTGCACTTGGCAAAGATGCAACCAGCATCGAGGCAGTCGATGTCGTTGCCGTTGTCGATGCCGTTGTCGATGTCGATGTCGATGTCGATGTTGTCGCACTGCGCTGCTAATTGGCATGCATCAATGCATCGATGACGTTTATTAGCAGCACTCAGACATGCACACACACACATACTCCTCCCCTGGTAAATGTGATCCCAGCAGCTCCGGATCACGTTCTCTCTCCTCCTCCCCCTCCCCCTCCGCTGCAGTTGCAGTTTGCAGTTCGCGGTGTCACTGATGACATTATTGTGTGCGCCGTGCGGCAAATTAACTTAATTTGATTTAATGACTCTGCACAGACTCTGCAATAAGGGCTGCCAAATGGTTTTTATATCAATCGCAGTAACTGCGCTAAGTGCTGCCAACTCGCGTGCATATTCAATTGAGATGACAACTCAACTGATGCGATAGTTGAGCTCATCACGCCAATTGCAATGTGATGTGACCAGATTAAAATCGAGGATGTGCCAAAAATAAAGTTTATTGTACAAATTTTTAGTTAAAAGTATTTCAATCTAATTCAAAGAACTGCCAACTTTGTTAAACAAAATATTACATTAACTTACACACTGAAAGTAATTCATAAAGAGTATAAATAATGTGCTGCCAGAGCTACAAAACGGGCTGCCAAATGGTTTTTATATCAATCGCAGTAACTGCGCTAAGTGCTGCCAACTCACGTGCATATTCAATTGAGATGACAGCTCCACTGATGTGATAGTTGAGCTCATCACGCCAATTGCAATGTGATGTGGCCAAATGCAAATCTACTATGAGTTAAAAATAAAGCTTACTTTACAAATTTGGGTGAAAATTATTTGAATTCGATTTGCGCACAAATTATTACACTTTTTAAAAGAGATGCCAACTTTCAATAAACAAAATTTTACATTAAATAACACACTCAAAGCAATTTATAAAAAATATAAATAATATGTGCTAGAGCTCCAAAAAGGGCTGCCAAATAGTTTTTATATCTGGTCAAATCAGATGAACTCAGCTATAACACCACTGGAGTTGTCATCTCAATTGAGTTGGCAGCACTTAGTTGCACTCATCACGCCACTTACTATTCAATGTGGTGTTCCAAAGATAAAGTTTGCTTTCCAAATTGGAGTCATAAGTATTGGAATTTGTTTTGCTTACAAATTTATTACTGTATTTAAAAGAGCTGCCAACTTTCTTAAATAATGAAATATTTAGTTTATTTTTATTCAATGGAGCTGCCAACTTTCTTAAACCAAATGTAACATTAAACTAGTCAACGCAATTCATAAGAATATAAATAATGTGCTGCCAAGCTGTTGACGTGAAATATAAAAAAAAAAAAAAAAACCCAGCTCAATTGAGCTAACGTCTTAATAATGAAGTTGTAAATGTCGTTAGTCTATCAAATCTAAGAAAAAGTGCTGCCAACTTGCTGGCAAAGCAAAAAGCGAGAAAATCTCTCAATTTCTTAACGATTGAGGGTATGGCGCACAAAAACATTAAACTAAAATCACCAACAACAAAAACAATTGCAAATCTAAAAAAAACTAAAAAGAAAAAGATAAGGATAGTGATAGAGAGAAAACGTCAAGCAATAGATCAAAGTTTTGCGCAGACTGCGAAGATGCAATTCGCATTGTGCAGGCTGAGGCAAAAGGAACATCCATCAGCAAATCATTGACCATCAACGAGTTATTGTCCAGCCGACGCTTGTATCCTTTACGCCACGCTTTAAGTGTCATCCTTGTCCATAAAGCGAGCGAGAGAGAGAAAAAAACTAGAAGAAAAGGCAGAAGCAAGGCAGCCAAGTTTCAAAAGCAAATTTCCCCGAGGATGCGACGACGACGATGACGACGACGAGGGCTCCAACACGCTGTACTAGCTGAATGTTCAGATGACTCTTGCTGCCGCCTCTCAGCTTTAGCTAGCAGCACCATCAGCAGCAGCAGCAGCAGCAGCTCCATCTCCAGCGCTCAGTTGGCTGTTTGGCTGGCTATAAGCGTCATCGGAATTCCCCAAAGCCATTAAGCGAAAATGTATGCAACACCCAGCCAAAAAACGAGCGAAATAACTGAAAAATGTCAGACACAGTGCCACGGGGGCTACTCATGTTCCATCCCATCCCCATCCTCAGCCTCAGCCTCGTTCTGCTTTCAGTGCCATCTTCGTCTTGGCAACACTTCATTAGCAAAACGTTAAGAGCAAAGTCATCGAGCAAGGGCTTCGGCTGCTTTGGCTGTCTTGGCCAACAATAATTTAATTTTGCAACACTATTGGCTGCCTTGAACTAAAAAGTAATTTCATTGATTACACCGAACGCGAGACCGAGAGAGAGAGAGAGAGAGAGAGAGAGAAAGAGAGTTGCAAGCAAAGCTGTAATGGATAACAAGCTATGGAGCCAGAACAGAAATCGTGCAACGACACAAACCACTTGAGAGATGTACTGACTCTGCAGCTCAACTCAACTCAGCTACAACTTGTGGTTTAAATGCTTTCATTTCATGCCAAATGTTGCAATACCATGCCCCGCCCCGTCCCCTTCAATCGCAATCACAATTGCAAACGCAATCGATTTGCAAGTCTTAAAAAAAAAAAAACAAAAATGTCGCGGCATTAAAGTTCAAGTTTTCATTTCTCATAGTTGCTTTGGTCTGTAATCTGGGATATTTTGTACTTTATGGTATATTTTGAATATAGCAGTATTTTAATATGTCAAATGCAGGCTTAGGTATATTTTTGTACATTTTTGGTATATTAATTTAGTACTTTTTAAACAGAGTGTCTCATCATAGATTGGTATATTTTAAATATTTTATTATTTTACTACACCAAATGTAACTCAAGGTATATTTAAGGATTTTTTGTTGGTATATTCATTTGGTATATTTCAATAATAATATCGCACTACCGTAGTATATTTTGATCATATCAGTATTTCAATACATCAAATGTAGCCCAAAGTATATTTTAGTATTTTTTTGTATATTTATTTGGTACATTTTAAGTATAGTGTTGCAGCATAACATGAGTTGGTATATTTTGAGTATAGCAGTATTTAAACGCACCAAATGCATTTTTGTATTGTAACGCTCTGTCAGCAGGAAATACATGTCACAAGCAGAAAAAATACAACTTCGACTAAAGTATATTTGTATTTATATTCTTGATCAGTGTTATCTATTTTTGTTCCTTACAACACTTGGTATATCTATATACTAATTATCCATTTCCACATATTTCAGTATTCTTTGGTGTGGTTGCTTTAATAAGAACCAAGTCGACTGTAATCTTACTTATTATTTATTTACATGTTAATTATTATACGGAATAATATAATAACTAAAAGAAAGGGACTATAATCTTGCTTGTTTTTATTATGTTTGTAATTATGTATTCCTTATGTTCCCATGTTAAAACTCAGCGGTTGTTTATATAATACATACTGAGTATCTTGTCCACTGTGTAAAGAACTGTTTAAGGCAATCAAAATGCTACGCGCTTAACGCAATCGAAAATAAATGATTTGATCAATGACTATGCCAATGATGAGCGTACAGTTAAGTTCAGTTCAGTTCAGTTCAGAGTTGAGTTGAGTTAAGGCAAGAACATTTCCCTCAAACTGACAAACGCAAGCGTTTTAATGGCTCTGTTGCCATGGGATTGCCATTTTCGTTGAGCGAAAGAACCCAAAGCCGAAGCCGTGGCGAAGCACTCGAAAATTGGGTGTAGCATTGATGATAAGGCCATTTCGAAGTGGGAATGGGAATGGGAATCGGAATGGAGAGAGGAATGGGAATGGATTCCGTGCCGTGGCCCGTAAGTGTTAGGTGCTAAAAGCGAAAATTAACTTATCAAACATACATTACAAGCCCAAAGTTAACATTAACAGCATTAACATGAACACGCAGCAATGCGGCCCCCAAAGCAACCCCCCAACCCCTCGACACTTTACACCTCCATCTTATATTGCTGCTGCTGCTCAGTTGTTCAGTTGCTCAGTTGCTCAGTTGCTCAGTTGCTGATGTCGATTCAGTTGGGTTCGAATGCTTCAAGCTTTCCTAATGGCACAAAACGTTCACGCGAATTCCCCGAACAATTGAAAGTTGCGGCAAACTATGTGTACAGCTCGCTTTTGGGCACACACACACACTCAGACACACACACAGACAGCCACACAGACATGTAGAATATTCAGCTGCGACTGTCTGACTTGGGGGCTATTGGAAGAGTGCCGCTTGGGGCAACGTTGCCATTGATTGAGTTGCGTTGCATTTGCCAGCCATGTAGGCGGCCCAAATTTGTCAGCCAGCCACGCCTCGTTTTGTGTCTGGCTGGTGTCGAAATAAATGATTAAATGCCAGGACTAACAATAACTCTAAGTGCCATCTCTTTGCTCCCTGTCTCCCTGCTCCCTTTTGCCTTTTGCCAGCACTCGCCAAGTTGGCGAAATTATTGGAAAACTCATTAATAAGCAAACGCGATAAATGCCATAATGCGAACGCAGCACAAAATGCGTAACACACACACACACATGGACGTACTGCGGCGTTTAATTGCACACACACACTAAAACATCGTCCATTGCCCCACTGCGTTTAGCTGCATGAATAATTGCAAAAGTCATCATCATCGGCTGCCTGGTTGCTGCCACAATTTAGCAAAATGCTGTTGCCACATTCACGAAAATCTGCAACAAGGCCGCAAAGCAGCCGCGCGTCGCTCGACATGAATCTGAATCAGAATCTGAATCTGAATCTGGAAATATGAATGCGACTGCAAATGCAAATGCAAATGCAAATGAGAATGCGAATAAAAGTTGCTCAGGTCACGCGACATCAGCTAAATATATTATACGCTCTGCTCTAAAAGGCAAATTGACAAACTGCAATTAGATTGCAACTCACAATTGAAACTTTTGTTTGTAGTTTTCCTTTTTTAAGTATTTTTTATTATTATATTACCAATTAATTAAAAGCACAACTTAAATTTACTAGCACTGGCTAACTTACTAACAAAATAATTCTTAATATCATAAAAACTATCAAGACTATTTAGATAGTCTATGTTGCAATTTCTATGTTAATGGTTTTTATGTGGTTATAACTTTGGCAAACGGGCTATAATAACGATATTACGTATAAGGTACATTAAAGGATGAAATTGTGAGCGGTATTGATGAGCTATTGTCGCCTCTGCATTGATAATCGAAAATGTCTACAGATCTGCAAAACTACAAGACATTGCCAAGGTAAGCTATTGGTAATAAGTTGGCAATTGATTCATGTGAAAAAAGACAATGCCAAAAATTTGCGAATATGTATAAAATTTGCAAGTCATTCTGTCTGACTAGGCGGCGGACCAAGAAATTTGTGAAGGCGGATCAGCTAAGTGGGCGTGATTAGGCAGGAGAGCTAAACAAAGATTGTCCAGTTCGGTTTTTTTGATGAACTGTTAAGCAACTGTTACTTAACAGTTCAGCAGAAGTACAAGACATTTGACAGAGCAAGCTGCTGTTAGTAGTTGATTTAGGTATGTGACTAAAAAAAAGACAATGCCAAAAATTTGCGAACATGTATAAAATTTGCAAGTCATTCTGTCTGACTAGGCGGCGGACCGACAAATTAGTGTGGGCGGATCAGATAAGTGGGCGTGGTTAGGCAGGAGAGCTTCACAAAGATTGCGCAGCTTGCTTAGGATGCTTCTACAGAACTGTTACCTAACAGTTGGGCAGAACTGGAAACTATGTTATTACAATGCATTTACAGACTAATTAACATAGCTGGCAGTTGATTTAAGCAATTGACTGAAAAAGTGATTGCCAAAAATTTGCATGAATCTTCCTCATATTCTGTGGATGTGCTTGACTAGGCGGCGGACCGAGATAATAGTGAAGCCAGATGTGTTTAGTGGGCGTGGTTAGGCAGGAGAGCTTCACAAAGATTGCTTAGCTTACTTAGGGTACTTTTGATGAACTGCTAAGCAACTGTTACTTAACAGTTCAGCAGAAGTACAAGCTGCTGTTAGCAGTTGGATTTAAGTATGTGACTAAAAAAGTCATTGGCAAAAATTTGCGAATATGTGAAAAATTTGCAAGTCATTCTGTTTGACTAGGCGCCGGACCAAGAAATTAGTGTGGGCGGGTCAGCTAAGTGGGCGTGGTCGAGCAGACAAACTACACAAAGATTGCCTTGGGTACTTTTGATGAACTGTTACTCAACTGTTGAGCAGAACTGCCATAGGCTTCGACACAGTCAGTTGCTTATATGATTTCATATAATTCATATGATGTAAGACATACAAATTTTGAAATTTTAAAATTTTGAAAAAACCTTCACCTTTGCTTTTTTCAGCTTTTAATGTAATAATAGAATGGAATCTCTGTTCGTTTTGCAAATTTCACAATATTGAATTGAATTAAATATAACTAGATTTCGTTGTTTTTTTTTGCACTGAAGAATATAGCAAAAACCATCAGCACATACAGTTGAGATCTTTGAAATATTCGTCCTATGCGTTTAAAATTGAAAAATTCTATTATAAACGCAACATTTCGTGGAGCCAAATCAAAAACTGATATTTCAGCGAGCAGCCAAAACGTTGATTATTTGTGCACAACAGAATAATAGACAAAGTCTAATGGAGTTTTTTTTTCCTATTTCGAATCTGTATGTTCCATTTTGCAAAAACAATGTAAAAACGATCAACTAATATAGTTGAATATACATACATATGTATGTATTGTATACAAAATAAACTTTATTTAATCTTATTCTGTTGCACTGCTATTTTAAAGAACACAGCTGTACATAGAAAGCGAAAATGTTAATGATAAAAATGCAGAGCAGAATTCATGCAAAGTATCAAGTGAAAAACACTTTAAAAAAGTAGCATTCAAGTGTCAATGAAATCGTACTAAAACGGGATTAAATTTAAATTGTTTATATCTTTACGTTTTATTCGTCAATCATTTCCAGTTTTACAATGTTTTTCTCAGCCTAAGCTTGACATATTTTCATAGTTGAAACTACTTTTGCAAAGTGATTTAATCAATGCTCAATACTTGGCTCCAAGTGGGAATTAAGTTGGAGCAGTGGAAAGCTGCTATCAGTTGTTTAAATAATAAACAAGTGAAATACATAGAGAGAGAGAGGGGGAGAGAGAGAGAGAGAAAGAGGTGCTTCTCATAGATTACCTTGTTGAATGAGTTACTTAAAATGTATTAAAGCTGTAAGCTGCCAACGAAGACGACGACGACGACGCACTAAAAATCAATGTTTGCCGTTTTGCACTTAATTTTGAAAGCGCTTTAAGATGCCATTGGCAGAGTCGACATCAGTTGTCTGATGGTCTACTACGACTCGCAACGATTTGAACAAAAGCCGCAGGCGGTTTTACTAGCCTCAGACTCTCGACTCTCGACTTTCGCAGAGGCCAAGGCATTTGCTGCTTTATATTTTTTGGCATCTCTCGCTTCCTATGTATGTTATTTTTGTTTCCTCCTTTCCTTTCTGTGTACTGTATGCTACAGTAAATTTTGTAGCTACCTTCGGCCTGTGGGTGCATTGCATTTTAGTCACGTACAAACACGAAAGTTATCGAAGATTTAAGCGCACGTACATGATGTTGCTGCCTAGAAAAGAAAACGCTCAGACAGACACGAGAGACAGTCCCAAGTTGAAAGCGAAAGAGATGGGGAAGGTGGAAGGAGGAAGGGAGAAGGGGGGGAAAAACCAAAAGTCGTCATCAAATGCCGTGAGTTATTGTAAAATTCCAGTTACGTTTTTGGTTGTTCGTGTGCACGTCGAAACTCCAAGTCGAAGTCGAAGTCAACAACGACAACGACAACGATTACGACAAACGGCAACGACAACGACAACGACAACACTGCCAAGTGCTTGTCAAATTGAAATTAAAAGCCAAATGCTTCAAGTCGAGTTCAAGCGGTTTAGGCCAGCTCGAAAATCGACAACAAAAAAAAAAGAAAAAGAAGAAACCATAGACACATCCTTTTTACAAAATCAATAAAACCAAATAAAATACGAGAGGATGCTGGCACGTAACAACACACAGAGCGATATAGATATAGATGTAGATGTAGATATAGAGATGGAGATGGAGAGCATAACTTTTGCTCTGATTCGCGTAGCCATAGCAAAAGTTGGCAGCAGTGACCAGACCACATGACCACCAGAGTTGGCAATAACCAGCAGCAGAAGCTTCTCTCTCTCTCTATATATATATATATATATATATCCCCCAGACGAACCACATTTGGGTTCTGGTCTGTCTGGTGATATTTTGCGGTTGTCTGTGCGGTCGCGTGACCTTTTGCCAAGCTACCAAATCGAATGGGGACTTGCAACTTTCACTAAGCGTACGTCTACGCTCACAACAACAGCTGCTGCTCAGTTCGAGAGAGGTAAGCACACACACACACTGACACACACACACACACACTTGTGTACACTCACAGTTAAAGTCGAGAGTCATGTCGTTCGTTTGGCTGTCTCTCTAGTTTTGCTAGTCGAACGCAACGTTCAGCAGCTCGCACCAAAGCACCACTAAAAGTGTCCTCTCCACTCTTTTTTTTTTTTCTCAGCTCATTTGGGTGACACTTTTTATTCCATTTTATTGGCAGCCACCGCACGTGGGTTGAGTTCTCAGGGAGACAAACAACAACAACAACTTTGTTCACTATTGTGAACTTAATCGGACAGCATTCAATTTGGCGCTAAATGTGTTTTGTCTGCATTCGAGTGCTGCAAAAGTGTCGAGCACAGTTTTTAAATAAGAATTCAACTCAACTGCTAAGCACAATATGTTTTTTACTTACAGTATTAACAGCAACATTTATATTCGACTAAGCCCAGTTATTTATTTGTGTATTAAAAGTTGTTTCACTTATTACTACAACATTTAAAATATTGTTGATTAATTACTTCAGAGTAGTTTTCCAATTTATGTTGAACTAAACTCAGTAATTTAGTTTTAAATTAAAAGTTGTTTCATTAATTCATATAATACAATTTTCAATCTTCTTTTTAATTGATTTGCCATTTCATTTACTTTTTATATAGATTTTTTAAGCTGCAATTGCATACAAATTATACTATTACAATGTATTTTGAATTTAAAGGGATTTAACATATAGAATTGGCAAACAATTCTAAAATGAAAACATTTCAATTCAATATAAAATTCAAAATTTACAGTTGAATATTAATAATGATTATTAATTGACTTGGTAAAATTGTCCAATTTTCTCTATTTCTAATGTTATACTTAATATATCAAGAAAGTTGTCTACTAAGAAAATATTTAATATCACTTTATATACAATAATTTGAATTCTAGATTATAAGGCAATTTTGTTGAAGAGAATTAATAAAGATTTGCATCTTATTTTTATTTTCATTTTCATATTAAGTTGGTCACACGAAATGTTAATCGAGTTATTTGGGCTATCTTTAGTTGATGCGCCACAAAGCGCCTCAAGCAAGCAAATTAGCATATTTTCCAAACTAGATGTTGCTATCTGCCTCAACGAGCAACAATGGCCGTGGGAGATGTGCATTAATGTGTTAAATGTTAAAAAAAAGAGAGAATATATATGTATATAGATAGCTAAGAAGAAAGAGATAGACAGAGAGGGAGATAGAGTGACGACAAGACAATAATTGCGAAGAAAAAATTCAAGTTGCGCCCGTAAGTAGGCAACACTTGACAGTCGAGCAGCAAGTTGAAGTTGCTGACTTGTGTGTGTGTGTGTGTGTGTGTGTGTGTGTGTGGCAAGTGTGGCAAGTGTTGCAAGTGCTGTTGCTGTTTCGTTGCCATATGTTGCAGGCCACAAAACCAGGCTGCACATCTTCTACAGCTATATCTGCCGTCTGCCGTATGTTTAACCATGGCCAAGCCATTAAAAGCGTCTTAGTTGCACCAAAAGCAAAACCATTGAAGATGCCTCCAAGCATTTGGCTTAGGCAGAAAACATGCCACCCTCCCCCACCATGTAGCATCCACACATATGTATGTGTGTGTCCTGCTGCTGCTGCTGTTGACATCTGTGCGTAGAAGTCGCCTGCGGCCAATGGCAATGCAATGACAAATAGGCGACAAAACGAAATGAGAAATATGCTGGCATTTTGCAGCTAGCAGCTAGCAGCTAGCAGCGTTGCAGGCAACAGCGTTGACTGTGGCAGCAGGCAGCAGCAGGCAGGCAACAGCAACCAGCAGCAGTTGAGATTAGAAAAGCATTTGTTGAAATCAAAAAGCCAGAGACATGCCAGCTGGACAGCTTCTCTATGCGTCATGACAGCAAATAAAGAGAGAGAGATGCGCAAAAACAAAAACAGCAACACGAAAAAAAACAACTACTACAGAGGCAGGCAACAAAGTCCCTGTTGCAATGCAGCTAAGGACAATACGCAGCAATATTAAAAACAAGCAGCACATCAAGTAAACAGCGTGCGACTATACGATACCCTAGAAATTAAAAGTGTTTTTGTAACACAGTTTGGTATACTCAATTTCAATTTGTCACTTTGTTTGGAAAAAATTGCAACTTGCAAGTGTGAAGTGCAGAAACGATTGCAAATACATGTAACAGAGGTGGAGGCAAGTCGATAGGCAGTAAGTAGTCAGCTGGAGGCAGTGTTGCCAATTCTTCTGTTCATAAAATAGCGAAAGTAACATAAGAAAAACGCTAGAAACCGCCAGAAAATAAGGATGATAGCCAAAATATAAAGCTACGTTAGTAAAACAATATTTTTATTAAGTATTTTTGAGTAGTAAATTTCATCAATCATGCCCTATTCTGGTGCACTTTGTTCTGCGAAAATTGTTCCCTCACAACAATCCCAAATGGTCAATGGGGCTGACCAATGAATGCGTCGTTTTTTTAGAGACAGTCGGAACAAACGTTATTTTGTTCGACTGTGAAAACGCAGATGACGAAGACTTATAGTTGTTTGTCTTGGCATGTGCTTGCAAATCACAAAGTTTCGCATTAATGGTACATTTGCAATATTTTCATTTTAGATCATCGGCTGCATCTAGAGCTAACCAATTCATAAAGAAGGAGTTATAAGTCTTGGGCATTTTAACTGCCCCACACGTTCGTTTTGGAAATTGTGAAATACACAGATGGTCATGTATATCTAGTATAAAATTAGTAAAAACTATAAATCGATAAAAATGCAAAGATCTTTTGGCATATCGATGTTTTTTACCGTTGCAATGCAAAAATACTGCAAGGTTTTAAAGTGTGGCATAGTAAAACATAAAAATACACAAAAATTAAAGTTCCATCAGTTTTGTTTTGAAAATAGCTATATTTCCCGCTAGCCGCTAGTTTTCAATTTATCCCGCATTTTGCTTTTGAAAACCGTCAGATCTAGCGGGGAAATAGCTAAATTGGCAACGCTGGCTGGAGGCAGTATTATTTATTATTTATCGATATGTGTGAGTGTCGTAGCAATGAGCTATACACAATATACTAAAAACTACCAAAGTCATTTTGCGGCTGCGGTATTTTGTTCGATCGATAATCGATTAACTGACTGCGATCAACAAAAAGCAATTCAAAAATATCCAAAACAGCATAAATTTGATAATGTTTGAAATCATTTTCCAAAACACAAAACTAACAGACAGCAAGCACACCCTGTAAAATAACACATTTCATCCCGATGACAAGTTTTGCCGAATGAAATAGTTAACCAAATCTGTGCTGTAGTCTATGGATGGTTGCATCGCAAAACTCTCTTCGAGTCCATCAATCAAACGCCCCTTGAGCCAACAAATGAACGCAGGGTATCGATACAAAAAACAAAAAAAAAAGAGAAAACGAAAGAAAAAAAGAAAATGCAATGCCGAGAGCAGACAAAGGTCACATGTGTGAAGATATAATGCCCTACAACGCCTTCTACTTCTTTCGACAGCAGAACACAATCGGAGACGAAGGCTGCGATGGCCATATGGACAAAAGAGAAGAGACGAGAGAGAGAGAGAGAGACAGATATAGATATATAGAGATGAAGCGGGCTTTATCAAGGGCCTGGGCCAAGTTTCAATTAGTGCTGCAAACTAAATTAAGCTATAACTGTATTTTTTTTTTTCATGTTTGTTCTTCGGCATCATCTAGGCCATGTTCTTCGTCTACTTCGTCTGCCAAGGCAACGCATAAATAACAACAGAGGCAAGGCAAATGCCAAGCCAGCCGCCCATCGGAATTGCAAATTGCAGGAGGCCAAAGTGCAATAAAAGAAGCAACAAAACTATGCTCATGTCTCTATCTCTCTCTCTCTCTCTCTCTCTTGCAGTACACGAACTTTCGAATGCTCTAAATGGTCACATTAAATCAATTAAATTCAATTGCTCACACACACACATACACACACATGCGTTTATAATTGATTAATTGCAAATTAAATATTCTCAAAGAGTGTTGCAACTAAAACTATTCCCAAAGCAATATAAATCTCAATTTATTTATTCAGCAAATTTCAAAGAATTCTAAACACGATTTTTTTCTACATTTCTACATTTCAGCTTGCCAATTTGTTATTTATTATTTACAATTTAATGGCTATTTAAATTGACACTCCAAAACTATTTTAATTTAACTAACGTTAAGCAAAAGGTAATTTTCGAAAATTAATTATAACTTTTTAGCTTTCATTTTAAAATACATAAATTAAAGCATATTAATATATATATTAATGAATCAATATTAACTACATACAAATTTAAGATTTGATTGTTTTCATAATAAACAACATAAATTTAAATAATTAGCTGGTTTCAAGTAAATTGCATTATTCGTAAGATTGAAAAGAAAATATACATTATAAGAAGATGTAATGTAAATAAATGCATTTCTAGATAATAATAAATAATAATAGAAATATACATAATAGCAGAAATGTAAATAATTAGTTAATGCCAACGATAAGAGAAATACAGAAATTTATTCTTATTTGGATAACAAGTGAAACCTTGAACAAATGTATCTTTACCACAAACATGTATCTTAATAAGCGAATGATTCAGAATGCCCCAGAGCAGGTGGCTAACAAGGTGTAGATGAATGGATGCACGGCTGACTGACTGACTGAATGAGTGAATGAGTGAATGAGTGAATGCGTGAATGAATGCTTGAATGAATGGTTGGGCCAGGAGAAGGCAATGTCGCCCGAGCTTCGCTTCTATTGTTAAATGCATGAAAAATTGCCGACATGACCGCTTCGCTTTGGCTCTTCAGACGCCTCGGCGAGACTTGCCACTTGCACAAAGACTCTGCCGCACCACGTGCCACATACCACATGCGTAGCCAACGTTTCTCTCTGTGTGTGTGCGTCAGGTGCATAACTCATACGACGCGTTGCGCTGCGCTGTGCTGTGGCGATTTATGACCAGTGGCTGCAAATGAACAAAGCGAAGCAACTCTTTTGACAAATTGCATTGCCGCCTGTTTATTATTGAATTACGAGTGCGAGTGCGGGACGAGACGAGACGAGATGGAGATGGAGATGGCGATGGCGATGGAGGACGAACGGAAGATGTTTTGTGGCCGAAAATGCAGAGCTTTTAATTAGCTAACATTGTGTGTGCGCCTTTTGCTGTTCATGCATTGAATGCATTAATTAGCTGTGTAATGCGAAGCGCTCAACCACTCGCTGAGTAAGTGGAAAGCTACTTCGCTGCTTCGCTGCTTTGTTGCTTCGCTGCTTTGTTGCTAGCCAACTTGCCTGTGAAACTGTGAACTGTCCGAAATCAATTTGCTGGCCAAAAGCGTCCCGCGCTCACAAGTGCCTAATATGCTGTGAACGGTTGCGATTTGCGTTTAATTAGCATTCGCCATTACGATTGCCACTCAGCAAGCAGCAGGATTTGAGCATTTGAGCATTTGGAATTTGAGCATTTGGCATTTGGGCAGCATTCGCCACAGCATAACGTTGGCTTTGCCGCCTTCACGCCTCTTTGCCTCAGGTGCACAACAACAACAGCATCAGCATCAGTAGCATCAGCAGCAAATTTGCATTTAATGTGCAACATTTGTTCAAGTTTAGTCTGCTCCTCCTTCTCATCCTCCTCCCTCACGTTTGCTGCTGTTGACATGTCGCACATCGATGCGAATTTAGAATAATATAACCCAAGGCAGAGCGGCGATTGACAGCAGTCATGATCATGGTCATCCAAGGACTTGAAAGCACCTACAGCTCAGGAACAAGTTTTTGTTATTTAGAACACTGCGATATTATTCTTAAAATATATCAAATAAAATATTATTTAAATAAACCAACGACTATTTATGGTATATCAATGTTCTATTACATTTCAAATATACCAACAGTGTACATATAAATATACCTAAGAATATGTTATTAAAATATACCAACAACTATTTATGGTATATCAATATATTATTACATTTCAAATATACCAATAGAGTACACAAGAGTATAGTATACCACAAGAAGACAATAGGATATACCAACAAATATTAAAATTTAGAATTCAAATTGATATTCAAAAATACTAAAATATACCAGAAACTGTTCCTGATATATCAATACACTATTACGTTGAAAATTTACCAATGAAGTACAAATTAATATACCACAAATACTAAAATACACGAAACACTATTTCTGGTTTATCAGAATACTATTATATTAAAAATATACCAATAGAGTCCACTGCGATATTATTCTTAAAATATGTCAAATAAAATATTATTAAAATATACCAAAGACTATTTATGGTATATCAATGTTCTATTACAATTCAAATATACCAATAGAGTACATATTAATATACCTAAGAATATGTTATTAAAATATACCAAAGACTATTTATGGTATATCAATATATTATTACATTTCAAATATACCAATAGAGTACACAAGAGTATAGTATACCACAAGAAGACAATAGGATATACCAACAAATATTAAAATTTAGAATTTAAATTGATATTCAAAAATATCAAATACTAACACATGGTATATCTAATGGTATATCAATATACCACTTATAGTATATCAATATACCATTATATTCAAAATATACCAATAGAGTACTAAATATACTAGATTTCCAACTAAACCCCGTCATTTTTATCTAATCGTAATCAGCTCAACACAAAAATCATTTTCTTATGCAAAGCAAAATTGTGTCAAAATATGAACCGTAACGAGAAGAAGAAAAAGAAAGAACAACAAACCGATAGAATTTAAAGGATGTTGAAGCAAACAATTAACTATAAATTATATCGGTAGAAATAAAGCCAAAATTTTAATTGAATTAAAGAAAGGTAAAGTTAAAGGATAAATTTAATCAATTTAAAAAAAAATCATCACAACAAAAAAAAGGCAGCTCAACGAGCAGTGAAATCATTAAACATAAATAATTATCGGCAAAAGTAAGCCAAGAAAATAACGCGTCTCATTAAAAAGCAACAGCAGCGAGCGGAAACTGTTAAAGATTTAATAACGTGCGGATTGAAATCGAATAAATACAAAAATGAAAATATTACGTAAAGAAATAAAATGCAATAATAGCCAGTAAAATAAATAATTAAAGTATAAATTTATATGCAGCTAAGCTTTAAGAATAAATTGATAAATTGATGCACACAAAGTGACATCACAGGCGTAGCCTAAAGGAAATATATGTAACAGGCAGAAAGTGGCATCTCCGACCTGATAAGGTATATATATATATATATTCTTGATCAACGAACAAATACCAATTGTATAAGTTATTTAAGAGATAATAATGTTTGCATTGGTGTTCTATCTGGTATATTTTTAAGTTAATAGTATATCTTCAACAAAATAGTATATCGATATACCAAATATATCCTTCGATGGATGTTGGTATATTTTCGGTTTATAAATTTGTAAATGATAATGATAATAAATATACCAACTATACATTTCGATATATTTTTTGCGTTTTTTCCGGTATATTAATTTGGTATATTTCTAAGAGTTAGTTGGAGGTATCACAGAGTCAAGCAAACTCAACTATAACTTTCTTACATGTTTTTTTTTACTCTCCTCTGCTGACTTCATTATGCACATGCTCAAGTTGAGCAGCCTTAATTTCACCGCAACTCAGATTGAGGCTTTAATGTTGCTGCTGCAACTTCAAGCCAACCGCATGCGAAGCATCCTCCGCAAGTGCTGCATCATCAGCAAAATCATCTCGGATTGCGTTGAACAACTGTGGCTGCCCCTCAACTATCCCTCCTCTCATCTCCCTCTCACCTATCTCTCTCTCTCTCTTGCTCTTTGCTTGCTGCATTTGCTTCTCTGTGTGCAGGCAACATAATTAGGCTTATCCTGTTGCATTGTTGCGACCCTCGTTGAGTATCCTCTATCTCCTTCCGCTCTCGCTATTGCTCTCTGTCTCTCTCTCTCTCTCTCTCTCTTCCTCTCGTTAGTCTTGTTGCCAGCACGTTGTGCATTCCATTTTGTCAACGCGGCCAATTACTGAAATTATTTGTGCATCGCAGTCGCAGTCGACGTCGACATCGCTGTCAACGTCTCACTGATTTGCCATGCACACCAAGCAATTAACATGTCCAAATGCCTCCGACTGTCCCCCGTCTCGTCTCCTCCTCTCTCCTCTCTCCACTCTCCACACTCGCGCACATATTTCTCTAATTAATTTTAACCACAAATCAGTGCGAAGAATGAGCGAAATATTTCATAAATGCATAAAGCTAAAGAGTGTTTTGCATTTTTATTAAAGACCAAACAAATACACACAGATACTGCACTCACACTACGCCCCGCACAAACACACACACACACACGCACATACAGGGAAAAAGCATTGCCTACTTTTGTGCGGCATTTTATTTGCTGTTACGCGTGGCGGGAGGCGCAGATTGAGTGTAAACCTATTAGAGAAATTACCAACGAAATGAACCGAAGTCCTCGCAGCTCGCAACTTGGCCGAAAGGCCAATCCGCAGGTCAATTCAATTACTAACACTGCCCATTGACCACACGCGAGGGTGATTACAAAAATGCCACATAATTGTCGTAGAAAATAACTTGAACGAACTGACAATATTTGAAAGTAATAATAAGTAATTTGTTAAGAAATAACAAAAGAATATATCAAGAATAAAAGAATATATAAGAAATATATATAAAGAATATTTACTCCGACTTCAAGGATTGTTTTTAATTAAAAACTACCAGAGAAAATCAACTTTTTTGCCACTGCAAACTTGAACTTTATGTGAACTTTATTTTGTAAAATATTTTAATAGTTAAAGCAATACAAAAATATTTAGAAAACAGCATTTGCTTCATACTAAATAAGCGTCTTATATTTTACAAATTATTTTGATAACTTAGGTGAATAAAATAATACTTGAAAAACAACAAATCATCAAAACTAAATAAGAATATTTTATTTTCATAATGTTTTATTGTTCACCTGTTGAACAAAAGTCAATGTGTTTTACTTGAGTCACAAAATTAATGTGTTTTACTTTATTAATTTCTATTGAAACAGAATCATTTCTTTATTTTATGTCAGTCAACAGTATGAAAAACTTAATCGAAAGATCGATTGAATATTAAGCGTCATTGTAAAAGAAAAAGGCAACTCGAAGTTGTTTTAATGCTCTACAAAAGTGTTGCAACAATAAGAATAAAAAATAATAAATTCAAATATAATACAAAAAATAAAATTAAACTAAATTAGTATAAAAGAAAATAAGGTTATGTAGTGCTCGCAAACTGTTTGAACGCCCCTCGCACTCTGTGCTGTGGACGCTGTAATTCAAGGCATATATTTTGGCTGTAAATATTTAATGCATTCGCCTGGTCATTTTCATAAACCTTCGGCCGCTGCTGCCCCCAAGACCTGCTGCCGCCCACGCTGAGAGACATCCTCATACACACACCCACACACACACCCACACACACACCGACACACACACACGAGTGGCATAAAAATAAAGCTGCCCTTGTTCCTAGGCGGGCCGATGTTATTATTGTTATTAAATTTTACTGCCTATAACTGTTGCTGGGGCCAAGACAAATTAGTGAGCGTCTAGGTGGGAGAGAGCAAGTACGTTTCTCCTTCGGGGAAGTGGAAGTGGAAGGGAGAGGGGGAGGAGAGAAGAGAGGTGTGTGTATTGTCGGTTATCCTGCTGGCTGACCAGTGGCTAGATAGAGCGTTCTGTTTTACGCACAGCGTTTTAATGTTGTGTTTGTGTGCTCATCAATATTTATTGGGGTTCGAGTACGTGAGCCGCACACAATCAGCGCCAGGACACACACACACACACACACACACACACACACACACACACACGCACACACATACAAAGAGGGTAACAAAACCTGCCCAGAGCACAGAGAACAGCTCGCAAAACGTTTTGTGCAAATATTTTGTTTTTATTTCTATTGCCTGTTATTGTATGGCTCGACTGATATATTACTGGCTTTGCCCCATCAACGAAGAGGGGGGGGAACCACACACACACACAAACACACACATACACATACACACAATGCTTGTGTGTGTTTGTTATTTACTATTCAAAAACTTCAATTACCGCTAAGTAGTCGCCGGGGCGTTAATCGCCAACTGTATTGTATTGCCCTCTCACTCTCCCTCCGACTCTCTCGCTCTCGCTCTGGCAACCGGTTATTATGCTGATTAACGTTTTATTTACACATAAATAAAACAAAGTGTATTGGTTATTAAGTCATTTCGCAGTTATCGC
Organism: Drosophila sulfurigaster albostrigata; assembly: GCF_023558435.1. Taxonomy (NCBI): domain Eukaryota; kingdom Metazoa; phylum Arthropoda; class Insecta; order Diptera; family Drosophilidae; genus Drosophila; species Drosophila sulfurigaster. The sequence continues at coordinate 12,476,113 of NC_084885.1, read as the reverse complement.
CCATTGTTTGCGAGTTAAAAACGATTTAGCACGCGCCCCAAAAAGTAGGCCATACTTTATGTGTGTGTGTGTTTGCAAGGCGCAACAGGAATAGAAACAACAACAACGACAACAAAAACGGCGAAAAAATGTGCCTTGTTATTTAATCCGATTTTATATTGACTTTATGTGCTTGCTGCTGCTGCTGCTGTTGCTGCTGCTGGGGCACGAGTAAATGCTTAAAGCGGCTTAAAGTGAATAAATAAATAAACTGCACATTATGAATGGAGGAGTTTGCCCCATTGTCTGGCCAAAGGATAATGTGAATTAAATGGTTAGATATATGTATTCATGTATGTACATACATACTATATATGCACGCATGCACAGCGTGAGGCCACTTGAAGAGCAGCCCCGAGCTATAGAGCAAAACATCTGCCAAACGCCTGGGAGTTGCATAAAGAGTTGCAGAAGAGAAGATAGTTAAAAATAAAACTCGAAAAATCTGAGAAAATTAAACTCAGCTCGAAACAGCGCAGAAAAATATTTATTATTTAAAGTTCGAATTAAAAACGTATCACTAAATATTATTTAACCTCTTAAGAATTAAATTTTCGGGACTGAAATTTACCGATTTGAATATTACCGATCTGATATCAGTAATTAATGAACAGTGCTCTGTAAGCTTTCTCATGTATGTTAAGCTATTATGTTACCATCCGACATTCCTATTTGTAATCTTGAATAAAGAAGAACCAATTTTGATTTAACTTGGGTTTTTTAACCACTTTCAACAAAAATGTTGAGGTTGTATAAAAAATAATACGTAATTATTTTAATTATGTTATGTTATGTTATTATGTTAACTATAGGTTACACTTCTAAAATACGGATAATAGAACAGTTGACTTAACTAAAGTACACATAAAAAAATAAGTCAAACAATAAATTGCAACTCTGGCGTTCTTCCCAAAAGAGTTTAATTTCAAATTGGTAACTTATATATTTTTACAGCACTATTATTTCTACAATTCAATGAACGAATACAATTTTAAATATTTACGTATTCACATCTCTTGTTCAGCTTTCTTTTGTAGCAGGAAAAGCCTAATCATATATTTTAAGCACATAGTAAATCAACATCCTAGACATAACATAACGCTTAACATAATAATGTAATTAACATAACACTTAGCATAGGGATGTTAATAAATGCATTCAGCGTATATTCTACAACTCTAAATATTACTACAAATGTGACAAATTCAAATCTCCTTTTCAGCTTTATTTACTTTCTGTAAGCAGAATAGCAAATGCTTTAAATTATTTGTTAAGTAAGACAGTAAATATGCGGTAAATACGTACATAATATGTACATTAACATCTTAGATTTAACATAACGCCTAACATAACAATGTAATTAACATAATACATAGTATAGTAATGTTAATAACATAAGACTGTAAATATATGAGACAGCTTGAACAGTCAGTTGATTTTGCAATAGCACTTAGCATATTAGTGCTTTTCTTTACTTAAATAATGTTGTAATAAAAATGCCACGCATTGAACTATAAAATTGGCAAATAGCAATAGATATTTTATTATTTTCATTTTCCAGTGCACACAGAGAATATCACAACTAAAAGACGGATACAATAAACTCAAGCTGCAAGCTGTTATCTTGCCACGTTGTTGGTTTTGTTCGTTCTCTCGGTTTTTTGGCCACCTTTAATGGCATCATTGATAGACACACGCATAAATTGCATTTGCAGCAATCGAAGGCGAAGGCGAGCAACAATTGTGAACAGCTGAGAACAGAAAAGGGCGGAGAACAGCTGTCGTGGCCCCTAAAAGCTGGCAAAACACATTTAAGTATAAAATGAAATGAAGGCGATTTGCCGAAGGAGATTTGTGAGTGATTTGATTGCAGTTGCAGTCGTTACAAAGAAAACCATCTTCTCACACACACTCTCGATATGTGTATGTGTGTGTGTGTGTTTCTCTGCACGCCATGTGTCTCAGTAAAATGGATTTGTCGTGCTGTTCTGTTTCACTACCTATTTTGATACCTGCTGCCTGTAGGATAGATGGGTATAATAACTTTGTGCAGCGGATAATGTATGTAAAAAGGCAGCAGGAGCCATCTCCAACCATATAAAGTATATACATGCTTGATCAACGACGATATAGTAATATATCGATCGATATTGGTACAGTAATTTCGAATTTGACAATTTGGTATATCTTTTACTTTATGGTATATTTTCCGTGTAGCAGTATATCGGTATATCAATAACAGGCTTCCGAATACTTGAAAAGGTTTTTAGTACATTAACTTGGTATCGTTTAAAAATCTTTTAAGTATATTACTATATTTATTTGGTATACCGCAATGTATTGCTTTTATTTAAAATAGGTAGCGGGTATCTCACAGTCGAACACACTCGACTATTGTGAGAATAATACCGCAGTGGTTGACAATACTTAACGGTATATTTTGACGGTAGGAGTATGTATATGGATATATCAGGAGTATATCGATATATTTTATACTAATTTGTTACATTTTAAGAATAATACCACACTGTTTGATAACTTGATATATTTTTTACTCTATATCGATATACCAAAAATATATCCTTCGGTATTTTTGATTTTTTTTTTTTTCAGTACATTAATTAGGTACAATTTAAGAATAATATCGCACTGGCTGAAAATCTGGTATATTTTCAATGTAGTAGTATATCGATATACTAAATATATTAATCGGTATATTTTAGTATTTTGTGGTAAATGCTTTTGGTATATTATAAGAATAATACCGCAATGTTATGCTTTATTTTGGTATTTCACAGTCGCGAATACTCTTTCTTGCTTGATTGCTCTTCTTTTTTATGCATGCGTGTCTGAGGCGCAACTTTGATTACGAAACTAAGCCGAGCTTAGTTTGCCTTTTGTACAATCAGAGCTTGCTCGCTCGTTCACTCCTCCGCTGCGATGGCCAAGGGACATCATCACGGCTCACGCTCGAATGCGAATGCGAATGACAAAATAACGAGAGAGAAGATATAACGAATTATGTGTTTGCATAAATAAATAAGTAGAAAGACTGACTGCCTGTCACTCCCGTCTGTCTGCCAGTCTGTCCGTCCGTCCGTCCGTCTGTCTGTCTGGCTTTCAATTGAATTGAGACGATGCCGCCGTTGCACTTCCTTGGATATCGGTTCGCTTTTGCGCATCCTGGACGCCACATTCCGTTTGAACGCTGTCGCTTGCCACCATTGTCGTCGATGTGTTGTGAAAAATTCGCTCGCTTTATTATAAACAAAAAGCGAGTAGGACAGAGAGAGAGAGAGAGAGAGAGATCCCAAGCTTCTTGCTTGCTTGCTTTCCATTCCCCATTGCTGACAATGACACGCTCGCCATAATGGCAAGCCAGCAGAAGGAGGCGGAGGCGGAGGAGGAGGAGGAAGAGAAGTCGCGGATCTATGCGCCAAGGCAACGGATGTGCACAGGACGCGCCACCCGCAGGAGGCCGCCGCTTGCTCCACATCCATGGCTGCCATTTGCTGATGCAGCCAGCGAAATATTGTCGCTTGCAATAAATGCCAAGCATCCGCTGCGCCAACGACAAGGACGCCAACGACGGCAACGACGGCAACGTTGAGAACGTTGAGAACGACCGCCATTATGGCAGAAGCGCCATTTTGTTTTGCCCACCCCTTCGCATCTCCCTCGGTGCCACAACGCGGTGCAAATAACGCGAATGCGATAAATAATGCGGCTTGGCAATTGGCGTTGCAAACCTCCCATCTGCCTCTCCCTCTCCCTCTGCTTCTCTCTCTCTCTCTGTTTTTTATGCCTTTCGGATGGCTGGCAACGCTCTGCACTCTGCGCATCGCTTTAAGCCTTGTTGCATCACATCCGAGTGCACTTTAAAGGTGCATCCCAAACGTCGGAAGCGCCAAACAAACAAATATATATATACATACATATCTACTATATACATATATATTCACAAATTTGATTTGCATTCGAGCTGCATCAATCGCATCGTTTCGCTCGCACAATATAAATTAAATGAAATCAAAATGAATTGCAAGTAAAACAATACATCTGCCGCTGAAAGCTGAAAGCTGAAAACTCTCAACTCAACTCAACTCTCTCAATATTCTCTTTCAAGGCGCTGCATTACTTTTATCATTTATTTCGATTACAAAATAATGACGTTCTTGCAATTTATGCTGCGCCGCCCCTCAAACGCATCCATTTGAAATATAAGCCAAAAATCCAGAACATAAAAGAAAAATAAGCAAGGAAGCTACTGTAGAGTGTGCACGACTGTGAGATACCCGCTACCCATTTTAATAAAAGCGAAACAGCGCCTTTCTTATTCTTAAAATATACCAAATAATATACTGCGAAAATACATAAATATACCGAAAATCATGGTTTGGTATATCTGTGAATTGATACATTCAAAATAAACCATAATGGATGTTCTTAAAATATACCAAATATACTGCGAAAATACTACAATATACCGATAATCATATTTGGTATATCGATGAAATCTATCAAACTAATATACCGCAAAAATACTAAAATATACCGCAACACATAATTGGCACATCGATGGATTACTGCATTCGAAGTATACCGCTGGTATTATTCTTAAAATATACCAAATAATACACCGCAAAAAACTACAATATACAGGACACCATATATATATTGATATATATTGATCATTGATGAATAACTAAAATCTATCAAATATTATACCGCAAAAATACTAAAGAATACCGAAACCCACATTTTGAACTTCGATGAATTACTGCATTCGAAGTATACCGCTGATATTATTCTTAAAATATACCAAATAATATACCGCAAAAAAAAACAACAATATACAGGACACCATATTTGGTATATTGATGAATTACTATATCCAAAATATACCATAGAGGTTATTATTAAAATATACCAAATGATACACTATACAACTACTTAAATGTACTGAAAACCATAAATGGTATATTGATGAATTACTAGATCTAGATGTTCATACAGACAGAAAACAGAATACATATACGAGTACATATATACTTTATGGGGTCGGAGATGCCTTCTTCTGCTTGTTACATACATTTCCGGCCGGCACAAAGTTATAATAATCATATGAAGCAATTTTTTGCTTAAACTGCACCAAATTAATATACCAAAATGTACCTTAAAATAAATATACTAGATTCTTATACAAAGCAACAATGAAAAATAAAAACTGGAACTTCAAGTTATAATTCCCTTCTGCTCTTCAGTTCAGGTAGCTGGAATAAAAATCGGCACACATTCGCAATCAATTATTTAATAGACGGCACAAATTAAATTTTGCGCTTGTATTTTTTTATTGAAAAATTCGCCAAAATGTGGGACACGAGCGAATTTATCAACGCTTGATTTATATCAACATTGTATGACTTTAAAACAGTCTTCAAAGTGAACTGAATATTAAGTATACCCCTTGTGTCGCATAAATATTGAAGAGTGCGCGCTAATAGTCGCACATTCAAGCAACTGCAGCTGCGCTTTTTTATTGCTTAGAATCAAATACAAAAAAAAACTTTGAAGCTAAGTAAAATATGCCAAACAAAAAAAATCTAGCACAAGTGTTGAATGTCAATTAAGTCTTAACTAAAAATACATATTTAAAAAATATGACCAATTTTTATTTCTAAGCTTTTTTGCTTAACATATAACTAAAGGTTCTTGTAATAAATATTCCAGAAAATCATTTTTTGTACAATTTAGTTATTTCTTAATACAAGCTAAATTAAAATGTTATATTAGGCGGTTATTTTTTTTTACAAATTTTTTAGCAGTAAAATTTTTGAAAGTAGTACTATTAATTACAGCTGCTAAATTATAAATATTTAGTACTAAAATATGAATCTTATATATTAAAAATAATTCTTCCACAAAAAAAATGCACTATGAACAATGGCTAAACAGAACATGCAAAATTGTATACACATATAATTAAAAAATTAGTAAATTAATTTTTGGAATAGGCAAAATTAATAGTCATGAACATAATTGCCATTTTGAATATCTCAACTGCATATTTAGCGATTTGTTCTTAAGCGAAATGTTTGCTGCAAACTGTATATTAATCATACGCCCAATAGGCCATCGAAGTGAGCACAAAAAAAAAGCAAGCTAAAGGCAGAAATTGTATTAAAAGAGCAATGAGAGTGTACAAAAATTGTCTGGCAATTTGTTATTTATGAACTTGGCCACACACACACACACACACACACATAGACAATACAAACAGAGCTGCACACACACGTAGACCACAGCAAAGCAGAGCAGAGCACTATGAAATGCAGCTATTGTCGCCTGTTTTGTAGCTACCTTTTGACGTGTGTGCTCTCTTTAATTAAAACATCAACTGAAGCATAAACAATGAATAATTCACATCATTATGATGACGTTGACGATGTTGGCCACATGATGATACACATGTCTAAAAACCAGAGCCAGAGCACAAGAAAAAGAGAGTCAGAGACGGAGACGGAGACGGAGAGAACGAGGGTGGGAGAAGGAGAGGAGAGTATAAGAATGCGTGTGTGTATTGCGACTTTTATGCAAATTGTTTACTAGGTGCAAACAAAAAAAGTGTTGCATAGTTTTGGGCGCACATTTAAATTGACGCGCCATTTATATCCGGCGCAAGCAGCGAAGCCAATCATGACACACACACACACATTCGCGCATAGAGCAGATGCCTTAAAGGCTTTAAAAGCAATTTGTATATGTATATATTTTATTTTTGTTTGCGCCACGTCGAACAAAATCGAAATATATATTTTGCAGCACCTATGCATATAGTTTTATTTTGTTTTCTTTTTTTGTTTCTGCTATCTTTTCGTTTTCGTTTTCTTTTTGATAAATGTATGAATTTTGTTTGTGTGTGCCATTCATAGTTTTGCGCGTGCGAATTTAATCAAAAGTCAAAAGCATGCGGCAGGATGGAAGGATGGGAGGATGGGAGGATGGGAGGATGCGTCAGGACATGTGTGATGCGTGTGCTTACATTTGAGAGTGTATTGGGGTGTGCGAGTGTGTGCGTTGTGCGTTTGTTTGCGTGTGTGCTGACCCACATGAAAGCAAACACCAGCAAATAACTGCGAGCGTTGCTAGCGACGAGGCGCACAAAAAGACTCATCAAAAACTCATAAATTTGCAATTTTCGACACATGACAAAATAAATTGTAAACAAAGCTGCGCCAAAGCAAGAGCCAAGCAGCAGCAGCAGCAGCAATAACAAAAATAACAACGACGTCGACGTCGACGACATCAACAAAAAACAATAATAATAACAACAGCAACGGCAGCGGCAGCAACAGTATGAATAACAAACATAAAAACAAAGGCAGCCCACACGGCGTATGAAAATATTTTTCATACGCCGCTCTCGTGCTCTACAAAGCCGATGAAGCTGCAGCTGAAGCTAAATTTTAGTTTGTCCCCTTCCCCCCCTCACCCCACAACTCATGGGGTGTTTGAGAGGGGAAAGGGAGTGAAGGGAGTGAGCGACAGCTGAAAGTGCCAACAGCTCCATCATTCAGTCCGGCCTGCAAACTTTTCATTAGCTAGCAGCGCCTCCAGCAAATCGAGACTAAAACCAAACACACAACAAGTAACAACAACAACAACAACAACAAAAACACACAAACACACACAATATATGTGCCATATATACTTGTATTTATATAGCAACAGCAGCTGGCAGTCAGAGTCTCATTTAAAGCGTATTAAAGGCAATGCAAATCAAGCGAATGCTGAGTGTATTCATCATCTTATTATAGTTCAAATCAATTGCACTCATTTTAATGAATTAAACTCACGATAAGACGCCAAACAGAGATGCATATCATCATCAGAACATAGCACACAATACAATCGTAATGCGAGCGAATGCTGGCGTTATTAATGCAATTACAATGCCGCATACCCTGTAAGCAAACACCACACTGAATGGGGTATAATAACACTTACGAATGAGTTTCGCAAAATACGTTCAGCAACGGAGAAATGTATATTCCACATTTCAAGAAACATTTCAGTACAGTTATTTACAGTTATTTATTTATTGTTAGGTTGCAAGTCAAAAAAGCTACAGACGAGTGTGCTCGACTGTGAGATACCTGCCAACCGTTCACCCAAAAAATACGAACCTATATTTGTCATATTAACATGGCAAGTGCTATTAAAAATATAATTTATTTGTGAATACAAAAGAAGGAAAAACAACAACTAGAAAACTCATTCATATTAAAAACTTCAAGTTTTCCGTTATAATATACACCAAATTCTTTAAAAAAAAATTCTGAAATTCGAATCTTGCTTAAGAATGCATTTTTCTGTGGTTGCTGCATGTCAAGTTAAAAAAATAAAACTTAAATAAAATGTGAACAATAAATAAATGTTTTGTATTTTCTTTTATTAATAGAAACATTTTAAAGAGCTTAACATTTTTTTCGAAATTCGAATCACCTTAAAAACAAAGTGCTTCTAATTTGCGATGGTCGACTGTGGCATAAAAATTACGAAATACTTTTGATTTAATTGCTGTGAGATAATCTCTTTATACAGTCCGTTTCCAAGCAAAAATATATTGTATATATATAGACTAAATTAAGATGATTTAAAGTTCTACAGTACTTCCTGCGTTGCTCTTAGCTCCAGCTTCAATTATCACTGGGCTTTCTCTCACCCCTTGCCTCCCTTGCCTCCCTTGCCTTTCCCTTTCAATCTCAGCTTGCAAGGCAACTTTCACTTCACTGGAATGGCAATGAGCTTTACGATTCTTCGGGAAGTTTTATATTAATCACTCTGCTTGAGTCATGAATGCACACAAAGCGAGCGCTTCATAAGCAAGTAAGTGTCTGTATATATGTTTGTATATACATATATAATATGAGTGCATATTTATATTCTTTCAATCAGCTTTTGTCGTTCGTCTTAATGCTGATAAATCAAAGTTCAAAACGTGGCTTGGGTATGCACAACCGGGGAATGCCCTCGATTAAAACTATGCTAAGTGATTAATCTAATTGTATTGAAAAACTACAAAGACTACGAATTTAGATTATCAATACCTTAATATTGACTTTGAGACTACAGATTAGCAATGTTTCAAGAAGAGCTGAAGTAAACTTCATGTTCAATACAAATACGAAATGCAGCTTTCGTAAAACCGAGCAAAGCTTTCTTTATCAAAAAAAAAACTTAATAAATTGTATGGTATGAATCTTTTAATAAAAAATCTTAAATCTTTAATAAACTGCAGCATATTATTCTGTTAGTGAAGTAAAGTTTGATTTAGTTTTATTTATTACAAAAAATGCCTAACTCAAAAAAAAATTAAATGATTAATCTAGAGCGAAGCTTTCTGACCTTTGAAGAGAATTAAAGTGAAGCTTCCTTACCATAAAAAGCTGGAATTAAGCTTCATTGCTCCTTTAACACTATACATATGTATTGCAGGGTGAAGCTCTAATTGCAAAAACAAAGCTCGATCTACAAAGTGCAAAGTTCTATTGAAAGAAATATGCGAGCGAGTAAAACAATCAATGGCAATTACGACCAGAGCTTACAACTGACTTTTATTATGTAAATACTCACGTAAAGATGTGTGTGTGTGTGTGTTAGCGATGGTGTGCATATGTGTGAGTATTATCGGACGATATCAATTTGCCCTCACACTGTTCCATTGTCGTAATTGGAATGCATTGAAATGCGAATTGTGACCCACGACGACAAGGCGACGCGTCGTTTACTTTTTTTTTTTGCTTGGCAATTTGAGAAGCGCGAATGAGAAATAAGAATTTGCAACAAAACGAAATGAAACGAAACGACACGACGTAAAGCGATGCGATGCGATGCGATGCGAAGCCGACGTCAACGTTCAGCTTATGAGTGTTTTGCAACCGCAAGAACAACAGCAACAACAAGAACAAGCAATAGAAAAAAAAAGTTTAACTAATTAGCGCAAGTGACTTTTGGAACCGACGTCGACGTCGACGTCAGCGTCGCTGTCGCTGTCGTCTACCTTCAATTGAACGACGTCGCAGTTGTTGTTGTTTTTGTTTTTGTTGCTGTTAAGTTTTAGTTGTAAAAACGCGACAATTAACACATTTTTCGCAGCGCGTCGCAACCGGTTCAATTTCTACAACTAGAAATAACCCCAAAAAAAAAAAATAGTGCAGAAAACATACAACAAACTTACACATAATCTACAACTTTATCTATTTGCTGCGCAAGCGTTTGTGTTTGTGTGTATGTGTTTGTGTGTGTGTGGAAGTGTGTGCTAATCTTTAAATTGAAAAAATCTCAGAGACAGCCTCTGACGACGTCGACGTCGTCGTCGTTGACGCCGTGCCGATGACGATGACGAAAAGAAGGAGGAGGAGAAGGAGGAGCAGCAACAACAGCAGCAAGCAAAAGCAACACTCGCCGCCGCTTTATGGCATTTATTTAGCGAGCGGTACTTTCAGTTTGCGGGCAACGTACGGCGCGAAGAGATCTCAATAATACAATATTTATTCTTATTGCAATATTGCAGTATTGAATATTGAATATTGAATATTGAGCAAACGTTGACTCTCTTTTGAGCGCGTGCTCTCTTTCTCTCTCTCGCTCTTTCTGACTTGTGTGATAAGCGGCGACATCTTATCTGATGTCTTATCGCTTTCGCGTGCTTCGCTCACGCTCACTCTCGCTTTCCCGCTCGCACGCATGCCAGAGCCACTTTGCTCTCACGCGTCACTGTTCGGCTGGGCTGCGAATAATACGCACCGTTAAAGCACACAGCTGCGTGCAAAACTTGCAAGTTTAGGAAGTGGACGCAGTAGCAGCGCAGCAAACGCAGCAGGCGCAGAAGCAGCAAAAAGAGAAAACAAAAACAAAAACAACAACAACAACGCATGTCAAAGCTCAAAGCGCAGCTTGCGCTCAAGCAACGTCGTCCATTATGCAAAGGCGCCGCAATAACAACGGAAAATAAACAAGAACAAAAACAAGAACAACAAAGCGCCAATGCAAAAAACAATTGAAACAATGTGCAAATAATAAAAAATAAAAATAAATGAAAACACAAATAAAATAAATGAAACGCGTCACTGCTTACAAAACCAACGATAAACTATAACAAACAAGCAGTGTTCCAACAGCAACCACCACACATACATACACTCCCGCACACTCTCTCACACACACACACACACACACATACACCCGCACAATGGCAAGAGATAGGCTGCCGGAGCTTTTGCAGGTGAGTCGAATTGAAGTGTTAAATGTTTTCTAGTCAAGATTCCAAAATGCTCTCAAAAATTATTGGCTTCATGGTGCTAATTGTCCGATCACAGTGTGGCGAAAAAAAAAAAAGACGAGAGAAAATGCCTATGAAAATTTCCCGCATATTACACAGCATCCAATTTAAGACTGAACGAATTAGTATTAACTTTACATGAAGAGGAAATTTTTAGCTATTTTTAAAATTTAGTTAAAGGAAATGTAGATCCTATTTCTCAAATTTGTATTCCAACAAAAAATTTGATAAATCAAATTCGTAGTATTTAATTTGTTTGTGTCTTACATTTTCTGGCTTAGATTTATTAATATAAATCGAGCTCCTTAGCTTTCCAGAGAATAGTCTTTATACGAAACAAACCAATTTTTTTTCGTGGGAATACATTTTTTTCAGTTTAACATTTTAGGCTTAACAGTTTTAAAAAGTATCGTAAAATCAGTTAGTTTTCCATTTATAAATTCTGTAAGAAAGATAATTATACAACGAAAACTTCATCAGGAATATTATTTGGTTTTTCATGGCTTACAAATTTGTTGGAATTCACAATTTTTTTTTTTTTTGTTTTGTTCTTCTCAGTTGCGTACGATAATCTTTCTAAATTTAAATATTTAATCACAAGCGATATCTATTCTTGGTATACAATATATTTCAATTTAACATTGTTATTCAGAACATTTGTATTATGAAACACGCTTATCAGTAGTTCATTCTAAATTTAAATATTTATAGCTTTAGTGACTGTGCTAAATTGTTTTCAAACCAACTTTGTCGCAAATACCATTTCAAATTCAACGATATACATAACTTTTTTATATTTAAAGCTTCGCTATAGTAGTTGTAAAGCTCCAATTGGATTCATTACTGCAGTTGAAGGCTTTTGTTATTGTTTTGTTACAAATATACGCAATATTACGTTAACAATTTGGGCGCGTCCGCTGGGAGCGTGAAAAGCGAAGTGTGGAGTGTGAAGAGTGTGAAGAGTGTGAAGAGTGTTGGCTTCGTTTATCAGTAAGCACATAGATTGCCCATAGATAAGGGCCGAGCAATCGTGTTCCCCCATATAGCTAGCTATAACGTAGTATTTTCACATACAACCCGCGAATAGTTTGGGGAGCGGTAGCTTCACCTGTTGGGCTCGCTTTTTATTGCTCATTACACTGTCCCGATTGGCAAACACACAATTGACCAAAGCACCAAGCACCAAGAGAGAACGAGAGGCGGCGAGAAGATCGCCTGTACCAAAGTTTTTTTTAGTTTCACTTGCAACGGCGTCGCTGCAGCAGCGATGCCGTAGAACATTGTTGGCTCAAATCGTTAAATCGTTAATTCGTTAATTCGTTAAACCGGGCAACTCAATTTTTTACAGCGTTCGCTGAGCGCCAACTCAACGTCATCGTCCTCGAACGGTTCGTTGCTGCTCAGTGTTTACAACGCCACCACCGAGTCCTTGAACAACATCAGCAGCAACAACAACAATAACAACAACAGTGGAGACAACAACAAGGATCGCGACAAGATGGCGCAACATGGAACCAATGTGGATGCCATTCTGAATCCAGTAAGTACTGCTAAAATGTCTGAATGTGTGTCTGTGTGTTTGTGGATCCCAAAATCAATTGGCATGAATCAGACAACAAGTCAACAACGACAGCGACAACGACAGCGGCGCATTACTCAATCGAGTTGTTTCGCCGCAAACCCGTGATAAGCAAAAAAAAGAAACAGAAAACTGAAAACTGAAAAAAAAACCGCTTACAGCGCCTTCTAATATTTTATATACATAGACATTTAGTAAGCGATGCTATTGTTGTATCAACTAGTTAACACAATTGCTAGCTCATTGAAATGTAAGCTGCGAAGCATCAAAACAGAGTTGCAAGCCAGGCTGTTCCGAGAGAGAGAGAGAGAGCTTTCGACATGAGCTTTTAAGCTCAATAAGCTCAGATCATTTGAAGCTTACTCTGTTGATGATATTAAGATGAATATAGGTAAATCTCTGTCGACTGTTAAAATGGACAAAAATATATCGAAACATTTTTAATGATGAATCTTATAGCTCTTGATTGACACTTTGATTAGAATTGTTTTAGGCTACTTGCAAAAATAAACGAATTCGTACGAAAAACATTAAATGAAATGAAACTTACATATATATTTTATCGTAAAACAAAAAAAGTTTCCAACATCAATATTAGTTTAAAATATAAAGCTAATCCAGGACAATAAGCTAACCTATACTTATTTTTAAAATTGTTTTAATTTATGGTTTAACTTTAAATTCATTTTTATTCTAAGAATTACCCATATATCTAAAATTTGTTTAAAGCGTTTGTTAATAAATCATTTTTAGAATTAATAATCAATAATCAATATTTAAAGTTTAAATGTATAAAACATATTCCATTGCTTTTTGGGTCACGACCTTCAGCCCGTCACAAAAATATTTAACTCATAGAACTAACGGTAAAGCTATTAAGCTCCATAGCTTAGAATAACTTACACTACTGACAAGATAACAAATGAATAGAGTATGACACATCAAATATAAATACAAATTATTACAGAATTAATAATAAATAATAAATTCTTGAAGTTTCTTTCCTTATTTAATTATTATTATTACAATGAGAATATTTTTTATTTTAATACGACTTTTCTGCAATTGTAATGAATTTAATTATTTAAGATTTAACGCTGGAATTTTTTTACTTATTATACTTAACACATAACTTCGTCTTCGTGGCTTTTTATTGACAGAATATAAATTCTTTTTTAATATATTTCATTTTGTATTATTACATGAACAAATTACAACCACAACTATTTTAATTAATTATTAGTTAAGTACAGAAAAATAATAATTATGATAATGATATTGTTTGTTTTTGGCTTGCCATCAATTTATTCAGATCGAATGATTTCAGCAGAAAATATTATTATATACGATTTCAAGAAAAGGACAAAATTGTTATTGGGGAATACTTAAATTTCTTTTTTTTTTTTGCATAATTTTTTTAATTTGTTTCGACCACGTAGTAGCATTTACTTTAAAAATAACTTTAACGCCAAAACCGTAGATTTGTTAATTCATAAACTTAACAAAACAAAAAACAAGTCAATAGAGTTAGACATAATTAATTGCTAGAGGCTTTTGAAATATACTTTAATTAGTAATTTATGATATAGAGTTTGAGTTGATTTAAAAGTACAGCTTTTGAGCTCTTACTTCTTTGTCGGTGAATTATTCAAGAAACCAAAAATTATCTGTATAGAATAATTTGTAATATTTTCTAACAATTTGTAACGCTTTTCGCAGTACTCGGAAATTCGGTATCAACTAGCTCAGATCGCTGCGAATTTGGAGGCAATGAATCGCATGTCGCAGACAATTCATCTGCGCACCTTTTGCGGTAAGTGTACACTGTACAGTGAAGACATGGTATAATCAAAATGATCATTAATAGAAAATGAAATGGATGAGCTGCACAACAAGAATCTACGCTTGGGAAACCAGCTAATGACTCGCTTCAAGGAGTTCAAGGCAAATCTGCCGCCAGAAACGGATTACAGTCTGGAGGCGAGAATGAAACGTACGCTCTTCTATGGACTCTATCAGACCTACATTAATCTCTGGCAGAAGAACGAACTGTTCTTGCAAAACTATGAGACAAAGGTTAAAAAGAACCTGCGAATGCATTCCAAGATCAGTAAGCAAGAATCTTTGATTTCTTTCATATTAAAAGAGATTTCATCATGTTCCCCATACCCACAGTCAATTCAGAAGCCAGTGAACAGGAGATTGAGCTGCTGATAGAAAACAAAACCACAAAACTCTTTGTGGACAATGTAAGTTGATCAACCGCATCGATATCTTGTATCTTCTTGCAATAACAAACAATTTTAGATCCTGCAAGAAACGGAAATGGAACGACAAACGTTGCGGGATCTCATGGATCGCTTCAACGAGCTAAAGAAGCTAGAGAAGTCCATTGAGGATGTGCACGCTCTGTTTATGCGCATCCAAACGCTCGTCATGGAACAGAGCGAGACGATACAACGCGTTGAGTTCCATGCGAATCAGGCGACACTCTATACGGACAAGGGAGCTACTGAGCTGGATCAGGCCAAAGAATATAAAAAGAAGGCGCGAAGGGTGAGTAACATTGCATATTTTGTAATTCCATTCTAAATCTATTGCCTCTCGTCCTCAGCATTTTTGGTAATAACGCTCAATGTTTCTCTTCTTTATTGCAGAGAAAATTAATGATCATTGCTATACTCGTCGCTGTACTGTTAGTTCTAATATTCGTCGGTATTTATTTGTGATATAAATAACCACAAGAAACTGTTTTATTTTTTTTTTTTTTTTTTATAATTTTAAGTTAAATAAAATGTAATTTCCTACAACATCTGCATTTTAATGGGTTTTCGGTGTTCAAACACAAAACTCACCACTGCAACGCAGAGTTGCTTTTTTGCTTTACGTCACGCCTTGCACAAGAACGTTACCGCAAATCAGCTGATTGTTGTTTACAAACAATCACCGATATCTCTTGTTTGAATGAAACACAACTTATGCGCTTTACATTTTACAGACTGAATCAGTCAATAAAAATTATTAAAAATATTAAATTATATAAATTGTCAATGCCATCAATCAAAATAACATTGCACAATTCTGTTCTTTTCGGGTTCATTCATAACATTGTAATGGAATTAACGCAAAATGCGTAACGTAGCGCAAAATCGCACAACGTAACGTAACGTGCCATCGGAATTTCTTATGTATGATATATATCGAAGCGGCGTAAAAATGCAAATAATGCTCTAATCGTAAAAAAATAAAATGAATAAATAATAAATAATTGCTACTGTTAGACTACGTATTTCGGCTGAAAAGAAAACACCGATGGTTTGCACTCACAAATGATCGATAACAATTAGTGCAAAAACATCGATGCATCGATAGGGCCAACGATGTATCTGCACCTCTAAGAGACAACAGAACGACAACAAACAAAACAACATACGAAAACTAATTAAAAATCATACATAGTTTGTGGGTAAGTGTCTGTGTATGAGTGTGTGTAGTGTAGTGCAACAATGCAACTAGTGGCCAAGTAACAATATCACAAAATATGCAAATTTCAATTGCATCGCAACACAATCCACTTTTTGACCCATTAACGAGCGCCATTTTTTCGCTAGGCGTCGTGCAAAGTTTATGTGATTTACTCGTTGCTGTTAATTTCCACGAACTTAGCAAATCATCTTAAATCGTATGTGTGTATGTGTTTTTTTTTCTGCAGCTGTGTTAGATTGGTTTGTCGCACGCCGGGGGGAGCGGGGGAGAGCCAGTGCCATTGGCATAAAATGGAAGAAACCAACAGCATGTGTAAGAATGTTGCCACCACAATTCTTGCTGTACCCGAAACAGCATCATCATTACCATCACCCTCAACAACATCACTGTCGACGTCATCTTGCAAGACAGCCATGCAGTTCAAGCTGGCTGCCGAGGAGCCCGAGGAACTGCTTGGCTCGGTGACCACACAAAATTGCCCCGGGACACGTGCCAGCGCGCGTGTCATCCAGAAAATGAAACTGGATTTGACGCGTCCAATGACACCGCCACCGGCCGAGCGAGAGCATGGCAAAAAGGAGGAGAAGGGCAGCCAAAAGACGCCGTCTCAGATGCGAGCGGCAAACAAAACAACATGGACGAATGTGGAGCGCAATTGTTTCTTCGATGCGCTCAATGAGTTTGGCAAGGATTTCGAAGCGGTGGCGAATTGCATCAATTCGAAACTGAAGCGTCGCAACGCGAACAGCGAATACAGCTTCAAGAGCAAAGATCAAGTGCGCCAACATTACTATCAAACATATCACAAGATAAGCAAATATGTGCGCTACTCGGATGGTGAGTAAATCCAAATACATAGTATCGTATGTAAATGATAAAATAACTCATATTTTGCAGAGCTGAAGAAACCCGCCCAGGAACTGTACACGCTGATCAATTATGGCGAAATGCGTCGCAAGCTGCAATTTCTCACGGAGAAGCATTTCATGAAGCTGAAGCAGCTCATCTATCAGGGTCACATCATAGTTCGCTGCAAGGGCAAAAATATACGCATCAAGACGCCATCCTGCAAAGCGTTGCGTCGCCTCAATCAGCTCGATGGTGCGTTTCAAAATAGCTTCACAACCCCAACTCGATCTCTATTTATGATATACTTTTTGCAGATACGCTGGAGGACATACGCTTGCCCAGCAAGATCGAGGTGCTCGTCACGCCCGCCAACATGGAGGCCTTTGGACGCGTCCAATCGCTGGCTCAGAATCCACGCGCACGCGCGATTGTGCCGCTGCATAAGAAGCTGATTAGCTTCATCAAAACGTTTCAATACAAATGGCGCAGCTTCGATGTGCGACTCGCCGAAGAGCAGCTGCTGCCCCCCTCTTCCGCTGTCAGTGTGGAGCCAACAACGACGTCAACAACTGTTGCTGTTGAGCCCGCAATTGTGGAGCCAGCAATGTGTTTACTGCCTAAGCCTGGTGTGCCAATACATCGTCCCCTGTTGAGCATCACAGCGTATCTGAGCAGCGTCAACATCTGTCTGACAGCCTACGAGGAGCGTCTGGGTGTCAAGGTGCGCAGCGAGACGGTTGAAAGCACCGCAGCAGCAGCGGCCGCCAGTGCCAAGAGAGCGCGCACCGAAAGCGGCTCCGAGAAACGTTCACCAGAGGCCAAAAAGCTGAAGCCACAATGCAGTCCGGCGCATGAAAAATCCGCCGATGAGCTGGCCTTAAAGCTAGAGAATAGCAGCGGCGATGAGTTAAGCGAGGAGATCAATGAGTTGCTCAGCCAGCCAGTCAGCAGCAGCGAGGCAGCAGACACTACCATCATCAACAGCAGCAGCCTGATGAATGCTGTAAACACAACCGCTGCAACGGCAGCAACTCCCGTTGCAACTGCACCAACAACAACGGCTGCAGCTGCAGCGCCAACACGTGCCAAACGCAATGATGCGCCGGGTGCGGGCGGTGGCAAGGGATCGAGAGCTGCAAATGCTGCGGCTGCTGCAGCGGCACGCAACTTTAAGCCGCTGCTCAGCGATGAGGTGATCAAACGCATACGCAAGGGCTGGACGGTGTCGACGTCGGCGGACATCACGATTGGCGATTTGTATGTTGTGTTGGGTCAGGACTCAAAGCTGGAACTCGAGTATTATTGGTGCGATGCAGAGCTGAGCACAGCCAGCAGCTCCACAAGTGTCAATGCCACCATAGCCACAACAAACACAACATCGTCGCCAGCGGCGTCCTCGTCGTCGTCATCGTCATCGTCGACGTCATCATCATCAACATCAACGGCATCGTCAACATCGCTTCCGTACAATACCAACGACTGTGATAGCGTGGAACGCGTTAAAGCGATACAAACGGCCACGGTTAGCAATAAGCTCAAGCATCTGCTGCTGGTGGCCAATCTGAGCGAGCGTGTGCGCAAGCGACAATGCAATTGCGGCCATAGCTGTGATCGCAAACGCGATCTCATCACCAAGGCGCAGTGGCTCAACAGTCTGGCCAATGGCACAGCGTCTGTAGCGGGAGCAGGAGCGGGAGCGGTAGCTGGGGCAGCGGCTGCCTCTGGCGTGGCCAGCCACGAGAGCAACGAATCCATCTTCCGCACACCCATGATACCTATGCGTCGACCCATTAGCAGTCTCATGGATCCAGTGCGTCAATTGTCCAAGGTATGTTATTAACAACTATTAGCAGACTTTGTATACAGGTTAGCAACAGCATTGAAAAAAAGTGTTGCTTTGACAAAAGTGTGAACACAAAATTGGTAAATGCTAGGAGTCAGTAATCTTTACGACATTTGTTCGTGCAATAAGTCTAGGTTTTGTTTCTAAATTCCACTCCAACTATCTTAACCTAGGCATTCAAATTAGTTTAAGGAATCTTTAGATAAAATATTGCATAAACATATGGTAAAGGCCCTAATGGTTAATACTAGGAGGCTGCAATCCTTATACAACTTCGTCTACGATATTTCATTGTGCATTAAGGCTGGGTTTTTTTTTAATTCCTATTAGTATTTTACTTCTGAAAACCTATAGCTAAAATATTTCATATACGAATGATGAAAGGCCCAAATGGTTAATACTAGCTTACGATATTTCACCATGCAATGAGGCTGGGTTTATTAAATTCCTGCTCTTAAACTAGGAATACTAATTACTTCGGAAAACCTTTAGCTAATATATTGCCTATACAAATGGTAAATTATAGGAGGCTGCACTCTTTGCACAGCTTACTTTATGATATTTCATCGTGTTATAAGGCTGGGTTTTTTAAATTCCTACTCGAACTATCTTAAACCAGGCATTCAAAACAACTTTAAAGCCATTTAAGCAAAACTTTGCTTGGAAACTCTACAATGCCTTGCAAAAATGTTGATTTTAGATTTAGGAAATGAATCCATTATGCAATGCAATTAACATTGTAATTGAATTACAGCTAACGCGCCAGAAGATGTCGCGTCAGGTGCTGGTGCAACGCTGCATCCTGCCGGCGGGCTCGGATGTGAGTCGACCCTACGATGTGCTCAGTCTGCGCAATCTGCAAAACGGTCTCTTTGAGCCCATCGAGCGTGTTAGCAGCAGCAGCAACAGCAGAGGCAACGGCACCGGAAATGGTCATATCAGCTCAGCTCTAGCCAACAGGAGCGGCCAGAGTTTAGCGGCACAGGCCGAGAGTAGCAGCAATAGCAGCGATAGCGGGTGTATTGTCAGCGGTACGCTGGACATGCCAAATTTAGATTTTGTGGAAACAACAACGACCCTCAGTTCCGCCCTAACACCCGCCAGCAGCAGCGGCGGCGCCAGTTTGCCCGATGGCGCTCAAGATGAGAGCAGTAAGTCATCTTTATAGTTATAAATAATGTGACATCTAATCAACTTTATAATTTTTTCTTACAGCCCAAAACTTCTTCACTGGCAGTGTCAGTCCGATGCATTTGCTGCGAGATTCCACATCGAATGCACGCTGGCTGGAGGAGAACATCAATGACTTCTCGCTGACCAGTTTGCTGGGCCATCTCGATGATTTCGATGCCACACGCGACATACTGGTAAATCTATAATCGGTTATGCAAAATACAATATGTAGTTATGTACACTCATCAAACTTTTGCAGGATCCATCGTCGAGTCTGTCGGTGATTAGCGAAAGCAGCGTTGATTTTCGGCATAAGTTTCAAGAGATTTCGGCGCTGCTGCAGCAGCAGGAAAAGGATTAGCGCTGGCCTCGCTGGCGACACTCCAAAACTTTTATGGACCAAGCCAAGCCCCAGAATTCTTCGAACGTCTTCAGCAAAGTATTCGTATTATTTATCGTCACTATTTAATTCCATGCATTCAACGAAAAGTACATGAAAAACAGAGATAGAGAGAGAACGCTCACAAATGAGAAAGAGATGGAAGATGGAGAGAGAAAGAGAGAGAACTCAAACATTTTAACTGAGAGATATTATTGAAATTAATTTTTTATTTATCTTAATAATGTTTAACCCTTCGAACCTTCTAACACCAGAATTAGGTCTTGTGATGTTGAAATTGTTCTATTTTTTTATATTTTTTTTTTTATTAACATTAAACATTCATAATAATATTATTATTGAAAAGCGGAAGCATACACACACCCACAAACACACTCACACATATGCTCGATATTTATTTCTCATATATATATATGTATGATGTCTGCCAAGTATTACAAATGAAGTCTCGTTCCCTCATCCGTAAGTCAATCCTTTTTAGTATATACATATTTTTTATTTTGTCTGCTTCCCCCAGAGTTTTCCCTGTTGTAGTACGTAAGCTAGACTAGTTGTTAGCTATTTACACAAAATAGTTATATTATAGTCTTAATTTAAATTTAAAATATACATGCCTCCAAATAAATAAAAGTCTACCCTGTATATAGACCCAAATTCAAAAAGTTTGTTTGTTGATTACAAGTTTTTGTTTTGAGATTGATCGGACTTGAACCTTACAGCTTAGATATGTTCTTCCCGATTGAGAAGAAACCACTAAGAACCACTATCAAAATGGGCTTTGTATCTTTTATTATTCATTTCTAAACTGTTACAAATCGAAAAAAAGAAAGATTAAAGTACTCTTCGTTGTTATCATCCATATCGTCGATATCGAAATCAGAACCAAAATCATAGTCACCATCGTCATCATCATGATAGTCATAATCATCGTGTCTATGCGATGAGATTGCCTTTGGCTCTGCTTTCGATTGTGGCTGCTAGGAACTTGGTTCAGACCTTGACTCTGTCTTTGGCCTTGGCTTTGGCTATAGCTCCGCTTCCGGCTTGAAGGTGAGGGAGTTGTGTCTTTTATTATTTGTAGTAATATATGTACTATATGTATGTCTCTGGTACAGCTAACACAGCATGTCTTTTAAATGCAGGCTATCAATTTAATAGCAGCTGTTAACGTTAGCTTAATGCAAACTGCACTGATGAGTCGCTTAGAAATGTAAAGACTGATTAATTCTACTTGTGTGGGCAACGATAAATAGTTATGTTTACGATTATGAAATAGTATGTGAAATGAAAAATGTACTATATACATATAGTATGTAAATGCAGTGTAATTTGATTAGCTACTTGAAGTACTTTGCTGCTATGTTAAATCTACACACACATATCGATCGCCTATCAAACTCGATTGTATCGGTGCAGCTAAGTAAATTATGCAGCATATGCGTCTTCGTCGTCATCATCCGTATCGTCGATGTCAAAGCCGTAGTCTTCATTCTCATAATCAAAGTAATCATCACCAAAATCCTCATTCTCATCATCGTAGTAGATATCATCCTCATCATCATCGTCGTCTTCAACATCACTAGCGCCTTTAACAATGCCAATATGAGACACATTGCTATCATCAACATCATCATCTATGTGTGACTGATTATTTTCATTTTGATCGTTTGGAGAAGCTTCCAAATAGATTTGAAAGTAGCTTTGGTTTTGCTTGCGGCAAATTGGGCATGTTTTTGTCCTGCAATATGTTAAATGACATTGAATAATGATTGACAATCAACAATACGAGGAATCTGCGATCGCTTACTGCGTGTGCCATTGATCCAGGCACATCTTGTGGAACAAGTGCCCACATTGGCCAGTGAATATTGCATCGCTCGTTGTATAATTCTCCAAGCAGACGCCACAACGGACTATGCAAATTGTCTGGCCGCTGTTTGGGATACTCATCTTGCCAATCAACGATTAATCTGAAGGAGAAACAGATTAGTATAGCACGACATTGGTAGGGAATCGATTTGGTTTAGTCCTTATCAAAGATATAATATGTACTGTGTTAAAAATGCTTGTCTCCTCGACCCGTTTTTAAAACAGCTTTTCATACAGAAACATGTGTTTGTATGTACATACATGTGTATAAGTTTGTTTGTATATTTGTTTACATTTCCGAAGAAAGACTCTTATTACGAATTATTAAAGTGTGTTTTGTTCATTTTTCTTTGGTGCTAATATTAATTATACCGAATTTGGTTAACTTACTAAGATAAACTTTTGTATACTTTTAACTAAATGGCAATATACAATTTTGGCTTATTGTTCATAAGCCTGAAGGGGAGAATTACCGTATTTTTCAATCTCAATCACAAACTTCAACTGAAACAGTGTGACCTGCACACCGTTAGCGAAATATACCACAAAAATACAAATTATTAATTTTCTCTCCGACATCGGTTTGAATGCTTTAATTCTGTAATGCAAGTGTTTACACCAAACGCAAAAAAGTAAACAAACTATTCGTATACATACATATGTTTAATTCATTTATTAACATATTTATTAAGTCTACTTATTTAAGTTTCGCATAATATTTAGGAAATGTTAAGTGTCAACAAAATAAATATTCTTGACTTTTGTTAGGTTTGTGCGATATTCCGGAATTCCCAATTATTTATTTTACATACATACATACATACATATGCATGTATATGTATGTGTGTATAAATATACATATTTGGTTTGTTAATATGAAATGAAACTAATCGGAGTCATCAAACATCGACGTAAAATTCCGAAAGCGAGTGTTCAAATACTCTATCTCGGATCGGAAAAGGGTTTGTTGCAGTATCATATTCTCAAACGAATGGTGTTCATCTTCATCGTCGTCGGAGTCGGTAAATCGAAATCGAGGTTGACATTGGTTGTGATGGTGACATTGGGTCTGCCTTCGATTGTGGCTGCTAGGAACTTGGTTCAGACTTTGACTCTGTCTTTGGCCTTGGCTTTGTCTGTAGCTCTGCGTCCGGCTTGAAGGTGAGGGAGTTGCGTCCATGTCCAAATAGATTTGGAAATAATCGTCATTTCTCTTGCGGCAAATAGGGCAATCCCTTGACCTGCAATATACCAATAAATATTCCAGAATTGTATCAAAAAGTTGAGCTTGATTCTGTTTCTGCTCTTTTTTTTATTTCCTTTGAGTTGTTCAATTTTGAAACGATGTTTTAATTACTTTTATTTTGTAGGTCACCTACATTATGGTAATGTTATATATGGAATTTGGAGAAGGAATACTTAAATAATGGGTATTAATCATTAGAGGTTAATGTTTCAGTACAATGTGATATATATTCTAAAAAATAAATTTACAAGAAATGCAAAAAAAAAAAAAAATGAAAACATACATATGTATATCTATGGAATTACTTACTGTTTTTGCCACTCATTGAGGCAAGTGCCGTGAACAAGGTGTCCACATTTGGCAGCCAGGACGATATCTGTGGCCGTGTAATGTTCCAAGCAGATGCCACAACGCACTTGGCAAATAATGTTGTTGCTGCCGCTGCTGCTACTGCGTCTGGCACTCATCGTTGCAATTGATCAACTAGCATTAACTATTGCAGTGGCATTATATGAGTAAAGTGCATGGCTTATCAGCATCTATTGTTTCCGAAGCAAGTGCAGCGATTTTGTTTGCTAAATCATCATTCAATCGAATTTAAGAGAACATATGTACATATGTACATACATACTTACATATGTATGCATAACCCAATTCGGGAATTTGTGTCAATTCCGATATGATACATACACAGATCGCTGGGCGTGTGCAAACTCTCTTCCTATCTCCCTCTCTCTCCTTCTATCTCTAAACTCTAGAGATAACGATGCTATTTATGTAAACAATGTGTTTTTTTATTGTTTGTAGTACTATATATTCGATTACTTAGAGTGCGTCTGTAGGTATAATACATTTTAAATATACATACATAAATAATATGGAATGCTTCATATAAGAAACTAGTTATCAATTAAGATCAAGGTCTCAGGCGTGTCCCCAACCAATCTGATCTTACCGTACGTACATGGCATAGTAAAAAAAAATCATTTGAAAAAAAATGGCATATAAATATATAGCAAAGCTATGGTCGAGTGGGCGCGACCATCTAATCTGATGATAAGCCCAGCATCCAGCTTAACAGAGCGATAAGCCTTCACTGTTATACACCAGCGTTCCGTCAACAGCTAACACAGCAGCTCTGTTAAGTGCAGGCTGTCAATTTAACAGCAGCTGTTAACGTTCGCTTAATGCAAACTGCACTGTTGCGGCGCTTACGAATGTAAAGACTGATTAATTCTAATTGTGTGGGCAACGATAAATAGTTATGTTTACGATTATGAAGTAGTATGTGAAATTATATACTATATATGTAAATGCAGTGTAATTCGATTAGCTACTTCGCATGCTTTGCTGTCATGTAACTTTAAGCACAAATATCGATCGCCTATCGAACTTGAAATATATCGAACTCGATGTTATCGGCGCAGCTAAGTAAATTACACAGCATATGTTGGTGTGTGTGTTTGTAACGCAAGTACATATATTGCGATGTTTTGGAATTAAAGCATTTCGTTAGTCTTTTGTATTGGGAAACATTGCTGCTTGTTGCACTTTACTGGCACTAGCAGTGTCCTGCTGCACTGCATCCTTGGCTGGAATGTGTGCGTCGCTATAAGACTGCATTCGCTTCGGACTGTTTACGTTCATGTAAATGGGCGATTTCGTGACTTTGCTCGCCGCCATTGCCGCCGCCGCCGCTGCCACGTTGTTGGGAGCGAGGGGATGCGGTGCTGTTTGCGGTGGCGGTGGCGCTGGACTCTCTGGTGGGGACGTCGCTGTCGGACTGGGCGTGGCGGGTAGTTCCTCCTCCTCCAGTATGATGTCGTCCCCGACCATTGTGATGCGGCGCAACGGCGCTGAGCCGCTGCCCATTGAGCCAGCTCCTGGCCGATAGATGGCGCTGCTCTGGCTCACGCTGCTGTTGTTGCTGTTCCCGCTGCTGTTGAAGCCGTTGTTGATGTAGGAGTGATTGTTCTTCTTGAGCGGCAGCATCCGGCTGCTGCCCGCCGCCGCGTTGCCCAACGTGACCGATGGCGGCGGGGGCGGGCACGTGATCGTTGGCGTGGGCGTGGGCGTGGACGTTGATGTGGGCATAACCAATGTCGGCAGATTCGATTTGCTTATCAGATCGGGGCCCCTTGACATTAGCTCCAGCGATTGTGTCGACTTTTGCGATGCAGAGGGCTGGCAATCGGATGTCTGCGCCGTGTTGGTTGCTGCCACTCCCGATGCCGATCCCGATACCGTTGCCGTTGCTGTTGCTGTTGCGCCGCCCGACATCTGGGAGACGATGGTGCGGCTGTGGTTGTTGCTCAATCCGGTATCTTTCCATTTCTCTGAAACGAATGGTGACCGTGACTTAGTCCTAGGAGTTCGCATGCGCCTCTCAACTGAACCTCTCCCTCTGACACCTACCTGCCGCACTGCTTGCCCCCCCATTGGTCTTGCCAAATGGGAGGAGGAGACGCGCCGGCTGGCAGAGCACGACCGTCTTGTAGGCCTTGCGATACTGCTTGTTCATGATCACATAGATGATCGGATTGATGCACGCCGACAGATAGAGCATGATGTAGCTGAAGATGTGCCAACTGGGATGATCGACATCCTTGTCCGCGACCTTGACGATCGTGATGGGCAGATAGCAGATGACAAATGACAGAAAAATTGCCAACACCATTTTGGTGATGCGCCACTCGTTGCGCTTGGCGCGAACCTCACGCTGATCCTTCACCCGGATCGCAGGTTGTTTGCCCCCGCCCGTGGCTATCGCTGCTTCGGGCACGTCGGTGGAGTAGCTGCTGCTGCTGTCCGAAGAGACGCGACTGGCGGGCAAACCTCCAGCTCCAGCTGCCGTCTGAGACTGAGTCTGACTATCGCCAGCATTGCCACCAGTTGGCAAGGATGTGGCCGTAGCCACGGGACGTAAGTTATTCGGTATGGAGTTCTGCTTGTTCGCATGACGTTTAAGCCGCTGCTCGGACTTATGGACCACCCAAAAGATCTTGGCATAGCAGGCAATGATAACCAGGCAGGGGATCACAAACGCCGTGATAAACAACGTTGTCTTGCTGCTGTGGCCGTGATCATCGCTCATAATGGAGCACGTTTGCAGGCGATCGTCGTAGCCAAAGCGTCCCCAGGCGCCCAGCAATGTGGGCAACTGCATGCCATAGGAGATTAGCCAGCAGGCGGCGATCATGACGGCGATCCAATGGCGCTTGTAGATGCGCGCATAGCAGCCATGATGGGTGATCATCACATAGCGATTGATCGTGATCATGGCAATGCAGAGCAGCGAGACACCAATGTTCCCATACTGTATGAATGGAATGAGGCGACAGAGGACCGCACCATGTCGCCACGTGCCCTGGACAAATCGCAGTCCCTGAAAGGGTAGCACCAAAGCGCAGAATAGTAAATCGGCTATGCAGAGACTGAAACGAAAAAGGGGAGGATCAGTTGACAGACTTCTTATATTCTTAGTGGGACTTACCTAATTATGAAGGCGGCGGCCACGTTGCGCACCTTGGGGCACTTGAGCAATGCTACAACGGTCAGAAAGTTGCCACAGATGCCAACGATCATGATCAGAAAGGTCATGATCGCCGCAAAAGTTAGCAATGATTGTGAGAAGCTGAAAACAATAAGATACTATGAGTGATCGTCGAAGTCAAAGTGGAAGTCGCAGTCGATTTTTTATTTTATGTTTTTTTTATATATATTTCGCTCGTTGAGTGTCCGTTGGCAACCTTTAGCCTTCTTCTATCATATTATCATGCAGAGCACTTCCGTTGCCAAGAATCGCCTGCCTTTGTGTGAGCTGACCGAGTGACTCTCGCTCTCTCTTTCTCTCGCTGATGATCATCGCCGCTTGAAATGGTGCGCGTAATATTAACGATCTGTTATCAGACCTTTCACACTGCATTGAGCTGGTGGCAATCTATAATTACCCAGCCCAGAGCAGGCCACGCCAGGCCAACTGATAGGGTCGAGGGCAAGCAACCTACCCGCTTTCATCGGCAGCATCCAGTGCAATCGTTGGTCCCGGTTTCGGATCCATATCGCCGCCATACCCCAGTCCCACTGTTGTGTCGTCACTCATGCTACAATGTAAAGAAATACGCATCAGTTTTGTGCTTGAGGCAGGCCTACTCATTTTAAGTGGAGTGCCGTAAACTGTTGATAAGGTCAAGAGCCTCGTGCCTTCTACTCGCTGTTATATACCGAGCGCGTAATGTGTAAAGAGAAGTGAGAAGGTTCTATGGTATTACCTCAGCCTTCTGCTGTCTGTTTAATCCCGATTGAGAAATACCTAGAGACTAACTTGTAGTGAATCAACAGTTAACTTAACCTGAACATTAATTCAACCTTCTGTCTTATACCGAGCGATAAACAATTGACGAATAGCTTGTAACGAGTAGAGAGCAACGAGTAGAAACAAATGACAACCAGTGAATTTACTTTAGAGTTAAATTGCCTTCGTTATCCCGAGCGAGGAGCAACAATCTCGAGCAAGTAACTTGCTACTTGCAACGAGTAGCGAGCAACGAGAAGTGACAATAGACTGTCGACAAGCAACCACCATCAACTGGCAACTAAACTCTAATATTGTCGCAGCTTGATCTGCAAGACATCGCTGACCAAGTGTCACCCCACCCGGGGATCACAGTCTTACATGCGGGGTCTCTCTCTCTTTTGTTTTGCACTCGCTTCGCATTGGCTGCTGTTCCAGCAAATTAGTGTCAATTAAATAATTTAAAGAGGTCACAGACATACACAGTCTCACATAGAAGAACTTGGAACCCATCTCGCATCTCCCAGCCATGCACCATCTCTTTGGGCTCTAGCTCTGGGTGCAAAGATCAACGCCGAACCTTAATTAATTGAGTGTTCTCGAGTCGCTACCAATATGACACGACATTTGCGACACACAAATGCCGGAACACTTGAAAACTGACTACTTACGATCATGTAGTCCATACTATATACATATGTATATATTATTATATATTTATACATTTCTATTTCTGAGAAGTCGACGCCCAATTTCGTACGAAGAACTTTTTAACTTTGATGGAACATCATGAATTTGGAATGCGGCAACTCGAAATTGAAATAAAAATGGAAGTTATTTGAAAGATTGTAGTATTATTTATTTGCACAATATATCGTTCCCGCCACTAGATAAACATGACTGAATCATTGTTTCTTGATGGTTTCCTATAAGTAAAATGCTAAGTATATATTATATATATAATAACGATTTGGTTGGCCTGATAATAAAATCGTATTCGAGAGAAGCATATGTGAACATGGTGAAGTATATTCAAAAATCCTCATGGCAGCTATCAATTTAGTTTATGTTGAGTTTCAAAACTCAACTATAGATACAAATATATATAAATATAATAAAAAACTTTCAAATAGTATGCACAACAATTTCTTTACAACAATTATGTATATTAAACTGTTTCATATTTAATTCACTAGGTTGATTCACTAATATGTATTTTGATGTTCACATATTTATTATTATTAAGTCACTTTACATGCTATCTAGATTATCATAATAATCGTATTCTGATTTACAATCTATACGAAGTTGACTAAAAGAAAATCTAAATATAAGAAATGCTGGTGAGTTCCCTGTTAGATCACTTATTGAAAGATTATGACATTACATACATACGTTCTGTATAGATTCGATTCAACATTTAAATATTATTCAATATTATATGATTGAACTTGCAAATGACTTTGAAAGATCAGTTGGCACTCAAAGCGAATAGTTAGTTTGAAATACACTTCCAACCATCTAACGATCTACACTAATTGCTAAAGGTAAAGATCGCTGGTTGCGTATACGCACTGTTAAACAGCTATCGATCGCTTGCGCAAACAATCTTTCGATTGTTTGTTATTATTAAGTTAGGCATGCAGTGTGTGTGTGTGTGTGTTTGAGTTTGTGGACGCTATCTTATCAGTGCTAGAGTAACTGACTCGTACCTGGTTTTGGTTTACTTGTGTTTGTGTGCTGCACATGCGATCGGTATAAGATCTTGACGGTTTCCCACACAGCTGTATTGACACACGCTTCAATTCAGATTCCAAATCTAATTCCGATTGTAATTGCGACACACTCAAATCACGAATCACTCACAGCGAGTGCACAGATCACAGATCGGAGATCGGGGATCATCAAGCGGGACTCTCCAACAACTAACAGACAGTCGGTCTTCTTATCAGCGTACACACGAATGTAGAGTTCGATTAGAGTAGAGTTCTGCTTTTGTTGTTCCATACACGTTCACGTAATCGCGATTCGATTTATTGTTCAATTGTGTTTCATGAATGTTATTTTATAAATGTTATTTTTCGAATTGAAATTCAAAAGCTAAAAACGCGTTCATGTGCTATGAGTAATAACTGTGAACTCAACTGAGACACCACTCGACTGAGCTTCAAATGTAAACAGTTGTCATCGCAACCGAGTATCCGCTCTCTCGCTCTCTCTCTCTCTTTCTTAGTGTGACTGAGGCTGCGATGGATACGAGGCGCAAGGGGTTTAAGGTGGCTGCGGGGGATGAGAGGAAGGGGCCTGTCCGGTGATTCAAATGCGGCAGCGACTCGTCGATCACAACACGATCATGACTAATACGCTTGGGATTCAAGCATTTGCAGACTTTGCGACTTCGTCTTCTGCTTCTTCGGGCAGGTAGAAAAGTGTTGCAACCGAGTTGCGGCATTCACTCGGCCATCGTTCGGCTTATCAACGCGGGTCAACGCGATCAAAACAAAACAAAAAACAACAAACAGACGAAATACACTGTGACACACGCACTCACTCACTCGCGCTAGCAAAATCGGGCAAATGGCAAAGGAGAAAAGGCAAATTAACTGTAACGGACAAATTGCGTTTCGTCGCCTTCGCGCTTGCGTTTGTCTACAACGACTGCACATTATCGGCGCGCCGCTCCATTTGTTACCAGCATCGCTGTCGCTGTCGCCGTCGCCGCCGCCGCCGCAGTCGCTGTCACTGTTGCAGTCGGCGTCTACGTCGCTGCTGATGTCGCAAATGATATTGCCCGTAGAATTGTTGACAATATTGCTCTTCAATGAACGCACGCGCGCGGCTCGCTCTCAATCTCGATCTCCCTCTCTCTCCATTCTTCACTCACCATGCTCCACACAACCCACACAGCACAATGAGCGCTCTGCGCTCTCTCTCTCGCTTTGTGCTCGTCATCAATCGCTTTCGCTCTCATTGCCGTTGTCGTTGTCATTCGGTCACAATTGTTGAGTGTCATTGTTATTGTACTTACATATGTATTTGTTAGACAGCATTGAAACCATGGTGGTGGGGCTTTGGAGGGGGTGCTCGATTTGCGATCGCGTTAGGTTCACTCTATGTGTGTGTGTGTGTGTATGTGTGCGTATTGCATGCCTGTTGCGCTGTGTCTGTGAGTTTGGGAGATAAACGAGGCGACGACACGCACGACGAGGCGTGACCCGTTATTCACATTCCCATCAACTGGAATGGTTGCATCTAGTCTGGCCCAGTGAATCACATATGCACATAGATACTCACACACTCATTGCCAGGAGCGGCATGTGAACTTAATAAGACAGTGAAACCTCCACTGGACGGACACGCATGGCTGGACATGGGATCTTGACCTCGAGATTTCTCTTTCTTTAGCTCGCTCGATTCTCAAGCTGTTTTGATTTTGTTAGAAGCGTATTACAAATTATTGTCGAAATTAGTCAGCTATATTGTAGACAACCGATATGAATATATTCCCCTGAATTTCAACATTCAATTTGTTTATGTGTTTATTTTAATTATTTACCATTTGCAACATATTATTTCAAAATAAATTGCTACATTTGTTGTTACTCATAATTCAATTACACTCAAAGAAGAGACAGTCATGGAAAGAATTTTTATGAGCAATCTCAGCGAAGCTATGACATAAAATAAAAACAAGTTATATGAGTGAATAATATGTATATATACTTTATAGGGTCGGAGATGCCTCCTTCTATCTGTTATATATAATACATTTCCTGGCGGCACAAAGTTATAATAATATAATATAATAATAATATAAAAACACACCTAGATCTATCAAATTCAATGACAACTCGAAATTGAGTTTAAATAATATTGTAAAATAACTCAGATACCTTTGCAAACACAATCTTAGTAAGGTTATATAGACGATTGTTTATTCTAGACATTCAAATAGACATAGACATTCGAAGAAATTATTATTTATTTTAAATTACAAGTATTTAAATTTATTTGACAAAATAAAAAACCTCTAATACTATGAGCATAATAAAAGACTTCAAAGATATTGCAAAAATTATAAATTCTCTTAAATGGGTGGACTGGCACAGTATATTTTTGGCAATTCTGCAGTCATGCCAATACATAGTAAGGACAATGACAAGTTTAACAAGTCGAGTCCTTCAAATTATACGTCAGCTAATCTGCGAATTAAAAACTATTGTCAGACCCCCCACATTCTCCTAGAGCTCTGAAGAGGCTTGCTTTAGATTGTAAAGAGCGACGGCACAGACTTGGTAAGCATCTGATCTAACAGATTACAGCTCGAAGAATAGCTCTGAAATCAATCTTCAATTTAATTAGTATAACTCACACAATTGTTTCATCATACCATTAACATTACCTTTCTGATTAAGCTCAATTTTTATTCGGAATGAATCAAAATCAGAGCTCGCAAATAACTGTTGACCGTTTCTCGTTGTCTTATCATGGTTCTTTACAAAAAGTCTCAATGAGCAACAAATGTATGGCTTCTTTACTATTGATGCTGTCTCGGCTATTGATGCTGATCAAGAATATATGTATAACATATATTTTATTGGCTCGGAGATGCCTCCTTCTACCTGTTACATACATTGCCTTCTACCCTATGAGTAGCGGGTATAAAAACGGTCGATAGTTATTTGCGAGCTATGATCAAAATCAAATTCCTCAACTATCCATTTTGTTGACAAAAGTCACATTCGCCTCGAATTTTAAATCGAATATCTTTGAACTATCAATTAGGTTTAATTTATTTTGTAAACAATTGTTTTGAAAATTTAAATTTAGTTTAAATAATAAAAATCACAAAGTATTATAATTAAATTTCTAATATAAATATAATTTGTTGTGGTTTTGTATTATTAAAGGCATTTGATATGTTCATGAAATCACAATTATTAATGTTATTTAATGTCTCTAGTTTCAAGTTTCCAAGTTTAAAGTTGCTGTCTCTAATTTCAAGTTCCTAATTAGTTTTAGCATTAAATCAAGTTCTATATTATAAAACCGTATTCTAAATATGTACATATGTCTCGATTTCCTGTTGTCAAGTAATGCATAATCTTCATTAGAAGACAGAGAGACAGATCATAATCTTTCCCAGTTCCATGTCGGTTCGCATTGAATCGCCATAGAATCGCCAAGAATAGCCCATCATTTGACATTCGACTTCGACTCTTGCAGGAGTCTCGCAAGCCTATATCGGCAGGATCATGGCCAAGCTTCCTGGCCTGTGGTCACTGACCCAACAAACGATTTCAAAACTGGAGAATGGGCAGCTATCACATACAAACATGATTAAACTAATGCCCCATTATGTGAAGGCCCTGGTGATGGAGGAGTCGCGTCGGGAGCGGCCGGATGCCCCGCTGGAGGATCCCGATGCGCCCATCCTGCTGCGGAAGCGCGCATGGAGAAGGTAGGAAGTGTTTTAATTACAGCGGTAATCCAACCAACCAACCCAACCAACAAACAACCAACCAACAACCAAACCAAACCAACCACGACTGCTGCCAACTTTTCCCCAGACTCCCCAAAGCAGCACAAACATCAATCCCAGTCCCATAACCTGCATAATTCTCCAACAGGGTTGGAGTCCAACCCGTCAATTGGCAGAGTGTTAATTTGGCTACATAGCAAATAAAGAACAAACAAGTAAGAAAGCTACAGTCGAGTGTGCTCGACTGTGAGAGACCCGCTACCCATTTTGAATAAAAGTAAAATATTCCGGTATTATTTTCAAAATATACCAAAAAAAACTACACAAATTCTAAAAATATACCAAATTGCGTATTTGATATATAGATATATAGTACCACATTCAAAAAATACCATAGACAGCACAATATACCAGATTGTCGGCCAAAGCAACTAAGACCCCTAGTGAGTAGGCGTTGTTGTCCATTCGAAAGTATTTCTTTAATAACTTCCACAATCTGATCGCAACCAAATCGGGGATGACAATTACTATAGTTGTTATTGTATATACCAAAATTCGAAGAAAATTCTAGCTTTAAAATTACGCTTGTTATTTGTTTTTTTGATTTGTTGGGGCGGGAGTGGGCGTGGGAAATTTTTAAGCAAACTTGATCTGTGTGCAAACATAACAAATAAATTATAGCTCTATCTCTTATAGTCTCTGAGATGTAGGTGTTCAAACGGACGGACGGACAGACGGACATGGCTAGGTCGTCTCGGCTATTGATGATGATCAAGAATATATATACTTCGGTCGGAGATGCCTCCTTCTACCTGTTACATACATTTCCTGCCGGCACAAAGTTATAATACCCTTCAACCCTATTGGTAGCGGGTATAAAAAGAATTGTCCCCAAATTTTGTAATCCCAAATATCGACTTGTTGACTTTTAAGAACTTCTACTGAAAGGGTAGCGGGTATCCCAAGTAGAAATAGAAAGACACATGCGAAATTCTAGTCCTCCGGCGGAAACCCACCAACAAAGAAACATGAACTAGAACCGTGAACCATGAACCAGAACTAGAACCACAACCAGTACAAAATCAGAACAGACCAAAAACATCGCAACGTTAGGATCCACTTCTAAAGTAATCTATATCGAGTCTTTTTTTTCAACTAGGCGGAATTCAATTAAACCATCGGCCAAGCAAAAGCTGAAAGAAAAATTTAAAGAAAATCCGCGTCCAACCTATGAAGAAATCACTCGCATAGCATCCGAGATTAATTTAGATTATATGGTGGTACGGAATTGGTTTGCTAATGAAAGACAACATAGAAAACATTTGTGTAACCATTAAGGACTGACTAACAGCAAGAGCAACAACAGAAAAAGCGCACGTACAATTAAATTTAGTTTAAATAATAAAAATTACAAAGTATTATAATAAAATTTCTAATATAAATATAATTTGTTATGATTTTGTATCATTAAAGGCATTTGATATGTTCCTTTTGCATACGATTTTTTTAATCTCTATGTTCATGAAATCACAATTATTATTTAGTGTCTCTAGTTTCAAGTTCCTACTTGATTGCCTCCGATATTTTTAAGATTCCAAAAAACCATTCAGAGCAGCGTATTGATTTCATTGATGTTGCTGATGAAGACTGCAATCCAAAAATCACAGAGGAGCAGCAAGCTGAAAATAGTAGCGATGAAATAGTTGAAGTCGTACTTTATGATCCGCATGGCAATCAGGTTATCGTAAAATGTAGAGTCTTCAGTGATGTTTGTATAAGAGAGATGACTATCGTCTTAAAGAATTTACAAATATTTTACAGAGAACAAATACAAATACAAATACAAATATTGTTCAGTTAAATAAAATATTTTTCAAGCTTAAATTGTCCAACTATTTCAAATATCGATAGATTTATTTGATATGTCCATTGACATTTTTTTTTAATCTTATAATACATTTATAGCATTAATCCGTATCCGTATTCCGTATTAATTAAAATATATATTTGAATTCGACAATCCGTCGGATTATTGGTCTGGAATTATTAAATTTCGTAGTTTCATATGGCATTATTATTTGTTTATACCTTATACCTTTGAATCAAATCAAGCACCAGTCGTTTTAAGTTATATTTTGTAATATTTTGTTATAAGGATGTAACTTAACACAAGTTTGAGAAGTATTTTGTTAAATTTAAAAATGTTAAAAAATAAAAGTTGTGCAAATATAATTACCAGATGTATAATTTGAAGCAATAGATATTGGTGTTTACATTACCCGGAATTAAGTTGATACTGATAAGACGTCGCGACTCAGGACTTAAGTTCTCAATTGAGTCACTCAATTTGAGTGGCTATCACCATCCCCCCTCTCTATCTCTCTCTCTCTCTCTCTTCCTGTCTCTCGGTCTCTATTGTAAGTAAACATTTACTTACAGAAATCGATAGGCAGAAGGGTCGGGAGTACAATAACATGATCGTATCGCCCATTTGATTTCTAAACATTGCAATGCCAGTGCTAGTTACCGAGTGCATTTGATTAGTGGTCAACGATACCAACTGCAAGCCACAACATTACAAATAAATAAATAGAACTGCAAGTAAAAGTATATAATGTGTATACGTATGTGTGTGTGTGCTTGCATTAAAAACAAACATTTCACACTCTACAGAGAGCGGAGTGGAGAGAATGGAAGATGGAGAATGAGAATGAGAACGGCAGCAAGGCGACGTCGCGGTCAGTTTTCAATTGTTGCTAAAGAGTTCTTCTGACTCAGTTGAACACACTCACACACACACACAAATACTCTGCATGACACTCACTCTCACTCTCATTCCATTTGCCAGCCCATTCCTATTCGCCTCCCATCCCATTCCCATTTGCGCTCTACTCAATGAACTGCTGCTGCCCGTTGCCCGCAGACAACGTTCCACTGCCACTGTTTTATATTTATGTACATACTTATAAATACTTGTATATGTATATATACATATATGCTTCGATTTTGTTTTTTGATGTTTTTTTTAACTGCTGCTGCTGTTTGCCTGGTTAATTAATTAAGTCTCCCATTTCATACCACGAGACCATCATGACCCAGCCACAGTTGCAGCACCATCCGCATCTCCATCCCCATTCCCATTCCAAATCGAATCCATTTGCTATGACGGCATCGAGTTTATAGGCACTTCCAATTGAAGCTCGGGTCATTCTAGAGTTCACTTGCCAAGAAAGTATCACTCGCTAGCTCTCTCTCTCACTCTCACTCTCTTTCTCTTGGCTTTTTGTTTGTGTGGTCTGCTGTCTGCTGTCTTATGTATGTATGTAGACATGTGTGTACACAGAGCACTCATACATTATGTTCTAGTGTATTATTCTTGCTTTAATAGCAACTTCAGATTCTACTAGACTCCAGATACATTTATACGCTTAATTAGCAGGTCTTTTTATGCATATAAATTTCTAATTTTTGCATTTAACGATTTTATGTTAATTTCAAATAGATACATCATAGTCGACACAATATAGACACAATGTGATACAGCTGATCATTTGAGAAATAAGCTCTGAAATACGTTTGATCAAAATTGATTGCGATCAAGAAAGAATGTATTAATGGCATTTATATTAAAATTCTATAATCTCTAAGCAAATAAAATGAATAATATGTTTATAAGATTTCTTTAACTTGAACTTGGGGAATATACATAGGAAATACAGAATACCGTATGCAAAGCTCTCTTCCCTCCGCTAGATGTAGTGGCAAGAAACTCGTAAATTAGCCAGAAGAATTCCTCATTGCACACGGCTGAGTACTCCGTGAGTGCCTCCTCCACATGCTATGCTTTTGGTAGCGCCTACTCAGTGAGTTCCTCTACCGGGAATATTCCCTTTGCCCGTGCACAAATCTGATGCTGATACTGATGCTGTGTCTGATGATGCTTTCTCTAATTTTTGTTGTTGTTGCTTTGTTTTGTGGCCATATCATGCTTATAATATCGCCAGTGAGGCGGAAGAAACTACTCGTACTATTCGTACTATGTATGCATGACTATTGCTGCTTTTCAGCTCGCAAGATTTGTACAAATATTCAATTTGGAAATCGCGAGAGACCTCAATTCTTCAGGGCAACGGGCAATAGAAATACATTGTTCGTGATAGTATATTTGCAACATATGCTGCGAAGAATTGTTGCATGCAGCCCTCGCATATTGTATTGTATTTGAGAATTCCAAAAAAAGAAACAATACCAAAAACAAAAAAACAAAAAAAAAAATATCTAGCTAGTGTATGTATAAGAACAATGTAAACAAAGCGGTCCGCTCATTTCAAATTACCCGATGATGAAGTCAATTGTTGTATACAATAAAAATTGTGTTGTTTTCCTTTTCGAAAGTTTCGTTTCATTTTCCATACCCTGTAACCCGTTGAAGTATTAGAAATAACGTATCATCCTCTCATTTTCTCTGCAATATCCCAATAATCTCAGCAACTACATCAACTGGAGCTGCAAAATTTCGCATATGGAATCACACAAGCCTTTTATTCATAAATCTTTAATAAGAAATAATAAGAAAATATCCCAAGGAACTCAGTCATTATGTTACCTGTAGATAATTGTTAATATTGACTTTTGTTACTAAATTTCTTACTATTAATGCAACAAACTTTTCAAATAATGTATGTTATTTGTTTTGATTTGAACTTGCAACGTATAAAAATATATTAGAATGTGTTTTTCACAACTCGTTTAAAAGATGCTCATAATAACTATAGTAACTCAGGATCCAAGCTAAATAAAGCGATGCATGTTTTTTTAAAGAGCTTTAAAATTAATTTATTGAAATTATCAAAAACATTTTTGAGATAGAAAGAAATGTAATACATTTTGAAATGGGTATCCCCAAGTCGTGCGTAGCATGCCATAGCTCTCTATTTGTGTGCATGTCTGTTTTTTTTTTGTTGTATGTGCTCTAGCTGTTGTTTCTAGCTGGATGATTTGGGCTATTTGGGCTAGTTGTGGATGTATAGAATTTAGTTTAGTACAAAATCGGCGCAGGAACGAGCGCGTCATAGTTGCAAACGCCGCATTCCCTAAGAGCACACACACTCACTCACACTCGCACACACACACACACACACACACACACACACACACACACACACGCCCGCAGACAAATCACCGCAACGCACCGCACAACGCATTTCACACATTCTCAAGCCACGTTTCGGCCCTTGGGAGAGGGAAGAGGGGGGCGGCGATTGGATCGGAGGGAGCATGTTACTCCAGTTGGCAGATAGCGAGGCGCAAGCGCAGTTCCACCTGCTGAGTGTGCCGCCTTTGGGCGTGGCCGCCTTGGCTGGTCGCAAGGCAAGCGTCAACAGGAGCAGCAGCAGTTTGGTTGCGACCGATGTCGACATCGATGTCGACGTCGAGGATGAGCCAGCGGCCGGGGATCAGCTGGAGAATCAGCTGTTCGAGGGCTATTCGGATGAGCTGCTGACATTCGCATGGATCGCATGCATTGTGTTCATCATTGTCGGTGTCCCCGGCAATCTGCTGACGATCATTGCGCTCTCGCGCGGCAAACAGACGCGCAACTCCACCGCGATCTTTATCATAAATCTGTCGTGCTCGGATCTACTGTTCGGCTGCTTCAATTTGCCGCTGGCAACGTCCACGTTCAAGGAGCGCGCCTGGACACACAGCGATCTGATGTGTCGTCTATTTCCCCTGCTACGCTATGGTCTAATGGC
Source organism: Drosophila sulfurigaster albostrigata (assembly GCF_023558435.1). Taxonomy (NCBI): domain Eukaryota; kingdom Metazoa; phylum Arthropoda; class Insecta; order Diptera; family Drosophilidae; genus Drosophila; species Drosophila sulfurigaster. Next base: position 12,436,753 of record NC_084885.1, on the reverse strand, counting down.
GGTCTCGTTGCTCTCCGTTTCACTGATCACGATCAATCGCTATATTATCATTGCCCATCCACGACAGTATCCGCGGTAAGTGTAATAGAACAACAGATGGATCTCCTAAAAGATCTCTGACTACCCCTTCACTCGCTCTCTCTCTCTCTCTCTCTGTCCATCCAGCATCTATCAGCGACGCTATCTAGCCTTGATGGTTGCCAGCACTTGGCTGATCACCTTCTCGATCATGATTCCCACGTGGCGCGGCATCTGGGGACGCTTTGGCCTGGATACGAGCATCGGTTCGTGCTCGATATTGCACGACAAGAACGATCGATCGCCCAAGGAGTTCCTCTTCATGATCGCCTTCCTGCTGCCTTGCATCTGTATTGTCATCTGCTATGCCCGCATCTTCCTCCTGGTTCGCCAGGCCGCCATTCGAGCGGGCGCCAATGCCGCCAAGAACTCCGAATTTGCCCAAACGCCGCCTATTACTGCTCAAAAGCCGCCCGACAACGTCAAGGATAAAGATAAAGAGAAGGATAAGGCTAAGAGCAAGTCCAAAGGCAAGGATAAGAGTAAATCCAAGGACAAGAATAAAGACAAGGAGAAGAGCAACAAGGAAGCAAATTCAAGCAGCGAGGACACGTCCCTGCGTCCCTTTGTCGTCAACGAAAGTCTAGCCTACATCGATGACAACGTCTCCACCGACAATTTCCCCATCTCCTACAGCATTCAGAAGGAGCCGCCTATTGATGCCAATGTGGTGCTGCAGCAGCAGGATGACCGTAGCAAAGACACTTCCAACGTCACATCAGCAGCTCCAAGTGCTGCCACAGTGACGGACACTCCCCTGAACGACACCAACGCCATAAGTCGATCACAGACGCTCGTCGAGCAATCGAGAAACTCGTAAGTAGCCAAAAAAAAAAAGAAAAAAACACTCCAGGGGAGAAAGAAAAATCCAGGGATCATATTATATAAAACTTATTACTTGCTGATAAGGTATCAGGAAAAGGTTTCCTACTTACTGAAGAATAATATAAACAATTAGATTTTCGATCGTTTTGTAAATTTCCGAAATGTAAATAGCAGATCATAATTTCAATCAATTTATTGAAATAATATTCAAAAGGGTTTGTCTTCTTTACGCAAAATATTAGGAACAAAATTAGTCAAAATTCCGCATTTTAAGGATCAAATATTAAGTACCAAATAGGCATGACAAAACATGATTATTTTGAACTCTTGAATATATAAAAAAAAAAAAAAGACTTATCCTTTAAATAAACATTTCAATTTAATTGTTATTTACAGTTTTTTTACTGTATTCAACAAAATTGATGTTACTTTTAATTACAAATATTGCTAAAGTCCCTGATAAGAATCTGAATATTTGATTATAAAACTAACCGATTAATATTTAATATGTCTTGTACAGAAAGAACCCGATAACGACCTCGCTGCGCACCTCGTTCACACGCTTCAATCCCCGCAAATCGCATTATGTGTCCATGGGGAACACATCGAATGCCTCATCGATCTATCCGGGTCGCATGAGTGCCAAGGATCGTCGATTACTGAAGATGATACTAGTGATATTCGTCTGGTTTGTCATCTGCTATCTGCCAATCACAGTGTCTAAGATTTGGAAGAGTGCAAACAATGTGCATGTTTTCAACATCATGGGCTATTTACTGATCTATCTGACCACCTGCATCAATCCATTCATCTATGTACTCATGAGCTCCGAATATCGTCGCGCCTATTGGAATCTCCTGCGATGCCATCAGACAGAGCAAAAACAGCAGCATCAGCGAGCCATGAAAAAGCATCTCGAGTCGAATCGGGCGGCCAAAACATGATCTACATTATACACGATCCCCTCGCCCTGGCACCGAGTTCCGTCCCCAAACATCGAGAGCATCCGAAGAGAACCAGAAGAGAACGGCATAATTCTTCCAGCAAAAGCCATTATCCATCTATGTTTATATATCTCGTATCCATTTCCATATTCACTTTTCCGAATCTTGTACTATAATGGAACACAAATACTACATATCGATATTACTATATAGGGTTTGTAACGATTACACTGTAAATTTAATTGTGTCGCTCAGAAAATTATAAGTGCATTTACTGCTCAACCGATTTGCGTTTTTTTATAATATATTTATCTGTCTGGAACTACCAAACTTAGTGAAAATATTCATAAAATAAATTCCGGATACGATTGCTGCGAGTACTTTAAACCTCGCCAGTAAATAAATTCAAAGGCCTCAAGATTGATAAATCTATAGATTGAAATGCATTTTTATGCGAAATGACTTTGGTTTTGATTGTTTATTATTTTTTTTTAATATCTGGATTTTACATTTGAATTCCATGTTTAAGAACAATCGATGTTTTTTTCTTTTTTTGTATTTTTTGTTTTTGCTGCTTGTCGCTAATTATTGTACCAATACATACATATCTGTAACAGAATATGAATACATACATACACATATATAAGTATGTGTGCATGTATGCGTGTATATGTATATAGAAATAGGAATTTTGTATATCCCTATACCTTCAATAAATGCTTTGAATAATTGATATACGTATGAATGTATGTATGAATGAATGTAGTTTTTTTGTTTGCGTTGTTATCGTTATCGTCGTTATCATAATCGTAATCGTCATCGCCATCGTTATCGTTACCGTTATCATTATATGGTTTTGTGTGGCGAATTTAGAATCTTTGCTAGTACCAACCAGACAATACAGAGTAGAGAGCACTTAATACATAATTATTATCAATAGATACATATTGTATATGCCAGTGTTTGTTAATGTGTACGAAAACTTGGACTACTTAAGGCTAATAACACAACTAAATGATCCAGTATCTAGTATCCAGTATCCAGCATCGACCATATTCAGTATTCAGTATACAGTAAGCACTGTCTCTAGTATTCAGTATTATTATGGTATGGCGATATCGATAAATCGTTCGGTCATTTGTTTTTGGATCGCTAAAGGTATATGTATATATGGTATATATATGTAAGTATATATGTATATGTAAGCCTAAAAATGTATGTATATGTAAGTGTGTGAGTGTGTTCCGTGTTATCGTATGTCGATAAATATATCGTAATATATATATATATATATATATATATATTTGTATAGTACTTTTTATGCAATGTATATGGATAAAATTATTTGTATTCAACTTCTGTATGTTAATGTTACTTCTACTTTTAATTTAATTTTGTTTTAATTGCGATTGCGAGCGTAATAAAAAAATCAATTTTGCCTCACTGTGCTGCGCGTCCTTGGTGAGGAAGGGGAGAGAATAGTAGTACTAGGAAAAGGGCTTACATCAGACGGACTCCAGATGCTCAGAGATCTCCAGTATGGGACTCTCGCTGAGCGGCTTGACCAGCGTCTGCCAGCTGGGCTGGAACAAACTCAGAACCGGTGTCGTCGTTGTCTGCGATCTTACATGGTATTCGGACGTGGTCGTTGTCTCGCCCAGCACCGCAGTATGGTGCACCACATGACCGTGATGGTGATGGCCATGGCCATGACCGTGACTATGATTGTGCCCATGACCATGGACATGAGCGTGTTGATGCATCGACTGCGGCGGTGTCGCTGGAGGCGTCGTGGACGGTGGTGGCGCCGATGCAGCTTCTCCAGCAGCTCCAGTTCCCGTTGCAGCTCCCATCACAACCACTCCAGCGGGTGCTCCCCCTGCGCCTGGCGCTTGAGCCACTCCAGGCAACGGCTCGCTGGCCGGCTGACTGATGTACGACGTCTTCAGGTTCATCTGACTGAAGGCATGCGCACCCGGCATAGTCAGCGAGTGTTGCAGTCGCGGCGGTCCACTGCGCGGACGATCGAGCATGGCCAGCTCGTAGAGCTCCTCCGCAAGGTGCTGTTCCGATGCCGGTTGCGTGGCCAGCGCATGCAGCTGGCTGTGATTGTAGTGCTGCAGCTGCTGGTGATGCCGCCCGGCCAGCTGTGCCTCCAGTGCGTACTGCTTCTGGAAGAGCTGACGCTTCTGCTGGAGTAGACGATGCTGCAGGAGCTGCTGCTGCAGCGGTGGTTTCTGCATGGGCGACATGGCGGCCAGATGCTGATGCTGCTGCTGATGGTGATGCTGCGGAGGATAGACGCCTGGCGGTGGCGGTGGCGGTGCATAGCAGCTGCCAGCATGGCCCGCAAAGAGATCACTCGGTGCGGTGTCTTGGAGGAGCAGCGCCTGGGGCGGCGCTGGCGGCACATAGGACAGCGATGGTTTCACGGGCATCGCATAGAATTGACCGTGTGGAAATTGACAATTGGCTAGACTGAGCTCCTCCAGCGTCAGCTGGCCATGATGGGCCATGGTATGTCCATGTGGATGTCCGTGCGGATGGGGATGCGAATGGGGATGCGAGTGCGGATGATGCATATGACCGTAGATGGCAGCCTCCTGTTGCAGCTGCTGTATCTCCAGCCAGCCATGACGTTTGGCCTGTTCGTAGCGATAGCTGCCATAGACACGACTCGCGCCCAGCAGAGAGCTGGAGCTGAGCAGACCCTGGGCCACCAGGCCGTCGCTGGCGCGTCGACCCTCCCGGAAGTGGATCGGCGAACGCTTGTCCACAAAGGGCGGTGGCGGCGGCGGCGGCGCCGGCGACTGGTTGCTACCCGGTGCCTGTCCCGGCCCCTGACCCTGGCTCTGGAGCTGTCCCGATCCCTGCCCCGTTGCCGTTGACTGTTGTACGGCGCTGGGCATATGGATGCACGAGTTGTGGCTGCTATACAGTGAGATCTCCGACGAGTGGCCGCTGGAGATGCCAGCGGATGCAGCTGCAGTCGCTGATGCGGCCGTTGCTGCAGCTGCCGCCAGCATCGAGTTGCTCATACAGGACGGCAAACTGCCGGAGGGCAACACAAAGTCCAAACTCTCGTAGGCGCTGCAGTTGCTCTTCGAGGAGCCACGACTTAAATTCTGGCTGAGACTCTTCGAATAGCTGCCAGCGAGCACACCGCTTGAGCTGCTGCTACTTGCATAGGAGCGTGTTCGGGTCGCCTGTGCACTTGTCAAATCCGTCGAGGATTGGGAGCCCTCCTTGGCGCCCTCGTTGCCCTGATCCGTGTCGCAGCCTTCGTCGGTGCTGGAGCTGCCCTGCGCCAACACCTTCTTCTCAAAAGTCTTCTTCTCGCGCCTGCAAGAAACAGTTTCACTTGGGTTGCTCCTGGTATCCCGCTTGCCTGCCGTCTGCTGCACTTACCCATCGCCATTCGGTTTAGTCTGCTGTCCTCCAGCAATCTCATTTGATTTGCCCACATCGCCATTGCTGTTGCCATTCGTTGTGGCGCCTTTTCGCTTCGGTTTCTAGTACGAATAACATTTGCAATTAGCGATATGTGATTGAAGTGATCATGCAGAAGCAATAGATTACAAGCAAGCGATCCCCTTTGGAATAAAATCAAAGATAGACAGGGAAACAAGGGAAGGTCAAGGAGTCGATGAGGTAAGGTGTATGAGCTCTGAGGTTTGCGAGTCACTTTTGCAATCATTGAGCAGTGTCAGCGTAATGTCCTTAGAGATTAAGCCACATGCAGGGAAACAAGGGAAGGTCAAGGAGTCGAGGTTTACGAATGAGCGATGAAGAAGCAACGCATTACGAGGACAAGTGTCATTTGCTTAGGCAAGAGAGCAAAGGAAGGTTAAGGAGTCAAGGTATTTTAGTGTTATAACACCTACCTCTATGGGAAGCGGACTCTCCTGCAGAGTCTGGAACAGACGACTGGCCTCCGCGGACATCTTAAAGCGAAAGCTCTGATTGAGATTGGTGGTGGAGTCGAAACTACTTGAGCTAGACATGGGCTTTATTGTCTTGTTGCTATTGTGTTGATGCTGTATTTGGTCGGCAGTGGGCGTCGAGGTGGCGTTGGTGGTGGCATGCTCTGGTGCCGCACTAGAAGCCGTCTGCTGCTCCTCCTCCTTCTTCGTCTCGGCAATGGCAGTGGACTGCAAGAGGGATAAGCGATCAATGCAAATACAGATGAACCAGAGTGAAGTGTGTGTGTGTGTGTTACCTGCTGCAGCAGTTGGCGGCAATCCTCGGTGCTCTGCTTGATGATGTACTCACTAATGGTCTGATGCAGCTGTTTGGGCACCGGCGATGCCAGATGCTGATGACCGCCTTGTTCCAGTTGCTGGCTGGCATTGAGCAGCAGCTCCCTGCACCGCAGATTAGCGAGCGATGGCAGCTGACCACCGCTGCTGCTGCTGCTGCTATCGATGCTCAGCGAGATGCCTACAGGTCGTTGCATGCTTCGCGGCGAGCTTAAGCTATGATGACTCACGCGGGAGCTGCTGTTGCCCACTGGCAGTGGCGTATACCTTGTAGGCATGGCTATGACAGGGCCATGGGGGCCATCATCGCCATTCATATAGCGTGCATAGCCGTGACCATGCGCATGGCCATGGCTATGACCATGGGCATGGGCATGAGGATGAGGATGGGCCTGCTGTTTGACTGCATAGTAGGGATCGGCAGTGGAGCGCTCACTCATCAAAACAGTCTGGTGGCGACTAAGTCTTTTGTGTATCGGTTCCTTGGCCAGGACCGTGGTGGATATTGTCTTTGATTGCTGCTGCTGTTGCTGTTGCTGTTGATGCTGTTGTTGCTGTTGCTGCAACAATTGCTGCTGCAGGAGCTGCTGCTGCGGGGACAACTGATCCAGCAGCAACAGCGATTGCTTGCTGCTCTTGTAGAGCAGACCCGGCTTGCTCTGCTCCTTCTTGTGCGAGACGCGATCTTGCAGCAGCAGATAGATGGCAGCCACATGATCGTAGGTGTTCTTCTTCAAGCTGGCACGCGTCTTGTCCGGTCCAATGCCCACATACTCGGACATTATTCGAAGTATATCCTCGCTCGGCTCTAGCACTGCTTGTCGCTCCATATTCCCGTTATATTTGGCAATTAATGCATGCTCCAGTAGCTCAGGACACATCCAACGATGCCGTTTGATCTGCTCGATGGTATAGCGACGCGTTGGCTCTAGCACCAGCATGCGACGGATAAGATGCTCGCACTCCGAGCTCATGAAGAACGGTATGCGAAAGCGACCCGATAGCACACGATCCCGCAAACTCTGTAATGTAGAGCCATCAAATGGCAATGCTCCGCAAACCAGAACATAGAGCACTACCCCCAGCGACTGTCAATGGACCATAATAAATTAATAAATGAGAGGCTGAGGTACAACATCAACACTTACCCAGATATCAATCTCGGGACCCGTGTACTGCTTGCCCTCGAAAACCTCGGGTGCTGCATAGGGTGGTGAACCGCACCAGGTGGCCAGCAGTTCGCCGGGCTTGAAGTGATTGGAGAAACCAAAATCGGCAATCTTGATGTTCATGCTGAAGTCGAGCAGCAGATTCTCGGCCTTAAGATCACGATGCACTATTCCTTTCTTATGGCAATACTCCACCGCCGAAATAATTTGCCAGAACTTGAAGCGGGCCGCCGACTCCGACATACGTCCATACTTGGCAATGTAATCTGAGAAACAGTTAACGAGGGGGATAACAATGAATAGTCAAGGCTAGTTAAGGACTAGGACAAGGAGCACTATGTATTCTAAGACTAAATTTACCATGAAATAAAGTTCGTATATCCGTTAACTAACTGAGGACTAAGACTAGATCACTACTCGTAAGATGCACATTTCTTTGGATAGACGAGGAAAAACACTAATATTGCTAGTTAACTAAAAAGAGCTTAGGCTAAACGAGGAAAAGGACTAGGATTTCTGCAATTTAATTGGTTACTCCGACAGGGTCAAGGAGTAATCTATGTTAATTAAAGCTTGAACTAGGCTGTCTTTGACTTAACCAGGAATAAGACAAACATTTTCGCTGACGTTTTGCAAAGACTAGATTGAAGAGAAGGACCTTGGTAGATTTGGAGCTTGGAAAACGATTGCTCTACGATACTGGAAGTCTTGGCCTAGGATTTCCTAAGGTCAGGCGAGAAATAAAATTAATACTACCGAACGTTAGTTAATAACTAGTAGTGACTAATCAAGGACCAAGAAGGTAAATAGTAGACTACGTCTGATACTTGAACTAAATTTAGGACTGTCTTCGATGGGTAGGACAAGGACTTACCGAATATCTCGCCTTGACTGGCGTACTCCGAGACGATGTAGATCATATTCTTGGTTTCCATCACCTGCAGCAAACACAAGTTAGAGATTGTGGATGAGGAGTTAGGATAAACTCACCTGATACAATTTGATGATGTGGGGATGCTTAAGTTTCTTCATGATCTCGACCTCGCGATATACCTTCTGGAGATTGGTGTGATCCAATTGGGACTTGTCAATGATCTTGATGGCGACCTCGTTCTTGGTGATGCGATGCCTTGCCAGCTTTACCACCGCAAAGTTGCCCTTGCCAATGGTCCGTTCAATGTCATAGAAGCCAACTCGCATCGGCTCCTTGAGCTTAAGCAGTTCCTTCGGTCCCGTGCCTCCGCTGGCAAATAGCTTCTGTGCCAGCAGCACCTCCTTGCAACTGACCAGGGCATCAATCGATGGCGCAGCCACCGCATCAAGCACACTCCGTGTGCTTTCCAGCACCGGTTGTTGGTGTTGGTGTTGCTGTTGCTCCGATTCCTCCGTTGCAATATCAGGCGACTCCTCCGCTGGCACTGGCACTGACTCTTTGGGTTTGCTCTTGACCTTGGCCTTGCACTTGGGGTGCTCCACGGACTGGTCCTGGCTGTGCCCATTAGCAAGCACATCGCTGGTGGGCAACTCCGTCGTGGCTGCTGCTGCTACTGCTGCTGGCGTTGGGGGCGCCTTGGACTCCTTGGCTGGCGACGTCGGTGCAGCGTCCTCAGCGGACGCGGCTTCGCACGCGCTCATTTTGCGACTCAAACGCAGGAACTGCTGCTGCTGCTGCTGCTGGTGAGTCTGCTGCTACGGCTGCACATGCTCCCGGCGCATGCAGTGGACACCTCTCACGCACGCACACACACACACCCACACACACACGTACACACAGCAGAGTTGACGCCGCCCCTAGAGACGACGATGCGGCAGTGCACGCTCCTCCATTGCAGCAGCGCCCTTTGCAATGCGACAGTGAGACCGACAACGACGACGACAACGACAGCGACAACGAAAACGAAAACAATACGAAATAGAAAACGAAAACAACGTTTGCAAATTTCTACACTCGGCTCTGATAAGAGATTAGTTCACATACACATACTCATACACATGCATGCAATCGCAAAGTGTGCGTATTCATGTGTGTTTGTGTGTGTGTGTGCAGCATAGAAAAATCAATAAGCAAGCGGCTCTCTCGCTTGACGTGAGACGCTGCCATCTCCTCTCGCACTCTCTCTCGCTCTTTTCACGTGTGGAGTAATCGCAGCTAATCACACACACACACACACACACACACACACACACACGCATACATGCACTCGGACATACACACATTTGCCAGTTATGCGTGTGTCATAAATTACCGTTAGTTTTGTGCAAGTTGATTTCCTTGATTTTGTCGCCTGCAATTTGATTGCTAATCTCAAATAGTATTCCAATAATTTTGAGCAGTTGTGTTTCAGTTTCCTCCCGGTTCCAAAAGCGCCCTCAGTCAACAACAGTTCACGACGGTCTCTTTTTTTTTTGGGGCTGACGGACGAGGACAGCGTCAACGTCGATGGTGCTATCCACGATATACTGGCAGGCCAACGCGCTTCTAGCTTCTTCTGGCTTCTGTCTGTGCCTGTGACCCCCAAGCGAGCGAAAGCTATAGCGAAACACACATAGAGAGAGAGAGAGAGAGAAATGTTCTCTGCTCTGCGTCGTTGCGGTCGAGGGTTGCCAAAACATATTTTCGCATGGCATTCGCATGTCACATCATCAGGCATGCCTGGCAACCCAGTGGAGCTCACCAGGTGCTGCGCCACGGCGCATGCGCCTCACCCCCATCTCATGACCCCAGCACAACCCTCTCCTCCTCCTCCATTGACCACTGTTTTGGTTTTCGAATAGCGCGCTCTATCGATTGCCCGTTAGAGCAGAGACGCCCCAAAAGTACAAATCGATGATTAACCTCTTTGATCCTCAACTAAGTATTTCCGGGTCTATTGGCTGAAAGTATTTCCGTTTTTTAAAGCCATCGCAAAATTATATATTGATAATTTGCTACTCTAAAAATAGAGCAAATTGTTTACAATCTACGAATACCAAGTTTCCTTTCTGTTTTTGAACAAATTTTCAAAATATTCCAATGAGATTCAAAATACAACAAAGCTACTTAAGTTAAGGAGAAAACTCTAAACTGATTAACAAAATCAATAGACAATAAATAACACAATATATGGACATCTTTTAAAACCAAAAAATTCGTGTTTTTTTTTAAGAAAGATGTATTTTTATTCTGTTTAAAAACATTGTTCAGAGTTAGTGAACAAAATGGAATAAGTTCAACTAAAAATCGCACTTATATAACTTGTAATGAGGGATCCTAGAACCTGATATACCAAAAGCATTCTTCAAAAACTATTGCAATGATATGATAATAGTTAATTACATAACAACATAGGTCGTACTGGAAATCGGGAGATTTGCTTGTTCTTCAAAAACTCATATCAAAATTCTTTTCTATCTCTGTCAATATCAAAAGAATGCTTGAACCCGAGCGTAAAACACACATTAAGACAATCCTAGAGTATAGTAACCAGTGTATAATATTTTAATATCAAAATGTTATTAAAAGTCAATCAACGATTGACTTAATTAACCCTCTCGATTTGGATATCGAGCATAATTCGAATTACACCAGTTATGTATGTATATTTATGTTAGGTTTAATATAAAACAATTATAATTATGTGCATACACATTCACATCTTTCAATTTTGCATGTTTGTCTTGTTTTGTTTTGTTTTTCTCTCATATCGCATTCGACAAATGCCAATAAATTAATAATGATATTTGTACAGTGGGATAAGAGCATGGCAAATGGTTTAACATACTATCTCTATCTCTGTCTCCATCTCTATCTATTTCATTTCCTCAAAGCTGTCACTCTTTTTTTTTTGAAACTTGTGAGAACTAGATATGCCAATTGAGTCAATAGAGATTGGATAGAGCATTCGCATGCACTGTCTCCCAATCCAGATACAATAGTGTTGGGGGGTTATGGAGATAGTGAATATATAGTAGATACTATATACATAGACCGATGTACAATACGATTACGATTACGTTACGAAACTCAAGTAGGAAGCGACACTATACAAACGCAGTAAAAGCAACTTAATAAATACGCTAAAATTTTGCACAGATCAACCCGAGATGACGCCAATGAATGGAGGACAGACAGAAAGACAGAAAGGATAAGCTTTCAGCGATCTCTCTCTCTTTCTTCCGTCTTCTTCATTGGTTGGTAATTGCATGAAATTCTCTTGACTTCTTGACTGCTTCGCACTATATTTCATTTATTGGGCAACTGCTCGGCAGCAGTATCATCCACTGGAACTGCAGCTGGAGCCGTCGCTGTGGCCGTCGACGCATCATTGTCAACATTCCCGCCGCCGTAGCAGCGTCGCTTGAAGTCACCGATGAGATCCTGGCGCTGCTGCAGATTGCGCTGCGGATCAACGTTGACCGATTGCGTTGTATTTCTGCCACCAGAGAGAGGTGAACTTAATTGCGGATAAATCGAATTGTAATGGGGATCAAACACTTACCTCGTCTTGGTTAGCACCGTGCAGCCATTTTCAACGACCATGTTGAGGGAATAGAGGGTGGACAGATTGACAAGGCTGTCCTGTTCATAGATCTCGATGTCAGGCAAACGTATTTGCGTCTGCCGCGGATCCTGTAGAAAACGCGCCAACCGCTCGTTAACGCTTAGCTTGATGCTGAAACCGGGGCGGTCACCGTTAATGCGCCGGCATCCGGCGCGTATCTCGCGCACCTCCTGCAGCTGCATGGGCGGTGACGAGGAGAGGAATGGATTCGACGTTTCACCGGACATTTCGCTCTCGATCTGGCGCACCGCTGGCAAACCGTTTGTCGTGCTTTCCATGTCCAGACCGATGTTGACGCCCATGAAGCCAACACTGCGATTGCCGCGATTTGCGCCACCTCCACAGATCTCGATCGGATTCGAACTGGCGGCCGGCTGAAAGCGTGACAGATCCTGAACAGCATCTGCCGGCTGTGTGGGCGACTGTGAGATGCCATAGCTGTCGCAGAACGTTGACGCCCCTGCCGTTGTCGTGGCCGCCGTGGCCTCAGTGCCAGACATGAGCGTGTCATCCTCACCGATGGTATCATCGGAACGTATCTGGGGTAGCAGAGATTTCTTGGTTAACTTGCGCTTCGGATCATATTTGCCGCCGGGTCCAAACTCATTGCCCGGCCAATCAGTTAGCTCGTCGTCACCCTCGCGATCCGTGTCATGCAACCGATGGCTGTCCTCGCTGTCCGACGACGAGCTCAACGAACTCGAGAAATCGTAGAGTTCGCCGCAGTCCATCGACTGCACATGCAACGGATGCGTTGGCTGGCAAAAGCGGCGTCGACGATGATGTGACTTCTTACGATGCGCATGATAATCCGCGCCAGCGTTCTCCAGCGGCAACTTGCAGGGCATATTTAGCAGCGACTCAATGTCACTGACAGGCACAAGCATTTCCATGCTAAAGTCGCCGCCGCCTCCAGTTGTTTCAGTTGTCTCTGCGTGGCTTTCGCGCAGCTCCAACTGCTGCTGGTGCTGATGCAGCTCGTCAGTATTCGCATCGAGCTGCTCCGCTGTGGTGCGAGCCTGATCCAGGCCTTGCTCCATGCTCGATGTGTTGTCAGTCTTTTGTGATTGTTGCGATTGCGCTTGCGTCTGCGATTGCGCAATGCGATTGATCTTCGACAGCAGCCCCTTGTTGAGCGGCAGCAGACGATCGCTGTGTGGCTTCGATGTGGACGAATAGCTCCGCGGCCGCATGCGATGAAACTCCTCCATATGCGTGTAGCGCGGCATGCTCGAAGAATGTAATTTACTCGAACCACTGCAGTTGCCCGCATGACCAACGACGCCCGCCTCATGCTCATTGTAGCGATCGCGATTGGAGCGCTTACGCTTGCCACAGAAGAATAGATTCGAGCGATTTGCACCACATTCCGCCTTCAGTACACGTTTGCGCACTGTGCCCGTGACGTTGCCCGCCGCAGTAGCGCCAGCAACGTTGCCAGCGCCTCCGCCTCCAGCTGCAGTTGCTGTTCCAGATGTGCCAAGCATGCCCGGCTGTAGTGGCGATTCGGTGAAACTGTGTGGCGATACCATCATCACATTGCAGTCCTTGCTGAACTCAAACTCCATGGACATGCGCTTAATCTTTCGTTTCCGCCGTGAATTCGGTTTGTAGAAGCTGCAAATTGAAAAAATAAACACGCATTTAACTTTACCGATTTAGCTTGCGTGTGTAATTGCCTCACCGTGCTGGACTGAAAGTGGTCTCGTTGAGCGAGTCCGACTCCAAGGCTCCCATTCCCATGCGTACAGCTGCTGCAGCATTTAATAATTTGGCTGGCAGACGCAGCGGCAGCATTGCCTCGGCTTTCTCATCCGAATCACTTGCGGGCAGCATTGTGTTGTGTGTGTTCGAGTCCAGGCCATCGACATTGGCATTGCCACAGGCACCGGAATTATGCTGATGATGTCCATGTCCGTGTCCGTGTGCGTTCAGTGTGTCTGTGGGGCTGCTCGATGAATCTTCAGTTGGCTGCGGTGCACAAGCTGCAGCAGAGGAGGTGCAAGGTGCAGTGGCCATTTCATAGTGCCCAACAGTCAAACTAATTATACTTACGCAAATTACCCGTTGATCGAGTTCTTCGACGCGAGCCCCACCTTCCAACGCCGCACGCCCTGTCCATCAGTGAGGTCTCCTCCAGGGCGAGCGTCAAGTCGTGCGAGAACTGATCCATTGCACAGCCAGCACACACGCACGCACCTTGACTCAATTGCGTTTCATTAAACTAGTTACTTTTTGTTGGCAAGAAATGCCTTTATGCGAAAAATCTAAAAAAAAAAAAATAGTCCAAAGGCAAATTCACTTTCGATAGCAATATCGATTTATCTACTCTCGATTATTTTAGTACACTGCTTTCTCCATTTTAATCGCTGCGAATCGATAAGTATACAGCTCAGAGTTGCTCTAGTTTTCCTTTTGTAATTCCATTTAATTGCTGTATATCTCTTTTTGGTTAATAAATAAATAATTATTTTGCAAAATTATTTTCCAAAAATTAATTATTTTGCCTTTTTGTAATGTTATGAAAAATTACCAAAATCTGAAACACGACTCGTTTCTGACAACTTCAGGCTCTGTGATGAGCTATTGAACTCTTTACACCAAAGCAAACAGCTGTTCGCTAGTGCAAAAGTAATCGAAATCAGGCAGTTATAAAAACACGATAGGCATTATAAACAACCAAGAATGAGCAATTTATTAAATAATGCATTCAAAAAGTGTTTATTTATATATTTAAATATTTCCGTTTTAGGCAACTCGTTCTGAAACGTTTATGTTCCTGTATAAAAACGTCAATTTAATTGTCTTGGCGATTTTCTTCACTGTTGTCTCTGACCATTTTCTTTAATTTTTTTAGATTTTTTCTAATAGTTATAAAGTAATTTGAAATAATTTCTAGGCGCCAAAATTTATAACAGCTGATCAGCCATCGATTTCACACTTTTTTTCAATAAATATACCAAAATAGTAATCAAAATACGGTCACCTTTTCAGAATCTTTGTCGCATCGTTGTTGATGCGGTTACACTAGGCATCCCTCTCTTACACACGGCGTTCTCGGGTATTAATCAATTGGGACTTCGGCAGTTGGGCCTTCTCATCAGTTATTCTTTTCGCAAATGCAGCCTGTCTAAACCGGGTTAGCGTCCTCATGTCGGCAGTATTTTTTTTTACGTTTTAATTTGGTTTTGCACTTTTCATTCGTACAATTTATTAAATTTGACGTGAATTGCGTAGCACATCCGTTCGAAATTGACACGCTGCAAGATAGTGACCCAAACAATTTACGTAGGCCTGTAACCACAACTTTCATTGTGCCGGGTGCCAAAAACGTTGCATTGCCAATAAGAAAACACGATTGTTGCAAATTGTTGATATCTTGTAATTTACACTATGAGTCGTCGACGTGCTCACGATACGGAGGATGAGAGTTATGGTGCGTACATCAGCCCAATTTATACAACATATTGAATTATAATTACAACAATAATAAATTGCAGATCATCGACGGAATAAACGTCGTCGCGTCTCAGAAAATCAAGAAATTGAGGATCGTTTGGAGTCGCTGATATTGCGCGTGGGCGAGCGCAGCACATCGTCGGTGGAGTCGAATCTCGAAGGTCTCGTTTCCGTGCTCGAGGCCGATTTGGGCACATTCCGTATGAAGATCCTGCGCATCCTATCCGACTGTGCGGTGCGAATGCCCGAGAAATGCACCGTTTACACCACCTTAGTGGGTCTGCTCAATGCAAAGAATTACAAATTCGGTGGCGAGTTTGTCGATCACATGGTAAAGACGTTCAAGGAGTCGTTGAAGCTGTGTCGCTGGGATGCAGCACGCTATTCCTTGCGCTTCCTTGCCGATCTGGTCAATTGTCATGTGATATCGGCGACCAGTTTGCTGCAGTTGCTTGACACCATGATTGACGTGTCCAATGAGGACACTGTGCCACAGGTGCGTCGCGATTGGTTCGTCTTTGCCGTCCTTTCCACATTGCCCTGGGTGGGACGTGATCTCTATGAGAAGAAGGAATCGGCCCTGGAGTCGCTTTTGCTGCGCATTGAGGTCTATTTGAATAAACGCTCGAAGAAGCATCACAATGCACTGCGCGTCTGGTCATCGGATGCGCCACATCCCCAGGAGGAATATCTGGACTGCTTGTGGGCGCAAATACGCAAATTGCGTCAGGATAACTGGGCCGAAAAGCACATACCTCGCCCGTACCTGGTCTTTGACTCGATACTGTGCGAGGCACTCCAGCACAATCTGCCGCAGATTACGCCACCGCCACACCACGACGCCTTCGAATATCCCATGCCGTGGGTGGTGTATCGCATGTTCGACTACACCGATTGTCCCGATGGCCCCAATTTGCCGGGTGCCCATTCAATTGAGCGCTTTTTGATTGAGGAGCATCTGCATCACATCATCGAGACGCATCATCACGAGCGTAAGGATTGCGCCGCCCAGCTGCTGAACTTCCCGTTCAAGCACAAGATCCCCTTGGAGTACTGTATTGTGGAGGTGATCTTTGCGGAGCTGTTTCACATGCCCACGCCTCGCTACTTGGACATCTGCTACGGCTCCATACTGATCGAGCTGTGCAAGCTGCAGCCGGGCACGCTGCCCCAGGTGCTCGCCCAGGCGACGGAGATTCTGTTTATGCGCATCGATTCGATGAACACGTCGTGCTTTGATCGCTTTGTCAACTGGTTCAGCTATCATTTGAGTAACTTTAAGTTCACCTGGTCGTGGGATGAATGGGACAGTTGCCTGCTGCTCGACGCCGAGCATCCGCGTCCCAAGTTCATACAGGAGGTGCTGCAGAAGTGTCTGCGGTAAGTGCGAGACATTTCAAACCGTAAAAGTAAATTCAATTGAATTGTTTTGTGCAGACTCTCGTATCATCAGCGCATCACTGAAATGATGCCAACCACATACGCTAAGCTTATTCCGGTCACGCCTGTGCCTAACTACAAGTATGCCAACGAGGACGCAGGTGAGTCTCTCTCTTTCTAAGTGGGGATAAACAATAAGACGTGACAACGTTGTCACTGAGTCAACTGATTGACTTACAAATTTATTCAAGTTTTAGCTTAAATGTGAACAGTATCCAAGTTTTGTCTTTCATGTAAGAGAATTGTTGGATAGCATTCATTATACCCAAGATTAGAAGTGAGTGAAGTTGTGGCTTCTTCTACAGCTTCAGCTGCTGCTTCTTTGGGGTGCCACGGCGCTTAAGATTAAGTTTACACTTTAAAGATTAGATGCTTATTTCTCGTTTAGCTCGGTTTCACCTCGTTCTCATCATCATCCACAATGATGGGTATCTCCTCGCCGTTCTCGCCCACCTTGATGCTCACTGATTTGCTTACCGACTTCTGGGTGAGCACCTCGATTACTTCTCGCCCAGGAGCCGGCTTCACTGCGTCTAACACAGCTACAGTTGTAGTTGATGTTGTCGCTGGTGGCTCTGTGGTGATAGCAGGCGATTTTGTCGTCATCGTTATCGTTGCAGTTGTGGTGGGAATGAAGACCACTTTGGACTCGTGGCGCAAACTGCTCTTGGGTTTGCTGTCCGGTCCGTGGGTGGCATTCTCCTTGCGCCGCTGCTTCCACTTGGCAAACGATGGCGTCTCGGTCGTCGTTGTAGTGCTTGTCGTCGATCTGCCAGCCGTGATACGAGGCGTGGTGCGATAGCGACTCAAGGCACGCAGCGGTGTGAAGCTGGTCGAGGTGGACACAAAGCTCGCCTTGCTGGGCGTAGCCGCAACTGTTGGCTTCGCTGTTGTTGTTGAGGACATCATCGCCTCTGTAGAACTCGTTGTTGTTGTTGTTGTTGTGGTTGCTGGTGTCGTTGCGAGCTTGGCTTGCTTCTGACTTCCAGCTGGTCGCTGCTCTCCTCCTTCTACGTGTTCGCTTAGCTGATCCTCGGGCTCCTCTTCGTCGCCCGTTGTTGCTTGTGCGTGATGTGGTTGTTGCTGTTGCTGTGGCGTCTCCAGCTGCAGCACATCCACTGGATTCTGATGCACATAGAGGGGATCCGGTTCCGAGTAGCGGTAAATGGTTTCCTCTAACGGCTCACTGTGCACAAATGACTTGTGATCTTCGCCAGAGTCTGCTTCACCACCAGCGCCTGCATAAATGAGCAATGGCGTCGCCAGTTTCGATGACTGGTACCTAGACGCTGGATCGTACACTGATCGGAACAGGCAGCAATGTTGATCATGATCGCATGCAATGAAAAAAACGCAACAATTTTGATTCCTCTGTTCAATAATACTATTCAATACCAGGGATATTCTCAAAAAGAAATCATTCAATCCTAGTGGCTCTCAGAGAGAACGAATATTATATTATTCTTCTCTTAGTTAAATTTGT
The DNA here is from genome assembly GCF_023558435.1 of Drosophila sulfurigaster albostrigata. Classification (NCBI taxonomy): domain Eukaryota; kingdom Metazoa; phylum Arthropoda; class Insecta; order Diptera; family Drosophilidae; genus Drosophila; species Drosophila sulfurigaster. The sequence goes on along the minus strand of NC_084885.1, from coordinate 12,418,555 downwards.
TTCTTGTATACGTAATATACATGCAATTAAATGTCTAATCTAACTATAAAACAATATAAATTTATATAATTTTTATTATAGAAGTTGAAGAAATTCAAGTAATAGTTGAGGTTTTTTGTTATAGTAGGGGAACTTTAAGTAAAACATGAGGATTACTTTTATTATGTTTATGCTAAGAAGTTTTGGCCAATAATCATTGTGTCTAGAGGGAATTAATATGAATGAATTGTATTATCAATCTTATAATGTTTTAGACCCGAATTAGGTAAAGGAATGGAAATGTTAAGTATATATATCTTGAACTATCGTGCATAACCTTTTTAAAGGGCCAGGGAGTTGAGGAGCTCTCACCTGAGTAAACGTGTGGAGACCGCAGCGCATGCTGGTCCTGGCTATGGTGCAAATCCTCGTCCGTCTCCAGGGATTCGGTTGAGCCTGATGCATGATTCGTCGGGAACTGAACCTCTCGATGACCTTCGTCGCTATGCTCATGTTGATGGTAATGGGAATGGGAATGGGAATGTGAGTGGGGAAGGGGGAGCGCTGAAGTGGGCGGAGTCGGCGTGCTCAGTGAGGGTCGGTATCCGAGCTCGGGCTGAGCGTTGCCATGGCCAGTGGCCATGTAGAAATGATGATGAAAGTGATGGGTTACTGGGGGAGCAGCAGCTGGCACGCCGCCAGCATCGCCAGCAGTGCCGCTTAGTTCATTGGGTAGAGGGAAGCGCTCCAGAGGAGTCGTTAGCTCCGGATGTGCAGCGAATTTAATCGGATAGCTCGGACGGAACGTGGTGGCGGGAATGTAATTGGGACGCAGACCCAAATTGAAGAGGCCCGGGAACAGCTCGATCTTTGGCGAACTCTTCGGCGGCTCCGGTCCAGCCTTTAAATACTCACCGATATTCAGAGCGGATGCAGGCGGTGGCGGCGGAGGAGGCTGGAAGATGCCTCGGACGAAGGTTGCCTGCGGCTGGCGATCCTGACGACGTTGGGCAAACGTCTGATCGCGCTTCTCCTCATAGGCAATGCGGCCAAAGCTCTGCGGATAGTCGGACTCCTTCTGGATGTAGCTCTGCGGTGGCCAGCCAAGACTGGCGGCCACTGGCGACACACTGTACTTCATCTCGTAGTGATACCGAGGATTGGGCGATTGCTCGCCATCCCGATGCCGAATACGCTGCACTCGCCACACGGCTCGCGTCTGCACCACTGACGGATCCGCTCGCTGCACTGCATCCCTGGCATCGGTGGCGCCCTCAACGAAACGATAGCTGCCATTGCTAGACAATTGCTCCAGACGGCCGCTGGCCAGCGTGACGATGTCACCAAAGCGCGAGGATGGCGCCTGTGCCTGGCCAGCAGCGGTCGCTGGCACATACGGCGTCTGCAGAAAGTCATGATAGTCATGCAGCTGGCTGCCGCAGTGGCGTTTCAGTCGTAGATCGGGCTGCGTGTGATGGGTCTTGCACCTACCTGAGATTGCCGGAGGCGGCGCCGAGCGCGGCGTCGGTGAAGAGCGTCACGTAGGTGACATGTTTCAGCGTGTGCTCCCAGGATCTGTCTGCGGCTGGCTGCTGTTGCTGCTCCTCGTAGAAAAGACGCTTGCCATTGACCTGAAGCGCCTGTTTGGGCGTCAGCACCACATCCCGGCCAGTGCCAACAATCGCTGACACCTTCTGCGCCTGCCACAACCGCAAACAACAAGAATAACAATCAGCAAACGCCAGCGAGAAAATGTTAGTAAAAGTGCGACATCCTACTTTAACGAATACTTACATAAAGTGCAATTGGAGGTGGTTAAAAATATATAATTAGTTTACTACTAGGTTTACCATTGCTAACTCACGGACAACTGTTCAAACGGTTAGAGTTGTATGGTTGAAATTTGCATGTAATAAGCAAAAAACCATAGTTTGGCTTTCCACCAATGCTTAACGAAGACACGAACCATATGAAATTTTATAAAGTGCAATTTGAGGTAGTTACAAATATGTAATTCGTTTACTACTAGTTAGAACCTCGCTTACAATTGCCAACTCATTGACAACAGTTCAAACTGTAAGAGTTGTAAGGTTGCAATTTATATATAATAAGCAAAAAACCATAGTTTGGCTTTCCACCAGTGCTTAACGAAGACACGAACCAGATGAAATTTTATAAGGTGCAATTGGAGGTGGTTACAAATATGTAATTCGTTTACTACTAGTTAGAACCTCGCTTACAATTGCCAACTCATTGACAACAGTTCAAACTGTAAAAGTTGTAAGGTTGCAATTGGTATATAATAAGCCACAAGCTGCAACTTAGTTTTCCACCATTAGTTAATGAAGACACGAACCAGATGCACTTGAATTCGCTCTCTCTAACCTCTAGATACAGATGGAAATGGACAGACCGACAGTGTAACCGAGCTATGACATTGTGGCAGTTGACTAGATTTTCCTTGCTTGTTTTTTTTTTGCGCATTTTGTTGTCGCTTTGTCACAAACTTATTATACCCTTGAACTCGTTAGATGCAGAGTATTTCACACAGTAGGTGGAGGAGCAGCTGCTGCACTTACTGCGAGTGCCAGCAGAACGCTGACTATGCTGGGCCAACACAAGTTTCTCATTTTCACATAAACAAAAAAGAACGTCGATGTTGATGAACGTTGGCCAAATCTTTGCGGATTTGCGCGACGTTCGTGCTGCGCGCGCGCGTAAACTCGACTGAAACGCGTCCACGACGTGCGCGACGCTAATAACAAGCCCCAGACAGACGGCAGTCGAGGGCGAAGCGACACCCACCCAAGCAGACAGACGGACGGACGGACGGACGGACGGAGTCGGCCCAACAGGTAGCTCTCGACAAGCTAGTGCAGAAGCTGCCACTGCCGTTTGCTTGGTAGCTGCTTTCATTGGAGCAGCCAAGCGACGCATCGCCAGCGGTGCGCCGTCGATTTCGCAAGCGGCGGCCGCATTTTGTGGCAGCTGCGGGGCAGACGGCAAACCGGGGGCGCCAACTGACAGCAAACGCGCATTTATGCAACACTTGCGGATGTTTAGAGCTCCTCCCCCCGCGAGTCAAAACTTCTTCAGTGCTAGTTATACCCACTATGCAAAAGGGTAATATGTAGAGTATTACAACCAAAATGCCAAACAGAAAGTGCAGAATAGATCAAGTTTGTTTTCGGATTGCAAACGCGGAGATGCTTTGCTCTTAAGGTATTCAACAGTTGAGCACACTCGACTCGTAACTGTTTTACTTGTTTTCGTTTTTTCGGTTGGCAACTTTTGGCGCAGCTCCACATGAGATTCCCTACACTAGATATGCGGTTCGCTTCGCTGAAGTTCAATAGTGGCTCCTCCACCTCCACCTCCACTAAGACCCTCCCACCTCACCTCAGCCGCCTCTCTACTATGTCTACCATGCCCTGCCCTTGTTCGATTGCCCATCTGATTGTTGTCGTTCTTGCATTGCAAGTGGCGTTTCACCTTGCTCATGTTCTGTTTTTTTTGTTGTTGTTTGCTACTTTGGGGGTAAAGATCAAGCCAGCGATTAAGAGGCAGGTCATGTCATTGAGCGTGAACTGTTTAGCAGATGCCGCTTTGTAGATGGGAGATGCTATTCGAAAAATCTTGTATGTAGAAAGTGTCAGGGGAAGAGTAAAAGATTGTGGGTATTGTTATGTTATGTTATTTTCTTTTGGGGACATAATTCAGCTAGGCCCACTGTTAATTTCTTTTAAGATAAGTTGCTGAAAAGTACTTTTGAAATCCTTTCCCCTAAAACTCCATTATTTAACTTATTTTCATCGTTGTGATTTAATTTATTTTAAATGTTAAATTGGCCTTTACTCTTATTTTCTACACTTACTTTCATTACTATTATTTTCTTCACAAATACACTTCTATGAAAGAATAGTTTTTAAATGAAATTGCACCTTATGCATATACATATGTATATATATATATATATTCATCAAAGTGAGTGACTAAATAAGATTTAATAATATACCTATGATCTACTTTGCATTAAACATAATATACTATTAGAGGATAAAATTGATTGGAATCAATATAGAATAGTTAACTTTATTCTGCTTAATTTGCCGAATGTAAATGTGCTATGTTAAAAGCTAAACTTTCAACTTATTTAAGTTCATTCATTTACTTAAACAATCAGATAAAACTGTGCCAATTCTCCTTAAAAGTCCCAAATATATGAAAGGTTTGTCCGTGTCACGCGCTCACCTCTGATCGAGTTGAGAAGGCGGCTGCTGGACAATGTGCTACACGCCTCATGGAGCAGTGCCCTGATCTTTAGACTATGCACAAAAGTATTTCTCCGCCCTGCCTTGGACATGCTCAATTTGCTGTGCTGCGACTCAAAGATGCGTGACAAAGCAAATGCTAATAAATGGTTAATACTCTGTTAGGGAAATTGAAGAGTGAGAGTGAGAGACAGAGAGATATGTCATAGTTCACAGGGTATGCGGTCGTCGAGTCGCATCGCGTCAAGTCGAGTGAAGCGACAAATTGTTGTCATTCAATTAGCTAACGTGACACGAGTCATTGAGCTGTCTGTCTGATTCCCATAGCGGCGCTTGAAGTGTGTGAACTTTACCCGCCGCTGATCTTGACACGCTGTGCACAATGTGAGCTTTGTCTTTGTCGGCAGAAGATGGTTGCATCTTCTACAGTTGCCAAATGGGTTGCGTTGCAGCAGTTCCGCATTCCCTTTGTTCGCAAATGGCTGCTTTAATTTGTCACCTGCGCACATTTCATTGACATAATCGAGGCAAGTGCCAATAAATTGCATGTAATAGCCGCAAAGAGTGGCTCCTCAAACCTGAGGAGCAGACAAGAGATGTTGCGGAGCAGTTGGAAGACATCATTAGTAACGCACCAGCTTGCGGTTGCCGCTTGGTTCCACGCGACGGCGCACAAAACGCAATGCAATTGTAGTTGGGAGTTGGAAGTTGCGATTGTTGTTGTTGTCGTTGTCGTTGTTGTAGTTGGCAATTGGCACAAGCGAAAGTGTCAAACAAGTCGCGCAATTCCCGTCCAGCTTAATGTTGCTCCCCCTTCGCTAATCCGCTTCTCTTCTGCAGTTACATTCAACCCAACTTAATTTACCATTTCGCTTCGTCTCTTGTCTCTCTTGCAGCCAATCTGCCAGGCACTGCGGTGGCACATCAACTGGTGGTCGCCATCCGACAGAAGTGCACACCCGAGGAGGTGGCCAACATACTGAAGGAGATACCCAGCAGCGGCTACAGCGGCGAGGAGATGTCCGATGGCAGCTTCAATGCCCTCAAAATCGATGTATTTGTGCAGACGCTGCTCAATCTGGGCTCGAAATCATTTTCGCACAGCTTTGCGGCCATTTCCAAATTCCATGTGGTGTTTCGGGCCTTGGCCGAAACGGAGGAGGCACAAATCTATATACTACACAACATCTACGAGCTGTGGTCTTCGCATCAACAGATGATGGTGGTGCTCATCGATAAGCTGCTGAAGCTGCAAGTGGTTGACTGCTCGGCTGTGGCCACCTGGATATTTTCCAAGGAGATGACTGGTGAATTCACCAAAATGTATCTCTGGGAAATACTGCACTTGACCATCAAGAAGATGAACAAGCATGTCATAAAGCTAAGTGAGTGGAAATCGCCTAATCCATTGTGACATTTCATTTATAAAAATAATGCTCTTTCGTTTGTCACAGACACTGAGCTGAGCGATGCCAAGGAGAAACTGTCCAAGGCTGACTCATCGTCCAGCGACACAGATGACGATACGCCGCACAAGCGCAAGAAACCCATCACGCATGCGGATAAACCATCCGAGGAGGTAACTTGTGTGATTATCAACAACGTAACAACTATTCCAAATACTTTAATCTTCATCAACAGGTTGTGGAGCGCATGGAGGAGAAACTGGAGGCAGCCAATGTGAATCAGAAGCGTCTGTTTCTCATTGTATTCCAGCGCTTCATCATGATACTATCCGAGCATCTGCTACGCTCCGACACAGATGGCCGTGATCCGGACACCGATTGGTATCGCTGGACAATTGGCCGCCTTCAACAGGTTTTCCTCATGGTAAGTTAAGCTGTCGAATAAGTTCTATTCTAATCTATTCGCATGCTAATTGTTCTCGTTCTCTCGGCAGCATCACGAGCAGGTGCAAAAGTACAGCAGCACATTGGAAACGCTGCTCTTCACCTCCGATCTGGACACACATATTCTCGAGGTGTTCCAGCAGTTTGTCGCCCTGCGCGCTTAATTCCCTGGGTGCAGGTCGAACATGCAGCAGATGGTGCAGATGAAGAGCAACAACAGTTGGAGAGTCACTTGGCAGTCTGCGCTTTAGTTCAGTTTTAAGATTTTAGTTTGTCCAATATTGCATACGTTATACAACATGCCACAATTCACACACACACACAGAAACACAAGTACACAACAAAAACACACACAAACAGCAAAACAACATCAAATGACAAATTTTATAATTTCATTTGTTAAACCAACAAAGGGCTAGAATTAAAGAAATAATGCAAAAATGCGAGTCAATCAGCCAGTGTTTAATATTGTATTCAAAACTGTATGTTATAAAATACAGACAGACGGGGTATTCATCAGTCGAGTGCAAATAGTGTTCTTCATATGCTTGCTATTTGGGAGCGTGCTGCAGTTTGCAAAATCCCCGTTACAATTTGACTGTGGTCAATTACGCTTAGGTTCCATAGGTCATATGTGGAACGAATTTTACTATAGCATACTTCCAGGCTGAGACGAAATGTACCTCTTACATAAGTGCTGCATACTTACAGGCTGCTTCTGAAGTAACGACATTTCAACGAGTTTTGCTTGATATTTTATTCGCTCTCAGATCTCGGTAAATATATGCATGTATATATGTTTATTTTTTTTGTTTGTTTTTTTTTTCAGTTTTTTTTTGTTGCTTATGAAAAATATATTCGCCATGTTGTATTATTGATTTTTGGCACAGTGATTCTGTGGACAGAACGCGGTGCACAGAATTTGGGGGGGCGCGGTGGAATACATAAAATACTATAGTAAATTGCTAAAGTGATATTGTAGATTTGTATTCGTTTCCAGGTAGGGTCACTTGAACAGTTCCATGTCGTCTCTTGCTATCTACGACGTGCGCGGCTGGCTGGGCACATATTTTTCCGATGGCTGATATTGCCACTGTGCGCAGATGGCCTCCTGCTCCGTTTGATTGTAGCCCGCTCTGCCGGAGAGATAGTGATTGAGAGAAAGGGAGAAAAGGTAAGCCTAGTTGATAGACGGCGACCTCGAGTGACAGTTGACTTAATTTATTGAACAAAAAAAACAAAGTCTTATGATAAAAACATGCACATGCTTTGGGAACATATCTAATGACTAAAGATGACTAAGTGAGGCGTGACATATGTGCTTGTGCTTGGCTTTGTGTTCTACATAACTACTAATACTAAATGGGACACAGTCTTTCCTTAACACTCTCGACTCAGCTCCAACCATAGTCGTAGTCGTAGCTGTACCGTGGCCCGGGTCGCTGGTAATAATACCCTCCCCTGGAGCTAGGAGCAGAGCCAGGACCAGGCTGACCTGGCGGCAGTTCACGTCTGACAGGCGCATGCAGACTGTCCCAGATCAGGCGCGGACGGTGGACAACCTCGCGCAGAATGTTGACTGCCGCCAGACCGACGCTGGCCAGTTTGACGCCAAAGCGACGTGCGTTGTGCTTGAGCGAGGGAGCGACGACGGGCTCGGGAAGCAGCGAACGACCTTGGGGGTGCGAGAGGATCTTGGAAATAAGATTGTCGGCATGCGGTGGCACATAGAGATCGGCCTGCCGATATTCGGCTGGGCAATGGTTGGTCGCATAAAAGTAATCCTCGAACCTCTGGTGGGCCGAGCATGGACTGCGCTCCTGGAAGCACGTCACCTGCACCACATTGTAAAAGATCGCGCCCAGCGTATTGGCCGTCTCCGTGTTGGCCGCCTGCAAGCAGCGTCGGAAGCGTGCATCACAATCGCAATGGGATCGTGTGAAGGTGCCGCGATTACAGAGGCCACGCCGACAGTCGCCCACGTTGAGCACGTCGGGACACATGTCGTGCTCGCGACAACAGCGATCCTCGCGCACATGCTGACCCAGATCATCATAATTGACCGCCGAGGTGCCGGGACCGCACCACTTGGTGCCCGGATAAATGAAGCCCAGTCCGCCACGGAATTCATGACCATAGGATCCTTGCCGACGACAAACCTCCTCAAGTTCGACGACGGACTCGCGCGGTACCTGGCGTATGCGACGAGGATCGGATTGCAGCAGCATGCGTTGAATGTCGCCGCTAGAGAATAGAGAAACGATAAATTATTAGCGAGGATTGATTCAAAGTTTTGTTGCTCAGTTGAACTCACCGATCCGTGTGCATTTTGCAGAAGGGATGACGCGACGACAACTCCACCATCATGGTCATGGTCATATCGGAGATGAGTACCGCGGAGCCAATGCTCGACGGAAGCGTCTGACTGAGCAGCAGCGCCAGCAGTAGCGTCTTTAGCGCCAGTGCCATCGTGGAACGAGGGCGAGAGCACAACAGAGGTCTTCACTGCGACAGAGAAAGAGATAGAGAGAGAGAGAGAGTGTGTGTGTGTAAGAATTGATACTCATCATTGAGCTTGAAGATGCGAGATGCTGTTGAAGGACTGACGAACCAAATGTGGGCCATCATTAGCACAGCGTCACAGCGCACAGTTAATTAGCAGCTGAATAGCGCCGTCGTCGCCATAGCTCACCCGCATCTTTGAATTTAGCATTTCTATGGCGCACAGTTGACCTCTGCTATGGCATCATGATGACACACTGGGCCGCAGGTCGGCGAAAAGTGCGTGAAATGTAATACGCAGCTGAGATGCAAAACACAAAGCGAAGCGAGAAACTTGCGCCACTGTAAGCGATGAGCGGCGTCAAAACGCCAAATGTGGCGATCAAAACAAAGTCAATGAAAAGAAATAACAAAACAGTTTGCAAAAAAAAGGCAAAGGCGTTGATAGCAACAACGAAAGCAGCATCAGCAGCAGCAACAACAACAATGAATGCAAAACGGAAACTAATTACGATAGCTTTAACCCTAGACCGGTGATTTTATTTCTACAAGTTTATGGAAGGTTTCCATAGAGAAAGAGTATGTACGTATGTATGTATGTATTTACATTCAGAAATGTTCAACATATTGATAGACTGATCACATACGCACACGTATGTATTTCAATCAATATCAATGTATTGGTCATTGCCTCTCTAGGGTTAAAACGAGGGGAAGTGAGGAAGCAGGGAGCGCAGTCTGATGGATGCGCAGCAACGCGCAGAAGTGTGTGCCATAATTAAGTATTTGTCTGTTACCAATTCTTTATGGCCAACTGCTCGATTACCCAATTCAGCGAGTAAATTAGCAAAAGGTGAAGGTTTAAGCGCACCTCATGCTACGCCCCCGTCAAAGCCCTTTGCATTAATTAGGAAAACAACGCGGGTGGCAAATGGCCACAGCCCAAAAATGTCAACAGCAACTGTGCTGTGTTTGATCATCGAACACAACAGTTATACTCGGCAATACTCTGCCGCGCAGAGCAGCAAGCAACAATTCAACAGGTTGTTTGCTACCTTTGTTGCTCTTCTTCTTTGCCCCATAAAATTCTACGCTTTCGCCTATATCACGGATGCTGTAAGAGAAGGCGAGACAACGCGCTTGCGCAACTAGCGCAATCATGGTGTAATAATATAAGGTGGCAACATTTCAATATATGTAACTGCGTGTATGGGTGTGTGTGTGTGTGGGGCAACGAGATGGCAAGGCTGGCTGGTCATTTGTTTCACAATTGGAAATTGATAAACAAAACAAACAAACGAATTTTGCACACCACGAATTCTTTCAAGGGCAAGTAGTAACTGCATGACTGTGCAATATTTGCAAGTGTGTTGTAAAAGCGAAAGAATTAATGCAACAATAATATTTTATTACTTTGCGATTTCACATTGTTAATTAAGTATTTATGTATGTATAAAATCGCTTGCTGCATCTCCATTTGGAGTAGTTAAATAATTGGCAGCACTTTCAACATTGGGTTCAGTGCTGCCAATCCAGTGAAAAACGTTTTATTTGAATATCTATTTAGCAGTTGGATGAAACCGTGTGCTCAATTACAACTTAATAAGCAGTTTGGCCAACAAGAACATGGCTAACTGAATTCGAGTTTCGCAAAGAATGGCAACAACATTGTTGGCCTTGACAGAAACATAATTGTAATTGAAATTTAGCGGTTAACTGGCAAAATTTAGAGTATTTTGGGTGCGAACAAGTTTGGCATCCACTTGAAAAGTTATTTTCTGTTATGTTTTTTTCAGTTATTTTTAGTTATGACAGCGACTTTGGCATTTTTGTTTCTTTGATGTTGTTGGTTTATTGAATGGGCACAAATCAATTTTTTATTTTTCATTTTTTCAGTTGTTTTTTATTTGAATCTTTTTTTTTTTTTTTTTTGTTTTGCGCTTCTCAGGTAAACATCAGAAATGCCATTGAAGTGCAAGTTTTGGAATCACTTCATAAACAAACAGTTCTCTCACTCAGTTTCAGTGTCACTTGGAGTTTCTTTTCATTATTGTTGTTGTTGTTGGGAGGGACGTGGAATTCCAAGGCGTAAACTTGGTACATTTAACGTCGCAAGTGTCGCAAATGAAAATAATTAATGATGGCATTTTGAGAGCTGCTTATTATAAGTATTATAAATATACTATTTACGAGCATGTTCATGCTCTCATTGCATTGTGTTATACAAGCCGCAACATGACATAGAGGGCAGGTCGAACCGTATAGATACAATCGCCGATCGTCGATCGCGGATTGTTAAACAAGTGTCGGGTCGTTGTCGGTTGTCGGATGTCGGATCTTGTGGGGGCGATCAATCCAACCAACTATAGATTGACAGACAGGGAGACAATGCAGCGATCAATCTTAATTCGCAAGTTGTCAGTGGCAATTTCCGAATTGATCGAGATCGTGATCTGCAGCTATATCTAAACATATGTATTTATACGTATATAGTTGAATGTTATTCTCTACGGATCTGACCGTTGAACTGTCTGACGGTCTCCATTTGCGTCTCCATCTCTGTCTGCAACTGCGTCTCGCAGAGCGTTCGCATAATTTTCAATGTCAATGCTTTTTAATTTGATGGCATAAATAGGCATCAAGCCGGCGGTTTGGCTCGATCTTGTCTAGCCATAGACATGGCTTTGTCTTCTCATTGTTTGCAGAAAGAAAACAAAAACCAAAACGAAAACGAAAACCGAAACGAAAATGAAAACAAAATCAAATAATATTTTGAATCGATTTTTGGATAGCATACGATTGTGACTGCGACTGCGACTGTGATTGTGATTGTGATTGTATTATTAGGCATTTGGCTTTGATTTTGGCTCCGGAGTACGTCAAGTACAATGACCGCGGCGCCAAAGTGTCAAGAGATCTACATACATAATGTTGTGTATACATAATAAATACGAGTTGTACTGTTTTTCAATCCATACCAGTTGATACTGTTCAGTTAAACGTCGACTCAACGAGTCAGTCAGTCACTTTAATCGCTTTGGGCTGGGGTCAGGCTATAGGCCATGCCCCAATCTGTTTAATCCGCGTGTAACTCGCATTTATGGCCCACAAAGCTGTAAGCTACTGTTAGCCCTCAATAAACTTGTTCAGCTTGCAATTAAATGCTACAAGAGCAGCCAAAAACAAAGACAGAGAGAGATATAGAGATGGTGAGGGGTCGTTTGAGGTCGCGGGGCATTGGAATAGGCGTGTCGCTTGGATCATCAATCAAAGCAAACGCAGCTACTGTTGCTCCTTAACCAAACCAAGCCAATCTAAAAACATACAAGATAAACAAAACCAATCACGAAGTGCCGAACAACAAATACTCTCTCTTCATTTCCAATGACTTTACTTCACTTTACTAACAAGTTTAATCGAAATTCAAACTTTCAGAGGGACAATCTGAATTAGTTCATGTCTTGTGGTTGAATGGGTAACCTCTACAAGGGTATAGAAACAACTAAGAAAACTATAATCATATATGCTTGACTTTGAGATACCACACATTACTTTTTTCTAGGAATACAGCAATTCACACTATTGTTCTGATTATGTGCACTAAAAATGTGCGAATTTTTTATTTGCCGGAAATGTCGCTAAATTACAAAGAAGATGGTAATACCTAAAGAAGTGTTATTACTAAATTAAGTGTCACTCGCTCTTATAATCTTTGAGATCTAGTTGTGCGGACAGACGGACAGACAGACGGACGGACAGGCAGATGGAGGAGCTTTATCATGTCGGTTATGGATACTTTTTACTAAATTATAATACCCTGAAGTTGTATGAGTAGCGGGTACAAAAACTCGATAGCTGACCTCCTCCCTCCCCTCTTCTACTGTCCCCCTAACTTGACTGTCCGTCCGTCTGTCTGTCTGTCTGTCCCTAGCTCTGCATCTGCCTTACCCTTCACTTGCCTTCAGCCGTGCGAAGCGCATTGTAACAGGTTTTTATTTTATTTATTATTAAAGCTGTTGTTGTTGTTGCTGCTGCTGCTGTTTTTGATACATTGTTATTGTTATTGGTGCTCCCCTTGCATTGTGAGTGTCTCGAGATTCTGAGCCACACATCATACCACATTAAAAACAAACAAGACACAAAACTGGAAAACATCATAAAAATTATAAATTAAAAGCAGCAAGAAGCTAGCCGCCAAGCCCGCCTCCCTGTCCCCATCCATCTACCATCAACCATCTACCACCACCACTGGCAAGCAGCAATGACAACTTGAAGAGCTGGCCGACATCCAATTTGTAGCCAGTTACCAAGTTGTTACCTTTCGGACGTGTAATTGCGCCGACAAACCGACCGCTTGTCTCACAAAGCGATCTTAATCGCCTTCTCAAAGGCCACACAAAGGCCCTACGTGCTCTGCTCTAACTTTAACTGCAACTCCAGCTCCAACTCCAGCTTCAACTTCAAGTCCAAGTCCAAGTCCAGCTTCATAGTCGGTTAAGTCCTTGTCCGCAAAAGACATACATACGTAAAACCAGAAATCGAAGCCAGCACAAAATGGGGTCAAGTTGAAGAGCAGCTGTATTCAAAGAGAGGGGAGAGCGGGAGAGTGGAAAGCTGAAGAGTTGGAGACTTGGAGAGTCGGGAAGTGGAACAGAGCCTCGGCTTTGTAATGGACAATGGCATTGACTGTGGCGGTCACTGAACGTGTCGCACTGCGAAGGTCAAATGAGATCTTAACTAAAAACCTTAAGACAAAACCCAAGCACAGTGCAACTCACTGCACTTTGCCTCACTCTTGATTGTGGGTGCTGTCAACTGTTTTAAAGGTCAATTTCAGATCTTCAATTGATAGAAACTACACTCAGCTGAGGTAATACTTTATAGTATTAAATGGCAATCGAAGATAGCCTTAGAATATGTTTATCACAAAAATGATATTCCAAAATTTATCAGAGATTATTTTGTCGTTTCGACATTTCGATTTCATTGCTGCGCTAATTGTCAGCATTGTCATTCGGAAGTGAGGATACAAAGAGGCTTTATGTCAACTCGAAGTCTTCGGTGATTGTTCAACTCGCAGAACTTGCAAGTTGGTAACGGGCGTGTCGCGGCCTTCTCCTTAGCTGTGCTAATCACTGAGTAAATTTCACAACTTGCCGAGAAGTCATGCAGATTTAACAAACGCCAATTCTCAGTGTATATCTGTCCGTCTGTCCGTCTGCCTGTCTTCGTGTCAGGTGTGAACACATGCGAATTGTGCGAGAATCACTCAAAAGCCAGGTCAAACTTGAGACTCGAGGCCAAGCTTATCGTTCATTCAAATATTTAATATTTGATTTGTCTAACTCACGACGACAAGAGTTCTACCTGTCTATCTTTTGGTTAGAGCCATTGCGCTCATACTCAAGGGAGCGGTCTAACTTGTAAGTAGTTGTTATTAAAATGTTTTTTTTTTTGTTTTTTCAGCAAACTTTGTCCATTTTATTATTGCAATTCTTGTAAAATCATCTTAGCAACTGTTTGCTGTTCAAGGATTTGCAATATTACCTATGACATTTAATTTTCATTTAATCCTAATATGCAAAAACAACAAAAATAAGTCGGTTGACAAATGTATGTATTATATTATATGTATGTAGATCTATTATTTTCAAATTTGTTCTTCGAAGTTTTCATAATAACTTCAATGCATTTTCTAAAAACAAGAATTAACTATTTGTATTGATAAGTAATTTTTTTTCGTTTTTTCTTTCCTTATTAATTATTTTCTTATCTTAACTGTCTTTTGTAAGAGAATGAGAGTATTAAGCTCTGTTTATGATTGCTTTCATGGGTTACACTTTTTGTATGCAAGTGGAGCCAGCTTATTCTGATATTTTATGGGCTACACTTTTTTCTATGTAAAGTTCTGCTTAGATTTTTTGTCCACTGTCGCGCTTTACATTAAATTGCCTTTTCTTTAATAGCTTTGTCAGTTTCGCTTTATCATTAAGTGCAATTTATTGTGGTCAGTTCAATTGCACAATGCGAATTGCTTTTGTTTAATTGCTCGTTATTTGTGTTTGTATAGAATCGACTCGCAGTTGCTCAATTGCCAGTTGAACCGTTTTTTGTTTCCTTTATACTTTCACTTTCGTTGCGAGCGAGGACGAAATATTTATATTCTACTTTCCACTTACATCGCAATTGGCCCCACTCACACACACACACACACACACACATACGCGCAGACACTCAAGCACAGTAACCGTCGCATTCACACCCGCCTGCCGCTCAAGGCTGTCGCCAACAACAGCAACAACACCTCTTGACATTTGGTTCGACACCGACTCGTGCTCTCTCTGTTGCTCTCGCGCTGCTTTCACTAGCACAAACGTCTGCTGTTTCATTCTGTCGCATTAAGCTTGTTGTTGTGGCCTTCAGTCCTCGTGCGTAATGACCTTCAAAAGGCAGTCAGAGGCAACAGCGAAACAGCAGCAGCCGCAGTCGCAGCAGCAGCAGCAGCTGTGGCAGGCCGCGGCAAGGACACGAAACCACGTGCCAGGTTCACAACGTCGCACACAGAAACAAAAAATGCAGAAAATAATAATGAAACACTCCTGGGAAGACACACACATACACACACACACACACGTTCGCACACATTTGTATATTCCGGCATTAACGGTTTCACGTTTGTAGGTTAATTAACCGTTGCCCGGTTGCGTTTACCTGCGATTAGTTAAACGTTATCCCCTCTGGATTTGAGTGTTGTTGTTAACGCGAGTAATTCTAGCGGCGCGTAGCAGAACTACGTAAGAGCAGGATATGTGATTTAAATGTGATGCGTTTCCTCTGCAGCTGTTGCCGACGATGCTCACAACAAAACATTTCCGCAACGCGTTTGCGGCGCGACTGAACTTGATTCTGGCGCGCTAAGCGCTGTTAAACTTGGACTTGGCCAAATTGAAAAGCAACCGTCGATAGCAGCAACGGCTACAACAACGCGCGCACACACACACAAACACATCCGATATGCAGAAGCAGACGCGGCTAGAAGCTTGTCTGCGCAGGGGGGCACAAGCGGGGGCGGCTGTCTAGCTGACTGCGTGCTTGTTTCTGTGTATATGCGCGTGTGTGTGTGTGTGAGCGTGTGTACGTCGGGTCCATCGGAAGCTGCAGCTTGCCTACCTACAAAGCCGAAAATTCCAAGCGCTGTTAATTGCATTTACACAACTCAAAGCTTTACGTGAGGGAGCTTTTCAACATTTTTGCAAAAGTTTCGCAAAAACACTAAGAGACGGCTCAGCAAAGCTAGCAACCATACTGTGGATGCCAAGTGTGTATGGTTCGTGTCTTCGCTTTGATTACAGTTACAAAACAACTTACATATGAAATTACGTGCAAAAAGAAACCAATCGGATATATTAAAAATTACTCGGAGCACTAACACAAGAACAGTCAATATGTAGACAATTTCTCGTTTCTACTTCCTCTTCTATTCTTTGGGCTGTTCCGGGACGGCTTCCACTGAAGCCTTTTTCGCAGGTCATTTAGGAAAACACTCTTTGTTCTTCAGATGCGAAAATATCGAACATAAAGATTGGATCATTATAAAAGATAATAATAATCATTAATCAATAAATTAAAACGGTAAGTAATATATAAAAAAGATTAGAACTATAAAGAAAGTGCAGACAAATAAAGCAATAAATGTAAGAAAAACGGAGAGCGAACGTATTAAGAAGGATAAATAATATCCTTAAAATGGTAAAAGTATTTATTTTCTAGTTTGACTGTTTGTAGCAGAGTAGTATTTCAGCCTTACTTCCAATAATCATCAAAATCACCGTATTTAAGCCATTGGAAGGACGATCGTAATGTCCTTTGACACAAGGGTGGCTCGCATCAATACAAATCGATTGATGTAACAAAATGGACGAATGTCGTGCAGACAGTGTAATTATAGAAAAGAGCATAAACATATCTCGGCTCGCATCCTGTCCAATCCTTGCGAGTTCTGTGTCAATCAAAGAACTTTGATGATGACTATCATCCTGACGATGAACTTTGAAATCTTCCTTATAGTTTTAAAAATATCCTGGAATTTGTGCTGTTCGCATTTTTCCTGAGAATTAAAAATTAAAAGTATTGGATCCTTAGACGATCCCATATTTTTGATGCCCTTCCATAGAATTGGTCCTTTCGATCTTACCAATATGTGTCCTTTGAAAATGCGGCAGGTTATGGCCGAATTATAGCTAGTTTTCGAAAAAGAACTCTCGTTGCACCCTCAAAGTATGCTATAAAAATTAAATTTTTGTAGCGCCAATTTCAAATTTGAAATTTCAAAGCATCCGAAAATAGCATTTCTGTTAAATTTAAGAAATATGCAGCGAATAATATGCCATTTTCAATTCAATCACTTGCTGCTGATTTATGTTCTCCTGGTATTTTAAATAATGAATCGTCTTTTTGTAACCATTCGCAGCTTCAAGTAGACAGCAACAACAACAACAATAGCTACAACAACACGAATAATTACAGCAACAACTTATAATGATGTTATTGTTGTTATTGTCCAGTCGATGTCACTACGAACTGCAGAAAACTCCCAGCTCACACGGTGAAATACCAGGCGAACATAAATCAGCAGCAGGCAGATATACAGCAAGTCACTTGCTTAAATAGTGGCGCCATCTTTCGTAATGCCTATGTAAATTGGTGCATCCCCAAAGTATGCTACAAAAAAGTGGAGATCGGCTTCAATTAAAAATTTTAAAGCAACTTCACTGAGCCTAAGAGTGT
Organism: Drosophila sulfurigaster albostrigata; assembly: GCF_023558435.1. Taxonomy (NCBI): domain Eukaryota; kingdom Metazoa; phylum Arthropoda; class Insecta; order Diptera; family Drosophilidae; genus Drosophila; species Drosophila sulfurigaster. The sequence goes on along the minus strand of NC_084885.1, from coordinate 12,401,166 downwards.
GCTACGATAATGGCAAATTTCGGCTGTTATAAGTCATAAAGAATTTGAGGAACTGTGGATGCCAAGCCTAAAGCCTAAAAATGCGCCACGTCAAACGTACATTGAGATCGATACGTCTTTAAAGATGCATCTTCTTAAAATATTGAATCACTCAAGTAGCTTTGAAATTGTATAAATTTATTATATATTTATATGTATACATACAAAAAAAAACAAATAGAATATATTGCATTTGCAAATAATAAGACCTTAGGAGCTAAGTACAAAAAATAATTGAGTCATTTTTAGTACACAAAGAAAAAAATTGTGTTCAATTAAGCTTAAGCGATCATGTGATAAACTTAGCTAAATTAAACCGTTTTCAGTTCTGGTTCTTAGCTCTAAAGCTAACATTAGATTATGGTAAATATAATGCAGTATAAGTATCTGCTAAATAATCACTATACATTACTTAAAAGATATACAAATTTTTGGGTTATTGCAGAGTAGGAGCGTGAGAGCGTGACTAAAATGTTAGCTTTGTACCGTGTACCATTACATTGGCTTACCAATTAATTTTGCCCGCCCAAACCTTAAGACTCGTAGTAGTAGTAGATGAACATATTTTCACAATGCTAACATAAATTTAGTAAATATGGTTAGTGAAACACACGCACACACATTACATGTAGATGAGATGATGAGAGTGCATAGTTATTAGCCCCAGGTTATCGATCGATCGATTGATTGATTGGTTGGTTGATTGATTGGTTGCTTGCTTGCTTGCTTAGTAGCTGTTTACCTTTGGCGCCTCGCTCAGTCAAAATATGATTGGTGTGTGTCCCCCCACCCGACGCGTCGTCTACCTGATGTTGGCAAACAGATTGAGAACCGATTTGTTCTCCTTCTGGCTGCGCGCCTTACTAAACACATTCCAAAAGCGCAACGTCTCATCGCCAGCGCCCGTAACAATCGCCTCGCCATCCGGACTGAGCGCCAAATAGAGTACACGATACGAGTGGCCAGTTAGTTTAGCCACCTGCGTCAGCGACGGGTATTTCCACACGAGTATCTGATTCTGCGAGTATCCATGTGTGGAGACCAGCTCCGATGAGTGCTTCGACCAGGCCAAATTGCATACCTGCGAGCCAGTGTCCACGCACTGCATGGGCTGACCCGTCAGCGTGTTCCAGAAGCGTATGCAACGATCGGCAGTGCCGCCGCCGCTGGCCAGCAGTCCGTGGTGGTGCGGAGACCAAGCAATTGCTTTCACTGCCGCCATATGTTCCGTATACGATTGCACCGGATTCACCGAGTGCTGATTCCACACGTATAACCGATTGTCGTTGCCACCGCTGGCCAAATACTGATTGTCCGGCGACCATTTGAGACCGCAAACCTCTTGACGATGGCCGGCCAGACGTCGCTCCGACTGCAGCTGAGGTGTGCGAGTGTCGCGCTGAATAATCCAACGATCTCTCGATCCACTCGACAGAATGTCACTGTTCCAGGCCAAAGCACCCACGCGTGCCGAATGCCCATTGAGTTTGTTGATCTGTTGGAGTGTGAGAGAAGTGAGAATTAAGACATATTCTTCAGCATTGTATAGAAGAAGTCGCGCACTCACCTGCTTGTTGGCTGCCACATCCCAGACGGTGACGTAGCCATGGTGTGTGCCCACGGCAACAGTGTTGCCACGTTCGTTCCATGACACGGATGTCACTGTATTCGAATCGGGACTGAGATCGCACAAGCGGGTTACCTGTTTACATTACGAGAGACGGAGAATGAGTTACAGTTGAAAAGTAGTTGTTTGCTCGATCGTTGCTCGAGTTGCTTACACTCACCTGACTGGTGCACGCGCTCCAGAGATATACACAACTGCCGAGGCCAACGGCGAGCACATTCTGCGACGACCAATCAACCAGATTGAGATAGAAGTCATCCTGCAGTTCGGGTGCATCGAGCACTTTGAATGGTATTCGCGAAATCTTGCGCGTCGCTTTGCGCGGCGATCGCAGCAGCTTCTGGCTCTTGGCGCTCACCGGCGACAACGAGTACGGGCATTCCCCATTGTAGTCCTGCAAATATGGCAGTAGAAGAAACACGTCAAGTCATATATCAATTAGTTTGCTCTGGTTAAGTCGACCAAATTGCCAAAGCAAAGCGGCGAGCTTTGTTTGCGCGTCGCGTACTTGGCTCGCCAATTAACGCCACGGTGCTAAAAGCGGTGACCGCGTCCGCAATCGCATTCCCCTTGCCGCCTCTAACTTCCACACGCACTCTAAGCAATTCTTCATCGCTTCTCTGGCATAGAAAATGCGTAAGACAGAAGTATGTTAAGCGTATGCGCCTCCTCCTCCTTCTCTCGCCCTTCCGCATTTCCCCTGTGCCATGCATCGCTGCCTTACGCAATCGACGCAATTACGAATGCGTGGGCCGAGCCAAGAGCCATCCACACACTAAAGCCAAGCCGTTGTTGTAGCTGCCTCTGTGCGTGTCCAACTACTGTCCAACACAATTCCCATGCAAAATGTAAGACCTTCAATTGAAGTAGGCTTCAAGATAATAATGCAATAGATACTTTTTGATATACGCAACTAGAGACTACAAATAGATACAGTAGTGCCATCTATAGATAGGATGGAGCTGTAGATACAGCAGATTATATAAAGACTGACACTTGTGTATATTAATACCACAGATCTCTAGCTGCTTTATTACTACTTGATTCATATTCAAAAGACAGCTTTAAAAATACAGCAAGAATTGAACCGAAAGATACTTTTGGTAGCTTAATTAGTTAGTACCAACTATCCGTACATCTGTTTATCTAATTACTTTAATGTGTGACTAGTTGACTAATTCGTTTGCCACTTGCAACTGGCTCAGATTTGTCATCGCTGTGCTTTGCTTTGCTTTGGTCAGCCAGTGTCTGGGTCTCGGGGTTCTGGGATCTGTCTGTCCACACCCCATTTTCGATTCTGATTCAGCAGGCAAACATCCCGACAAACAGACAAGCAACGTAATGATCGCAGTTCACATTTGTATTTGTATTTCATTTTTATTTTTTTTTAATGTTTGCTCGCGATAAGATTGCCTCGGATATGGATAAGCAGCAGCAGGAGGAGTTGGAGGCGGAATGAGTCTGGGTCAACCCACTTGACGCTTGGCTCCGTGTGCGCTTTTAATTCCGCTGGCAAATTAAAATTTAATTCAATTAACAAGCGCGTGCAGAGCGAGTACTTGGAACGTTAATAACATTGACCAGAGAGTTGAGTCTCTCAAATTGCGTGACGCAGTCGCAGTTGAGTGGAGGGATGAGGAAGAGGAAGAGGAGGATAGAGAAGTGTGTGTTCTATGGCTCACTTTGCACTTTGGGCCAGCAATTTAATGGCTCAACTCAACTCGAGTTGGCTCCGTTTTTTGTTTCTGCTGCTTTCTGGGAATACTACCGTCACACACATGTGGCAGTTAAATAGCTCTGGAGCTCTGTAGCTCTGTGGTCAGTCTGTTGAGAGTGTGTTGTGTTATGGGATTGCCTCTGTGGGCCCATAAAGCGTACAAGCAACTGCCATTAAATTTAAATGCTTTTCGATGCCAAGTGCGGATGCCAACCACGTGTGTGTATGTACGAGTGTGTGTGTGTGTGTGTGTGTGTATGTGAATGTGTACCAAGCTATGCCTATTAGAAATTCAATTCAACAACCAACAACTACACATCTCGCAGCGGCTGTTAGAGAGCGAGACAGAGAGCATTGAAACTCCGCTACAAACCAAGTTCAAATCCACTGCCAACAAATTCACGTTGTCTTTCTTTCGATTAAATCTCTCTTTCTCAGTGGCTGGCTTGTCCGCTTGTTGAGTCCGTTGCTATGTTGTCTGTCCGGCTGTAGTTGTTGTCATTCGAAATTGTCATCAGTCAACAGCAGCAGCAGCAGCAGCAGTCATCATCATCAGTTGTTGTCTTTGTTGTTGGTTGTCTACCCTTTGCACTCTGCTTGTCTTTTTGCCAAAAAATTGTCTGTCAAGTCGCAACATAATCAAGTTCTTTCACATCTACACAATTCTGCGAAACACATGCTCTCTAGAAGAGCGTCGCCCAAGCTATCGATAGTATGCAACTACTATCGAACATCAAAGAAATCGACTATCGAGTGTTTGAGATAATAAACATTTCTGAACATTCTTCGAAATATGTTTCAATGAGAATTGAATAGCAGAATCTGTGAAGTTCAAGGAAAACTCACTCCAAGCACATTGAAAGCTTCAGTTAATGTTTCCTTATCTTTTTATTGCTTTTCCCCTTCGAATACCTTCCATTTTAAGATCATTGGCCATATCCTCAACTTCATTTCTCATTCTCATTAAAACAATAAATACTAAACAAATTTTAAAACAAGTAAGCGTGTATATTCAAATATAAATTGGAAGCACAATGTTGGTATTTAATTCATTGTTCCTCATTATGATTAGACTTTTTTTGAAAACTTTATCGCTTATCAACTTTATATGCTGATCTGTAGTTATATATTCAGTGTCATACTATTCCCTAATGTGATGTATATTATAAATTATAAAAAGGTGTATCTATTTATTAACTTATAGGCAGATCTGACATTTAAATTCTGTATTACATCTCTAGCTAAATAAATGCGTATAAAAACTATCGATCGTTTTGTTAAGCCAACAGCCAGTCGTGAGTACAGTCACCGCTATTCATTAAGTGCTCGTGCTGAGTGATCTACGATTGTCTCTGCACAGCAAAATGGCGACGAAGCTGAAAAGCTTGAGGAAAGCTGTCGCAACAAAGCTACAAATCAAGCTCAGTTTGGCAATTGAATGGCGCAAAGAAATGGCAGAGTCATTGGCCAAGTTGCCGGCCGGCAATTGTTGTTGTTGTTGTTGTTATTATTATCCCATTGGGGGCGGAGCTCAAAAGACAGCTTATAAATTAAACAAACAAACAACCAACCAGCGGCAGTAAACCAAAAGGAGCACAAGAGGGGAAAGGTGGAGAGAGAGAGAGAGAGAGGCGACGAGTGAGAATGTTAATGATCACGATAATGGGAAAGCGAATGAGCATGCGAATGGGATATGGATATGGATATGGATATAATATGAGCAAAAATCCAAGCATGAATGCTCGCGAATGTGAGTTTGAACCTGTCGCGACGAAACTCTTTGCATTGCTTACAGCTTGCTGCTTAGTTAATCACTGAATCACTGAATCACTGTGGCCAAGTAGTCAAGTAGTCAAGTGGCCAAATGGTTAAATGGCCAACTGGTCAAGTGGCTTTCAGCGTGGCTAAGAGTTAAAGTTAATGCGATGCTAATGCCACAAGTCTGCTGCATAAATTAATATCAATAACAATAAAAATAATACAATAAACAAGCAAACAAACCAAAGTCGAAAAGACGCGGCCAGCCAAAAATAGCCGAGAAGCGACCCAAGAGCATTGTATTTGTATAATTCTTTAATGGGTATTCCAAATGGCCCCCAACAGGTGCACGATCGGACTATGAAAGCGAAACGACAACACGATAACGATGTCTTCTTTTTGGCTCATGATTAAAGGCTAGACACAATTTTAGAGAGTGTGAGAAACACTCACAACAATGAACTATATATGAGAGAGAGAGAGTGAGAGAGAAAGCTGCGCCTACCTCTAAATGCAATATATAACAATCGTCTACTCATTGATCATTCATGCTTCCATGCCGCTGACTGACTCATTTAAAAGCACCTCTCACACTCACACTCACACTCACACAACGAATATGTTGGCCAGGTAAATGCATTTGCGATTCATAAATCTTCAAAGTGCTCCAATAAATTTGAAACGCACAACTTTTGAGGCGTCTCTGTGCTTCAGACTAGAACTTGATTATTTATATTTGAATAATGCTTCATATTATGCAGTAGACTTCGTCGATTTGAAAGCTAAATATGACTCATGTGTGTTGAAATACTTTTATATTAATTTATTCTTTATATACAGATTTATTAAGTAGTACCTTAATTACACATATTGATGCCTCACACCTATGTGGTTGAGTTCATTAATATGCATTTTAAACTGAGATGTTGTGGTATTTTCTTAAAAATAAAAAATTAAAAAAGCTACATTCATGTATACTCGTATATACTGAAGAAAATACTAAAGTATACCGAGGGTTGTATTTG